>NC_134266.1:167279542-168479542 GCF_031893055.1 Leptodactylus fuscus
ATATCTGAACATTTTAAATATTTAGAACAAACCCAGTTAAAAACTAGTCAGTGTGCTCATCTCTAGAAGTTTACTACCCCAGAGGCACAGCTTTTAGAGGAGAATAAAATCACTGCCCGTTGTTATAAATTCAGATTACAGACTTGGAGACTCAAATTAAATATTTATGGACAAGGGTGAACAAAGGTGGACAGTCAACAAGTACACAGGCTGACGGTTAATTGCTTTGTCACAAAACATGATTACGTCTTAATTGCATATTTTCTTTTAGCTGATTGGCATATTTTTGTCTGTGTCCCTGGGGTCATACCCTACATTCTTTTCCATATAATATTTAATAATCATTATTCAGCATCTTCATTTTCATTTCTGCTACAACAAATATTGCTGTCAAATGTGAGCAATGTGCATATTTTTATATACCACTTGCACATTAGTTCTTCCCTGTCAAAAGCCATCCTCTAAGTTGTCACAAACTTTAACACAGGCAATATCCACAGGGCAACAATTGTATAGAACCTGCAAAATAAAGAATCATAACTGAAAAAAAATACAATAAAAAAATGTTTAAAAAACACAATTTCATTCTTTCACAGTATATTGTTGTGGTTGCCCTAAAATATTGGTTTATAATAGGTATTTTTTTTCCTGCATATCAATCGTTCTGGATTATAAACTGTGTAATTTTGTTTTCTCTAGATTTGATGCTGATTTAACAGAGCTGCATAGTTGGATGACACGCTCTGAAGCTGTGCTGCAAAGCCCTGAATTTGCAATATTTAAGAAAGAAGGAGACTTCACTGACCTCACAAAGAAAGTTAAAGTAAGTTATTCTTTCAGATTTTTTCTTAGTTTACTGTCTTATTTAGTACCCTGGAGTCTAACAGCTTCACAAGCTATTAAAACATTTAATACAGACGATACCTGCCTTTATTATGACCTTCCTGTACAGTACTGAATGTCAAAAATGAGAAAACGTCTATTCTGGTACCCCAAACAATTCAAATTATGCTCACTGCTTTTATTCGTTGAAAAATGCTACAGGACATTGGAATGTACACTAAAAGACTATATATTAAGAAATCATCGCATGGATGCCACATGTCAAACTATTAATCACATTCATTTTTGCAATCATTCAGTGCATATATATGCCAAGACTGCCTAGTACATCCCAGGGCTCATTGAAACCTGATCAGGGGTTCCCCAGAAAGACAGCTGCAACAAGATCTTACAGTAGGGATGAGAAACATATTTCAATCTGAAGTTTGGAGGCAGACAAAACAGTTAAGTACTAGGAAAGTATTACAAGATCAATAAGACATTTCTTCAGATTGGAATTTTTATTGATGGGTTAAATAGGAATGTCAAAAAGTATGTCCACCAACTTTGAATCAAGTATATCATAGCTATAATGGTTAGTATGAGGCCCATAATGCTTAGTGCCCAGATCACTCTTAGTTCAACCATTTAGGATGATGCAGGGGTTAAAAAGTAGCTCAGTGGTTAGCACTGCAGCCTTGCAGCGCTGGAGTCCTGGGTTCAAATCCTACCAAGGGCAAAAAAACATCTGCAAGGAGTTTGTATGTTCTCCCTGTGTTTGCGTGGATTTTCATCCCATTATCCAAAGACATACTGAAAGGGAAAAATGTACACTGTGAACCCTAAAAAAAAGAAATAAATTGTTAAACAATAGTACAGACTAAAAAGGTAGCACATCTGACACAAATCTATAAAGTATATAGATATATATCTATATTGAGAACTGCATTTCTTGTTAAGAAAAGATGATACTTCCAAGATCATGATTGTTTTTTCTTCCATGCTCTATAGGCCATAGAAAGAGAGAAGCCTGAGAAGAATAGAAAGCTGCAAGAGGCCAACAGAAATTCACAGACACTGGCTGAACAGATGTTGAATGGTAATTAATGAAAGTTAGTTGGGTTAACCTCTTTGTAGTATTCTCAAAAATGTAATTTTAATTTATTTATTTTTTTCAAAAGATTAGCAAATCAACTATAAAATGTCATTTTTGTATGTGAAAGTACCAAGAATATATTTTAAAGAAGCCTTTCTTGGCCATTTTTGTATTAAAAAATAGTTGCCTGTCTGTTTTTGTCTAAGACTTTCTGAAAAATATGCTTACCTCCAAAACGATCCCATTGACAAACTAATTTTCAGTTGGAGAAATTTTGGCAACAAATTTACTACATGTGAACCACCTTAATGGAGCTTGCAATTAAATCCATAAGCGACAAGTATGTTTCAGATCAACATGTGATTTGGTACGACACAGATTTCATCCACAACAAACATGAACATGTGCCCTTACCTTTCAGGAGTATATATTATGTGATGATTTACAATGACTAGAAAAAAACATAAAAGGGAAAAGGCAAAATGAGGTGGGGGAGGGGAATCACTTCCTGAGATTGAAGGTTCAGTTATTGGTTACTTAAGCGCTTTCATATCAATCACAGGAGGATATTGTATCTGAGAGTGTTGTGATCTTGAGTCAGGCTTCTTTGTGTTCCTCCTCCTCCTCGATAACACGTAATTTACTGCAGGGCCTTTCTGGACTGTCAACCATATTTCCTTCAACTTCTTTGCTGACTCAGATCCCTGGATCATGTGGCACCTGCTGAGCAATCTATTTCTGCTAGACAAAGCAGTTTTCCTACTCTTTTTGATGAGCTGGATGAGAACAGTCAGCATTGTTTGCAAGAAGTGGTGGAGGTGGTAGTGGCAAGGGGTATGGTTTCACTATTGGTGGTCATTCTGTAGGGGAACTAGGAGGAAATCTCAAGGTGGAAATTATGAGTGTTTAAAGGAATCTCACTGCCATCATGTGTCATAAAATCAAGGAAAATAATGACATTGCCAACGATGATTCTTTTGCAGATAGGACCTTGCAACTATGTCAGAGAAACAAGGTGACATCAGATGAAGAGGGGGTAGAGGGGATGATAATATCACATTGTCCCTGTATTGCGCATCTAGTGGTTTGACACTTTATTAATCTGTATAGTGGTTTAAATAGGTTCTCCTCATGGTCAAAAAAGTTGTGGCACATTTTAGCCATTGTTTTTTTTGCAAATAACAAAACAGTCTGCCTTTGCAGCATCTTATCTGCAACGTCCCAAATGGGTAGAATTCTATCTTGCACATTATGAAGGAGAACGAGGAGGACTAGGACTCTCCTATTGACGGAGATGGGCTCTTTATTGGTCACAGGCACAGCCATGGGAGGAGGCTGATGCTTATTTCTTTGAAGATGATGATTAAGACAACCACACTGGCCAAGAACACCAATAGAGGCCCCTGGGTTCAAGCACATGCTGGCAATCAGGGCAGGCTATATGCTCCATTGCTTATACAGCAACAAGTGTATTATTATTATTAATTATTATTATTATTATTATTATTATTATTATTATTATTATTATGCAGTGTGAGAAGTACTAGATGGCTATAAAGCCAAAATGGGGAGAATTCCTTCATGCCTCCCAAAGGAGCAGCTTACCACTGCATTTAGGGAGATCACTTTCAATTGCCAGTTGCACGTGTGCTCAGGTAGCCTCTGTCCACCCCCAGTCTATCTCACTCAACCAGTGCCATAACTACAAGTGTCTGGAGTAAAAGCAGCAGATTCAGCAGCCAGCATAGTATGTGGAAAATGATGAAATTTTTCAGCTTGCACTGCCATCTGAAGCCACAAAAGGCAACTGACACCCACTATCTATACCATCAGGTACAGTCATGACTAGGGTTAGGTTAGAGCAGTGGAAGGAGCTGGCCCAGCTTGCAGTGGGAGTTTTATCCTGTCTGTCCTCAAACATAATGGTCTAGAGTAGAGATGAGCGAACACTAAAATGTTCGAGGTTCGAAATTCGATTCGAACAGCCGCTCAATGTTCGTGTGTTCGAACGGGTTTCGAACCCCATTATAGTCTATGGGGAACAGATACTCGTTAAGGGGGAAACCCAAATCCGTGTCTGGAGGGTCACCAAGTCCACTATGACACCCCAGGAAATGATGCCAACACCTCTGGAATGACACTGGGACAGCAGGGGAAGCATGTCTGGGGGCATCTAACACACCAAAGACCCTCTATTACCCCAACATCACAGCCTAACAACTACACACTTTACACACTCAATACCACCTCTCTGACAGTAGGAAAACACCTTGAAACATGTGTATTTGGCACTTGCAGTGAGGAGAGCTTGTCACCAGCAGTGAATTTGGCCCTTGTAGTAAGTTGAGGTTGGCACCAACATTTGTTTTGAAAATCAGGGTGGATTGAGCCTCTAACCAGCAGAGTTTGGGCAAATTCATGGTGGAGGGAGCCTCTAAAAACCCCAGTTTGGACCAATTCATGGTGGAGGGAGCCTCTAACCAGCCCAGTTTGGGCAAATTCATGGTGGAGGGAGCCTCTAAAAAACCCAGTTTGGACCAATTCATGGTGGAGGGAGCCTCTAACCAGCCCAGTTTGGGCAAATTCATGGTGGAGGGAGCCTCTAACCAGCCCAGTTTGGACCAATTAATGGTGGAGGGAGCCTCTAACCAGCCCAGTTTGGACCAATTAATGGTGGAGGGAGCCTCTAACCACCCCAGTTTGGACCAATTCATGGTGGAGGGAGCCTCTAAACAGCCCAGTTTGGGCAAATTCATGGTGGAGGGAGCCTCTAAAAAACCCAGTTTGGACCAATTCATGGTGGAGGGAGCCTCTAACCAGCCCAGTTTGGACCAATTAATGGTGGAGGGAGCCTCTAAACAGCCAAGTTTGGACCAATTCATGGTGGAGGGAGCCTCTAAAAACCCCAGTTTGGACCAATTCATGGTGGAGGGAGCCTCTAACCAGCCCAGTTTGGGCAAATTCATGGTGGAGGGAGCCTCTAAACAGCCCAGTTTGGGCAAATTCATGGTGGAGGGAGCCTCTAACCAGCCCAGTTTGGACCAATTAATGGTGGAGGGAGCCTCTAACCAGCCCAGTTTGGACCAATTAATGGTGGAGGGAGCCTCTAACCACCCCAGTTTGGACCAATTCATGGTGGAGGGAGCCTCTAACCAGCCCAGTTTGGACCAATTCATGGTGGAGGGAGCCTCTAAAAAACCCAGTTTGGACCAATTCATGGTGGAGGGAGCCTCTAAACAGCCCAGTTTGGGCAAATTCATGGTGGAGGGAGCCTCTAAAAACCCCAGTTTGGACCAATTCATGGTGGAGGGAGCCTCTAACCAGCCCAGTTTGGGCAAATTCATGGTGGAGGGAGCCTCTAAAAAACCCAGTTTGGACCAATTCATGGTGGAGGGAGCCTCTAACCAGCCCAGTTTGGGCAAATTCATGGTGGAGGGAGCCTCTAACCAGCCCAGTTTGGACCAATTAATGGTGGAGGGAGCCTCTAACCAGCCCAGTTTGGACCAATTAATGGTGGAGGGAGCCTCTAACCACCCCAGTTTGGACCAATTCATGGTGGAGGGAGCCTCTAAACAGCCCAGTTTGGGCAAATTCATGGTGGAGGGAGCCTCTAAAAAACCCAGTTTGGACCAATTCATGGTGGAGGGAGCCTCTAACCAGCCCAGTTTGGACCAATTAATGGTGGAGGGAGCCTCTAAACAGCCAAGTTTGGACCAATTCATGGTGGAGGGAGCCTCTAAAAACCCTAGTTTGGACCAATTCATGGTGGAGGGAGCCTCTAACCAGCCCAGTTTGGGCAAATTCATGGTGGAGGGAGCCTCTAAACAGCCCAGTTTGGGCAAATTCATGGTGGAGGGAGCCTCTAACCAGCCCAGTTTGGACCAATTAATGGTGGAGGGAGCCTCTAACCAGCCCAGTTTGGACCAATTAATGGTGGAGGGAGCCTCTAACCAGCCCAGTTTGGACCAATTAATGGTGGAGGGAGCCTCTAACCACCCCAGTTTGGACCAATTCATGGTGGAGGGAGCCTCTAACCAGCCCAGTTTGGACCAATTCATGGTGGAGGGAGCCTCTAAAAAACCCAGTTTGGACCAATTCATGGTGGAGGGAGCCTCTAAACAGCCCAGTTTGGGCAAATTCATGGTGGAGGGAGCCTCTAAAAAACCCAGTTTGGACCAATTCATGGTGGAGGGAGCCTCTAACCAGCCCAGTTTGGACCAATTAATGGTGGAGGGAGCCTCTAAACAGCCAAGTTTGGACCAATTCATGGTGGAGGGAGCCTCTAAAAACCCCAGTTTGGACCAATTCATGGTGGAGGGAGCCTCTAACCAGCCCAGTTTGGACCAATTAATGGTGGAGGGAGCCTCTAACCAGCCCAGTTTGGACCAATTAATGGTGGAGGGAGCCTCTAACCACCCCAGTTTGGACCAATTCATGGTGGAGGGAGCCTCTAAACAGCCCAGTTTGGGCAAATTCATGGTGGAGGGAGCCTCTAAAAAACCCAGTTTGGACCAATTCATGGTGGAGGGAGCCTCTAACCAGCCCAGTTTGGACCAATTAATGGTGGAGGGAGCCTCTAAACAGCCAAGTTTGGACCAATTCATGGTGGAGGGAGCCTCTAAAAACCCCAGTTTGGACCAATTCATGGTGGAGGGAGCCTCTAACCAGCCCAGTTTGGACCAATTAATGGTGGAGGGAGCCTCTAACCAGCCCAGTTTGGACCAATTAATGGTGGAGGGAGCCTCTAACCACCCCAGTTTGGACCAATTCATGGTGGAGGGAGCCTCTAAACAGCCCAGTTTGGGCAAATTCATGGTGGATGGAGCCTCTAAAAAACCCAGTTTGGACCAATTCATGGTGGAGGGAGCCTCTAACCAGCCCAGTTTGGACCAATTAATGGTGGAGGGAGCCTCTAAACAGCCAAGTTTGGACCAATTCATGGTGGAGGGAGCCTCTAAAAACCCCAGTTTGGACCAATTCATGGTGGAGGGAGCCTCTAACCAACCCAGTTTGGGCAAATTCATGGTGGAGGGAGCCTCTAAACAGCCCAGTTTGGGCAAATTCATGGTGGAGGGAGCCTCTAACCAGCCCAGTTTGGACCAATTAATGGTGGAGGGAGCCTCTAACCAGCCCAGTTTGGACCAATTCATGGTGGAGGGAGCCTCTAACCAGCCCAGTTTGGACCAATTAATGGTGGAGGGAGCCTCTAACCACCCCAGTTTGGACCAATTCATGGTGGAGGGAGCCTCTAACCAGCCCAGTTTGGACCAATTCATGGTGGAGGGAGCCTCTAAAAAACCCAGTTTGGACCAATTCATGGTGGAGGGAGCCTCTAAACAGCCCAGTTTGGGCAAATTCATGGTGGAGGGAGCCTCTAAAAAACCCAGTTTGGACCAATTCATGGTGGAGGGAGCCTCTAACCAGCCCAGTTTGGACCAATTAATGGTGGAGGGAGCCTCTAAACAGCCAAGTTTGGACCAATTCATGGTGGAGGGAGCCTCTAAAAACCCCAGTTTGGACCAATTCATGGTGGAGGGAGCCTCTAACCAGCCCAGTTTGGACCAATTAATGGTGGAGGGAGCCTCTAACCAGCCCAGTTTGGACCAATTAATGGTGGAGGGAGCCTCTAACCACCCCAGTTTGGACCAATTCATGGTGGAGGGAGCCTCTAAACAGCCAAGTTTGGACCAATTCATGGTGAAGGGAGCCTCTAAAAACCCGTTTGGACCAATTCATGGTGGAGGGAGCCTCTAACCAGCCCAGTTTGGGCAAATTCATGGTGGAGGGAGCCTCTAAACAGCCAAGTTTGGGCAAATTCATGGTGGAGGGAGCCTCTAACCAGCCCAGTTTGGACCAATTAATGGTGGAGGGAGCCTCTAACCAGCCCAGTTTGGACCAATTAATGGTGGAGGGAGCCTCTAACCACCCCAGTTTGGACCAATTCATGGTGGAGGGAGCCTCTAAACAGCCAAGTTTGGACCAATTCATGGTGGAGGGAGCCTCTAAAAACCCCAGTTTGGACCAATTCATGGTGGAGGGAGCCTCTAACCAGCCCAGTTTGGACCAATTAATGGTGGAGGGAGCCTCTAAACAGCCAAGTTTTGGGAAATTCATGGTGGAGGGAGCCTCTAACCAGCCCAGTTTGGACCAATTCATGGTGGAGGGAGCCTCTAAACAGCCCAGTTTGGGCAAATTCATGGTGGAGGGAGCCTCTAAAAAACCCAGTTTGGACCAATTCATGGTGGAGGGAGCCTCTAACCAGCCCAGTTTGGACCAATTAATGGTGGAGGGAGCCTCTAACCAGCCCAGTTTGGACCAATTAATGGTGGAGGGAGCCTCTAACCACCCCAGTTTGGACCAATTCATGGTGGAGGGAGCCTCTAAACAGCCAAGTTTGGACCAATTCATGGTGGAGGGAGCCTCTAAAAACCCCAGTTTGGACCAATTCATGGTGGAGGGAGCCTCTAACCAGCCCAGTTTGGGCAAATTCATGGTGGAGGGAGCCTCTAAACAGCCCAGTTTGGGCAAATTCATGGTGGAGGGAGCCTCTAAAAAACCCAGTTTGGACCAATTCATGGTGGAGGGAGCCTCTAAACAGCCAAGTTTGGACCAATTCATGGTGAAGGGAGCCTCTAAAAACCCGTTTGGACCAATTCATGGTGGAGGGAGCCTCTAACCAGCCCAGTTTGGGCAAATTCATGGTGGAGGGAGCCTCTAAACAGCCCAGTTTGGGCAAATTCATGGTGGAGGGAGCCTCTAACCAGCCCAGTTTGGACCAATTAATGGTGGAGGGAGCCTCTAACCAGCCCAGTTTGGACCAATTAATGGTGGAGGGAGCCTCTAACCACCCCAGTTTGGACCAATTCATGGTGGAGGGAGCCTCTAAACAGCCAAGTTTGGACCAATTCATGGTGGAGGGAGCCTCTAAAAACCCCAGTTTGGACCAATTCATGGTGGAGGGAGCCTCTAACCAGCCCAGTTTGGACCAATTAATGGTGGAGGGAGCCTCTAAACAGCCAAGTTTTGGGAAATTCATGGTGGAGGGAGCCTCTAACCAGCCCAGTTTGGACCAATTCATGGTGGAGGGAGCCTCTAAACAGCCCAGTTTGGGCAAATTCATGGTGGAGGGAGCCTCTAAAAAACCCAGTTTGGACCAATTCATGGTGGAGGGAGCCTCTAACCAGCCCAGTTTGGACCAATTAATGGTGGAGGGAGCCTCTAACCAGCCCAGTTTGGACCAATTAATGGTGGAGGGAGCCTCTAACCACCCCAGTTTGGACCAATTCATAGTGGAGGGAGCCTCTAAACAGCCAAGTTTGGACCAATTCATGGTGGAGGGAGCCTCTAAAAACCCCAGTTTGGACCAATTCATGGTGGAGGGAGCCTCTAACCAGCCCAGTTTGGGCAAATTCATGGTGGAGGGAGCCTCTAAACAGCCCAGTTTGGGCAAATTCATGGTGGAGGGAGCCTCTAAAAAACCCAGTTTGGACCAATTCATGGTGGAGGGAGCCTCTAACCAGCCCAGTTTGGACCAATTAATGGTGGAGGGAGCCTCTAAACAGCCAAGTTTGGACCAATTCATGGTGGAGGGAGCCTCTAAAAACCCCAGTTTGGACCAATTCATGGTGGAGGGAGCCTCTAACCAGCCCAGTTTGGGCAAATTCATGGTGGAGGGAGCCTCTAAACAGCCCAGTTTGGGCAAATTCATGGTGGAGGGAGCCTCTAACCAGCCCAGTTTGGACCAATTAATGGTGGAGGGAGCCTCTAACCAGCCCAGTTTGGACCAATTAATGGTGGAGGGAGCCTCTAACCAGCCCAGTTTGGACCAATTAATGGTGGAGGGAGCCTCTAACCACCCCAGTTTGGATCAATTCATGGTGGAGGGAGCCTCTAACCAGCCCAGTTTGGACCAATTAATGGTGGAGGGAGCCTCTAACCAGCCCAGTTTGGACCAATTAATGGTGGAGGGAGCCTCTAACCACCCCAGTTTGGACCAATTCATGGTGGAGGGAGCCTCTAAACAGCCCAGTTTGGGCAAATTCATGGTGGATGGAGCCTCTAAAAAACCCAGTTTGGACCAATTCATGGTGGAGGGAGCCTCTAACCAGCCCAGTTTGGACCAATTAATGGTGGAGGGAGCCTCTAAACAGCCAAGTTTGGACCAATTCATGGTGGAGGGAGCCTCTAAAAACCCCAGTTTGGACCAATTCATGGTGGAGGGAGCCTCTAACCAACCCAGTTTGGGCAAATTCATGGTGGAGGGAGCCTCTAAACAGCCCAGTTTGGGCAAATTCATGGTGGAGGGAGCCTCTAACCAGCCCAGTTTGGACCAATTAATGGTGGAGGGAGCCTCTAACCAGCCCAGTTTGGACCAATTCATGGTGGAGGGAGCCTCTAACCAGCCCAGTTTGGACCAATTAATGGTGGAGGGAGCCTCTAACCACCCCAGTTTGGACCAATTCATGGTGGAGGGAGCCTCTAACCAGCCCAGTTTGGACCAATTCATGGTGGAGGGAGCCTCTAAAAAACCCAGTTTGGACCAATTCATGGTGGAGGGAGCCTCTAAACAGCCCAGTTTGGGCAAATTCATGGTGGAGGGAGCCTCTAAAAAACCCAGTTTGGACCAATTCATGGTGGAGGGAGCCTCTAACCAGCCCAGTTTGGACCAATTAATGGTGGAGGGAGCCTCTAAACAGCCAAGTTTGGACCAATTCATGGTGGAGGGAGCCTCTAAAAACCCCAGTTTGGACCAATTCATGGTGGAGGGAGCCTCTAACCAGCCCAGTTTGGACCAATTAATGGTGGAGGGAGCCTCTAACCAGCCCAGTTTGGACCAATTAATGGTGGAGGGAGCCTCTAACCACCCCAGTTTGGACCAATTCATGGTGGAGGGAGCCTCTAAACAGCCAAGTTTGGACCAATTCATGGTGAAGGGAGCCTCTAAAAACCCGTTTGGACCAATTCATGGTGGAGGGAGCCTCTAACCAGCCCAGTTTGGGCAAATTCATGGTGGAGGGAGCCTCTAAACAGCCAAGTTTGGGCAAATTCATGGTGGAGGGAGCCTCTAACCAGCCCAGTTTGGACCAATTAATGGTGGAGGGAGCCTCTAACCAGCCCAGTTTGGACCAATTAATGGTGGAGGGAGCCTCTAACCACCCCAGTTTGGACCAATTCATGGTGGAGGGAGCCTCTAAACAGCCAAGTTTGGACCAATTCATGGTGGAGGGAGCCTCTAAAAACCCCAGTTTGGACCAATTCATGGTGGAGGGAGCCTCTAACCAGCCCAGTTTGGACCAATTAATGGTGGAGGGAGCCTCTAAACAGCCAAGTTTTGGGAAATTCATGGTGGAGGGAGCCTCTAACCAGCCCAGTTTGGACCAATTCATGGTGGAGGGAGCCTCTAAACAGCCCAGTTTGGGCAAATTCATGGTGGAGGGAGCCTCTAAAAAACCCAGTTTGGACCAATTCATGGTGGAGGGAGCCTCTAACCAGCCCAGTTTGGACCAATTAATGGTGGAGGGAGCCTCTAACCAGCCCAGTTTGGACCAATTAATGGTGGAGGGAGCCTCTAACCACCCCAGTTTGGACCAATTCATGGTGGAGGGAGCCTCTAAACAGCCAAGTTTGGACCAATTCATGGTGGAGGGAGCCTCTAAAAACCCCAGTTTGGACCAATTCATGGTGGAGGGAGCCTCTAACCAGCCCAGTTTGGGCAAATTCATGGTGGAGGGAGCCTCTAAACAGCCCAGTTTGGGCAAATTCATGGTGGAGGGAGCCTCTAAAAAACCCAGTTTGGACCAATTCATGGTGGAGGGAGCCTCTAAACAGCCAAGTTTGGACCAATTCATGGTGAAGGGAGCCTCTAAAAACCCGTTTGGACCAATTCATGGTGGAGGGAGCCTCTAACCAGCCCAGTTTGGGCAAATTCATGGTGGAGGGAGCCTCTAAACAGCCCAGTTTGGGCAAATTCATGGTGGAGGGAGCCTCTAACCAGCCCAGTTTGGACCAATTAATGGTGGAGGGAGCCTCTAACCAGCCCAGTTTGGACCAATTAATGGTGGAGGGAGCCTCTAACCACCCCAGTTTGGACCAATTCATGGTGGAGGGAGCCTCTAAACAGCCAAGTTTGGACCAATTCATGGTGGAGGGAGCCTCTAAAAACCCCAGTTTGGACCAATTCATGGTGGAGGGAGCCTCTAACCAGCCCAGTTTGGACCAATTAATGGTGGAGGGAGCCTCTAAACAGCCAAGTTTTGGGAAATTCATGGTGGAGGGAGCCTCTAACCAGTCCAGTTTGGACCAATTCATGGTGGAGGGAGCCTCTAAACAGCCCAGTTTGGGCAAATTCATGGTGGAGGGAGCCTCTAAAAAACCCAGTTTGGACCAATTCATGGTGGAGGGAGCCTCTAACCAGCCCAGTTTGGACCAATTAATGGTGGAGGGAGCCTCTAACCAGCCCAGTTTGGACCAATTAATGGTGGAGGGAGCCTCTAACCACCCCAGTTTGGACCAATTCATGGTGGAGGGAGCCTCTAAACAGCCAAGTTTGGACCAATTCATGGTGGAGGGAGCCTCTAAAAACCCCAGTTTGGACCAATTCATGGTGGAGGGAGCCTCTAACCAGCCCAGTTTGGGCAAATTCATGGTGGAGGGAGCCTCTAAACAGCCCAGTTTGGGCAAATTCATGGTGGAGGGAGCCTCTAAAAAACCCAGTTTGGACCAATTCATGGTGGAGGGAGCCTCTAACCAGCCCAGTTTGGACCAATTAATGGTGGAGGGAGCCTCTAAACAGCCAAGTTTGGACCAATTCATGGTGGAGGGAGCCTCTAAAAACCCCAGTTTGGACCAATTCATGGTGGAGGGAGCCTCTAACCAGCCCAGTTTGGGCAAATTCATGGTGGAGGGAGCCTCTAAACAGCCCAGTTTGGGCAAATTCATGGTGGAGGGAGCCTCTAACCAGCCCAGTTTGGACCAATTAATGGTGGAGGGAGCCTCTAACCAGCCCAGTTTGGACCAATTAATGGTGGAGGGAGCCTCTAACCAGCCCAGTTTGGACCAATTAATGGTGGAGGGAGCCTCTAACCACCCCAGTTTGGATCAATTCATGGTGGAGGGAGCCTCTAACCAGCCCAGTTTGGACCAATTCATGGTGGAGGGAGCCTCTAAAAAACCCAGTTTGGACCAATTCATGGTGGAGGGAGCCTCTAAACAGCCCAGTTTGGGCAAATTCATGGTGGAGGGAGCCTCTAAACAGCCCAGTTTGGGCAAATTCATCGTGGAGGGAGCCTCTAACCAGCCCAGTTTGGACCAATTAATGGTGGAGGGAGCCTCTAACCAGCCCAGTTTGGACCAATTCATGGTGGAGGGAGCCTCTAAACAGCCCAGTTTTGGCAAATTCATGGTGGAAGGAGCCTCTAACCAGCAGAGTTGTGGGAAAGCAGGGTGGAGGGAGCCTCTAACCAGCAGAGTTGGTGGAAATCAGGGTGGAGGGAGCCTCTAACCAGCAGAGTTGGGGGAAATCATGTTGGAGGGAGCCTAGTATTAGCAGAATTGTGCAACGCTTATGGTGGATGAGTATGAGGATGCGGAGGAATTGGAGAGGTTGAGTACAGACATGGAGTTTCATGTTGGGGTGCTTTACACAGGTGGGCACAAAAATGAAGGCTCTATCCAGTGGTGGTTCATTTTTATCAAAGTGAGCCGGTCGGCACTCTCAGCTGACAGACGGGTGCGCTTGTCAGTGATGATGCCACCGGCTGCACTGAACACCCTCTCAGATAGGACGCTGGCGGCAGGACAGGACAGCACCTCCAAGGCATATAGGGCAAGTTCAAGCCACAGGTCCAACTTCGACACCCAATACGTGTAGGGCGCAGAGGGGTCGGAGAGGACAGGGCTGTGGTCGGAAAGGTATTCCCGCAACATGCGCCTATACTTCTCACGCCTGGTGACACTAGGACCCTCCGTGGCGGCACTTTGGCGAGGGGGTGCCATCAAGGTGTCCCAGACCTTAGACAGTGTGCCCCTCGTTTGTGTGGACCGGTGAGAACTTGGTTGCCTACTGGAGGAACTGCCCTCCCTGCCGCCAACGTCACATGCTGGAAACATCTCCATCATATTCTGCACCAATTGCCTGTGGCAAGCATTGATGCGATTGGCCCTCCCCTCTACCGGAATAAAAGACGAGATGTTGTTTTTATACCGGGGGTCAAGGATAGCAAAGATCCAGTACTGGTTGTCCTCCATGATTTTGACAATACGCTTGTCGGTTGTAAAGCACCCCAACATGAACTCAGCCATGTCTGCCACAGTGTTAGTTGGCATGACTCCTCTGGCCCCACCGGAAAGTTCAATCTCCATTTCCTCCTCATCCTCCATGTCTACCCATCCGCGCTGCAACAATGGGACGATTCGAAGTTGCCCGGAAGCCTCCTGTATCACCATCACATCATCGGACAACTCTTCTTCCTCCTCCTCCTCCTCCTCCTCCTCCATTAAACGCAGTGAAGCGGACAGATGTGTGGACCTACTCTCCAGCTGTGACGGATCGGATGCTATCCCTAACTCCTCTGTGTGATCTGAGTTATCCCTGATGTCAATCAGGGATTCTCTCAGAACACACAAGAGCGGGATTGTAAGGCTCACCATCGCATCCTCAGAGCTCACCCTCCTTGTGGACTCCTCAAAGACCCGTAGGATGTCACAAAGGTCTCTCATCCATGGCCACTCATGGATGTGAAACTGAGGCAGCTGACTTTGTGGCACCCTAGGGTTTTGTAGCTGGTATTCCATCAAAGGTCTCTGCTGCTCAACCACTCTATTCAACATCTGAAACGTTGAGTTCCAGCGTGTGGGGACGTCGCACAAAAGCTGGTGTTGTGGCACATGCAGGCGTTGCTGGAGAGATTTTAAGCTAGCAGCGGCTACTGTCGACTTGCGAAAGTGGGCGCACATGCGCCGCACTTTCACCAGTAGCTCTGGAACATTGGGGTAGCTCTTTAGGAAACGTTGCACCACTAGGTTGAAGACGTGGGCCAGGCATGGAACATGTTGGAGTCCGGCAAGCTCCAGAGCTGCTACCAGGTTCCGGCCGTTATCACAAACGACCATGCCTGGGCCCAGGTGCAGCGGCTCAAACCATATTGCCGTCTCATCGAGGAGGGCATCCCTCACCTCGGAGGCAGTGTGCTGTCTGTCCCCCAAGCTGATCAGCTTCAGCACAGCCTGCTGACGTCTACCAACGCCAGTGCTGCAACGTTTCCAACTCGTAGCTGGGGTCAATCTAACAGCGGAGGAGGAGGCGGTGGCGGAGGAGGAGGCGGTGGCGGAGGAGGAGGCGGTAGAGGAGGAGGAGGAGGGGGGTGTTCTTCTCGTGTCCCTGCCAGGAATGTTAGGCGGGGAGACGAGGTACACCGGGCCAGTTTGGGAAGCAGTCCCAGCCTCAACTACATTCACCCAGTGTGCCGTCAGTGAAATGTAGCGTCCCTGTCCGCATGCACTTGTCCACGCGTCGGTGGTCAAGTGGACCTTTGTGCAAAGCGCGGAACTAAGGGCCCGCCTGATGTTGAGTGACACGTGCTGGTGCAAGGCGGGGACGGCACACCGGGAGAAGTAGTGACGGCTAGGGACGGCATAGCGAGGTGCCGCAGTTGCCATCAGGTCCAGGAAGGCGGGAGTTTCAACAAGCCGGAACGCCAACATCTCCTGGGCCAGCAGTTTAGCGATGTTGGCGTTCAAGGCTTGCGCGTGTGGGTGGTTAGCAGTGTATTTCTGCCGCCGCTCCAATGTCTGAGAGATGGTGGGTTGTTGTAAAGAAACACCTGATGGTGCCTTTGATGGTGCAGGAGAAGGAGATAAGACAGGACCAGGGGAGGATGAGGTAGAAGTCAACAAAGTGGCGGAGGCAGATGAAGTGGTGTCCTGGCTCGTCCTCTGGAGTGCATCGCCAGCACAGTCAGCAGTGGCAGTGGCAGAGGCAGAGGCAGTGGCAGAGGCAGTGGCAGTGGCGTGAACGGCAGGCGGCCTTTGTCCTGCCGTTGCTGCCTGCCACTGATTCCAGTGCTTGGATTCCAAATGACGGCGCATTGAAGTGGTGGACAGGTTGCTCTTCTCAGAGCCCCTAATCAATTTCGAGAGGCAAATTGTGCAGACAACACTATATCTGTCCTCGGCGCATTCCTTGAAAAAACTCCACACCTTCGAGAAACGTGCCCTCGAGGTGGGAGTTTTTCGGGGCTGGGTACGAACTGGAACATCTTGGGAGATTCCGGGTGTGGCCTGGCTTCGCCTAAGCTGCTGACCTCTGCCTCTGCCTCTAGCTACCCTTTTTGGTGCTGCACCTGCCTCAACATCCACACTACTTTCCCCGCTTGACATCCCCCCTGTCCAGGTCGGGTCAGTGTCCTCATCATCCACCACTTCCTCTTCCAACTCCTGTCTCATCTCCTCCTCCCGCACAATGCGCCGGTCAACTGGATGCCCTGACGGCAACTGCGTCACATCATCGTCGATGAGGGTGGGTTGCTGGTCATCCACCACCAAATCGAACGGAGATGGAGGAGACTCTAGTGTTTGAGCATCTGGACACAGATGCTCCTCTGTTAGGTTCGTGGAATCGTGACGTGGAGAGGCAGGTTGAGGGACAATGAAAGGAGCGGAGAACAGCTCTGGGGAGCAGGGACAGTTTGGGTTATTGTTCTGTAAAGCTTCGGAATTTTGGGAGGAAGGAAGACAAGACTGTTGGGTAATAGGAGGAGAGGAGGCAGAGTCTGACTGGCTGCTGGACAATGTGCTGTAAGCGTTCTCTGACAGCCATTGCAAGACCTGTTCCTGGTTCTCGGGCCTACTAAGGTTTGTACCCTGCAGTTTAGTTAATGTGGCAAGCAACCCTGGCACTGTGGAGTGGCGCAATGCTTGCTGCCCCACAGGAGTAGGCACGGGACGCCCTGTGGCTTCACTGCTACCTTGCTCCCCAGAACCATTCCCCCGACCTCGCCCACGGCCTCGTCCACGTCCCTTTCCGGGAGCCTTGCGCATTTTGAATTCCTAGTTAGAAATTGGCACTGTATACCAGTAGTAAAAATTGTGGGTGCACGTAACCCCAATATATTCTTTGAATTCCCAGTCAGACACTGGCACTATATGGCAGTAGCAAGAAATGAGGGTATTTGTATTCCCAATATACTCTTTAAATTCCCAGTCAGACAATGGCACTGTATACCAGTAGTAAAAATTGTGGGTGCACGTAACCCCAATATATTCTTTGAATTCCCAGTCAGAAACTGGCACTATATGGCAGTAGCAAGAAATGAGGGTATTTGTATTCCCAATATACTCTTTGAATTCCCAGTCAGACAATGGCACTGTATACCAGTAGTAAAAATTGTGGGTGCACGTAACCCCAATATATTCTTTGAATTACCAGTCAGAAACTGGCACTATATGGCAGTAGCAAGAAATGAGGGTATTTATAACCCCAATATATTCTTTGAATTCCCAGTCAGACAATGGCACTGTATACCAGTAGTAAAAATTGTGGGTGCACGTAACCCCAATATATTCTTTGAATTCCCAGTCAGAAACTGGCACTATATGGCAGTAGCAAGAAATGAGGGTATTTATAACCCCAATATATTCTTTGAATTCCCAGTCAGACAATGGCACTGTATACCAGTAGTAAAAATTGTGGGTGCACGTAACCCCAATATATTCTTTGAATTCCCAGTCAGAAACTGGCACTATATGGCAGTAGCAAGAAATGAGGGTATTTGTATTCCCAATATACTCTTTGAATTCCCAGTCAGACAATGGCACTGTATACCAGTAGTAAAAATTGTGGGTGCACGTAACCCCAATATATTCTTTGAATTACCAGTCAGAAACTGGCACTATATGGCAGTAGCAAGAAATGAGGGTATTTATAACCCCAATATATTCTTTGAATTCCCAGTCAGACAATGGCACTGTATACCAGTAGTAAAAATTGTGGGTGCACGTAACCCCAATATATTCTTTGAATTCCCAGTCAGAAACTGGCACTATATGGCAGTAGCAAGAAATGAGGGTATTTGTATTCCCAATATACTCTTTGAATTCCCAGTCAGACAATGGCACTGTATACCAGTAGTAAAAATTGTGGGTGCACGTAACCCCAATATATTCTTTGAATTACCAGTCAGAAACTGGCACTATATGGCAGTAGCAAGAAATGAGGGTATTTATAACCCCAATATATTCTTTGAATTCCCAGTCAGACAATGGCACTGTATACCAGTAGTAAAAATTGTGGGTGCACGTAACCCCAATATATTCTTTGAATTCCCAGTCAGAAACTGGCACTATATGGCAGTAGCAAGAAATGAGGATATTTGTATTCCCAATATACTCTTTGAATTCCCAGTCAGACAATGGCACTGTATACCAGTAGTAAAAATTGTGGGTGCACGTAACCCCAATATATTCTTTGAATTACCAGTCAGAAACTGGCACTATATGGCAGTAGCAAGAAATGAGGGTATTTATAACCCCAATATATTCTTTGAATTCCCAGTCAGACAATGGCACTGTATACCAGTAGTAAAAATTGTGGGTGCACGTAACCCCAATATATTCTTTGAATTCCCAGTCAGAAACTGGCACTATATGGCAGTAGCAAGAAATGAGGGTATTTGTATTCCCAATATACTCTTTGAATTCCCAGTCAGACAATGGCACTGTATACCAGTAGTAAAAATTGTGGGTGCACGTAACCCCAATATATTCTTTGAATTACCAGTCAGAAACTGGCACTATATGGCAGTAGCAAGAAATGAGGGTATTTATAACCCCAATATATTCTTTGAATTCCCAGTCAGACAATGGCACTGTATACCAGTAGTAAAAATTGTGGGTGCACGTAACCCCAATATATTCTTTGAATTACCAGTCAGAAACTGGCACTATATGGCAGTAGCAAGAAATGAGGGTATTTGTATTCCCAATATACTCTTTGAATTCCCAGTCAGACAATGGCACTGTATACCAGTAGTAAAAATTGTGGGTGCACGTAACCCCAATATATTCTTTGAATTACCAGTCAGAAACTGGCACTATATGGCAGTAGCAAGAAATGAGGGTATTTATAACCCCAATATATTCTTTGAATTCCCAGTCAGACAATGGCACTGTATACCAGTAGTAAAAATTGTGGGTGCACGTAACCCCAATATATTCTTTGAATTCCCAGTCAGAAACTGGCACTATATGGCAGTAGCAAGAAATGAGGGTATTTGTATTCCCAATATACTCTTTGAATTCCCAGTCAGACAATGGCACTGTATACCAGTAGTAAAAATTGTGGGTGCACGTAACCCCAATATATTCTTTGAATTACCAGTCAGAAACTGGCACTATATGGCAGTAGCAAGAAATGAGGGTATTTATAACCCCAATATATTCTTTGAATTCCCAGTCAGACAATGGCACTGTATACCAGTAGTAAAAATTGTGGGTGCACGTAACCCCAATATATTCTTTGAATTACCAGTCAGAAACTGGCACTATATGGCAGTAGCAAGAAATGAGGGTATTTGTATTCCCAATATACTCTTTGAATTCCCAGTCAGACAATGGCACTGTATACCAGTAGTAAAAATTGTGGGTGCACGTAACCCCAATATATTCTTTGAATTCCCAGTCAGAAACTGGCACTATATGGCAGTAGCAAGAAATGAGGGTATTTATAACCCCAATATATTCTTTGAATTCCCAGTCAGACAATGGCACTGTATACCAGTAGTAAAAATTGTGGGTGCACGTAACCCCAATATATTCTTTGAATTCCCAGTCAGACACTGGCACTATATGGCAGTAGCAAGAAATGAGGGTATTTGTATTCCCAATATATTCTTTGAATTCCCAGTCAGACAATGGCACTGTATACCAGTAGTAAAAATTGTGGGTGCACGTAACCCCAATATATTCTTTGAATTCCCAGTCAGACACTGGCACTATATGGCAGTAGCAAGAAATGAGGGTATTTGTATTCCCAATATATTCTTTGAATTCCCAGTCAGACAATGGCACTGTATACCAGTAGTAAAAATTGTGGGTGCACGTAACCCCAATATATTCTTTGAATTACCAGTCAGAAACTGGCACTATATGGCAGTAGCAAGAAATGAGGGTATTTGTATTCCCAATATATTCTTTGAATTCCCAGTCAGACAATGGCACTGTATACCAGTAGTAAAAATTGTGGGTGCACGTAACCCCAATATATTCTTTGAATTCCCAGTCAGACACTGGCACTATATGGCAGTAGCAAGAAATGAGGGTATTTGTATTCCCAATATATTCTTTGAATTCCCAGTCAGACAATGGCACTGTATACCAGTAGTAAAAATTGTGGGTGTATATAGCCCCAATTCTATTGCTAGGGGACTTGCAGGGTATTTCTGGGGTGAAGGTGGGGGGGCACACCGTTGGAACGGGTATCGGGGTATATATCGGGTATACGGGAATACACTGACAGTGTATTCCATTCAGGATCCTGGGAAAGCTGGGTTGCGGCGATTGAGCCCGTCAGTGCCACGTTACACTGACAAGCTTCTCCCTGGAATTTAGCTCTTACAAGAGCTGTTGGTTGTCTTCTCCTTCCTATCCTAGCCTGTCCCTGCCTACCCAGAATCTAAGCCCTAGCTAGCTGGACGGAAACCTCCGTCCTCGGTGAATTGCAAGCTCAGAATGACGTGAACCTGGGCGGCGCTGTTCTTTTAAATTAGAGGTCACATGTATTCGGCAGCCAATGGGTTTTGCCTACTTTTTTCAACGTCACCGGTGTCGTAGTTCCTGTCCCACCTACCCTGCGCTGTTATTGGAGCAAAAAAGGCGCCAGGGAAGGTGGGAGGGGAATCGAGTAATGGCGCATTTTACCACGCGGTGTTCGATTCGATTCGAACATGCCGAACAGCCTAATATCCGATCGAACATGAGTTCGATAGAACACTGTTCGCTCATCTCTAGTCTAGAGGCTATTCAGTGTTGTTGTAACACCTAGATGAATGAAACTGTCCACTGATAGTGTGGAAAAATTACTTTATCAAATTGAATCAGGCATGGAGGCTTTTCACATACCTCTGGCAGATGCCTCTGAATAATGGTGACATGGAAATTCTTGAAAACATACACCATTCCCCTTCTTTTTTGTTTCTATTTTATCAGATATTAAAATAAAGAAAAGCATGAAAAAATAAAAATAACATTAAGTCCTATTTTTCACAAAAAAAAAAAAGCTGCAAAAATTATTTCAATAGCCCAATGGAAAAAAATGTTACAGACCTCAAAACCTGAAAATGTTGTAGTCCTAGAAAACCTGAAAATGTGTCCAGTCTTGAACAAGGAAAAATGGCCATATCCTGAATTGGTAAAGCATTAAAATCTGATAGTACAGTGTGTTCTTAAACAGGCAGTTTGTTACCAACACGTACTATCCGCTTGCCCATAGTCATATATGTTTCTTTCACTTTAGCATTAGTAATTCTGTCTTGCCAAGACCAAAAGACCAGACCAGAGTGTCATACATAGCTTTTCAGGACTATTGGGGCACTTTTGATTTGTAACAAATATGTTTGAATCTGACTGCTTATTCAATCGAATCAGACCCTAACCAATTTCAGAAACTTGTAGCAGACAAATTGGGAACAGTTTTTTCCATTTAGACTAGTTAATGATAAGAATACTTGACAGGATTGTTTGCTAAATTGCCAATTCTAATGTACCTGCATGAAAGGTATGATTAAGGAATGGTTACTCCTCATATATTATGCACTCATAGACTGAGTACACAAGGCAGTATAATGAATGGATGCACTTTAGGTAATGACCCATATCCATTGGGAACAACATGTTTATCAATTCAATATTCCAGCAACAGCAATGAATGCATAATGTAATTGGATTATCATTGTTTGTGTATCCACTTACTGCTTGATGTGCCTTGGTAGGCTTCAGGCTTTCACACCTGAATGGTATACCAACTGTTTCCAGAATAAGATGCTTACAAAATAACATTCCAAATAAAAATGTTCTTTTGCTAAACATTCTGAAAAACTAGGTCAGTTGTAATACCTGTGATAGAGAGATAGATAGAGAGATAGATAGATAGATAGATAGATAGATAGATAGATAGATAGATCGATAGATAGATCGATAGATAGAGTAGATCTTAAATTAGCATATAACACAGCAAAACACATTGACAAGTCAAGTTTAAGTTTGCTGAAACTGTAGTTGATGTATTAAATGTCATGTTAAAGTTTGCTACATCTGTCAATGATCAAATATGTAAATAACTTAAGGAGTTGGCCAGGAATTGGACAAACTGCAGAGGAACCTAGGTCAAGTGTAACAAAAAAAGAAAAAAAAAAAAACTTAGGGCAGGTTCACATCTGCAACCGTGCACTCCTTAACCAATCCTGCTGGGTTTCCGTCTTCTGTCCTGAGAAACTGGATAGGGGACGGAAGACCGGCAGTCAGTTTTCAAACCTATTCAAGTGAATGGGTTTGAAAAGTGAGCGTCCATGAGCGTTTTGTACCTGTCTGCGGAGAAACCGTTTTTTTTTTTATCTGGACAAAAATTCGGATATGCAGGACTTTTTGTGTCTGGTTAAAATAAAACGGTTTTGCCGCAGACAGGTACAAAATGCTCACGAGCGCTCACTTATCAAGCCCATTCACTTGAATTGATTTGAAAACTGACTGCCGGGTTTCCGTCCCCTGTAGCAGGATTGTCTAAAGCGCGCTCAGGCGCAGATGTGAAACCGCCCTTATCTGTCCCCAGCGCTCCAATATCCAGTGCTGTAGTCACTCTGCCACCTCTACAGTGACGCTGAGGTGGTCTCACATGACTTCCAGGGAGCAAGCCACAGCACGCAACTGCACTGATTGCGGCAGCAGACAATGGCACACAGGGGACAGGTGAGTATTAGAGATGAGCGAACAGTGTTCTATCGAACTCATGTTCGATCGGATATTAGGCTGTTCGGCATGTTCGAATCGAATCGAACACCGCGTGGTAAAGTGCGCCATTACTCGATTCCCCTCCCACCTTCCCTGGCGCCTTTTTTGCTCCAATAACAGCGCAGGGTAGGTGGGACAGGAACTACGACACCGGTGACGTTGAAAAAAGTAGGCAAAACCCATTGGCTGCCGAAAACATGTGACCTCTAATTTAAAAGAACAGCGACGCCCAGCTTCGCGTCATTCTGAGCTTGCAATTCACCGAGGACGGAGGTTTCCGTCCAGCTAGCTAGGGCTTAGATTCTGGGTAGGCAGGGACAGGCTAGGATAGGAAGGAGAAGACAACCAACAGCTCTTGTAAGAGCTAAATTCCAGGGAGAAGCTTGTCAGTGTAACGTGGCACTGACGGGCTCAATCGCCGCAACCCAGCTTTCCCAGGATCCTGAATGGAATACACTGTCAGTGTATTCCCGTATACCCGATATATACCCCCGATACCCGTTCCAACGGTGTGCCCCCCCACCTTCACCCCAGAAATACCCTGCAAGTCCCCTAGCAATAGGATTGGGGCTATATACACCCACTATTTTTGCTACTGCCATATAGTGCCATTGTCTCACTGGGAATTCAAAGAATATATTGGGCTTACATATAACTTCAATTCCAGGGAGAAGCTTGTCAGTGTAACGTGGCACTGACGGGCTCAATCGCCGCAACCCAGCTTTCCCAGGATCCTGAATGGAACACACTGACAGTGTATTCCCGTATACCCCATATATACACCCGAAATCCCCGTTCCAACGGTGTGCCCCCCCACCTTCACCTCAGAAATACCCTGCAAGTCCCCTAGCAATAGAATTGGGGCTATATACACCCACAATTTTTGCTACTGGTATATAGTGCCATTGTCTGACTGGGAATTCAAAGAATATATTGGGGTGACGTGCACCCACAATTTTTGCTACTGCTATACAGTGCCATTGTCTCACTGGGAATTCAAAGAATATATTGGGGTTACGTGCACCCACAATTTTTAATACTGGTATACAGTGCCATTGTCTGACTGGGAATTCAAAGAATATATGGGGGTTACGTGCACCCACAATTTTTAATACTGCTATACAGTTCCATTGTCTCACTGGGAATTCAAAGAATATATGGGGGTTATGTGCACCCACAATTTTTAATACTGGTATACAGTGCCATTGTCTGACTGGGAATTCAAAGAATATATGGGGGTTATGTGCACCCACAATTTTTAATACTGGTATATAGTGCCATTGTCTGACTGGGAATTCAAAGAATATATGGGGGTTATGTGCACCCACAATTTTTACTACTGGTATACAGTGCCATTGTCTGACTGGGAATTCAAAGAATATATTGGGGTGACGTGCACCCACAATTTTTGCTACTGCTATACAGTGCCATTGTCTCACTGGGAATTCAAAGAATATATGGGGGTTATGTGCACCCACAATTTTTAATACAGGTATACAGTGCCATTGTCTGACTGGGAATTCAAAGAATATATGGGGGTTATGTGCACCCACAATTTTTACTACTGGTATACAGTGCCATTGTCTGACTGGGAATTCAAAGAATATATTGGGGTGACGTGCACCCACAATTTTTGCTACTGCTATACAGTTCCATTGTCTCACTGGGAATTCAAAGAATATATGGGGGTTATGTGCACCCACAATTTTTAATACTGGTATACAGTGCCATTGTCTGACTGGGAATTCAAAGAATATATGGGGGTTATGTGCACCCACAATTTTTACTACTGGTATATAGTGCCATTGTCTGACTGGGAATTCAAAGAATATATGGGGGTTACGTGCACCCACAATTTTTGCTACTGCTATACAGTTCCATTGTCTCACTGGGAATTCAAAGAATATATGGGGGTTATGTGCACCCACAATTTTTAATACTGGTATATAGTGCCATTGTCTGACTGGGAATTCAAAGAATATATGGGGGTTACGTGCACCCACAATTTTTGCTACTGCTATACAGTTCCATTGTCTCACTGGGAATTCAAAGAATATATGGGGGTTATGTGCACCCACAATTTTTAATACTGGTATACAGTGCCATTGTCTGACTGGGAATTCAAAGAATATATGGGGGTTATGTGCACCCACAATTTTTACTACTGGTATACAGTGCCATTGTCTGACTGGGAATTCAAAGAATATATTGGGGTGACGTGCACCCACAATTTTTGCTACTGCTATACAGTGCCATTGTCTCACTGGGAATTCAAAGAATATATGGGGGTTATGTGCACCCACAATTTTTAATACTGGTATACAGTGCCATTGTCTGACTGGGAATTCAAAGAATATATGGGGGTTATGTGCACCCACAATTTTTAATACTGGTATACAGTGCCATTGTCTGACTGGGAATTCAAAGAATATATTGGGGTTATAATTACCCTCATTTCTTGCTACTGCCATATAGTGCCAGTTTCTGACTGGGAATTCAAAGAATATATTGGGGTTATAAATACCCTCATTTCTTGCTACTGGTATATAGTGCCATTGTCTGACTGGGAATTCAAAGAATATATTGGGGTTACGTGCACCCACAATTTTTACTACTGGTATACAGTGCCAGTTTCTGACTGGGAATTCAAAGAATATATTGGGGTTACAAATACCCTCATTTCTTGCTACTGCCATATAGTGCCAGTTTCTGACTGGTAATTCAAAGAATATATTGGGGTTACGTGCACCCACAATTTTTACTACTGGTATACAGTGCCATTGTCTAACTGGGAATTCAAAGAATATATTGGGGTTATAAATACCCTCATTTCTTGCTACTGGTATATAGTGCCATTGTCTGACTGGGAATTCAAAGAATATATTGGGGTTACGTGCACCCACAATTTTTACTACTGGTATACAGTGCCAGTTTCTGACTGGGAATTCAAAGAATATATTGGGGTTACAAATACCCTCATTTCTTGCTACTGCCATATAGTGCCAGTTTCTGACTGGTAATTCAAAGAATATATTGGGGTTACGTGCACCCACAATTTTTACTACTGGTATACAGTGCCAGTTTCTGACTGGGAATTCAAAGAATATATTGGGGTTACAAATACCCTCATTTCTTGCTACTGCCATATAGTGCCAGTTTCTGACTGGTAATTCAAAGAATATATTGGGGTTATAAATACCCTCATTTCTTGCTACTGGTATATAGTGCCATTGTCTGACTGGGAATTCAAAGAATATATTGGGGTTACGTGCACCCACAATTTTTACTACTGGTATACAGTGCCAGTTTCTGACTGGGAATTCAAAGAATATATTGGGGTTACAAATACCCTCATTTCTTGCTACTGCCATATAGTGCCAGTTTCTGACTGGTAATTCAAAGAATATATTGGGGTTACAAATACCCTCATTTCTTGCTACTGCCATATAGTGCCAGTTTCTGACTGGTAATTCAAAGAATATATTGGGGTTACGTGCACCCACAATTTTTACTACTGGTATACAGTGCCATTGTCTGACTGGGAATTCAAAGAATATATTGGGGTTATAAATACCCTCATTTCTTGCTACTGCCATATAGTGCCAGTTTCTGACTGGGAATTCAAAGAATATATTGGGGTTATAAATACCCTCATTTCTTGCTACTGGTATATAGTGCCATTGTCTGACTGGGAATTCAAAGAATATATTGGGGTTACGTGCACCCACAATTTTTACTACTGGTATACAGTGCCAGTTTCTGACTGGGAATTCAAAGAATATATTGGGGTTACAAATACCCTCATTTCTTGCTACTGCCATATAGTGCCAGTTTCTGACTGGTAATTCAAAGAATATATTGGGGTTACGTGCACCCACAATTTTTACTACTGGTATACAGTGCCATTGTCTGACTGGGAATTCAAAGAATATATTGGGGTTATAAATACCCTCATTTCTTGCTACTGCCATATAGTGCCAGTTTCTGACTGGTAATTCAAAGAATATATTGGGGTTATAAATACCCTCATTTCTTGCTACTGGTATATAGTGCCATTGTCTGACTGGGAATTCAAAGAATATATTGGGGTTACGTGCACCCACAATTTTTGCTACTGGTATATAGTGCCAATTTCTAACTGGGAATTCAAAATGCGCAAGGCTCCCGGAAAGGGACGTGGACGAGGCCGTGGGCGAGGTCGGGGGAATGGTTCTGGGGAGCAAGGTAGCAGTGAAGCCACAGGGCGTCCCGTGCCTACTCCTGTGGGGCAGCAAGCATTGCGCCACTCCACAGTGCCAGGGTTGCTTGCCACATTAACTAAACTGCAGGGTACAAACCTTAGTAGGCCCGAGAACCAGGAACAGGTCTTGCAATGGCTGTCAGAGAACGCTTACAGCACATTGTCCAGCAGCCAGTCAGACTCTGCCTCCTCTCCTCCTATTACCCAACAGTCTTGTCCTCCTTCCTCCCAAAATTCCCAAGCTTCACAGAACAATAACCCCAACTGTCCCTGCTCCCCAGAGCTGTTCTCCGCTCCTTTCATTGTCCCTCAACCTGCCTCTCCACGTCACGATTCCACGAACCTAACAGAGGAGCATCTGTGTCCAGATGCTCAAACACTAGAGTCTCCTCCATCTCCGTTCGATTTGGTGGTGGATGACCAGCAACCCACCCTCATCGACGATGATGTGACGCAGTTGCCGTCAGGGCATCCAGTTGACCGGCGCATTGTGCGGGAGGAGGAGATGAGACAGGAGTTGGAAGAGGAAGTGGTGGATGATGAGGACACTGACCCGACCTGGACAGGGGGGATGTCAAGCGGGGAAAGTAGTGTGGATGTTGAGGCAAGTGCAGCACCAAAAAGGGTAGCTAGAGGCAGAGGCAGAGGTCAGCAGCTTAGGCGAAGCCAGGCCACACCCGGAATCTCCCAAGATGTTCCAGTTCGTACCCAGCCCCGAAAAACTCCCACCTCGAGGGCACGTTTCTCGAAGGTGTGGAGTTTTTTCAAGGAATGCGCCGAGGACAGATATAGTGTTGTCTGCACAATTTGCCTCTCGAAATTGATTAGGGGCTCTGAGAAGAGCAACCTGTCCACCACTTCAATGCGCCGTCATTTGGAATCCAAGCACTGGAATCAGTGGCAGGCAGCAACGGCAGGACAAAGGCCGCCTGCCGTTCACGCCACTGCCACTGCCTCTGCCTCTGCCTCTGCCACTGCCACTGCTGACTGTGCTGGCGATGCACTCCAGAGGACGAGCCAGGACACCACTTCATCTGCCTCCGCCACTTTGTTGACTTCTCCCTCATCCTCCCCTGTTCCTGTCTTATCTCCTTCTCCTGCACCATCAAAGGCACCATCAGGCGCTTCTTTACAACAACCCACCATCTCTCAGACATTGGAGCGGCGGCAGAAATACACTGCTAACCACCCACACGCGCAAGCCTTGAACGCCAACATCGCTAAACTGCTGGCCCAGGAGATGTTGGCGTTCCGGCTTGTTGAAACTCCCGCCTTCCTGGACCTGATGGCAACTGCGGCACCTCGCTATGCCGTCCCTAGCCGTCACTACTTCTCCCGGTGTGTCGTCCCCGCCTTGCACCAGCACGTGTCACTCAACATCAGGCGGGCCCTTAGTTCCGCGCTTTGCACAAAGGTCCACTTGACCACCGACGCGTGGACAAGTGCATGCGGACAGGGACGCTACATTTCACTGACGGCACACTGGGTGAATGTAGTTGAGGCTGGGACTGCTTCCCAAACTGGCCCGGTGTACCTCGTCTCCCCGCCTAACATTCCTGGCAGGGACACGAGAAGAACACCCCCCTCCTCCTCCTCCTCTACCGCCTCCTCCTCCGCCACCGCCTCCTCCTCCGCCACCGCCTCCTCCTCCGCTGTTAGATTGACCCCAGCTACGAGTTGGAAACGTTGCAGCACTGGCGTTGGTAGACGTCAGCAGGCTGTGCTGAAGCTGATCAGCTTGGGGGGCAGACAGCACACTGCCTCCGAGGTGAGGGATGCCCTCCTCGATGAGACGGCAATATGGTTTGAGCCGCTGCACCTGGGCCCAGGCATGGTCGTTTGTGATAACGGCCGGAACCTGGTAGCAGCTCTGGAGCTTGCCGGACTCCAACATGTTCCATGCCTGGCCCATGTCTTCAACCTAGTGGTGCAACGTTTCCTAAAGAGCTACCCCAATGTTCCAGAGCTACTGGTGAAAGTGCGGCGCATGTGCGCCCACTTTCGCAAGTCGACAGTAGCCGCTGCTAGCTTAAAATCTCTCCAGCAACGCCTGCATGTGCCACAACACCGGCTTTTGTGCGACGTCCCCACACGCTGGAACTCAACGTTTCAGATGTTGAATAGAGTGGTTGAGCAGCAGAGACCTTTGATGGAATACCAGCTACAAAACCCTAGGGTGCCACAAAGTCAGCTGCCTCAGTTTCTCATCCATGAGTGGCCATGGATGAGAGACCTTTGTGACATCCTACGGGTGTTTGAGGAGTCCACAAGGAGGGTGAGCCTTACAATCCCGCTCTTGTGTGTTCTGAGAGAATCCCTGATTGACATCAGGGATAACTCAGATCACACAGAGGAGTCAGGGATAGCATCCGATCCGTCACAGCTGGAGAGTAGGTCCACACATCTGTCCGCTTCATCGCGTTTAATGGAGGAGGAGGAGGAGGAGGAGGAGGAGGAAGAAGAGTTGTCCGATGATGTGATGGTGATACAGGAGGCTTCCGGGCAACTTCGAATCGTCCCATTGTTGCAGCGCGGATGGGTAGACATGGAGGATGAGGAGGAAATGGAGATTGAACTTTCCGGTGGGGCCAGAGGAGTCATGCCAACTAACACTGTGGCAGACATGGCTGAGTTCATGTTGGGGTGCTTTACAACCGACAAGCGTATTGTCAAAATCATGGAGGACAACCAGTACTGGATCTTTGCTATCCTTGACCCCCGGTATAAAAACAACATCTCGTCTTTTATTCCGGTAGAGGGGAGGGCCAATCGCATCAATGCTTGCCACAGGCAATTGGTGCAGAATATGATGGAGATGTTTCCAGCATGTGACGTTGGCGGCAGGGAGGGCAGTTCCTCCAGTAGGCAACCAAGTTCTCACCGGTCCACACAAACGAGGGGCACACTGTCTAAGGTCTGGGACACCTTGATGGCACCCCCTCGCCAAAGTGCCGCCACAGAGGGTCCTAGTGTCACCAGGCGTGAGAAGTATAGGCGCATGTTGCGGGAATACCTTTCCGACCACAGCCCTGTCCTCTCCGACCCCTCTGCGCCCTACACGTATTGGGTGTCGAAGTTGGACCTGTGGCTTGAACTTGCCCTATATGCCTTGGAGGTGCTGTCCTGTCCTGCCGCCAGCGTCCTATCTGAGAGGGTGTTCAGTGCAGCCGGTGGCATCATCACTGACAAGCGCACCCGTCTGTCAGCTGAGAGTGCCGACCGGCTCACTTTGATAAAAATGAACCACCACTGGATAGAGCCTTCATTTTTGTGCCCACCTGTGTAAAGCACCCCAACATGAAACTCCATGTCTGTACTCAACCTCTCCAATTCCTCCGCATCCTCATACTCATCCACCATAAGCGTTGCACAATTCTGCTAATACTAGGCTCCCTCCAACATGATTTCCCCCAACTCTGCTGGTTAGAGGCTCCCTCCACCCTGATTTCCACCAACTCTGCTGGTTAGAGGCTCCCTCCACCCTGCTTTCCCACAACTCTGCTGGTTAGAGGCTCCCTCCACCATGAATTTGCCCAAACTGGGCTGGTTAGAGGCTCCCTCCACCATGAATTGGTCCAAACTGGGCTGGTTAGAGGCTCCCTCCACCATGAATTGGTCCAAATTTGGGTTTTTAGAGGCTCCCTCCACCATGAATTGGTCCAAACTGGGCTGTTTAGAGGCTCCCTCCACCATGAATTGGTCCAAACTGGGGTTTTTAGAGGCTCCCTCCACCATGAATTGGTCCAAACTGGGCTGGTTAGAGGCTCCCTCCACCATGAATTGGTCCAAACTGGGTTTTTTAGAGGCTCCCTCCACCATGAATTGGTCCAAACTGGGGTTTTTAGAGGCTCCCTCCACCATGAATTGGTCCAAACTGGGGTTTTTAGAGGCTCCCTCCACCATGAATTGGTCCAAACTGGGGTTTTTAGAGGCTCCCTCCACCATGAATTTGCCCAAACTGGGCTGTTTAGAGGCTCCCTCCACCATGAATTGGTCCAAACTGGGTTTTTTAGAGGCTCCCTCCACCATGAATTGGTCCAAACTGGGGTTTTTAGAGGCTCCCTCCACCATGAATTGGTCCAAACTGGGGTTTTTAGAGGCTCCCTCCACCATGAATTTGCCCAAACTGGGCTGTTTAGAGGCTCCCTCCACCATGAATTGGTCCAAATTGGGGTTTTTAGAGGCTCCCTCCACCATGAATTGGTCCAAACTGGGGTTTTTAGAGGCTCCCTCCACCATGAATTTGCCCAAACTGGGCTGTTTAGAGGCTCCCTCCAGCATGAATTGGTCCAAACTGGGGTTTTTAGAGGCTCCCTCCACCATGAATTGGTCCAAACTGGGGTTTTTAGAGGCTCCCTCCACCATGAATTGGTCCAAACTGGGGTTTTTAGAGGCTCCCTCCACCATGAATTGGTCCAAACTGGGCTGGTTAGAGGCTCCCTCCACCATGAATTTGCCCAAACTGGGCTGTTTAGAGGCTCCCTCCACCATGAATTGGTCCAAACTGGGCTGGTTAGAGGCTCCCTCCGCCATGAATTGGTCCAAACTGGGTTTTTTAGAGGCTCCCTCCACCATGAATTGGTCCAAACTGGGGTTTTTAGAGGCTCCCTCCACCATGAATTGGTCCAAACTGGGGTTTTTAGAGGCTCCCTCCACCATGAATTTGCCCAAACTGGGCTGTTTAGAGGCTCCCTCCACCATGAATTGGTCCAAACTGGGTTTTTTAGAGGCTCCCTCCACCATGAATTGGTCCAAACTGGGGTTTTTAGAGGCTCCCTCCACCATGAATTGGTCCAAACTGGGGTTTTTAGAGGCTCCCTCCACCATGAATTTGCCCAAACTGGGCTGTTTAGAGGCTCCCTCCACCATGAATTGGTCCAAATTGGGGTTTTTAGAGGCTCCCTCCACCATGAATTTGCCCAAACTGGGCTGGTTAGAGGCTCCCTCCACCATGAATTGGTCCAAACTGGGCTGGTTAGAGGCTCCCTCCACCATGAATTGGTCCAAATTGGGGTTTTTAGAGGCTCCCTCCACCATGAATTGGTCCAAACTGGGGTTTTTAGAGGCTCCCTCCACCATGAATTGGTCCAAACTGGGCTGGTTAGAGGCTCCCTCCACCATGAATTGGTCCAAACTGGGTTTTTTAGAGGCTCCCTCCACCATGAATTGGTCCAAACTGGGGTTTTTAGAGGCTCCCTCCACCATGAATTTGCCCAAACTGGGCTGTTTAGAGGCTCCCTCCACCATGAATTGGTCCAAATTGGGGTTTTTAGAGGCTCCCTCCACCATGAATTTGCCCAAACTGGGCTGTTTAGAGGCTCCCTCCACCATGAATTGGTCCAAACTGGGCTGGTTAGAGGCTTCCTCCACCATGAATTGGTCCAAATTGGGGTTTTTAGAGGCTCCCTCCACCATGAATTGGTCCAAACTGGGCTGTTTAGAGGCTCCCTCCACCATGAATTGGTCCAAACTGGGGTTTTTAGAGGCTCCCTCCACCATGAATTGGTCCAAACTGGGCTGGTTAGAGGCTCCCTCCACCATGAATTGGTCCAAACTGGGTTTTTTAGAGGCTCCCTCCACCATGAATTGGTCCAAACTGGGGTTTTTAGAGGCTCCCTCCACCATGAATTTGCCCAAACTGGGCTGTTTAGAGGCTCCCTCCACCATGAATTGGTCCAAATTGGGGTTTTTAGAGGCTCCCTCCACCATGAATTTGCCCAAACTGGGCTGGTTAGAGGCTCCCTCCACCATGAATTGGTCCAAACTGGGCTGGTTAGAGGCTTCCTCCACCATGAATTGGTCCAAATTGGGGTTTTTAGAGGCTCCCTCCACCATGAATTGGTCCAAACTGGGCTGTTTAGAGGCTCCCTCCACCATGAATTGGTCCAAACTGGGGTTTTTAGAGGCTCCCTCCACCATGAATTGGTCCAAACTGGGCTGGTTAGAGGCTCCCTCCACCATGAATTGGTCCAAACTGGGTTTTTTAGAGGCTCCCTCCACCATGAATTGGTCCAAACTGGGGTTTTTAGAGGCTCCCTCCACCATGAATTTGCCCAAACTCTGCTGGTTAGAGGCTCAATCCACCCTGATTTTCAAAACAAATGTTGGTGCCAACCTCAACTTACTACAAGGGCCAAATTCACTGCTGGTGACAAGCTCTCCTCACTGCAAGTGCCAAATACACATGTTTCAAGGTGTTTTCCTACTGTCAGAGAGGTGGTATTGAGTGTGTAAAGTGTGTAGTTGTTAGGCTGTGATGTTGGGGTAATAGAGGGTCTTTGGTGTGTTAGATGCCCCCAGACATGCTTCCCCTGCTGTCCCAGTGTCATTCCAGAGGTGTTGGCATCATTTCCTGTGGTGTCATAGTGGACTTGGTGACCCTCCAGACACGGATTTGGGTTTCCCCCTTAACGAGTATATGTTCCCCATAGACTATAATGGGGTTCGAAACCCGTTCGAACACACGAACAGTGAGCGGCTGTTCGATTCGAATTTCGAACCTCGAACATTTTAGTGTTCGCTCATCTCTAGTGAGTATGGTTTTCTTAATACTACAACTACCCTAGGACCTCAGCAGTTTGTCCAATTCCTGGACAATCCCTTTAATCTAGAGCTCATATCCACATTGTTGGCATGGAATATGGAAGGAGCAATAGATAAATATTTATCCCTCCCTGCAGCTTTACCTAGAAGTCCTAAATACATCTTTACTTTAATATAGGGAACAGAGATAACCAACTACAAACCAATGCTTATTCTTTTTATCAATAAGATAACTTTGAAGATTTCTGCAAATTGTTTATAATGGTGTAATTTATGCTTTCTTTCCAGATGGCCTTAATGCAGACAGCATCAAACAATCTTCTCAACATCTGAACAGTCGGTGGACAGACTTCTGTCAGTTACTGAATGAGAAACTTTCTTGGCTGGAATATCAAAATAACATCATTGCCTTTTACTCCCAGTTACAACAATTGGAACAGACAACAATTACAGCTGAAAACTGGCTAAAAGCACAAAGTATAACAGCCTCCGAGGCAGACACAGTTAAAATACAGTTACAAAAATGCAAGGTGAGATACATTATGTGCAAATATTTATGCTCTGTTTCACATAATTTGCATACATATTATAAAGCTTCAGTGAAGAATTTGCAAAAGGCCCTTGTGATAGGACTTTGTCATAGTTTTGCATATAATAACTAGAACAGTTTCAAGATGTTATTATGTGGCCAGTGGTAACACCTAAAATATCCAGTTTATTTTATAGGAGCTTGACATTTTTTAAAAAAAAATACGCTATGACAATATAACAATGATGCCTATGATTATTTGAAAAATATAACTTTTTGACTATAAGGATGTTTTTAGAAATTTAGCAGTTTTTAATGCATATTTTATATAAATATTATTAGCTTTTAAAGGTATATTAAAGGGGTGTTCCAATATACTTTTTGTCCCCTGTACAGGCTTAAAATGAAAAAAAAAAAAAAAAAAAAAAAATATGCATACTCACTTCCCTGTTTGACTGGGGATCCAATTGAAAGTCCCCATTGAAATGAAGCCTCTGAGGCTGATGCTCTCAGATGTGGGTCAGATATATAGCTGCCACCAAAGAAAGACTGGTGCATTGTGTTAGAATACAGAACACCAGGGGGCCACACGGTGGCTCAGTGGTTAGCCTTGCAGCGCTGGAGTCCTGGTGTTCAAATCCCGCCAAGGGCAAAAAAACATCTGCATGGAGTTCGTATGTTCTCCCTGTGTTTGCATGGATTTCCATCCCATATTAGAAAGACATACTGATAGGGAAAAATGTACATTGTGAGCTCTATGTGGGGCTCACAATCTACATATAAAAAAGAATACAGAACACCATGTTACTGCACTACTTGCGTTGTATGGCCTTAGCCAAATCTAAGTGGTTGATTGAGTGACAAAGTATGCAAATTGTATTAATGTTCTACATTAATTGTTTAGCATAATTTCTAGGGTACCTTAAAGGTAGTCTACCATTATCAAAATTGCTTCTAAACCCCTTACATACTATTATAGGTCACGCTATCGCACAGCGGGTATATCTTTCTTCTGTCAAACTGCAGTCTTGCTGCTGAAAAATGTAACTTGTATTGCATAAATGAGCTGTTCAGTGCATTAAGAACAGGCCCAAACATGTACCATACATATACAATAACATGGTGCAGATACATTACAAATTACATTATGGTGTATTTCTGAGAATGAATGGAATATGTTTTCATTTCATGTTTTCCCTTATCACTATGCACTGTAGTGTAGCATGCTTTTAAATTACAATTAACAGAAAAAAGAATGTTTTTGCTATTTGGACACACACACATATATATATATATATATATATATATATATATATATATATATATATTGTTTTGCGGTGCTTAGTTGTAGTTGTTCTGAACAGTGTTACACAGGACAAAAAAAAAATTGATTCAGACATTTCTGGCCACACATCTGGCCCGTAAATCATTGCTATAAAGTTTATGCCATTCATAGAAGTTAATGATTCATTTTAATGTCCAAAAGTCGCCTTATCCCGCGTAAATGCTATAATACAGTATACGGTTGCCTGTTGTGTGAAAACAGCCACAGTCTATTGTGCAGCAGGCAAAAGAAAGAAAGCTGGTAGCGCTAGTCATATATCCTGAAAATAGACAAAATAATGGCTCGAGAGATCAGTCTTATGACATATCTGTAGACGGTTTTACACTTTGGAATAAACTTTAAATTATAGCACTTTCATGAACTTCACGATAAATGGCACAGATCCAGTCATAGAAACTTATTGGTAGGATAACTTTGGCAGCAGGTCTATTGGTGTATATCTCTGAAATCTCTGCTCTGCTTGTAAAATGTTTGACACACAACTATATTAGTCACCGACTGCTTTAGAAAACTGCACAAAAAGAATGTTGGGAATGAGGAAATACATTTTACTTTTATGCTGTCATGACAATATGCACCAGGTATTAAAGTTGTTAAGAAAGCATATAGAGGCACTTAGTGTAATTCTCATCAATGTACTTATTTTTATGAGGGCTAATAAAGACTGTGTCTACTTCTGCAATAATTTTTCGTTGTTAAAATGCATCTAAAAAAAAAAAAAAAGCAAGCAAAGAGTTGGTTATTTAGGGTTGGATAAAAGGATTAGTTTCCTTTCTGGCAATACCACATCTGTCTGAGGGCTGTGTCTGATATTTTAGCTCTGCCACATTCATTTACATAAAAGGGATAGGCCATCAGTATGGGACTCCTGCAGATCATCTGCTCTAGGATACCAGGATTTGTATGGGACTCCTGCAGATCATCTGCTCTAGGACAGCAGCATTTGTATGGGACTCCTGCAGATCATCTGCTCTAGTACAGCAGGATTTGTATGGGACTCCTGCAGATCATCCGCTCTAGGACAGCAGGATTTGTATGGGACTCCTGCAGATCATCTGCTCTAGGACACCAGGATTTGTATGGGACTCCTGCAGATCATCTGCTCTAGGACAGCAGCATTTGTATGGGACTCCTGCAGATCATCTGCTCTAGTACAGCAGGATTTGTATGGGACTCCTGCAGATCATCCGCTCTAGGACAGCAGGATTTGTATGGGACTCCTGCAGATCATCTGCTCTAGTACAGCAGGATTTGTATGGGACTCCTGCAGATCATCCAGTCTAGTACAGCAGGATTTGTATGGGACTCCTGCAGATCATCTGCTCTAGGACAGCAGGATTTGTATGGGACTCCTGCAGATCATCCGCTCTAGGACAGCAGGATTTGTATGGGACTCCTGCAGATCATCTGCTCTAGGACAGCAGGATTTGTATGGGATTCCTGCAGATCATCTGCTCTAGGACAGCAGGATTTGTATGGGATTCCTGCAGATCATCTGCTCTAGGACAGCAGCATTTGTATGGGACTCCTGCAGATCATCTGCTCTAGGACAGCAGGATTTCTATGGGACTCCTGCAGATCATCTGCTCTAGGACAGCAGGATTTGTATGGGACTCCTGCAGATCATCTGCTCTAGGACAGCAGGATTTGTATGGGATTCCTGCAGATCATCTGCTCTAGAACAGCAGGATTTGTATGGGACTCCTGCAGATCATCTGCTCTAGAACAGCAGGATTTGTATGGGACTCCTGCAGATCATCTGCTCTAGAACAGCGGGATTTGTATGGAACTCCTGCAGATCATCTGCTCTAGTACAGCAGGATTTGTATGGGACTCCTGCAGATCATCCAGTCTAGTACAGCAGGATTTGTATGGGACTCCTGCAGATCATCTGCTCTAGGACAGCAGGATTTGTATGGGACTCCTGCAGATCATCCGCTCTAGGACAGCAGGATTTGTATGGGACTCCTGCAGATCATCTGCTCTAGGACAGCAGGATTTGTATGGGATTCCTGCAGATCATCTGCTCTAGGACAGCAGGATTTGTATGGGATTCCTGCAGATCATCTGCTCTAGGACAGCAGCATTTGTATGGGACTCCTGCAGATCATCTGCTCTAGGACAGCAGGATTTGTATGGGACTCCTGCAGATCATCTGCTCTAGGACAGCAGGATTTGTATGGGACTCCTGCAGATCATCTGCTCTAGGACAGCAGGATTTGTATGGGATTCCTGCAGATCATCTGCTCTAGAACAGCAGGATTTGTATGGGACTCCTGCAGATCATCTGCTCTAGAACAGCAGGATTTGTATGGGACTCCTGCAGATCATCTGCTCTAGTACAGCAGGATTTGTATGGGACTCCTGCAGATCATCTGCTCTAGTACAGCAGGATTTGTATGGGACTCCTGCAGATCATCTGCTCTAGGACAGCAGGATTTGTATGGGACTCCTGCAGATCATCTGCTCTAGGACAGCAGGATTTGTATGGGACTTCTGCAGATCATCTGCTCTAGTACAGCAGGATTTGTATTGGACTCCTGCAGATCATCTGCTCTAGGACAGCAGGATTTGTATGGAACTCCTGCAGATCATCTGCTCTAGGACAGCAGGATATAGGTACTGCCTATACTACAGTGGGTCACCCTATAGAGCTAATCTAATGATAGACCATTATTATTAGAAATATGAATAACTACTATATAGATAACACAGCTAATGAAAAAGGACCAACACTCTGGAATCACCATCATAGAGAATGCAGGGAACAAGTACAGACAATAGCACAACATCATATTCCAACAAAGTGAAGCGATAAAGACAAATTCTTAATTTTTTTTCACCAACAACCTCTATCTAGGGAGACACTAATATGACATAATAGCTTATAAATGCAGAAAGTCTAGTGTCTAGTTGAGTCTAGTGACACCGTACAGTATAGGAAAAAAGATACATTGTAGGGCAATATGTATGAAGAGGAGTACGCTGATGTTCAGTAACAATAGCTTGGTCTCTTATCTTGTTGGACTGAGTATAACTGTCATGGCTGGCTAGGGAAAAAACAAATGCTGTTACTGGTTATTATTGTCACAATAAGAAAACATCAATTACACATCTAGATGAATATCATTATGACATTAATGGAATAGAAAATATCTAAGAATTGGAATAGCACAATTTGGCAGCGTAATGGAAGGACCAGTTTGATTTGTGCTCTTCTATATATGCCACTATATGTTATGTGTATAGTCTAATGATGTGTTGTTTGCTTTTAAGTGAATATTAATGATCCTCTTAAGTAACTTCATTTAGAATAATCTACAGTAATATTGTAAAGTACACACATAATTATATGGGAAAAAATATAACAAATATTGTAATAGATGGCTGCACTTTGTGGTTCCCAGTGTTTGAATGCAGTGGTGTATTTTCTGTCATAGGATGAAGCTGGCCGTCTTTTAGCTCTTAAGCCTACAATTGGATCCTTGCAAGTTCAGGGAAAACATCTGAAGGAAAAGGAACATGGACCAATGTTTCTGGATGCAGATGTAGCAGCTTTTCTCAAACACTATAATCAAGTTCTTTCCAACTTGCAATCTAGAGAAAAACAGCTTCAGAACAGTAAGTGCTACAGCCAAGTCTATGGAGCCATAACTATTAAGACATGTTGCTTGGTAATGCGGACCAAACACTCTGTACCTGTATAAATGTACATGCCTTCAAATATTGTGTTATACCAGCCCGATGAAGGGACCTAGCAGTCCTGAAAGCTTGCAATCTGTCATCATTTTTGCTAGCCATTAAAAAAGGTATCAACTACTGAGGACTTTCAATCTGTACATTTCATGTTGCTTGGTATGACTATAACACGATTGATCTGCAGTGTGCATTATGATACATCATTGGTAAACTACTGAATACTAAAACTTGTTATAGAAACATTTATATATATATATATATATATATATATATATATATATATATATATATATATCGCTATTCAATAACATTTGGAATGTGTGTTATCATTTATTTATATATCTACAATTAATAATTTAATGAAGAGCTAGTTTTTATTTAGGAAATTGGAATTACAAGATGTGTGACATTTAGACTTGGTATTTTACTATCTCTCTAAGCTCCAGAGTGTTTTTTAACACAGCTAAATAAGTTATAAAATCAATCTTAAAATTTGTAAAATGTAGCCACGTGGTAACCTTTTTTCATTTTTGCTGCATATTTTCACACACACAAAGAAAAACAAAGCAGATTAAGGCTATGGCCCCACTTGGCGTTGCGCAGAAAAAAAGCAATGCAGGAAAAATCCCAGAGGCAACTTATTGCGGTTCTTCTTGCAGTGCTTTGCCCAGAAAGTTCACAGAGGTTTCCTCTGCATACTTTCTGCTTCTGTAATATGATATCTGTAGATTTCCAAAGCCGCAACGGTTTTGTAGACAACAGCATATCCGCTGCATGTATTTTACTGCAAAGTGGGGATGGGATTCACTAGAATCCTATCCACTTTGCTGGGACTGTAAAAAGCTGCTTTTTTTTTTCTAAAGAAAACAGGGATAAATCAATCAACTATGCGATACATGGTTTGAGAATCAGTTTCCATATGATTTGTCATTGGCTCAGTTTAAAAAATAATATGCAGTATCCAATCCTATGGGATATTTATTAAAGATATGTAATGCTACACCTTAAGTATCAAGCCTATTTTATTTTTGAGGTCTGTAGGATTTTAAACTGAAACTGGCAAATGAGAAAGTCTTCTGTACAGGATTCAATGCATGCAGATGTGAACACAGCCTAAAAGGGGTCGTCCAGAATAAATGAATATTTTAAACATAAGATTCCCATGCCCCCTCCCCCGTCCATGTTTCTAAATTACATTTATTGGCAATTTTTATTTGTTTTACTGTAATATATGTAGATCATGTGACCTAGCTGCTTGCAAGGGAAACAGGGGAGAGGAGAGAGTGGGAGAGAGGGAGAGGGAATGAACGAGAAAGGGAGGGAGTGCAGCCCAAGGAATCATGGATGTTGTAGGAAAGGCACTGAACAGGATTCAGATGTGAAGAATTGCAGGCGACACGGTGGCTCAGTGGTTAGCACTGCAGCCTTGCAGTGCTGGAGTCCTGGGTTCGAATCCCGCCAGGAACAAACATCTGCAAGGAGTTTGTATGTTCTCCCTGTGTTTGCGTGGATTTCCTCCCCTTCTACAAAGACATACTGATAGGAAGAAAAATGTACATTGTGATCCCTATATGGGGCTCACAATCTACATAAAAAAATACAGAGGATACCAGAAGCTCCCAGAAATCACTCAAAACTGACCTTTTTTTGAAAATTCATTTTTGCCTAGAAAACCAGAAAAATGGAGATGCTCCGAAAATATGGCATAATAATGCACATAAACAAAAATAAAGAAAGAATTTTGGCTATGCATTCCTTTTAAGGAGCTATTTAATTTGGGCAAACCCTACTTGTTTTAAGGGTCAAAGGGTCATAAGGGTCAAAGGACAATAAGCTGTAGTTTAATGTTTTCCTGGTGGGCTGCCTTGTGTTCACATGTAATGTGTGAAGAGACCTTGTAATAGATGTTTAACTTCCCTACTGCCTCCACAGGATAAACTAAGCATTGCATATTGACCATTCAAATCTCTGGGCAGGTCTTCCAGTGCAAGAGTTGTTCTTTATAACCTTATATTTACTTTCTAATCTGTATAAATTTACATTATTTCTCAATTAGCTCCCCATTGTCTAATGAATTATATGAAAATAGGTTTTCTAAACTGGATGACTCTGCCTTAGAACCTACAGAAACACTACCAATGTATTTTTTTTCTTTTTTCTTTGTCCGCTCCTTGTCTACCTTCATATTTTTTCTTAATAATGCTTAAGCACCTTTATTGTCAGTAGATACTTTTCATTTACCCACAACTCAATCTGAATGCTCTTTTACATGTGTCTTTCAGGCATCAAAGGCAATTGGGAGATTAATGTTGTGCATTTTATTCCTGAAGGTTTTGTGCAGAAAAAGTCATCTTATTAATGTTTCATACACAAAAAAATCATATTTTGAAATATGCTTTAAAGATGAACTAGCTTTTAAATGAGGAAAAAAGAATTCTTAATGAAAGGCATTTTATAGGAAAGTAGTTTTGATATTCAGAAGCTTTGCCAAGTCATCTCTCCATTTTGTAGCCTGCACAAAAGCAGCAATTTAACATTGTTCATAAGTGTGATGGCTCAATTTAATTAGTGTTAATGACACATTTTCATGATTATTTAATTGCTAATTATCATTTCTTGCACTGTCTCCCTTTATATTATGACATTATTCTTATACATATATGCGGTGACATACGCTTCTCAAGAGTGAACTCTTTCCATTAAAACTGCAGATTTTGGACTATTATATAATACTTTTTTATCAGATATGAGTTCTGCAAAGTTTTATACAAAAGACAATTATATTTCCTACTGGGTTCTAAAGATTCTGAACATTTCAAACATTCATTAATTCTTTGAAAAAAAAAAAAAAAAGCAATGGCTTTTTATGGAAGTCCTTGGGAATTCTTCATAGTCCAGTAAAGTCTAAGATGGTAAAGTCCATCACTTTAAGAAAGAATCTTTGAAAGATGTTACTGTATTACAGATTCAGACCATATGGATGGATTGCTTATGTTGCATGACATATATTTTGTTAATAAAACTGATCAAGATTAGAGATGAGCGTGTAGTACTCGATCGAGTAGGTATTCGATCGAATACTACGGTATTCGAAATACTCGTACTCAATCGAGTACCACTCGCTATTTGAATGTAAAAGTTCGATGCAGAACCAGCATTGATTGGCCAAATGCTATACAGTTGGCCAATCAACGCTGGTTCTTCTCCTACCTTTAGAAGTCTTCTCCGTGCAGCTTCCCCGCGGCGTCTTCCGGCTCTGAATTCACTCTGCCAGGCATCGGGCTTGGGCAGAGTCGACTGCGCATGTCCGCTTGTAGTGCGGGCATGCGCAGTCGGCTCTGCCCAGGCCCAATGCCTGGCAGAGTGAATTCAGAGCCAGAAGATGCCGCGGGGAAGCTGCATGGAGAAGACTTCTCGGAGGATCCAGCCCGACCCTCACTCATGGACTTGGTAAGTATAATTTGATTGAATGTTGCCTACCCCTGAAACGAGCATTTTCCCCCCATAGACTATAATAGGGTTCGATATTTGATTCGAGTAGTCGAATATTGAGGGGCTACGAGAAACGAATATCAAACCTCGAACATTTTACTGTTCGCTCATCTCTAATCAAGATACATTTTTCCATGAACTCAACTAATCTCTACATATTAGTTCATATCCGCCAATCCAGAAACTCCTCTATAAGGAGGAGCAATGCAATTATAGTTTGGCTGACATGAGTTAATTTATACACACTTTTTTTTATCATTGAACATTGCCTAAAAAATAAGTCTTTGACTCTCCATATACATGCCATTCTATTCACTGGGAACCAGTACTCTCTAAACTAATTTTTTTCAAAGTATAATGTTAGATTTCTAGAAAACATTTAATAAAAAAAATAAGTAGGGGCCTATCAATCTCTTGTATTACAACTGTCAAAAATTGGATGGATATCACTTTCATCCTAGGACAACACAACTTTTACTGCGACAGAAAATTACCAAAAGAGTGTGTAAAGACATTCATTATTAAATATATGCACTGTGTAAATGACAATTTCCAGTGTCAACGTGACATACTGAACAGTAAAACACTAATATTGTCAAGGTACTTTTTAAGTGGATTCACATATATTAATTTCACTTGTGTATTACTCATTATTTCATAACCCCAATTAAATATATAATTTTGATATACAGTAGGGTGTATACTAAATAAACCTATTTTCATGGTTTTTATCAGTTTTAGACAGTTTACCTCCATCACAGTACAAGGAGAAAATGAGCACTATCCTTCTGTGGATCCAGCAGTCTGAAACCAAACTTGCTATACCTCAGGTCAATGTTACTGAATGTGAAATTATGGAACACAGACTCAGGGAGCTAAAGGTTTGTATATCTCAGCTATGTATTAAAATGCTATATATGTTTTTTTTATTACCGTACATTTTCTACTTTTGATTTGTCCAATCACACCCTGTAAGACTGTATAACCAAAAATATGTGGAATCATGTCTTAGTACCTGTTGGTACCATAACTGCATATGTGAACTATTTTATTTACTATTTTATTATGTTATCAAATTTATTGTGTGTTGTATTCTCTTCTTAATCTAGGCCTTACAAAGTTCCCTGCAGGAACATCAGGCTGATATGAATTATCTCAGCAAAACTGCAGAGGATTTATCTAGTAAAGCACCTGCTGATGTCAAGCAAAAGTACTGGGCAGAAATTGACCAAGCCCAAAGCCGCTGGAATGTTTTAGCAAATCGGATAGCAGGACAATGCCAAAAATTAGAAGACCTGCTCAACAAACATAGACAGTTCCAGGTATGCAACTTACTACTCCATGATATTTATCCAGTTACATATTAACAATAATTCTGTTTACTGACATATTCTGCACCAAAATGTTTATTAAGCGAAAAGGTTTAGTAATAGAACCTCTTATATATGATATGTCAACATTAGCCAAATGAAACAGTACATGACAGTAAATGAAAACTTTGGGGATAAAGTGACATTTTAGTAATTTTTCATTTCACACATCCCAATGTTAGTAAAACAGCGGTAGGATCAAAATGCTCACTGTACCCCTTGATGAATTCTGTGAGGGGTGTAGTTTCTAAAATGGGGTCACTTTTATATGATTTCCATTGTTTTGGTACTCTATCGGCTCTGCAAATGAGACAGGGTGCCTGAAAACCACCACAATCTGCTTTTCAAACGTCCAGTGTCGCTCCTTCCTTTCCACGCGCTGCTGTGTGCCCAAAAATCAGTTTACACCCACATGTGGAGTATTTCACTCATCAACAAAAAAAATAATAGACCCAGATAGAAATGTCAGATTAGTGCAGAACGTGGCATCCAGTAGGTTCTAAAATCATTAACTGCTAGACATTCCTCTCTGGTAGATATTTTTCCCACTTGACAGATTTCAAGAAGGAGAGCATTATTGGACTTAGAGAAACAGGGTAGTTGTTTCAATAAAATGCCTGCCATCTTAGCCGTTCAGGGTTTAAGTATAACACCAGAGAAATAGAATGGCAAACACTAGCCTTAAGTAAACAGGGCGCTCCTGAAGATAATTGTCCACATGGTCAGTGCATAGAAGAGTGGACAGTTAACTGACCACATGGACAGTTATCTTCAGGAGCGCCTTGCTTACTTAAGGCCAATGTTTGCCATTCTATTTCTATTTCTCTGGTGTTAGACTTACACAAGATTATCCTCTGAGTCTAATGAGTCAGATGAAGGCCATTGTATAGGCTAAAACGTCACTCTGCAAGGAAACATTGTCACTTTGTAACTTAATAAAACACCAACACTTTGACGATATTGGATGTGGAATTCTTTTATTTATCTTCCTTTTGATAAAAGCATACCATGGAATATGTAGAATCAAAGACATGTGTTAGAAGTCTTTCAATAGAAATTTGTTTTCTGGGAAAACAAATTGACTATTGCTAGGGAATGTTATGCCAGGGAATACTCAAAAATAAAAAGGAAGTGTTACTCACCTCTTGTTTGCTATTCCTGCGGGCAACTCTGTGCATTCCGCTGGTCCTTACTTCCAGCATTTGAATGATGACATCAATGAAAACGCCACATTTTGTTTGCATTCAATCATTGTCATCCGCGGTCAAGTGTAGTAGCTGGTTATGTCATTAGTGCAGGAAGGCAAGTGCTGTATTAAAGACAGAACTGACTGCACTTGACCATTGAGGACATTGATTGTGATTGTTTTCTACTAGTATTAGTAGTTTAAAAAAAAAAAAAAAAAAAAAAAAGAGAGAGAAAAAAAAACAATAGGCAATAGACAGTAATCATTTTCAGATTTCCTTTCCTACTTAGTAATCTGAAAATGTTTCTGGTTCCTAGCCACATTACATAGATTCAAGACTGACAACAGATGTTGTAAGCCCCATAACCAGACACGTGGTAAAGTAAGAATTTCTTATGTGAAATGAAACAAGGATTAATGACATTTTTCTTATATCTTTCCACCACCTTTTGTCTAAGGCCCCACATAGCAGGCCGCAGCAAAAAGGTGTTATGTCAGTCCAGGTAGCTGCAACGGGGCTAAGGGATAGCAGTAGGGAATCTCGCCCTGCACTACTCCCACTAGCTATCCCGGTCCCTGCCTCACGGGTGTGGGTCAGCTGTACTCAGGCTAAGCCTGACCCCGACAGCTCCTCTCTCACTGATTCCGTAGGCCTAGAGGGAAGTGGGAGAAGGAATGCCCTATAAGACCTCTAGGGACTGGAGACTAAAGGGGGTCACCCCTAACGAACAAGTGAAGCTGCTACTGACAGGGACTGACAAGGGTGTGCGCTGACTAACAACACAAGCAGCACACAGGAAACATGTGGGAAAGGATTCCCCCAAACCAATATGGGAAGGAACCTTACACTAGGAAACAAACACAGGGAAACTGAGTAGAAATCAAAGGATAAGGCAATTCACTCACATAGTCAATTATACACAGAGGGAGGATTGGTGAACACAGAAGGGAAAACACACAAACCAACTCGTTCACCCAAACCTCCCAAAAATCAACCACGGAACTTCCTCTATCCCAGAACACCACCTACTCCTCCTGCTAAGGCCTAGCTCTGTAAAAGCGACACTCAGCACAGAACCATGGGAGGCATGGGTTTAAATACAGAGTAGAGACCACTCCTCCCAGGTGCCAATGGGAGGACAGACTAATCAACCAGGAGATAAAGCTGCCTACCATCAGTGCGCACGTGCAAGTCAGAAGGTGTGCACCAATACTCACGACAGGACAACCCCGCAGCGCCAGGATGCCACCCCAGACACTGCGCAGCCAAAAACTCCCCAGGTAAGAAAAATAGAAATTAAAGAACCTAAATACTCCTAACAAAAGGCATTGTGGGAAAAACCACGGCCTAAATGTTTTTCCCATAGTGTGTTTGACAGAAAGTCCACAGAGGTTTCCTTTAAGGACTTTCTGTTTTAATTATACCTATTAGAAAAGCACTGGCATTTCCATTGGTGGCAATTTCCAACTGTGACAATTTTTGAAATCACAGGGTTCCCGTTGTGCATATTTTTCTGCAATGTGTAGACGGGATTCACTTTGCAGGACTGTAAAACGCTGCTTTTTTTTGTCAACTTCTCTCATTCAAATGTTAAATGGCCTGTGGTTTGTACAGCAATCTATAAATAAGTTATAAGCTATATGTTATAAGTTTCAACATTGAGCATACAATAAATCAGGAAAGGAATGCTCATGTCTAAATTTCATCTTCAAACACATATTCTGTTTTTACTACTATTTTTGACAGTAATTAAAAAAAAAATAAAAACTTGAAGTGTATAGGGAACAGAGCACAAGGAAAAACTGTTAACACATACATTTAACATATTCACTACAGTGAAGGATTAGTTCACACTGATGTCGGACTTTCGTTTCTAAAGAACACAATTGATCCATATTGAACCCCAAAAAAACTAAGTTCTAGCAGATCTTAATCAAGCCTCTTGACTCAAGGTTTATTTAATCTGTTGAATAGAATATGACATTATGCTAAGTCATAAACTATGTATACCAGATGGGTAATAGATGGTACCTTGTGCATACACTTCTTCTAAGCCATGCACATTCTTAAAACGCTGTTTGAGATACAACAATAGACAGGAAATAATTGTCTGATTGCCTTGAATACAGTCATTGGGATCCTCACCAATCATGAAAGCATGGTTCCTGAATACAGCTGTGATCTTTCATGAGTGGCCCTACTTGATTCAAAGTCTATATGACAGAGATATTCAAGTGCTATATACTCTGCTACAGTATGTCTATCATCTGCATTGACTTTGAATGCAGCAGCAGTACCCATGTACTATCCATTCAAGTGGTAGACATAGGACCCTTGCTATCACGATTGATTGCAAATCCCCACCTTGAGAAAATCCTGTGTATATACGTATGTAGTGCTACTTATAAATACGGGATAACTGTCACATTGTTGGTGGTCCTACCACCAGGTTCCCAATGATCAAGAGATTGGAGGACTGAAAGTCCCTCATGCATCCTCAATGTGAATGAAGCGCCAGTGTGCTTTTGTGACCACCACTTCATTCACTGCTATGGGACTACCGGTACTTTTCTCTAAAAGCAACATAGCAATCCCCTGTTTTACTGATGGCTGTAGGACCCAATGGACGAACCTCCAGCCATGTGACACTTATCCTCTATCTATAAGTCTTCCCCTCACAAAACTCTCCCCTCTACAATCTATTCTGAATGCAGCGGCCAGGCTCCTCTATCAGGCTACACGCTACAGCAATGCCTCTGGTCTATGCCAGTCACTACATTGGCTGCCTATTCATTATAGAATAAAATATAAAGTTATCACTCTCATCCACAAGGCTCTCCATAATGCCGAACCTCAATACATTTCCTCCCTCATCTCTGTCTACCGCCCAACCCGTGTTCTCCGTTCCTCAATGACCTAACACTTACATCCTCTATTATCAGAACCTCCCACGCTCCAAGACTTCTTCCGAGCTGCACCACATCTCTGGAATGCTCTACCCCGGACAATCAGATTAACTCCCAATTTCTACAGTTTCAAACACAAACTAAAGACACATCTTTTCAGACAGGCCTATCACAATGTCTAACGTAAACCCTTCCGTACTATAATTAGAATCCCCATAATTTAACCTTCCTCTGTCCCCACTCCCACATTACCCCACATGATATGATGTCTTTTCAGGCTAACTTTATTTGTCCAAGCTCCATCCACATGTTACAGGACACCACTAGTGATGGCTCATAAAGTTTTGTTTGTGTAATGGCAGTAACCTCTATTGCAAAATTGTCTGACCTCTGCATAAGCAATGCCGCCCCTGCTACCTCTTGTGTCACCCCCTCTACCTCATAGATTGTAAGCTCTTGCGAGCAGGGCCCTCAGTCCCATTGTGTGAAATGACGTTCTTTGTTATGTATCTGTCTGTATTTGAACCCTACAAATTGTACAGTGCTGCGAAATATGTTGGCGCTATATAAATAAAATGTATTATTATTATTATTATTATTATTAGTGTCATTAAAGGGCCAATGTTACGGTCAGCAGCATATATTTAAAGAAAAATAAAATAAACTAATATCCTGTGGAGCCCACTGGACTCTAAACTGCTAAACACCCAAGTGTGAATACGATCTGGCAGTTAGTGTCGCTGCCAGAAAACTAAAGTAACTGGATGTGCTCTTGTTTAACTCACAGAGCAAACCTGTGCAGATCAGAGCAGATGCTACAATAACTAAACTGTCTAGCCAGAACTCCTGGACTAGACAGAGACCAACTAAACTCTGTGCGCTTCAGTTCTACCCAACCCACAAGGCAGCTTACTGCCAAACCAACTGTCAGTGTGAATACTGACTAAGGAAAACACTAGCTAAGGCCAACTGAGGTATTCAACATACAACACACAAGGCAGCATGCTGCCCACTAACAATGGCATTGCTATCTCAGAAGTTTTGCTAGCTAAGGCCAACTAATATTTTGTTGAGGCTGGAACCCATGCACACACCACACATATCATTTAGGTATCAGGATAGATCTTAGAGCGCTGGGCGTCCAGACCAGACCCTTAAATAGGGCAGTCACAAGCAAACAGCCCAGCTGCCCACGCCGAACATACATTGGCCGACACCCCAGTCAATCAAACAGTCGACCACGCCCGGCTGCTGCAAGGAAGGTTAACCCTTGCAATGCTGGACTGCACAGTGGAACAGGCTGCTACTTTGATGTTATGACCACACCTGCTGCACAATCCTAACAGTCAATTACTTTCTGTATCATCAGATTTCTTTTAATTTTCAGTAGGCATAAAGTATTTTAGTGCTCTCCTCTGAATGATAAAAAGAAAAATGGGACCAAGATCAGTTAGGATTCACTGAAACCATAGTAATCTTTTGTCCTAAAAGATAAACTCATAATGCCAATGTGAACAAAGCTTCAAGTTGTAAATAAAAATGAAGAAATTCAAAGGACACACTTGTTCCAATAAATGTGTACCTACTAGAGATGAGCGAACAGCGTTCGATCGAGTACATGTTCGATCGGATATCAGGCTGTTCGAGATGTTTGATTTGAGTGGAACACCAGGTGGCAAACTCAAAAAAATTTGGTTCCCCTCCCACCTTCCCTGGTGCTTTTTTTGCACCAATAACTGCGCAGAGGAGGTGGGACAGGAACTAGGACAACCGAGGCATTGAAAAAAATCGGAAAAAGTAATTGGCTGGTTAATTCAAGTGACCTCCAATTTATACGAACAGTGGATTTAGTATCTGGTTCATATGAGACTGTGAACTATGTGACTGTGAGACAGAGATAGATGTACTGGCAGGGTTAGCTAGGGATTACCTTTATTTAGGTGGGAATGTCACTCACACAGCTCTTTGGGGCTCTATCTGGTTGGGATCCTTGTCAGCTTGTGATATGCGCAAGCTGACTTTTTCCCATAGGAAAGCATTGACCAGCGTTGATTGGCTGAATGCCATACAGAGTACAGTATTCGGCCAATCAACGCTGGTTCTGCCGGAGGCTCATCTGTGAGGAGGCGGAGTCTAAAATCGAACCAGAATGGAAACTGCTGTGGACCTATCTTAGACTCCGCCTCCTCCGGCAGAACCAGCGTTTATTGGCCGAATGCTGTATCTGTATGGCATTCGGCCAATCAACACTGGTCAATGCATTCCTATGCCGAGATGTAGCAGTGCTGGCCGTGCGCTCAGCACTGCTACACCGAAGATGAAGCAGAGCTGAGTGTGCGCTGAACCCTGCTGCACACTCAGCTCTGCTGAGATGCAGCACAGCTGAGTGTGCAGCAGGGTTCAGCACACACTCAGCCTGATACATCTCTGATGCAGCAGAGCTGAGTGTGCAGCAGGGTTCACATGTCCAGTGTAGCAGTGCTGGCCGTGCGCTCAGCTCGACTGCATCTCCGGTGTAGCTGAGTACAGCATTCGGTCAATCAACATTGGTTCTGCTGGAGGAGGCGGAGTCTAAGATCGGTCCACAGCAGTCTCCATTCTGGTAAGATTTTAGACTCTGCCTCCTCACAGATGAACCTCCGACAGAACCAGTGTTGATTGGCCGAATGCTGTACTCTGTATGGCATTCGGCCAATCAACGCTGGTCAATGCATTCCTATGGGAAAAAGTCAGTTCTCGCATATAGCAAGCTGACAGGGATCCCGACGTAATACAGTGACTTGGGCTTGTCAGATGCCCCCAGACATGCTTCCCCTGCTTTCCCAGTTGTATTCCAGGGTGTTGGCATCATTTCCTGGGGTGTCATAGTGGACTTGGTGACCCTCCTGAGTCGAATAGTGGTTTTCCCCTAAACGAGTATTTATTCCCCATAGACTATAATGGGGTTCGATGTTCGATCGAGCAGTCGAGTATTGAGCGGCTACTCAAATCAAACTTCGAACATTACACTGTTCGCTCATCTCTAGTACCTACAAATAAGTGAGTATACCATTCAAAATAAAATAAAATGAGAATCACTACACTTTATTCATTTTCATTAAAAAAAATAGGACTAGTGTCACCATGTGGAAAATATGGAAGCTACAAAAATAGCTAAAAAATTGATATCCTTAGGATACCAGGTAGATGTAGATTCCCTTAGCACGTATCAATGTATATAACCAGAAATGCCATAACGTTCCCAACGCAAACAGCAAAATCAGGAACAATTAAGTAGAAAATGCATACCCATAATAACTGTCGGAGTACATCCTCATGCACAATTCATAGTCTACACTTTCATTGAGGGATGGTGACAGTATGTATGAACCAAGTTTTATATGTGGACTAACCTATAGCGTTATAGAAATACAGATGTATCATATAAGCAATCATTGCACATACTCTCTGGTGTATGTATAGCTGCCTCCAGGAATGTAGGAACTGAGTGCTGACAAGAATTACTTGTGTGAATAAAGCCCAACGTCTACAGTTTACAGTATACATTTTAAGGACCGCATCAATTATGTATTTTTGATTTGCAGAATGATCTCAAAACCTTGTATAAGTGGATGGCAGAAGTAAACATATTCCTCAATGAAGAGTGGCCAGCACTTGGAGATTCTGAAGCACTTGAAAAACAGCTAGAGCAGTGTAATGTAAGTACATGAAACATTGTAGTAGGGAAATAATATGTATTACTACAATGTATTCCATTATAAAACTGTTTAATCTCTTCTATTAATATGGGAACAGTATATATGTTTTTGGTTGTTTTAATGAAGTTTCCTTTTGTTTATAAGGCATTGGTAAACGATATCCAAACAATTCAGCCCAGTGTGAGCAGTGTGAATGATGTTGGACAGAAATTGATCAGTAAAGCTGAACCAACCTATCTACCCAAACTCAAAAGAGAGTTAGATAATCTGAATGAACAATGGGATCTAATATGTAAACAGGTATGTATGTGAAAAAACATGGTTGAAAGTAAAAGTGGACAGTATTATACGACACATTGTAATTCAGTCGTGTATGTAATATCTAAATACCTTAACCCCTTCCCGACATGCGCCGTAATAGTACGGCGCGTGTCGGGTCTGTAACTATGGCGACCGCCCGGGAGCCGCCGCCGGGTGTCTACTGCTTTAAGCAGTAGACAACCGGCTCTAATGCCTCCGATCGGTCTGGGGACCGATCGGAGGCATTAACCCCTCCGGCGCTGCTGTCAAAGGCGCCGGAGGCGCCATTTTCCCGGCGGCGCATGGGCGCCGCCATTTTGGCAGGGATCGCCGGCTCCTGGAGCATGCTCCAGGGCCGACCCCCCGTTGCCATGACAGCCGGGAGCCTTGTTAAAGGCTCCCAGCCGGTCTGCAAATTCTCTCTTTTGCAGGCTGGTGTATGCAGCCTGCAAAAGAGATGATGCTTTTTTGCAATGCATTGCAATGCATTAGCATTGTAATGCATTGCATTAGTGATCAGACCCCCTGGGGTTCAACACCCCTAGGGGGTCTAATAAATGCAAAAAAAAAATAAAAAAAAAAGTAAAAAAAAATATATAAAAATATAAAAAGTATTAAAAGTTCAAATCACCCCCCTTTCCCTAGAACAGATATAAAAGTAGTTAAAAACTGTGAAACACATACATGTTAGGTATCCCCACGTCCGAAATCGCCCGCTCTACAAATCTATACAAATATTTTTCCTGTTCGGTAAACGCCGTAGCAGGAAAAATAGTCAAAAGTGCCAAACCGCCGTTTTTTCACTGTTTTAATTCTGATAAAAATTTGAATAAAAAGTGATCAAAGCAATAACATTTCCCGAAAATGGTAGAACTGAAAAGTACACCCGGCCCCGCAAAAAAAGACGCCCTATACATCCCCGTACACCTATGTATAAAAAAGTTACGGCCGTCGGAATATGGCGACTTTTAGAAAAAAAAAAATTTAACACCGTTTTGGAATTTTTTTTAGGGGTCAAAATGTAAATAAAACCATATAAATTTGGTATCCCTGGAACCGTACTGAAACACAGAATACAGGGGACATGTCATTTTGGCTGCACAGTGAACGCCGTAAAACCAAAGCCCGTAAGAAAGTCACAGAAATGCATTTTTTCTTCAAATCCACCCCATTCTGAATTTTTTCCTGCTTCCCAGTACATTATATAGAATAATTAATGGTGGCATCATGAAGAAAAAATTGTCCCGCAAAAATTAAGACCTCATATGACTCTGGGAGCGGAGAAATAAAAAAGTTATGGGGTTTAGAAGGAGGGGAGTCAAAAACGAAAAACGAAAATCAAAAAATGCCATCGGCGGGAAGGGGTTAAACAGGTTGTCACAACTGGTTGCCATCTATGTTTGATTCATGTTTAGTAATTTAGCATAAATTTATGTAAAATGCTGATGCAAATGTGCACTGATCAAGACTTAATACCATCAACTAACCCTCAGCACCCTGACTTGGTCAGGAGTAAACCAGCATTTACATTTTATTTCCCACCTGTCAATCCTTTATTAGACTAAAACAATATTATTTATGCTATGTATTAAATAACATATAAATACTGTCTTATGCCAGAGCATCAATGGTAAAAATTTAGATATATTCATATGCAAAGTAAATAATTGTCAAACAAACAAATATATTTTTGCCTTCAATATAAGAAATTCTGTTAATTTACAGGTCATCTCCATTATAATCCTTAAAAGGTGTAACAAAGTGCTGGAGAGAAATGTTTTGTTTGTCAATGAAATTGTCCATTGCACTGGTTTCAAAAGTCAAGGGTTAATGCGTATCCGCTCTGACAAAAAACATGCAGCCACTATGTGTATATCAGAGATGCTCTTATTTATATATACTGCATTTTTCCTGTGCTGTGTGAATACAATGTCATCTTTTGTTTGTCCTATCTTACAACATAACCTACACGGAGCCTGCTTCCATACTTGGACTGAACCCATCATGAGTAATCTAAACATTTCGATTGTCCTTGACACTGTCTAGCTGTAAGTTTATATCTCAATTTAGGCCTATACGAAAAAAGCAGCACTAAAAGGCGGATTGGAGAAAACCTTAAACCTTCGGAAAGATCTGTCTGAGATGCAAGAGTGGATTTCACAAGCTGAGGACGAGTATTTAGAGAGAGATTTTGAGTACAAGACACCAGAAGAGCTACAAAAGGCATTAGAAGAACTTCAGGTATTTGATACATTGCGGGGATTTATGAAGCAAAATATGGCCTTGTGACATTTGATATTTGACAGTTTATAGTTTTACACCTCTCACTCCAAGATGGAGGGAAAGTGGGAATGGTTTTCCTGATGACAGTTATCAGATTGATTCATTATTACTGTAGTAAGAAGGCGAGATGTAAAGTGTCACATTGTAAAGCATATCTTCAATTATAAAATAACTTTTCGGAAATGAATAAAGCATGTAAATAGAAAAAACTTTGAATATTATATATTCTTAAGGAAACAGGTTTCTTTCTCCACTTATTAGATTGGCCTACTTTTTACATAGAAATCAATGGAGGGGTAAGGGGGGGGGGTGAGGCTGCTTGGAAAGATAAATAAATAGCAGCAGCTGCTAAACTCTGCTACTCTCAGGGTCAGGGCGTGCTTATAACACCAAAATAAGGTCCTAAACTGCACAGAATAGGGCGATAAGCTAATTACCAGCCTCCTCCTCCCCCTGCCCTCTCCATAGGCTTCTGTCTCTGAGATGAATACAGACAGACTCTATACAAATAAACAGATTGAAGACAAGGATGAGGAAAGCAGGCTAATAGGTGGAGAAGGAAACATATTTATTTAATAAAATAAATTGTTTTTTTTATATTCACCGATACTATTTTATGTGCTGGTTTTATAAGTGGAAGTTTACTTTAATAAATAGTATTTCCAATGATCCTGTTTAACGTGCCTTGTAACCAGTATTAACTTATAGAACAGGAGGATACCTGCCCCACTAGGGCGTCTATTATAAGATTTAAAACAATTTTATTTATTTCCATTTAAAACTTTTGTTTGCCTAACTTAAATTTCATAACTTCATTTAAGTTAAGCAAACTACAGTTTTAAATGAAAATAAATAAAATTGTTTTTAATCTGATAATAGACGTCTTAGTGGGGCAGGTATCCTCCTATTCTATAAGTGGTAGTTTACTTTAAAACAGAAGTAATAGAAATAAACATGTACCAAATACTGTAAACTTGATACCTACAATTGTTAATCTAGTACAATAACTTAATATTACTATTGCTTCTACTACCACTACTATTACTAATGTAGAGCTCCTTGTGACATTGCAATATACAATGTCACCTTGTTTTACTTGCAATAAGATTTTTGTTCTGCTGTCAAGAAATTGATATGGAAACCTAATAATGTATCTGGTAATTACTGGATAACAGGTCTTGAAGTTGTGCAGCAAAATCCAATATGCAGAGCTCTTCTTTGTATATTAGACCTTAGTGCTTGTGGAGGTCAATGAGTGTGAACTGTAGCTGAAGGCAGTTGATTAGTTATTGTACGCTTGGCTGAATGTTTGTCTTTTCATGATGAGTGTAATTATCAGTAGATAGCTAATTCTATTAGTAATAATAACTACTTGTAAAAAGACTTCTCTTTTTGGGAATTTAGATTGTTCTTTAGAGACAAACAAATAAATCCAGAGTAAATGAAATAATTACTCAAGTGCAATACAAATTGGATTGCTCCATTTTAACTAGAGGAATGAATTGTGAGCACCGAAAAGGCTGTAACTTGAGAGAGTGATGGAATCTGACAGCCTGGGTTGAACTGCCACTATTCACATATTCCAATAACCATTAAATACACGTTTTACATCAATGGTTTTCACAATCTCTGCTTGCTGTCATTTAATATAGCCATTTCAGAAGACACACTGTAAAGGCAAACTGTGAAGCCATTTTCTCGTGAGATTATTTTATTCTGTATTTTTTGTACATCAGTGTGTGTAAGTCAAAACAGGAGTGACTCCAGAATACAATTCCAGAAGTCTAGCTGTATCTTTGTACCTGTGTGCCCTTCACGTGACCAGGACTGATTTTTAGCAGGATGTAAACAGTATAGGGTCTTAGTGAATGACGACAATAAGAAATCATGAAAAATTGACAATAGAATTATGCTGGAAATTTACATTTACAGTACATTACAATTTACAATTATATTTATTATAAATTTATTAAACAAAGAGTACCATTTATTTACTTAACGTCTGATATTCTCAGATTCTCTGAGAGCAGTGATGGCGAACCTTTTAGAGACTGAGTGCCCAAACTGCAACCCAAAACCCACAAATTTATCACAAAGTGCCAACACGGTAGTTTAACCTTAATAATGTGCAGATCCACAATTTTACACAATTACAGACCTGCAAAATATGGTCATATGAATGGGACTTTATAGAACTTTCTGCTCGACTGTGACACAGTCCAATCTTCTTCACAGTGACCCCCACACAGTATAATCTGGTCCACAGTGGCCCCCACACAGTACAATCAGCGCCACAGTGTCACCCACACAGTATAATCTGCTGCACAGTGGTCCCCACACAGTACAATTTGCTCCACAGTGGCCCCCAAACAGTAAAATCTGTTCCATGGATGGGTGCCCAATGAGAGGGTTCTGAGTGCCACCTCTGGCGCCCGTGCCATAGTTTTGCCATCACAGCTATAGAGATTGCTAAGCAAGAGAAGTGTTAAAGGGAGTCTGTCAGCGGGAAAATCATTATCAAGGTGATGGCAGTATCTTGTAGGGTAGTTCCTACACTTTCCAAAAATGCCTTTCTTATTCTGGATTATAGCTCCATTTTAATGAAAATCAATGTTTTATTTTATGCAATTCTCTTGTAAAGGGCTTTAGGGACATTTCAGTTTATTGCAAGCTGACTCTTGGTCCTGTAGCAAGTAAGTTTGGGAGTCTCATCACTTATCAAATCCAGCTCTGCTACATCAGCTTCATATTGTGCATCTTCCAGTGATACTGTGCTAATTTATTTACAACCATCCCTCATTACTGACTGCAAACATGTACTTCTATGAAGAGAGCTAGCAGAGCAAGTGAAACCCCACCTACTAATTTACCGAGAAAACCAGGAAGTGAACAGAGCACACAGCCTGCAAGTTGGTGAGCAGGCGAGTTGGGAAAACCCCTTTAACCGGTTAAGGACCAGGCCCAAAAGTATGTTAAAGACCAGGCCTCTTTTTTCAAAACTGACATGTGTCACTTTAAATGGCAATAACTTTGAGACGGTTTAACTTACACAAATGAATTTGAGATGGTTTTCTCGTAACACATTATACTTCATGTTAGTGGTAAACACTAATCAATATTTTTGCATTTATTTATAAAAAAACTAGGAAATTTGATGGAAATTTGAAAAAAATTGCAATTTTCAAAATGTGAAATTCTCTGCTTTTCAGGCAGATAGTCATACCATCCAAATACATGAATAAATATTATCTCCCATATCTCTGCTTTATATTGGCATCATCTTTTGATTGTCTTTTAATTTATTTTGGACGTCACAAGGCTTACAAGTGTAACAGCAATTTTCCAGATTTACAAGAAAATTCTCCAAACCAATTTTTTAGGAACCACTTCAGTTCTGAAAGTAATTATAAAGGCCTGTATAATAGAAACCCCCATAAATTACCCCATTTTCAAAACTGCACCCCTCAAATTATTCAAAACAGCATTTGGGATGTTTGTTAACCCTTTAAGCATTTCATAAGAATAAAAATAATATGGCAGTGAAATTTAGACATTTCATTTTTTTTCACTAATACATTCATTTAGACCCAAAATTAACACATTCACAAAGGGTTGAAGGAGAAAATGCATCTGACGGTTTATTGTGCAATTTCTCCCGTGCACAGAAATACCCCACATGTGGGTGTAAACTGATTTTTGGGCACACGGCAGTGCATGGAAGGGAAGGAGCGACACTGGGTGTTTGAACAGCAGATTTTGCTGGAATAATTTTCAGCGCCATGCCTTATTTGCAGAGACCCTAGAGTACCAAAACAATGGAAACCCCCCAAAAGTGACCCCATTTTAGAATCCACACCCCTCACAGAATTCATCAAGGGATATAGTCAGCATTTAGACCCTACAGTTGTTTCACAGATTTTACTAACATTGGGATGTGTAAATGAAAAATTACTAAAATGTCACTTTATCTCCAAAGTTTTCATTTTCACAAGGGGTCAAAGGAGTAAAAGCCCCCCACAGTTTGTTAAACAATTTCTCCTGAACACGGCAATACCCCATATGTGGCCATATTCTGCTGTATGGGAACATGGCGGGGCTCAGAATGGAAGGAGCGCTATTTGGCTTTTGGATGGCAGATTTTGCTGGAATAATTTTAGGTGCCATGTCGCATTAGCAGAGCCCCTAGAGAACCAATACAGTGGAAACCCCCTAAAAGTGACCCCATTTGGGAAACTACACCCCCCACAGAACATATTAAAGGGTAGAGTGAGCATTTTGACCCTACAGCTGTTTCACAGATTTTATTAACATTGGGCCATGAAAATGAAAAATTACTTTTTTTCCAACAAACTGTCAATTTAGCCCCAAATTTTTAATTTTCACAAGAGGATAAAGGAGAAAAAGCTCCCTAAAGTTCGTTACACAAATTCTGCTGAACACAGAAATGCCCCATATGTGGTCATAATCTGCTGTATGGGAACATGGCGGGGCTCAGAATGGAAAGAGGGCTATTTGGCTTTTGGAGGGCAGATTTTGCTGGAATATTTTTCAGGTCCCATGTCGCATTTGCAGAGCCCCTAAAGTTCCAATACAGTGGAAACCCCCTATAAGTGACCCCATTTTGGAAACTACACCCCTCATAGAATCTGTCTAGGGGTAGAGTGAGTATTTTGGCCTCACAGGTGTTTCACAGATTTTATTAACATTGGGACGTGAAAATGAAAAATTACTTTTTTTCCCAATAAATCGTCCATTTAGCGCCATAGTTTTAATTTTGCAAATAGTTTAAGAATTAAAAGCCCCCCACAGTTTGTTACACAATTTCTTCTGAACACGGCAATACCCCATATGTGGCCAAAATCTGCTGTATGGGTACATGCTGGGGCTCAGAATGGAAAGAGCGCTATTTGGATTTTGGAGGGCAGATGTTGCTGGAATAGTTTTCAGGTGCCATGTCGCATTTGCAGAGCCCCTAAAGTATCAATACAATGGAAACCCCTCAAAAGTGACCCCATTTTAGAAACTACACCTGTCAAGGAATGTATCAAGGGGTATTATCATTTTGAGCCTAAAATGCTTCCCAAAAATTAATGTACAAAATGAAAATTGAAATTTTTAAAAATATGCCATTTCGGTGCCCAATACGTTGCACCCACTTTGTGTTGTCAGAGACCTGCACTCCTAAAACTATTAAGTGGGCCATCCCGGGGGTCAAAAAATTATATATGTGGGTGTAAACTGCTGCTTGGGCACACAGCAGGGCTCAGAAGGGAAGGACCACTGTGCGTTTTAGCTTTTGGGGTACAGATTTAGAGGGACCCTCTGGGTGCCATGATGTTTTTGCAGAGCCCTGGAGGTTCCAGTAAACTGGAATTCACCAAGAAGTGACCCCATTTTGTAGGGGCAATTTTAGGGTCTCTGCAAATGTGACATGGTGTCCAAAAACGAAGAATCTAAATCTGCACTCCAAAAGCACATATTGCTCCTTCACATCTGCACCCTGCTGGGTACCCAAATAGCAGTGTATGCCCACATGTATGACACTGGTGTACCCCGGATAACGTACTTAATGCCATATGTGGGTAGAAATGGCTGTTTGGGCACAACCGGGGACAGAAGGGAAGGAGCGCTATTTTGGTTTTTGGAGCACAGTTTGGTTTTTTTTGCCACTTTTGCAAAGCCCCTGAATTGCCAATAAAGTGGAATCCGCAGACATGTCACCCTATTTTGGACACTACCCCACTGATGGGATTTATCAAGTGGTGTAGCGAGAATTTTTAACCCTTGAGTGTTGCATTTATTTAGTTTCCAGAAATGAAATCGCAACTGATAGAGAAGTTAAAAATGAAAATTTTACAGATTTGCCATTTCAGTGTGCAACATGTTGTGCCCGACTTATGTCAGCAGAGACACTCCAAAAACTGTTAAACGGGTATCCCAGGCACAACAGCTTTTAGAGCGTTCATCTCTGATACAAGGTGGGCACAACATATTACGCACTGAAAGGACGTATTCCTGGAAAAATGGTCATTTTCACCTCTCACAATCCACTACAGTTATAGTTATATATATAAAGTTATAGCAACACTTGGGGGTTAAAAATGCTGTCTGTACCCCTGGATAAATCCTTCAGGGGTGTAGTTTCCAAAATAAGGTAATTTATCAGGGGATTCCAAATTACTGGCGTTTCAGCTCTACAAAAGTGTCATGGCATCCAAAAACCAAACCGTCTGTGCTCCAAAAACCAAATGACCCTTCTTCCCTTCTGTGTCCGGCTGTGCCCTAGTATCAGTTTATACCCACATATGACATTATGTCCGTTATCCGGGGGTACACCAGTGTCATACATGTGTCATACATGTGTCATAAACTGCAGTTTGGACGTACAGCAGGGTGCAGAAGGGAAGGAGCGCTATGCGGCATTTGGAGTACAGATTCAGATGTTTGGTATCTGGACGCCATGTCATGTTTGTAGAGCCTGTAAGGTACCAGAAAAGTGGATTCCATGGGGTACCAGGAGTGACCCCATTTTGAAAACTGCACCCCTCAAAGAATTTATCAGGGGGTGTAGTGAGTATTAGTATCCCGGACGTGACTGCACAGCGGATGGCGAAGAGGGAATGTATAAGCGGTGCGGAGGACATTGCAGACACCAAATTCCCTACTATGTCCCCGTAGCTCCTATGATTGGGGGAGTCACTCTGGGGGTCACTTTAGGGGTCACTTCTGGTGTCTGTTCCCTCATAAGCTGTAAATCTGGGGTGTCCCCTGATATCCGCTCGCACAGCTTATATATTCCCTACATGACGCACCCAGTTGTGTTCTAATAATTTGGCGATTTTTGAGGGTTTTTGTCTTCACATTGTGAGATGCTATATTTTCTTTATGTTTCTGGTGACGCGGCCATATAAGGGCTTATTCTTTGCGGGATGAGATGCATTTCGTAATGACACCATTTTTGGGTGTCTACATCTTATTGAATACATTTTATTAACCCTTTTTTGCTGGATTTAAAAAAAAAAATCAATCCTGGCATTGAGTTTTACTTTTTTAATTTTGCGCCATGCAGCGTATAGTATAAGTAACATGTTCCCTTTATTCTGCGGGTCGGTACGGTTACGGCGATACCTCATTTATAGTATTTTTTTATGTGTTACTAGTTCTGCAGAGGAAAAACACATTTGGGGACATAAATCAATGTTTTTTGCATCGCATCTTCTAAGAGGCGTAACATTTTTATTTTTCGGTTGACAGAGTTGGTTGAGGGCTTATTTTTTGCGGGACAACCTGCGCTTTTTATTGGTACTGTTGTCGGATGCATATGACTTTTTGATCACTTTTTATAGCATATTTTGTATGGTGAGATGGCGAAAAATCATTACTTCCGGCGAGTTTTTTCCGGTTTTTTTTTCCGGCGTTCGCCGTGTACATTAAATATTATTTCAGTTTTATTGTACAGATTGTTACGGACGCGACAATACCAAATATGCATTGTTTTTATTACTTTTTAGTTCTTTTTTTATATAATTCATTTTCTATTGAGAAAAAGGGATTTTTGGGCTTTATAACTTTATTAATTTTTTTCATACACTTCATTTTATTTTTTTTACATTTTTTTTACTTTTTCATGTGTCCATTTAGGACACTTCAATCAGCAATACTTTGCTGATATAGAATGCCATGTGAGACACAGCATGCAGGTGTCCCACATGGCATTCCGTAGCAGGATGTCAGGCTGTGTAGACGCTGAGTTAGTAGCGGACAAACACGTTGAGGGGAGTCTATCAATCCCTCTACACCTCTACAAAACCCTGTTCTGCATCTTTCACATTGCGAGTGGAGCAAAATGGGGAATGACTCAGACTAGGTCAGGGATGCCTCAGCCCAACATATTCATTATATACTTTTTTTTTTCTTAAGTAGATTGTGAGCCCCACATAGAGCTCACAATGTACATTTTTTTCCCTGTCAATACATATTTGGAATATGGGATGGAAAACCATACAAACACGGGGAGAACATACAAACCCTTTTTTTTGCCCTTGTTGGGATTTGAACACCAGGACTCCAGCGCTGCAAGGCTGCAGTGCTAACCACTGAGCCACCGTGTGGCCCTCATTATATACTATTTTTATGGTATGAATTATAATGAAAATCTACGACAATTCCCAGGTGGCATAGATATCCATTCTGGCTGAAGCCTAATGGCCAGAACAACCAAAACTTTTTATATTACCAAGTAGTGAGGTGTATAAGACTTGTGTTTTGTTGGGCAAGTTTTAGTTTGTATTTATACCTTGTGGGCTATGTTTAAAATACATCAGCAGATGTCAGGAAGGAGTTAACGGGAGTCTGTCAGCTGTACAATGATTGTAAACTTAATCTTAGTACCTTGTAGAGATGATTCTGCAATTTCCACTCTTTTCATTTTGACCAAATTACAGTTTAATTCATATGAAAATGAGGGGAAAGTGGATGGAGAGCATGCTTTATATTGCTTGGGCTTCTCTCCTTATTTGAATACGAATAAAATTAGGATTTACCTGGACTTGCGGATCCAAAGCTGAATATCAGAGACATATTTGGAACCTACAATATAGAATCACATCTACAAGGTAGTATGATTAAAGTGGTTGTCCAGGCTAAACATTTTAGGTTTAACTGCTGGGGCAGTTTAAAAAAAACAAAAAACATACTCACACATGTCCCAGTTGCTTTGTTGTCATCCTGAGCCTCCTGGTTCGTTTGCTCTCCTGGGTCTCTTCCAGCATTGTGCTGAAGCCACCTCAGCAGGCCTGAGAAAGAGGACCAGTGATGTCACAAGTATTGACTTTCAGGACTTATGCTGATTGGCCTCAGTGGTCATGTAACCACTCAGGCCAATCAGCAGCTGCAGCACAATGGTGGAAGACGCCATGGGAGCAGATGACATGGGAGGCGCGAGAGGACACTGGGGACAGGTGAGTATTCTTTTTTTTTTTTTCACTGTCCTCCAGCTTATATAAACCTTTAGGCTCTTCCAGCCTCCAAAGATGACATCAGCCTTCAAACCATCAATACACACTCAGTGGTTCTTCATGTAATTTCTGGAAGAGCATGTGAAACAGTGCCAAAGCCCACGGGAGACTAATACCACTATTGGTTATGTTTATTCATCTCCCCTGGGCCTCCTCTAATCATACTCTGAGTGTCTGAAAAGATCTCAGAGTTTAATAGTAGTTTATTGGTGGAGAACCCCACAAACTACCATTATGGTCGTGGGGTCTTTCACTGTGGCACATACCCCTAGAGATAGCTGTTTGTACCATTTGTACCCCCAGGGGTATGTGCGCTGTTCCTTGAGAACCACTGATCTAAATAACTTTGTATCAATACAAACAGCAAATCTACATTATACTAGAAGTAGCATCAGTAATATATTTATAAAAATGAAATCCCACCAAACAATTTAATCAACCTTCAATAAATTTGGCACCTAGATAAATCAGGCACTTCTGAAGATTTTACACATGATTTCAGCTTTATAAGATAAGATAAGATATTCCTTTAATAGTCCCACAATGGGGAAATTTCAGTGATACAGTTTCATAGATGATACAGTAGTATATAACAAGAGAGAAACACATAGAAGCTCATGGCAGATAGAGAAATCCTATGAATCATAGCAACTAAAAAGGAAAGAAATACAGACACACTGCAGGATCATTTAGTTCTCTGTGCGGAGTGATGTTAATAATACAGCCCGACCGTGGTTGGAGGACGTGAGGAGGGGTCACAGCATGTAGATATAACAGGCAGAAAAACATTTTTGCAGAGGTGGGGGACATATGCAGCTATCATGATAACATGTGGTAGTTCTTTGGTACGTAGTGAGATCTCCTGCTCACAGCTGATAGTTCGGTATCTTGCATCAGCACTATTGTCCATTAACCACAAAAAAATGCCCCAAATGTCCTTCATCACAAGCCCTCCTCCTCCTAACCACTGTGTTCTACTTCCCCAAAGAAGTCTGAAGCCATCCAGGTATACATGGTGCTGTTCTCTTGCCATGCTTCCATAACTTCTGGGGTAGGTGGGTGATGGTAGGTTCCCAGGCTGTAACAGAGTCCCACGTGTCCACAGTAATAGAAAGAAATACCAGTCAGCTGTAGGCATCTTCACACATCAGCAATAGACGCCAAAAGTCATCTCCTTGAACGAAGAAGTCCACACTTCCATGTAGGTTTTCCTCCATGCCGCATGGTGTCCTGGGGGGATGGTAATAGGCACATGTGTAGACACAGGAAACCAGCTGAAACCAGGTCTTGAGTCCATGCTTTACAATAAAAACAAAAGGAACAAAAAACTCCACAGGGTCTTCCATTCGATTTATAGTTGCTAATTCATAGTGCTAGTTTCTTGGTTACAGGATTTTTGAAGATACAGAGAAAAAGAGTGAGAAAGGAAAGATAAGGTTGCTCCAAGCTTGGAGCCCTGTATCGAGGCAGCCACTAAGGGCGCCAGGACCTACCATTCTCAACATACTCACAAAAGCATATATAGCTCCACTCACTTCTACATCCAGGACCTTCCTCCATATCCCATCATACAACCCATGTTAACCAATACAAGCATTCAGGTCATTGATTCTTAATTGCATCACTGACATTTACTGTTGTCAGAGAAATGGAGCACGCACTCACTGTTGTTCTCTGTTATCAGCCACTATCAGAGGACTGTATTCACATCACACCACTTCTCAATTTTTGAATGAGTTTTGTTACCTTCCATGATAACACATCATGCAGCAGTTTAACCAATTGCAGAATTTGGGTTAACTCTGCTACATCTGTTACTTCAGATCCTCACACTGCAGGATTTGTGTCTATACTATTGCCACTAACATACTAAGGGTATGTTCACACGGGGTTTTTTGGAGCAGATTTTGACGTGGAATCAGCCTCAAAATCCGCTGCCAAAAACAACTCCCATTGTCTTCAATGGGAGTCGCTCACTTCTTTTTTCCGTCCTATCTTGCTGTGGATTCCGTGGCGCGAGGCTCCCTCCCAATCAGACCCATTCTTTGTGGGCCTAATCTGGAATGGAATGCCGTGACTGGATACCGTTGCACTGCACCAGCATCCCATCGCGGTTCTTCACGCAGATATGTTCACACGTGGAATGCAAATTCCGCTCTGTGAACATACCCTAACATGGCCTGTATTACACCAGTACATAAGAGAACAGTGTCAGGTGCAGTCTTTGGCAATTTTTTTATGCTTTTAAGTGCTAGTAGCAGTTGTGCACTTTACTACATAATCCTACATGGAAAGGTCCAGTCCAATCAATCTGATTACAGGAGGAAAAATAGAAAAAAAAATCTGATTAGTACTTTAAAGGTGCCTTAGTCAGATGGATTGCTGGATTGATTGATATTGGTAAATGCCTCATTTTTCTTAACCACTGGTTTAAATGAACCATCCTCCATTGCATCTTATATGTTTCAGACACATATTAAAGTTTTCAGTCAAAACTCTTCAAGAGGGACAGCAGATTCTAGGTGATCTTTCTGACTTAAGTGGGATCTTTTAGTCCCACACTTTGTACCCGGGCCACACTGGATACTTTTTACCTTTTTATCTATCAGTAGCAGGTTGGGCACATTCATAACAGTACTTTCATATGTATAAGGCTCTGTGGACAGATGCATTCGTTTCTGTGGGTATTTTTCTTTTCCACCACTTTATATAAATCATCCTCTTATGCTTTGTGGGCACATATTAAAGTTTTCAGTTATAACTCTTGAAGAGAGGTGGCAGCTGCTAAGTCAGGTCCCTGACTAGTGGGATCCTTTATATGGCAATGCCAAGTATACTGGTGTTCCTGGGAGTCTCTGGCTGCCGGCTCATTAGTATTCATTACACTATGTGTCATGTGACATATAATCTCAGAGCAGTGAATATTAATGAGGAGGTTGCTGGAGGATCCTAACTTTAATTTAAAGTATAACTTTGTTCATTTTTTACTTTAGGTATCTGTGGGGAATTGAACCACGAACCAAACTATGCAAGACTGTTAATCTGACTGAGCTGTTAGTTTCAATGGGAGGGGTTTTTTTTGTTATATTAAACTGCAATAGTATTGTACTGTGCTCACATAATATATTGTTATATAGAGAGAGGTCTCTATAGGCAGTACATTGTATACTTAACAATATATTTTCTAGGCATACTGTGTACTGGAATACACAGAGATTTCTTTATATATCATTTATATGCTGGAAATGGAAAATATTGGTCTGAGAAAAAACATAACTAAGAAAAATTAAAATAAATATATCTAAAATATAAAAAATATTTATCATGAGTGATCACTAAATAGTGTAAATAACAATGGTGCAATTGTTTATTTCTAATTAGCTAGTAACAATCTGGGGTTTAATATTATTATGGGGTCTGGATATATATAACTGGGTCCTGTTATGGGTCTACACTTCTAAAAGTAACATTTCTCTGTTTGCAGAGGGCAAAAGAAGATTCTGCACAGAAACAAGAAAAAGTGAAGCTTTTGACAGAGTCTGTAAAGAACTTCATCGCAACAGCGCCATCTGCTGCTCATGAGCCCTTAAAGAAAGAACTGGATGTTTTAGTCACCAATTATGAAAGACTGTGCAGCAGGTTAAATGGAAAGTGTGAAACTCTACAGGTAAAACAAAATGTTCTAGGACCTATGGGAATAGTATCAACATTATGTATGTTTTTAGTGGATTTTGAAACAATTTCTTGGGATTTTAGCTGTTATAATGTAGCGGCACACTTTTCATTTCTGCTTCAGACTGCAGAAATTTGTTCTATAACTCTTCTTTTTATTAGAACTTATATAAAGGATTGACTAGCTGACACTGCTCTTTTAAGTACAGATTAGTAGTACACTCTAATATTGCCCTTGTCCAATGCTACCTTTTACCCTGAGATGTAAATTAATTTCCTATATACACCCATGGACAATTAGTAATATGGACTAACATAGATAATAATACAGACTTTTATATGGTTATTGCCTTGGATTTATTTCATTCCTTCATTTTTACTTCTGACATTCATCCTGTCCTTCATCCTGGTAATGTGAGTTATAGTGTGCCTTATATAGTATGACTTACAGTATGAGTCGTGTTGGCTAACCTCAAGGTAATTTACAAGTGGCCTACTTTTGAGTTTGAGTTTTGTCACCTGGACCTGGCATTCCAGGTTTGCCAGATGGACAAATAAACCTTTTAACCCCTATCTCATACAGGGGGTGAATGAAACAATAGGAACAATTAATATTTATAGGACTTAGTAATCCACTGTCCAGTGACCAACAAAGGAGTAGAATAATGAACCAGAAGGGTGGCTCTGAAACCTGAGGCCCCAGGGAATGAGAAGAGCTGTAGCTCTAAGTTATTTGTTTCTGTTGTTCCCCCTTTTATCTTATATCTATTTGCTTGTTTACATCATTTTGATTTTGTCTCTTATTGTAAGCACCAAATCTTTTTGCTTTAAAGTGTTCAGTTTAATGTTAGTCCCTATATGCTCTATAGAGCCATTCCTTGTAAAGTATGTCTGGCCATCTGAATGCTGGGAGCAGTGAGCTCATGTGTGTTGGAGTGTTGGATTCCTATTGGCCTTTATTGCAATAGATGATGGCAGTGTGTATTTAGGGTGCATAGACCGTGTTGTGCTGTGATTTCTACTCAATTTGCAGCCTGAATAAAGGATGAGTGCAAATATAAGTGAGTAAAGTAAATTAACCCATTGTAGAGACACCCACATCACACATACATGACAGTCACTTTTATATGTATAACTCCAATATAGCTTTTATCAATGACATACCCTTGTGTACCTTGATAACGGAGTATATCAGCAGTGGTATAGCTAAATCTTTTACATAAATTATGTAAGCCATGATGTTTAACAGTTAATAATTGCATCCCCAATGATATAATAGTTCTGCTGAACATATTCTGACAACTTTTTGTTGTATCGCTATCGGTTTCGCTATTCCTATTGTAAATTTCTAAAAAAAAAGTGCCAGCAAGGTGTTATAACTTGGGAACCAAAATTGTCTCAACAATGTCAGACAATATAGCAACACCCCCATCACCCTACCCTGACATGCGAACGTGTATCACCCAGTTGGAAATTAATCATATTTTCAGGGAAAGCAAAAGAGGTGCAACAAAGACCTATAAGGAAAGAATATTTCATACCAAATGAAATTTACAAAAATAGGCAACTCATAGGCACACAGAGGTACAATAAGGCTCAGTGATTTCATAGATCTATAAAATGAATGTGCATGTGTTGGCTCTGACAGGTTCCAGATGACCGAAATAGGCAATATTATTATACTGTATAATTATTTCACCCATACTGTACAGCATTGTGATCATATAATAGGAGATGGAATCTGATTCCCCCCCCCCCCCAAAAAAAAAAAAAAGTACCATAACAGTCATTAGAATTCTACCTATATAATGTCCAATTAAATCATTGAATTCAGAGTTTTATTGATTTTAACTAACAAGAGAATTATGTGGTTTTAATTTTATAATACAAATCTAAAGGTGTTCAAGTCTTCATACAACTTCATACAGCCTGAGTTGAATGATTAAATATCTTATTGCTTGTAGCTGAAACTCAAGAAAGTTTGGACTGTACTGTAGATGACTTTATAAAGCTCCCATTAGAGTCAATAGAAGCTGTATCACAGCATATGTGCAGTTACACTTGGGCCCTGGAACCTCGGGGGTGCTATACATGATACATAATACTTGGTATACATTTTGCATTAGGGCAATGGAGCTTCATGTTACACTGCTGCATATGTGATTGTATAAATGGTGATTTTAAATTACATATTATTAAATAATGATCATAATTACTTATTACAGGAGGTATGGAAATGTTGGCTAGAGCTATTATCTTACCTGGAGGCTGAAAACAAATGGATTGATGAAACTGAAGTAAAGCTAAAAACCACTGAGCAACCTAAAGGGTCACCAGAAGAGATTTCCCAGGCTTTAAAGGTCTGTATTGAGATGTTATTGATTAAAATATAAAGGCAATTATTCTCCCTAATTAAATTCATTATGATGTATAATTAAGTAATAACAACAAGCAAGTCAATTACATTTTGCAAGCTGAGATTGGAATTCTACACGAAATCTCTTGATGAAGACAAATAATTAATTCTTCTGATGTTTCCTAGGAAAGCAAAAAATGGCTATGCATGTAAAATAAATCACAATAACACATAGCCAATAATAATGTATTATAACACCTAGCCTTGCCAGGGATGCCATTTGCCGCTGAAAGTCTGGATAGTACATAAATGACTTTATACTCTAAATACATTTATGTATCTATGTGCTCTTTATTTTGAACAGTTTATAGAGTTTTGAAAGCAAAATATTTTTCATTCATACCAACAATTAACCAAAGATACATGAATAAAAATAATCAGGTGGAAACCACAAAGGAGTGTGGACCATTAGAAGATAGAGAATGTGCTATTTTGTCCTTTTTCACAGGCAATAGGGGTTGATTTGATGAATGCTCTTTAGTTTGAGTTGAAGGAGGTGTTGAGGGTTTGGATGTCTCGTTTGAAGAAGAAATCATGTGGGATCATTAACTTTGATAGATTGGTCAGATAGGGGGGCTGCGCTAGGTGTTGGGACAATAATAAACTCTGTTTTCTCCATGTTGAGTTTGAGAATGTGGGAGAAGAAGGAGGGTATGACTACTAGAAACTCTAGATAAGAGTGGTAATGTCTGGTCCAGAGAGATATATTTGAGTGTCGTCCGTGTAGCAATGGTATTTAAAACTATGGGATTTTATGAATGGGTCGAGGGCAAGGGTGTAGATGGAGAACAGGAGGAGTGCCAGGATAGAGTCTTGAGGGACACCTACAGAAAGAGGGTGCAGTGAGGAGGTGTGAGTGGGAGATGCTAAGTGTGAAGTTGGAGAAAGATGAAGAAATCCAGGAGCCAAGTCCGTGATGACAAGGGATAAGAAAGTTTGTGACAAGAGGGAATGGAAGAACAGTTAAAGAGGAGGAGAATAGTGTAGTACCATTTGACTTTGGCAGTTAGGAGGTCATGTATGACTTTGGTTAGGATGGAATATGTGGAGTGATGGAGTTAGAAGCCTGTTGGAATCTTTCAAAGAGTAAGCTGGACGAAAGATAGGTGCATAGTTAAAAGTTAACATGTTGTTCAAGAAGTTTTAAGGCATATGGGAGCAGTGAGAGAGAGCAATAGTTGGCTGGACCAGATGGATTGATGGATGATTACTTAATGATGGGTGTGACAGCATTGTTTAAAGGCGGAAGGTACCTCTGGTTTGAGGTTTTTTAGAGCAGGTGTAAAGACTTCAGTGAGGTTGGGGATGAGTTGCGACTGGAGCAGGCTTAGAACACAGGAAGTGGTGATATAGATAGTGGGGGTATCAGTCGAGAGTAAGTGCATGAGCCAAGAGGTGAAGTGGTTGAGGCATTGGTGATCCCTAGTGGTTGATATATGACAGCAACTTGGAGATTGGAGGTTGAGTAAATGTAGACTGAGTGCACTTCAAAGGGGGAAAGGTGAGAACAGGTTGAATTGGAGTGGAGGAGCAGTGGTCAGACAGAAAAAAGTAATCACTTCCACCAAGTTTATTGTTGGGGGCAGAGCGTGTGCAAGAACTGGCAACCACCATACAAGAGCACAGTAGGGAAGGTAGTGTCTGAGGGTGACAGCCATGTTTCTATGATCCCAAGAAAATAAAGTTTAAAGATTGAAAACATTGTGGGTGTAATCTAGTTTGTTACAACTGGAACAAGCATTCCATAGTCTACAGGAGAGAAGTGGAGGAGGAACAGGAGAAAGAACAATAGATTTAAGATTTAAGGGGTTCTGTGTGTTTGCGCTGGTTGTGTGGTGAGAGGAATACAATCTGATATTGGGGTTATGATGAGGAAGTCCAGGATTAGGAGATATGTTGCCAGCAGCAAGGAGTGCCAGGAAGAGGAGTGAGTGTGAGTAGAAGAGGGTATGAGGTGATGGTACATGTCTGGGGAGAAAAGCCTGCAGGCTTAGAAGTAGCTCTGCAGAGAAGATCAGTTGGTGGGATAGAATAAATGAACAGATGAAGAGTTTGTTACTAACTGTGGTGCTTGGGGCCGTGAGAGGTCACTTTAGGAAGTAAGCGAACAACAATAGTGGTTAAGATGAAATGCATTTTGGTTTGTTACATTATTTAACTGTGGTAATTATAAGGGCTTGTTCACACGGAGTAAACGCGGCACGCAATGTGCCGCGTGTACGGGACGTTTGCGGCGCGATTTTGAAAGTGCATGTTTGCGGTCACGTTAGCTCCGCGTTAACGTGCGTTTACGCGAAGCTAACGCGACCGTAAACATGCACCGTCAAACGTCCCGTACACGCGGCACATTGTGTGCCGCGTTTACTCCGTGTGAACAAGCCCTAAGGTGAATTCTGGCCTAATTCTAGTCAGTACACTTATAGAGTTGCACTTAAAAAGTTGTACAGAACTAATCTATACACTTAAATGTATGCTACTTGCTAGTGAGAATTGATTATATAGTCTGTGTAAAGCTGATGCCCCATGTTGCAAAAACACAGCATTTTGGCCAGGGCAAAAACAACGCTGTATTTAACATTACCTGCAAAGTGGATGAGATTCTGGCTAATCTCATTCATACATTGCAGAAAAAGCCTGCAGCTTGCATTTTTGAAAATCACGGTATGTCAAATATACCTGAGCTGTTGACTTTTCCATGGTGTCTTTTTAATGCAGCTTGCTACATGGGGCCTTAGCCTTACAGGAGACAGCATAGGTGGGGATACTTGTGGGTTAATGGGAATAGAATCAGAGACAGGGAAGGATCAGGTGAGAAAAGTAGGGGGTACAGGACCATCTAACACACAGAAGGATAGAGAATGTACAAATCAAGCAGTGATAGTGTTATGGTATATGGGTGCATTTATTTGCCCGAAAAACCCCTTTAAGCAGCTGCACAAAATCATGCTGGTGCAGGAGTGTGGAGCCAGCTCTTATTACAGCCAGAGTTCCTACAAGGAAGGCAGGGATGTTTTATTACCATCCCTGCCTTCCCAATTATTGTGTATAGAGTGCTCAATGAGTGCTATGTAAACAGCATTTCATCTGTAACTAGGACTAATGTGTAAAATTAAAAAAAAAAATGACAGTAAAAATTCCTTCCCCCAGCAAAAAAAAAGGTCTATTATGGGGCGGTGTTAAAAAAAAATAAATAAAAATAAAAAATCATAGCAATAATAATGATAATAAAGTGCAAAAAAAAAAGCAAATAAAAAGCTCTGAATCACCTACATAAAAATTACTGTAATATTTATTTTTTTTTAGCAGCACTTTGTGGTATTCAAAAAATCATGAAAATATGAAAAATACACCCTTCCCCTTCTATTTGTTTACATTTTCTCAGAAATTAAAATAAAGAAAAAACATAGAAAAATAAAAACAAAATAAAAATGTAGCCATATTTATCACTGAAAAAGCATACAAAAATGATGTGTATAACCCAAAGGAAAAAATTGTTATAGCCCTCAAAACTGTATGTATGAAAAAACCCAAAAATATGTCTGGGCCTGAACCAGGAAAAATGGCCAGCTCCTTAACTGATTAAGATTAGAAAATCAAACTGTTTTTGTTATCATTTTATTCACCTGTACATTTGCATCCAGTCTATAGAAAAAATAATGAAACATCCAGAAGACAATCGGAATCAGATTAAAGAACTTGCACAGACGCTGACTGATGGAGGAGTGATGGATGAACTGATCAATGAAAAACTGGAGAAGCTCAATACGCGTTGGGAAGAAATACAACAGGAGGTAATCTATGAATGTTATTCAATGCAACAAATAGCTACTAATTATACTTAAATTGTGGGTGAGATCCATAAAGGCAGACAAATATCTCAAAATGTTTAATTTTCAAATCTGAAAAATAGCCATGAACAATGAATGTACAGTTGCGCTTTGATACACAAGTGACATTAATATATGTTAAATATGTATTGTATCATATCTGATGAGTATTAATATACAGTACACCAGTACAACATCGCTGTAGAAGCTTTATACTTTGCTTTATAAAAACTTCAGTGCTCATAACAAAATCTGTTTTAGAACATGCAATTGTACCAGGATGGAAATATGAATACATACTACATTAATATTCAGCAAAATGAAGAAGAATTGTCACATGGCATATGTGCTGTCCCTATTCCCATTATCTACCTGGACATCCAAGCTCTATATTTCTGCACCAAAGAGTTGTACCTTCCCTATGCCAGTTGTGGTAGCCATCCTCCATTTCCATAGAAGTAAAACAAGCACTTTCTTATTTTTCTAATAGCAACACCCCTTGTCCATGCTTTTAGTAATCCCACTGACAATAGCCACCAATCATCACAGCCACATCTAAAATGTTAACGGCTGTGATTGGTGTTAGTGACCCTTTTTGTGACAGGTGCTGACTTTAGACAGAAATAGACTTGACAGGCTGATCAGAAGGGCCAGCTCTGTCCTGGGGAGCCCCCTGGACCCAGTACAGGTAGTGGGTGACAGAAGGATACTGTCTGTGGTGACCTCCATGCGGGAGAACAAATCCCACTCCATGTATGAGACCTTTATGGCACTTGGCAGCACTGTGAGTGACCGTCTGCTCCACCCCAAGTGTGAGAAGGAGCGCTATCGCAAGTCTTCCTTCCAACCGCGATCAGGCTATATAATCTACATCAGACCAAGCGAAGATCACTTTGCACAGAAAACTAAATTATTCTGAAGCCTTCCTTCTTTCTTTCTTCTTTTCCTAAGCTGCTATGGACTCCTAGTATATCTTCTCTTCTCAGCATATGTGCGCCTACTTCCATAATATATTACTGTGTATTATCCTGTATCTGTATCACTATGCTGCTGTAACATACTGAAATTTCCCCACTGTGGGACTATTAAAGGATTATCTTATCTTATCTTATTATTCAGCTGGCATCCGCCTTGTATGGAGAGAGCTAAGCTTCTGAGCCCTCTCCATACAGTCCCATACGACCAAAGATGTACTATTACGTCCTTGGTTGTTACAAGGTTAAAAAATGCCTCTTAATAATGCCATGCGTTTTTCCTAATCAAGGCTGAGGCCCCACATTGTGGAACTGCTGCTTTTTCTGTTACAGATTTTGCTATGTTGTTTTGAGCCAAACCTAGTATGAGTTGCAAAGGGAATGGGAAATATAAAGGAAGCTCGGATACTTGTCCCTTCTGCTAAATCCATTCCTGACTTTGACTCAAAAAAACACAGCAAATTCTGCAACAAAAAAATATTTCTCCACAATGTGGGGCCTTAGACTAAAGGGGTTTTGAAGGTTATCAATAAAAATTCATTGGGATTCCAACACCTGGGCCCCTGATCCGCTCTTTGTAGAGACTATGGCACTAGTGACATAGTCATCGCTCCTCTGTTTATATTCCATCATTAATTTCATAGAGGCCATGCCATGTAACTACAGCATTGTCTTATATACTTCTCCGTGACAAGGCTGTAATTACATTGAATGGTCACTATAAAATAATGTTCAATGTAAACTGTGAAGAAGATGCCATACTTGCATGTGTGCTATGGCCTCTTCAAGCAGCAGAACACAAGTCCACTTATCTCTTTTGATCTATCCTGAGGATAAATCATCGATAAAAATGAGTTGGAAACCCCTTTAATAAAGTCCATGAATCATTCATGCGGGCAGTGCGTGGCAAGCTCATGGAACCCATTATAGTCAAGGGACCATGTGTTTGAACTGCAAAGCGCTTGCAGTTGCGCTTGTATTCCGTCCAGGAGGGTCCTCATGCGGACTCCTTACAAACGGAACACATTGGCATGTGTGAACCGGCCCTTATATTGTTTATATATTGGTATATGGGATGGAGAACTATTCCACAGAGCCTAACAAAAAGAGATGAGTGTGGTATCAGTGTTACTATAAGATCCAAATTACAGGGGGCAGGATGATTTTTAACTATATTGGTGTCCTGCAAATGCTGATATAGTTAAAGGTACTCCAGAGTGTTGGTTGGCCTATGGGGTGCCACCCCACCCCCACCCCCCTCCCCGCCTCACTCTAGCTTCGCCGGAGCTAGTAGATTATTAGGGAGGTATAAGGAAGGGGGGTGCTCTAAATTTGAAAATAGGGCCTTATACCTATATAGCTTTCTTTTAAGCTGATATGTATATTTTTTATTATTATTATTTTATTATATTATTTTGTTTTCTTTTGTCTGAATCTATGAATCTATACAGCTCTCGGTTTAAAATGATATATGGGGTTATTTTTTATTTAATATTTCAACTACTATATTGCAAGATGTATGTATAGCGTATGTGACATCTTAGTATCAGAGAATGCAGCGACCTGTATATATTCTATAACTTTATAAATTCTGTAATAAATTCTGTAATTTTATAAAACCTGTTTCTTAACAATTGTGCTAAGAATCTTTGATTATTTTCCTCATCTAGCATCCTTTCAGCTATTGTTTTAATGACATCTGCCATCTTCAGTGTCTTCATCTTGTAACTTTGCACCAGTACGTCATTTCACTAGCTTGGCTCAGAGTGACCGTGACCCTATTCTCAGTACATGAAATCTCTTGAACTACATAATGAGATCAGGAAGAAGTAGGATAGGCCTCAGAACAGAAGATTACGGCATTCAGAAGAGGTTTCCTTTTAACAATTTTAGCAATGCCTTACAGTCATGCTACGATAAGACATCAGTGCCTACATTACAGATAACTTCATCTGTCATTAGCTTATTGTTTCTAGCACTAGTAGAATAGATTAAGGCAGACTGAATGAGTGGCAAAAGTCATCGAAGTTCATCTTATAAAAAGGTCTTTGCTTATATTATGTGTGTTTCCCAGCAGGTGAAGTTGACAAATGCAGAAATAACATATTTTCCTTTCTCTATTACAGGCTGTAAGGAGACAAAAGGTTCTTGAACAAAGTATTCAGTCTGCCCAGGAGATTGACAAAGCCATTCGCTTAATTCAGGAGTCTCTTGGCACCACAGACAGACAGCTGACAGCCTATATTTCTGAAAGAATTGATGCAGCCCAGGTTCCGCAGGAAGCACAGGTAGGCTTTGATTAACCTCTTGCTGCAAATGTTTCCACATTGTCTGAAAGGAAAACCTTTTTACTGTAGTTGGTAGATGATACTTTATCAGTGGTAACAATAGATGCACACAGTTGTACGCAGTAGGTAAATCAACTCATTCTGTATTCTGCATGCAGAATTGAAAAGGGTCAGGTCAAGAACAGATCTGAAAATTCAATACTGACTGTTCCAAAAATACTCACCAAGAAGTGTCTATTCGTTTTAACTGAGACTTGCAAACAATTTGCTTTGCTACAGTGGCTATTGTTCACATACTGTAAAGCTGATTACTGTGAATGGCCCTGTGAGTCATCCCTTGGTTACTTAATAAGATTTGACGGTGTGTCAGCTGTGTGTGTGAGATGACCTTGCATCCTTTGTGAAATTACAGAGTGTGATATACAAAGCAACATGGAAACTGTTGAGCCGGTGGAGCTGCTAGTTGACATTACATTTGCAAGTTTCATAAAAAACAATGAAAATTTCATGAAATAAGAAAGAATATCTCTCACCACAGTGCTTGGTGACAAGTTTTAGCACAAAGTTAAATGCACAAACAGCTCCAAGTCAATTGTTCCTAGTATACAAGGGATTAGTTGTTTGCCTATAATTCTGACATTTCCCTTCTTCACATTCTGTAACTAAATTTTTTTTAACATGCAACTAGCCTCCTCTTTCAGGTTAAGAGAATGGTCTCATCCTCAAATTAGAGGGGGTCCCAGCAGCTTAAAGAGTCCAGCTATATCCTTGGGGAAAGGCCCTAGCCACTCCCGAAACAGAAAGTGATGAGCAGGTGATATCACCACTAGGTACAGTTAGCACAAAAGAACAAATGATCAACCCAACATGCTAACATGTTTCAGAGGATAGCACCCTCCTTCATCAGGGATACAGTGTGATATGGTCCCAAAAAAAAAGACTTTTAGGGCTAGTTCACATGACAGAAACATTTTCTACAGATTAAGGGGTTAAGGACCTTTTATATAGCCTTACGAATTTCCCAACCATTGCATCATTTAAATATGGCAGAAGATGTGCAAGTAGTCATTTGTTTGTGGATCTTTTATGTAGGCCTAGAAATCATTGTTGTGGGACTGAGCTTACAATCTATGAGATCATATGATTTTAACCCCAAAAATACTGCAATAGAAAAAAAAGGGGGGGCTTCCCATCAGAGCAGGTTGGACGCCTATGGTACTTCAAATTAAAGGACAGGGAAACACTGGCTGTTGGGGAAGAAAACCTTTAAAGTTATATATATATATATATATATATATATATATATATATATATATATATATATATATTCAAGTCTGGGGAATGGGCGGGTCAGTTCACAACTTCAATGCCTTCATCTTCCAGGAACTGCTGACACTCTCCAGCCACATGAGGTCTGGCATTGTCCTGCATTAGGAGGAACCCAGGGCCAACCTCACCAGCATGTGGTCTCACAAGGGGTCTGAAGATCTCATCTCGGTACCTCTGGTGAGCACATGGAGGTCTGTGCGGCCCTCCAAAGAAATGCTACCCCACACCATTGCTGACCCACTGCCAAACCAGTCATGCTGAAGGATGTTGCAGGCAGCAGATTGCTCTCCATAGCATCTCCATACTCTGTCACATCTGTCACATGTGCTCAGTGTGAACCTGATATGTGAAGAGCATAGGGCACCAGTAAAGAAGTTTCCAATCCTGGTGTTCTGTGGCAAATGCCAAGTGTCCTGCACGGTGTTGGGCTGTGAGCACAACCCCCATCTGTTGACGTTGTGCCCTCATACCATCTCCATGCACATTTGTGGCCTGCTGGAGGTCATTTTGCAGGATTCTGGCAGTGCTCCTCCTGTTACTCCTTGCACAAAGGCGGAGGTAGCGGTCCTGCTGCTGGGTTGTTGCCCTCCTACAGCACCCTCCACGTCTGCTGGTGTACTGGCCTGTCTCCTTGTAGCGCCTCCAGCCTCTGGACACTACGCTGACAGACACAGCAAACCTTCTTGCCACAGCGTGCATTGATATGCTATCCTGGATGAGCTGCACTACCTGAACCACTTCTGTTGGTTGCAGACACTGCCTCATGCTACCTCTAGGGTTGAAAGCAATGACAAAATGCAAAAGTGGCCAAAACAACAGCCAAAAAGGATGAGAACTGAGAAATGACCTATGGTCACCACCTGCAGAACCCTCCTTTATAGGGGTGGTTTTGCTTATTGCCTATCATTTCTATCTGTTGTGTGTTCCATTTGCACAATATCAGGAGAAATTGATTCACGTTCAGTGTTACTTCATAACTTCAGGAGGAATTCACAGAAGTGTCATTGACTTGTAGTTACGTTGTGTTGTTTCAGTGTTCCCTTTATTTTTGAGCATATATATATATATATATATATATATATATATATATATATATATAGGGTTAAAAAAGGAAAAGCTGTTTTAAGGCCAAAGATGTACGTATTCTCAAGGTATTAAAAGTACAATAGGAACAAATAATGCAACAACTCAAATGTAATAGTCTAATCATAAAATGACTTGGAAATAATGAAATGTATTGTGAAACAGAATCACTATACACTGTTATTTAGTAAAGAATGCAATAAAGCTTTCAAGAAAGAATCCCACTGATAATTTAGTAGGTTTCTTACTCCATCATGTGGTGAGAAGACTGTATTGCTTTCAGTGATCAGTGTATAGGAAGTTACTGCCTTATGCTAGAAACAGAACACATCAATAATAGAAATACACTTATAGTAAATGATTGATAGATAGATGGATAGATAGATAGATAGATAGATAGATAGGAGATAGATAGATAGATAGATAGATAGATAGATAGATAGACTGTATTGCTTTCAGTGATCAGTGTATAGGAAGTTACTGCCTTCTGCTAGAAATAGAACACATCAATAATAGAAATACATATATAGTAAATGATTTATTGATAGATTATGGATGATAGACAGACAGATAGATAGATAGATAGATAGATAGATGATAGATAGATAGATAGATAGATAGATAGATAGATAGATAGATGACAGATAGACTGCTACATTTTTTCCTGTATGCTATGTTGACACTGCTACACCCTTATGTCTTCTGGCAAAATTCATATATCCTTATGAACATACAAATGTCTATAAGACATAAGACAGGCCATGTGTATCCTCAGAAAATACTATTGAATTAAAAAATGTTTTCTGCTCTTGATACTATGTATACTATTAGGGTCCATTCACATGGAGTAAACGCATCACGTTTTTTGGCGCGTTTTGTACACGTGTAAAAAATGTCATTGAAGTCAATGGGAGTCTTATTTTTACACGTGTATTCTTTACACGTGTATTTTGCCAAAATGAGCGCGCATTTACTCCATGTGAATGGACCCTAAGACTTAGGGTGGTTTCACACCTGCGCTCGTTGTCCAGTTTGTGCAATCCGGATGGTTTCTGTCTTCACCCCCCGCGAATCTGGACAGGAAACGGAAACCTGGAGGTCAGCCATTCACGGTTTGCAAAGGTGACCGCTCATGTGCATCTTCTGCCTGTCCGTGGGGAAACCATTTTCTTTAGCTGGACACAAAGTCCTGCATGTCTGACTTTGTGTATGGCTAAAAAGAAACAGTTTCCCCGCGGACAGGCAGTGAATGGGTTTTAAAACTGACCGCCAGAATTCCGTCACCTGTCCAGTTTCGCTGGGGCAGGAGACAAAAACCCGGTGGAATGCACAAACCTTAGAATGAGCGCCTGTGTGAAAGGGCCCTTACCAACCATTAAATATGCATTTTATATCTCTCTTTATTCCTATAGAAAATACAGTCCGATCTATTAAGCCATGAAATTAGTTTGGATGAAATGAAGAAAAGAAACCAAGGAAAAGAAATGTCAAAGAAGGTTCTTTTGCAGATTGATATAGCACAGGTAACAACATAAAGATTATTATTATCATCATTATTAGTTTCACTATGTGCTGTAGATAGCAGCATATTCAGGTGTAGCAGAGATATCCCAAATGTCTTCAAACGGTTAACCACTGCAGTAGTGGTGTAACTACCGCCGTAGCAGCAGAGGCAGCTGCCAGAGGGCCCGACACGCCAGGGGACACGAGCCCCCAACGTGTCAATTTGAAAAAAAATAAATATTTTTTTACTTCTGAAAGCTCGCCGCCTCAAACCCCCCCTCTTCTCCGAGGTACCGTGTTAGCTTTGCGGGGTGTTCGCTTTCCACCCCGCGCAGGTCTGAACAGGACCTTACACAATGTCTCCTCCCTCAGTGTGCGTCCTGACGCTGGGGGGCGGAGACTTATTTTGCAAGAAGAAGCGGGGGAGTCCATGTTTAGAAGCGCGGAGCACTTGTGAAGGCACAGGTGAAGGCTGGCAGGCAGGACAGGAGCGCTGAGCGCTTGTAAAGACAGGTGCAGTCAGCGCTGGTGAAGACATCGCTTTGCGCTTGCTGTGTGGTGGTGACCGTGAGTAACAGTGTTTTTTTTTTTTATGTTTTTCTCCCCCTGGGTCTCCGATTATTATTTCAGACCCCAGAGTATAATAATTGTTTATGGGTGTCCACAGTGGGGCATGATACTGTGTGCAGGGGCCCCAATGGGGGATAATACTGTGTGTAGGGGCCACTGAGGGACATAATAGTGTGTACAGGGGCCACTATGTGTCGATAATTCTGTGTGTAGGGGCCACTGAGGGACATAATAGTGTGTACAGGGGCCACTATGGGACATAATACTGTGTGCAGGGCCCACTATGGGGTATAATACTTGTGCAGGGCCCACTATGGGGTATAATACTTGTGCAGGGCCCACTATGGGGTATAATAGAGCGCGCAGGAATGTGTAGGAGGGGGTCGGTCGAGGTCTTAAGCGTCAGTCGAGGTCGGGGGGGAGCCATGTCAAAAGTCCGCCACGGGGCCCCGCCATTCCTAGTTACACCACTGCACTGCAGAGTGATATCTTATCACGGATGACAACAAAAAATTAGCAAAAAGTCATTGAAAAATGTTTTTCCAATTATTTTACATTGTCTTTTGTTGTCTTCTGCGGTAAGATATCACTCTGCAGCAAATTCGGGCTAAGTCTGCTACATCTGTATGAATCAGTGCTACTCATAACACAGAACTGGGATTTCATGTACAAATGGATATCAAGACTATATAAATGTGTATATACTGTTTGGTAAAATGTATTAATCATTTGCATATCATATAATTCTGCTACTCTCCATTGGTGTTTGTTGATGGGGCTGCAGCGGTGATGTCACATTGACAGAACATGATGTAAACTTTAAGTAAATTTGGACTTTAAGGCTTCCCTTCCCTAATATGTGATGACTCCAGCCTTCTAATAAAAATTCATTGTACTCTAATCCATAAACGTGTATGGAGTATTAAAGCTATACTCAGCGGGATGCAACTGGCAGAAGAAGTAAATAAAGACCGCTGTTAAGAGATAGAGGAATCTTTTTGTGCTAGCCTCTGAAGATGGAGTTTGTTACTCTAAACTGAAGTGGTATACAAAGAGCACTTTTATATTTATACTACAGCTAGCACTATTATTTATGTGCTACAGTAGCTGCCACTATTTTCACTGCTGGTGCTAATGAATTTCACCCAATTTTACTGTGGTTTGTGATATTTTGTAAGTAGTATGGCTAATATATACACACACATACCGTATATACTCGAGTATAAGCCAAATTTTTCAGCACAGTTTTTGTGCTGAAAAAGCCCCCCTCGGCTTATACTCGAGTCAAGCAAAAAAAAAAAAAAAAAAGTAATAATGTATAGAATCTCCCATAAAATAGTGGGGAAAAAAAGCTTTAAAAAAAATATAATTAAAGAATAACCACAGACAACCAAAACACCCCCTCCCCTTCCCCAGCATTTACTGCACCCAAAAACTCCGACCATTTTAATTTTTGAAATTTTCCAGTAGCTGCTGCATTCCCCCCCCCCCCAGGCTTATACTCGAGTCAATACATTTTCCCAGTTTTTTGTGGTAAAATTAGGGGCTTCAGCTTATATTCGGGTCGGCTTATACTCAAGTATATACGGTATATATATATAAATTTTTTTGTTGTTGTTGTTATTGTTGTGAACTATATAAAATGTTTACTCCTCTTTATACAATGTGTACTTTTAGAAAAAATTGCAGGAAGTTTCCACAAAATTCAGACTATTCCAGAAACCAGCAAATTTTGAGCAGCGTCTTATAGAATCTAAAAGAATTCTTGATGAAGTGACGCTGGAATTACCAATTTTGGAAATGAAGAGTATTGAGCAGGATGCTGTTCAAACTCAGTTGGATCATTGCATGGTGAGTGTCGTTCATGCTTATTTTGCCTATTTCAGCTTATACAGCAGCTTTTATTTCATTATTTTCTTGGAATGATGGACAAGTGTTCAGTTTATTAGCTATACCTAGGTGTACATAGCTTCCGAATGATAGACAGAATGTGTATTGTGTAATTGATTGCTGTCTCTTACATTACTGTTAGATGAAACAGTTATTGTCATACAGAAATACATCCATCTGCTCAGTATTTTGTCAGTCAATGTTCTGCTAGTGAAAAACAAAAAGATTAGTCTGTAAGTAACTAAGGAACTCAAATATTAGATTGCTATAGAAAAGTGCTGTCACTTCTAGGAGGCGATTCCTTTAACCTTGGTGAACTGGAAATTATAATTACACTTCTTATTTCAGATGTTTTATAACTTCACTTGCAACAATATTTTTTTAGAATTTAGTATAGTGTCATAACATACAGTATAAGAGGTATAGGCAGTCTTATTTTCACCTATAACCTCTGTCTCCATAATACAGCATTGGACATTGTTAGAAGCTTACCAAAATTGTCTAGCCCCATAATTGTCTATGGGTGCCTTATAAAGGCTCCATACTTAGAGATTTAAAAGAGATACAATCATAAGAAGAACTAACTTCATTTATACATGACCTCCAAACAGTTCTCCCACCATTTTTCCCTTGTAACTCTCCTGTAATTGTTGATAGAACCACACAATTCAGAATTACACTGTCAAGCAAAAGGTTTTGAATGTTTTGAGCTTTTGACTATCAGGTTCCATATCTCACCATCCACTAAGTCTTTGAACATAAGACTACCAGCATTTTATAACCAATCATCTTGGGTATCTCATTCATAAATTTGATTTGCAACCATTTAGCATATGATTAGTTATGCAGATTCCAAACTGCACCATATGAGTGCCACAACAGTTGGAAGAATACGAAATGAAGTCCATCCATTCATTTAAAATCCAAGAGGTTGATGTCCAGGCAAAATATCGAAGTCAACAAGTCATCTCATCACAAGATTTATCAGTTTTTGCGTGACAAACGCAGCAGTGGAGGTGGCCCGTATGCCTCATAATAGTGAGATCACAGATGTCCATGTAAGTACTGTGAAATGCAAGTTACACAAGTCTGGAATGGTGCCCCAAAAAAGGTGAAGAAGTCTCGACTTCAATATCTCTACAAGAAGCAGTGGCAAAAAAGTGCAAAAAGTGGAGAGTAAAAGATTAGAAATGAGTGATTTGGATCTAAGGGATGAAAGTCAATACACTGAGTTCCAGTGGATGCAAATCGGTATTGAAGAAACAGAAGAAAAGGGCGCTAATAGATCGAGAAATTGAAGGAACTGTCAAGTTTAGTGGAGGAAGCCTGATGATAAGGGGTTATTTCACAGCCAAAGATGTTGAATACTTGACCAGGATTGATCATGGTCTTTATGTTGAGCTATATGTGGGTATCTTACATGACAAGTTACTTTGTACATTTGAGTACTATAGGTATGAAAAGGATGACATAATGTTCCAGCAGGACAAAGACCCAAAGCATATGTCAAGATTAGCAAAGATATGTCTCAATGACAATGAAGAAGGGGTACTGAGTTGGCCCCCACAGTTCCCAGACCTCAACTCAATTGAACAATTGTTGGTAGAGTTGAAGATAAAGCTGTATTCATATCCAATGGAGTCAATCAGTATGCACCAACATTGGGAATGAGTGGAAGAAAACTTGGGATCAGATTTCGTCCACGACATGCTTGAATCTGATAGAGAGTATGCCGAGAAGGATTCAGACAGTGTTGAAAGCCAATGGTGGATTTACAAAATACTAACAAAATAATAAAAATGTAGATTTTTAGGAGTAAAACAGTAACAGCGCAGTTACATGACAAGTATCTGCAGAACTAATCATATGGTAAATAGTTGCAAGTCAAATGTATGTATAGGAGAGCCAAGATGATTGTCTATAAAATGTGATGCAATCAACCAATAACCATTTTTTCCTTTGTCAGCTGGTAGTAGGACCTTTTAAATTAGTCCGTAATACAGAATAAACAGTCCTACAAAAGTCTGTTCATTTAATTGTGGGCCTGATTAAAAGGCCACTTGGTCAATTACCATAAACCACTAATTTATGATGCTAATCTAGTCTGCAGTATTTAGATAACAAAGTATATAGGGTTTATTCTGGACAATTATATAACTGTCTCATTTGTATCTTTAGTCAATAATTCCCATGTTTCAAATGTTATTTTACTATGTGTTTTTGTAATTCTAACAGTGTATCTCTCAATTATTGTGCTTAATGAAGCAGCAGAGAACAAATGTGTATTTAATCTGTTTGTTTGTGAGGTCATTAAAGGGTCCAGTAAGCATAGCCAGGGGTAAATTATTCCAAGCACTTAGGAGAAAGATGAGTTTAAAAAGCCATTTCACTTTAGCGCTCATACTCTGTAGTCCAAGTATGGAAAGAGTACTGTTGAGTTTTAATTAAAAATAATATTAATTGCTGAAAATTCTTGTGGATTCCTTATTATTTCATACTAGATGCCTAGAAAGGGGGTCTTACACTTCGACATTTATGTAGTATCACACTTGTCACTGCTAATGCACTTTCACTTATAACTACTAGTCATAAAAACTGCAATATATTACTATAATTTATTCATCTAGCACTTGGCACATCATAAGACATGAACTTTAACTATCACGTAATGCTGTCTCAGTGTTTCCGGTTAATCCTACGTTACATAAAATCATCAGAGTACGTTCTCCATTGTGCGCACCAAGCAACATCAAGAATCACTATCATTCCAGCCTTAAAAAGCAGAAAGTATTACCAGCCCATGACATTTTCATGGAGCAAACCTGAACTGTAAGCTATAGTGCTATATTTTATAAGTCCTTCATAAAAATAGATTCCATTACCTCAGATGAGGTAGAAAAAATATGTGAGGCTGATGAATACGTTTAAGTATTGTCAATGGTCTCATGTATGGAATCATTTGCAAGTTTATTACCTGAGCGCTTTCTATAATAAAAAAAATAAATAAAAATGAAATGTATCCAATAAAGGATTTGGCAGCCATTCTAAGAATGGTTGTATCATTTACTCTGAACAATGAATGTTTTATGGGAAGTTGTACTGTAACAATTTGGAAATTCCTAAATAATCCTTGGCATCTTTCCACAGAAACTGTACAAAATTTTAAGTGAAGTTAAATCTGAAGTAGAAACAGTCATAAAAACGGGACGTCAAATTGTTCAAAAACAGCAAACCGAGAACCCTAAAGATCTGGATGAAAGACTTACTGCTTTAAAGCTGCAATACAATGAGCTAGGAGCTAAGGTAAACCATTGTCTTCTGACTGACCTGCCTAGATTGTATTCTATCTTCATGTAGTGATGAGATATTTTATTAATGTTTTTCTTCTCTATATTACTTACTGCTAGAATCAAAATCTAGCCTGTCTCCATTATAAATAACAAACATGTCATCAAGGGAACAGCGAAAATAAGAAAACATACTGAATTCCCTCTGTATGGGTCACATCATTAACATGTATTCCTATAATCCAAAACTAACACACAAAAACTAGAAAAATGGAGAAGGAATACTCAACATATGTATAAAAATATACTTTATTGAATACTATTGTTAAAAAGCATTGAGGACGACTGTTACCAACACGCAGAGAAGGGGTCAGCCGCAGGAACCAGGTATCAGTAGTATGGTAAGTGTTAAATGGGGTGCAATGTAGGTACAATAAATAGTAAAAAGGTAAGTATCCTACATAACCCAAATATGGCTAACAAATATATTAGGTATTAAGAAGGACCTAGATGATAGAAAGCCCTAGTACCAGAATCAAAATAGATCATGCAGTAAGTGGAAAAAGTACTCAGTATAGTAATTTAAAATGCTTGTCTAACAGAGTACTATAAACTTAGTATAGGCTACATGTAATCAGGGTCTTATTAATAAATGGTAATTGCAGCAAAACAACAAATAGTTACATCATGGAGAAGAAACCCCAGGCACAAGTCACACTGAGGAAGAGAATGCAAAAGATACAATGTCAGAAACATAAAAGTAGACGCATACCCTTAAGTAGAAATGTAGTCTGAGACCTGGTAGGAGCAGACACATAACCCCTACGCGCGTTTCGGTGTGAGTGCCTTCATCCGGGGGTGGTCTCCATTATGTATTTTTATTGTTCTGGCTTATTAGAATATATTGTATTTCATGTGAAAGATACTAACATCTATGTTGGATCCATTTCAATCATTGTTCATGCATTCTGCCAGACACGCATGCTGTGCTGTTTTGTTTGTTTGTTTTTTTTCAATGTAGATTGTGAGCCCCATATAGGGATCACAATGTAGTTTTTATTTTCCTATCAGGATGTCTTTGTAGAATGGGAGGAAATCCATACAAACACATTGAGAACATACAAACTCTTTGAGGATGTTGTTCCTGGCGGGATTCAAACCCAGCACTCCAGTGCTGCAAGGCTGCAGTGCTAACCACTGAGCCACCATGTTGCCCCACATGCTGTGCTGTTTTGTCCATATATTTTAATGTAATCTTTGACAGATGTTCCTTACAGATCGTCTAATGCAGATGTGAACAAAGCCTAATGTGACTAATAGATAAAACTAGAACAAAGTCCTACTTGGTCCTGTCCACTACAGCATTTTTTAGCATATTATCTGTTATGCACAGGATTCAAAGCAGAATCATACAGAGCCCTGGCAACTCTTTATTATGGCGGTGTATGCTGTAAGCACTTTATAGGCACTTTGTGTGATACTGAAGTGTTGTATGATGTTTGTATGATGTTATATGGCTGGGTTATTCTTCCTTAGTTGCAATGCTTCTAGGATAGAATGGTTGTAATACATCTGTAACTAACACATCATCTGATTCACTATTTGTTATGTTAAACATTGCTACATCTGCACATCTATCTATATGTAAAATGATATCTAAATCTCTGCTTGAAGTTAATCCATTTTTTCTCCCTCAGAGCGTGCTAGATGATTGTCCATATAATTGAAAAACCTTAGATTTTCACAACTTTGGTCAGATTTTTTTTGTCTAGGATTTAATTTTTTCATTTTTATTACACCGGAAGTGATTATTGGTCCGTACAACTAGAAAACATAACCTAATTATAATGCATATTTCAGCCATCTTTGATATAGAAAGGTTGTTCATGTTATGTAGTGTTTGACTTTTAGCATGAATATACAGTAAATCTACCCCATGGCACGGACAAGAATAGCTTACTTTCATCAAAACGCATAACCCACCTGAGTTGCCTAACATTAGACTGAAAGATATGAAGATGTTGGAACTATGTAAATTCTTACCATTTGTATTAATAAGTTGAATATTGCTACCTACAGATGTAGCAGAGCTAAGTCTGTTATCAGAATTTCTCTTTTGCGTATTATCATATAATACAAGTCGTATAGAAATGAATCAACGTTACATAAAAAGTCAGCTTAGCTCCACTGCTTTGACAAGCTCAACTCTGCTATGTTCGTAAGTAGGTAGCAATAACCTTATTCGACAGAATATCCTCTTTAAGCTTTAAGTAGGTGTCCATTATGATTACTGTTCTTCCCAACAATACAAATAAAATATTTTTGCTGCGGTCATATGTCAGTCTTGTACACATAGATAAAAATGTAAACATGTTGCACTTATCAAGTATGGATACAGCCTAGCAGAAGTAATGCAGATTGTTAAAATTCCAGAATGTGCGTCTGATTAAAATGTTGCTTCAGGCTTGCCAGCAGGGTGTTTGTCCATTACCACTTCTACCTACACTATCCTCAGTCTATTGCACATAAGATTCAGAAATGTCACAGCATACATTATTTTAATCTGTTTCATTGCCGACTGCAGGACTCCCTGTGAATTTAGTATTAGTGTTAAGTCATTTTTATCTGAAACCAACAAAGGTCTTTTTCATGCTATGTGCCCTCATAGAGGAGTATTGTGCTATAAATTGAGAAACCTTCCAGGTTGGAGACTATACGCTAATTTAGATGACTAGGGAGTAATTCTTAATTAAGTTTCCAAATTGCCTCAACCTTTTTTTATTTAATGCCAATTGAAGTAAGACACGTTCTTTAATTTTTAGAATATTATGTGCAAGAAAAAAAAACTCACCGAGATGCTTGATGCTCTACATATTAAAATTAAGAATTGCTATACAAAAGGGATAGTTACCTGGCATTCAGGTGAGGCAGGGACACACTGAGTGAAATCACTGAAGGATAGCCATCGCAAATTTGCTGGTGGCTAATCTGCAGGGATTTACAGTTGTACCAGAGTGGATAAAATGTAAGCAAATCCAATCCACATATTTAATTTAAAAAAAGCATAAGTGAAATTACTTGTGGATTAATACCATGGAGTTCTGCAGAGAAATCTGCATGTGAGCCACACGAGAAAATCACAAAGGCAGCATTTTTTTCTGTGGTCATACCCTAAAGGGGTAAATATTTATGAGCTACCTTTAGAACGGTTCATCAATATCCTATTAGCAAGGACCCAACACAATGAACCCCCACTGATCAGTCATTTGGCTCAGCTGCACTTCATAAGCATCTAATGTCACGTTGATCAGTCACATTGCCTTATTATAGCTCTTTCCCATACAAATGAATGAGACAGAGCTGTAATACAAAGCACGGGCACTATAAAATGAATGATACTATAAGCAGTGAGTGGGCAGCAGTGAAAGGGCAGCAGTGCTCGCCTGAACAATTTAGCTTCTTTGAAATAGCAGATTGCTGTAGTTCCAAATATTGGACCCCCTGATCTGATATTTGTGAAGTAAAGTATCTGAGAATTACAGTATCCTAAAGATAGGTTATCAATATCAGGGTTAGAAAACCTCTTTAGGCTAGGGTCGCACGTGGCATAAATGCAGCGTTTTATAGTCTAGTGAATCCCATTCACACCTCGTGAAAAAATATTTGCTACGGATACCATACGGAAACCATTGCACTTTTGGAAATTGTAGCATGTCAATTATACCTATGGAAACTCCATTTGTTTCTCTATAGGTATAATGGAAAGAGAAAGTCTACAAAGGAAACCTATTTGGACTCTATGTGAAAAGTGTCGTGGAAAAAATGCAAAGCGTTTCCGCCACGGTTTTTCCTGCAGCACTTTTTTTTTTTTTTTGGTGCAGCCCGCTACTTGGGGCATCTCAGCCCTTCAGCCAGGCTGTATGCAGTGTCTGCTTTTCACTTCCTATATTTCTCTCCCCCTCCTCCTTCCTGCTGAAAAGGGCAAACAACACTTCTGCAGGTCAGATAATCTGCAGATTCTAGTACAGAATGGACTCAGTGTTATTTGTGTGTTTACTTAGAGAGATTACAGACCAGGCTTTATCAGCAAACTGCAATTATCCGAAGCCAGCAAGAGCGGTGAGTAAGTGACGTCACTTGTCCTATCTCCCAGGTCCATGGTTATAGCAACACAGTGTAAACAATGAGAGGCATAAATTCACATACCAGGCAAACAAAGCAGAATTTCTAAAGCAATATATTTAGAAAAAGTCTTCAATATGCATAAGCTACCAGTATAGATAGGATCCTTGAGATGGGACAACCCCTTTAAGGCTACACTCAGATTTCACATATAATTCAAATTATGTGCAACAGCTTTACAAGTAACTGTCACATGGCTCAGAGCCCATTCAGATTGAGTTTCAATTGAGTTCAATAATGATATCCCTATGTGGACATCTGTGTGCTGCAGCCACTGCCCATAACATGACCTGGCAACACCAACAAAGCAAAAAAATCATTACTGGAGTAATTGACTAATATGTTGTCACAATTTTGCACAGTTGTATTCTCATGATACTGACCTACAGTATCTGTGAACAACAGTATCCTAAGAATAGGTTAGAAAACCCTTTAGGCTAAGGCCCACTTAGCGGCTGCAGCGAAAAGCGATATGGGAAAACCCACGCTGGCAATGCATCACAGTTTTTCCTGCAGTGGTTTTCACAGAAAGCCTGCAGAGGTTTCCTCTGTGGACTTTCTGCTTCCATTGTACCTATAGGAAAACCACAGGTGTTTCCATAGGTATAACTGACATGCTGCAATTTCCAAGAGGTATTTTTCCATAAGAACCCACTGAGTGTCCACTTAGTTCAATGTCTGTAGTGCAAGTCCAAGTCTGACAAACTGCAAATGGACCCTTGAAATGAATAGGGCCGTATGTACTTCAGTATCTTCATGCATATCCCAAGTCCTCAGTTCATTGTCCTACACCAGAATAGGACATTTGAATGTCCAGACCCAGGACTGCACACTGAGATTTTGGACCTTACATACACTGTGGTTTCCAAAGACACCATAGATTAAAAAATTGTCTATATAATTGTGGCCTTACAGTATATGTATCTTTTATACAACTTTTTCACCCTGTATATTGATGTACTTGTTGCATAACACTAAATACAAATCTTATGAAAGTTTATTGTATACAATAACTACTTCATCTGGAGTAGGTTCCAGATGATGTTGTTTCTACAGAAAAACTTGTACAATTGTATACTTAGTGAGTATCTTTAAATTTCTATTCTTCTTTTACCCCCAAACCCTCTACAGATAACTTATATCTACTGTAGATGTCAAACCTGGTGATTTGATGCTTTTATCTGCATAGATGAACAAATATAAACAAATATATGTTTCCTACATTAGTATTGGCATAATTTTCTAATTATATTTTCAGTATTAGCTTGCAATAATTCAAGGGGTTTTTCTACTAAACAAGTTATCCCCTATCCTAACTTACAGATCAGTGGGGATCCAACTTTTCAGACCCCCACTGATCATGAGAATGAGGGGCCAAAACCAAGAGGAAAGTGAATTTTCAGCAATAGATCTTTGGTCAGTAGTACAGTAATACAGCAATCCAGCATGAACATTCTGAGTTCAGAGCCTCACTAAAGTACAAATAATAGCAGGCAACTGGACGAGCAGGAAAACAATATATCACTCCTTAGCTACTAATTAGATCAGCATATCAAAGCTCTGAAAACTGCAGAAGCTTCCTATTTGGGCATGGTAACCTTAAGGCAACAGCAGCTAGGTATATAGCATACTGAACTTTCTAACACTGATCTCTAATGTGATTTAAATTCTCCAATTTCTTGTGAAACCAATTCATGTTATGTGCAGCCAAGATGTACAGATTGAACAATGCTTAACTTCACACTTGACTCAGTTAAACATGCTATTGCAGCAAACCTTAAATTGACACACGCCATACCATACACATCAATGGATGTCCCATTGCCTTGAAATTTTTTTTTTTTTTTTTTTTTTTAGAAATATGCCCTTGAAGCTTAACTGCAGTGGGTCATGTCAGAGTGTCTGAGGTCTCTGTATTTAGGTTTCAAATCCAGAATCTTTGGCACACCCCTATGCACTTGGGTCATCATTTGCATATTTCTACAAAAGCTGTGGTTACATTCAGCTTAATGTCCCTTACCATTCACTATGGCTGCTTTTGAGATCTGGGATTTGCTGGAATCATTCTGAAACTGATCTAGTATGACTGTCATGGATCCATTATAAATAGCATCACTGCAGTCACTTTGTACTTCAGTTTATTGTGTGTGAGTTATCCAAAGAGTACAGAAATCCTTCTTCACAGTGATGTTTCATTATATCTCTGAAGGAATCATGAATATACATCTGTCATCATGAAGACACTTTCTACAAAAAAGTTCTGATGCCTTTCACAACCTACAATCTAATGCAGCTGCCTCACTTTGTTTTAGCAGAGCCACACAAAGGCTACAAATAGACTGAGACTTTTTGTAACTAGACATTTTAATCATAACATCTATGAGCAATTTTCAGGCAATTTCCAAATTATTCTATGAAGGAGAAAAGTAGCTCGTACTGTTTAAAATTTCGCTTAAAATCCTATCAAGTAGTGAATACATTACTAGTGAGCATGAAAGCAGCCCAGTATTACAGAATTTAGATTCCAAGCAACTCAATGAGCTTTCTACCTCCCTAACGGATGCTCATTTGGTAAGATTTCATCATCAGCAAAACTTTCTATTTTATCTTTGAGTACCAAAGGATTAAGAGACAGTCAGAGGAGGAAAGTTAGTGACTACCAATATAAATATGACACCACCAATTATGATATAATATTTCCTACACAACAACACCCACTATACTCTATGGTTACCCATGTACAAATGAATGATGACACATGGATATAGTGTAGCAATAAATTGGTCACCTTTGACATCAATGGATGAGTAGGCGCCTCCGATACTGTATTCTGGATTTTATCTTTATAAGATAAAAATATATGCAAGTTATACAGCACAGTTCTGAACCTAGATTTATTGTTACCATTAATCCACACAGCAATTCAAGACACAAAGTACATATAGGAAATCCATTAGTAGCATTCATTGACCCTAGCCTAAAGAATCAATAGATAGATTAAGTCAACTTTGATTTCTTGCCATTGTGTTAGCTGCATACATTTTGTATGTATGTTAGCTAAAGCATGAGTAAACTATTGAAATGAATAGGAGCTACCCTCTGTCTTCAATACCCCTTTCATTGTTTCCCTGTATCATTACAAATGAACGGGTATAAAATAGGAGTGCATACAGCACAAAAGCAAGAATGATAGCCAAGCAGCGACTGTTACAAAAATATCTGTGCTGTAGATGGCAGCCTTTCAATTCTTCTACACCAAGACTTCATGGTGAGATGCAGAATCTATTTTAGTTTTCTGGGAATTAAAGAGCAATGTTTATCTTAGCAAAATGCAACAGCAGAATCCAGTCTAATTGTAGAAATAAATAAATGATACACAAATGTTGCACATTTTGAACTTAGAACTTCGACTTTGTAATTGCCTTCAATAAAACTACAGTCCCTTTGGAGAGATTTTAGAAAATAGCATTTGTTATAGATATATACAATATGCAATGCTAATGCAAAGATTATAATAACCCATTATTTTCAATTAGCTCTTCTTCTTTTAACATTGCCGGGTAAATTACACACATGACTTGTATTTTATTTTAATTTGCTAAATGGATAATTTGTTATTTAACTTACATTTTTAAGTCTCAGGATTTTTAAAGTAGAGCTAATACAATAGGCTACATTAATAAGAGTCATTTTACTACAGGTTTTCACTGGCAATCTGTTTCTGGTGTACACCAAATTCCTGAACATTTTGTATGGGCATATAGGAACACAAAATGTGTACTGCACTAAAATAATTTTACCTTAGTGCAGGGATCTGATGATCAGGGCCACACAGAAAAAAAATGAAGTTGCATGAATTTAAAATTTGATACAATTCAAAATTATTGTTAGTAAATTTGTTATTTGACTGCCAAAATAACAATACTATATTGCTATAATAATACCGCTAGGTTTAAACTTACTGGAAATTTGCAAGTCTCCTTACATAGTATAGTATAATGCCCCTATGGAAATATTGTGACTTATATACAGTTTGCTGCCCTATAAAATTATAGTTCCCCCATAGACATTGCGTTTAGACTGTATACAATCTGTTTACACTGTCCAACACAATTGCAGCATTAAGGGGCGTCAGCAAGCTCCACCTTTGGCCTGCTCTCTGGTTATATACAAAGCTGAATAGTGTTACATAAATTTATCTGTCCCTGCACTGATGTACCAGTGTTGAAATGTATAAATCCTGACGACATGACAATAACCTAATATATTCCACATTATTGGCATGAATATCCCTATTACTCTTTAAAAATTTGTACTTCAGCAGCTAAAGAGTGTATTTGAAAGTGATTATTCAGCTGTTTAGGATGGGACATAGTTTTTTTTTTTTTTTTAATGAGTTGGATTCCCATTAATGAGGCCCCCACAGATCAGCTGTTTCCTAGTATCGGAACTTTGTGTGCTAAAGCTCATTCACAATATGTTTAATAGTGCTAGCAGAAAAAGGAACCCATTGAAGTCAATGGGAGGCTTTTTTTCAGCGCTGAAATTCCACACCAAATTTCTCACCATTTTGCTTTGTGTGAATGCACCATTAGAGGGGTTTTCTGGGACTTTTAAATTGGTGACCTATTCTTAGAATAGGTAATCAATCTGTAAGATCCAACATCCAGGATCCCAGTGAATCAGCTGATTGTGGCAGCAACACTTCCTGAACACCACTTCTTCTTTACAAGCCATGTTATGAACTTGACATCACATGGCCTAATCGCAGCTCAGTCCCAATCAAGTAAATGGTTTGAGCTATGATACATACCAATGTCCTGTACTGTGCTTGATAATTACTGAAGATTATACAAATACTGAAGCCTCTTCATACCCCTGCCGGTGTTTAATTGATAACCTATCCTGAGGAAAACACATTTTTAAAAAATTTGGTTCTATTTTGTCTCCTTATACAATTAAGGGGGCGTTCACACTATTGTTGATGACCGTCAGCAGTGACCGTGGCTATTGTCCAAGATTTTAGCAAAGGACACTAGCTGAACCGTAGAAATTTCCATTCATTTCAAGATGGGATTTTATCTTTTGTCTGTTATTGACCGTTTATATCAAAGTCTGTTTTTTTTTCCAGCGAACAAAAATATCCTACATGCAGGACTTTTCTGTCCTTTAGAAAAAAACAAACAGCGAGTGTCCATTATTTTTTTTTAACATTGAAATCTATAGCCAATGGACTTATAACGGACAGAAACTGACAGTCATCAGTTAGTGTCCATTTGTGTCCGTTATGATAGGTGTCCATTTTTTTTTTTTTTTTGAACAGACACCTTCATAATGGAATTTAATAGTAGTGTGAATCCTGCCTAATAAAAATAAATAAGGATACTTTTCTCTGTGTCCAAGACCTCAGCCATATTTCCCGGTGGAGATCCAAGGGTCATGCATTGAGATAGTCAAGACCTATAAGTACCTAGGTGTGCTTATCAATAATAAACTAGACTGGTCTGATCACCTGGAGGCGCTGCACAGAAAGGGCCACAGCAGACTCTACTTGCTCAGGAGGCTGAGGGCCTTTGGAGTCCAGGGGCCACTTCTTAGGGCCTTTTTCAACTCTGTGGTTGCTTCAGCCATCTTTTTTGGTGTGGCCTGCTGGGGGAGCAATATATCTACCAGGGACATAAATAGACTTGACAGGCTGATCAGAAGGGCCAGCTCTGTCCTGGGGAGCCCCCTGGACCCAGTACAGGTAGTGGGTGACTGTGGTGACCTCCATGCGGGAGAATAAATCCCACCCCATGTATGAGACCTTGACGGCACTTCGCAGCACTGTAAGTGACCGACTGCTTCACCCCAAGTGTGAGAAGGAGCGCTATCGGAGATCCTTCCTCCTAACCGCGGTCAGGCTACATAATCTATATCTGACCAAGGGAAGATCACTATGCTCAGAGAGCTAAATGATCATGAAGTCTTGTTTATTTCTTTTCTTCCTTAGCTTCAAAAGAATCACTGTGTTTTTATTGGATCTTCAGTTTAGATAAGCTTTCTTACCCTACACTCACCTGATGTTTGTGTGGTTATTACATCTTCAGTTTTAGGAGAGGAGGTGAAAAAGCTATAAGTACTGTACAAGATGGCTGCAGGAGCATGAAGGAAATCCTGTAAATCATCAGAGGCCAGATCATTGCATGATGATGATAATAATAATAATTTCTAGATTTAATGTTTCTTTAATATAGTCATCAAACTTCTCAAGGACTTTTAATATTTTTTATAATGTTAAAAATATGGATAGTGCTAAAATTAGTCAATGCCTTGAAAGGAAGACTGGATTATTTCTCTGAGGTGAGTTTTGTTTTGTTTCTTCTGGAACAAATAAATAGATTACAGACAGGTTGTAATTGAGGAACATTTGTCTTTTTTCAATCAATGTAGCTATTAATATGTCAAAAACATCCCAATTCTTTTCTTTCTATTGGACATTATTTTGACAGTTAATTAAAAGTGATCATTGTCAACAAGACATCTCAGCACTGATGGTGGTATTTATACGTGTAAGCCGAGTATATGCATTTTACATGCTATTTCTATTTTTTTTTTTTTTAATAAGGTAACTGAAGGAAAGCAGGTGCTAGAGAAATGCTTGAAACTCTCAAGAAAGCTGCGGAAGGAGATGACTAATTTGACTGAATGGTTGGCCACAATAGACACTGAAGTAACAAAGAGATCATCTGAAGAGGGTATGCCAACTAACTTAGAAGAAGAGATTGCCTGGAGCAAGGTGAGTATAATAGGAATGCCAATTGGCAAGTAAGCTCTACAGATTTACAAGGAATTTGTAAAGATTTCAATAACATCATAGGTTCATTTGTATAGTGAGAGAATTGGAATAAAATAGATAGTTAAAATTTACTTCACTGCATCTATGTTTAGAGGTTCCCTTCTAGTTATTGAAGTCTAAAGGCCCCTTCACACAGAGTATATGCTCACTGATTGTGAACTTGTAAACACATTCCGAATCAGCGGCGTTAAAACAGATCCCATTGCTTTCTATGGGAGCCGGCATACGAGCGCTCCCCATAGAAATGAATGGGCTGCTTTTTTCCCTATTGCTTTCAATGTGATACGCACAATCTGTTTTAACACCGATGATTCGGAACATGTAAGGGCCAGTTCACATGGCATTTACGGGCGCACATTCTGGCATGTATACATGTGTCAGAATGTGAGCGCTCAAAACAGATCCCATTCATTTCAATGGGTCGTTACGGGCGTATAATACGTGTAATTTTGCGGCCCTTACACGTTCATAATCAACAAGCATATACTCCGTGTGAAGGGGCCCTAAGAAATGTATTTGGAGAGGAGTTTTGCGGAGACAATATCTATATTTATGTGGTCTTAATTATCACATTGTTAGTGCAAGGAAATAACTTATAGGCTGGCTATAATCTTTAGATATTTGTCAGCTGCCATTACTTCTGACCCTAAAATATCCCCTTCCCCATAGGCCGAGAATACACAAGACTAAGGCCCCATATTGCAGAAATGCTGTGTTTTTAGCTGCTGCAGAAAAAGACACCTTGTTTTACAGTAACAAAATAGTGAATGTGATTCTGGCTAATCCCATCCTCACATTGCAGAAAAAGACAGCTGCAGAAAAGCTAATTTTCATTAAATGCATGAAAAATGCAGCATGTTTATTAGCTTTGGAAAAACTCAGTGGACTTTCTTTGAAAAGTGCTGTGGGAAAAACTGCAATGCATTTCTGCCGCGTTTTTTCCCCCCGCAGTGCTTTATTGCAGAGGACTTCTACATGGGGCCTTTGACTTAAACAGGAAAAGAGGAGTAAGCAACAGCCAGACAATTCTGATGGCAGCTTATATTCCAGAGAATAAAAAGATCCTTTATTCTCTCAACTTCTATTGTTGGGGGATAAGTGGTTTGTCTGACATTATTCTAAAGCGTATAGCCAGTTTTAGGGAGTGAGTTGATATTGTTTATGTAATCTAGATGTAGATTATTAATGGATTAGTTTTCATAATTTAAAGAGATTATATAATTAAAATGACATTTTTTGTCCCTGACATGTAGGAATAGCCTTAAGAAAGGCTATTCTTCTCCTACCTTTAGATGTCTTCTCCGCGCCGCCGTTCGGTAGAAATCTGGGTTTTCTTCAGTATGCAAATTAGTTTTTCACAGCACTGGGGGCAGTCCCCAGCACTGAAACAGTACCGGGACATCCCCAATGCTGCGAGAGAAATCTCCAGCGCTGCCTCTATCTTCTTCTGGAACACCCTCTCCCTGTTTTCTCTTTGGTCCTGGGTTTCTTTCTTCTAGGCCTCTGGCAGAGCAGACTGCGCATGCCCACAGGCCACAATAAAATGGCTGCTTATACCAGCTTACTGTGCAAGCAGCCACAAGAAAATGACCACTTACAAAACTTGTGGTGTAAGAGGCCACTATTCTTGTGGCCACAGGCACACGCAATCTGCTCTGCCCGAAGCCTAAAAGATTGAAACCCAGGACGGAAGAAGACACAGGGAGAGGGCGTTCCAGAAGAAGATAGAGGCGGTGCTGGAGATTTCCCTCGCTCCTGTTTGAGCGCTGGGGACCGCCCTCAGTGCTGCAAGAGAACTAATTTGCATAACGAAGAAAACTGGGATTTCTACCAAACGGCTGCACGGAGAATACATCTAAAAGTAGGAGAAGAATAGCCTTTCTTAAAGGGGTTAGCCACTTTTAGACCAATATTGACAAACAGATGTACAATAAAAAGATATACAATTTTCCAATATACTTTCTGTATCAATTCCTCACGGTTTTCTAGATTTCGGCTTGCTGTCGTTCATTCTGCTACTTCTAGAGGATAAAACTCTGACAATGGTCATGTGATTTACAGTCCATGGTCATGTGATGAGCACACAGGTGCACAGCTGATTACCAGGCAGATGTTTGATTACTGTGCTGTGATTATAACGAGCAGCACCTGTGTGCTCATCACATGACCATGGACCGTAAATCACATGACCATGGTCAGTGTTAAATAGGTTGAATTTAGTAGCGCACAATAAGGAACAGAAGACTGTCAAAATTATTTTCAAACTGGAAACAAAAAAACGAAAAAACAAAGGTCGGCAAGAATTAATTCTTCCTAAAACACCACAAAATGCAGCAGATTCTAATGACCAGATTTTGACGTTTAGTTATCCCTAGTAGGTGACGCCTCATTCCTGCTCAATATTTTTTCTCATTTTTGCTTGCTTTTATGCTAGTCTATATAAAACATCAGTCTCCCTAAATCTTTAATTATACCAGGATCTTATCTACATGTGTAGAGGACAAATGTCACATTTGAAGGAACAAACTGCATATTTTGCCAGATCTAATATATTACAGCCAGTATGCCAATCACAGTAAACAACAGTGGCATTTGATTGTACTATACAGTCATGTTTTAATTCACTCAAAATGGCAATGTTACCTATTTCAAACCTGGATGTTTTTTTAAGGCAAGTGATTGATTTATCTAGCAAACTGATGCATTTTAATGCTTATTTTTTATTTACATGCTTTTTAATCTCCTTTTAGACATATTTATTTTAACTGAACTGAGTTTAAAACATCTAAAGCTTTAAAATGATGAATAAACTGTGTACAGTATAAATATCATTGCTATTATGCAACCTTAATGCCAATTGCCTGAGGGGGACATAAGCAGACATTAGTGTTATAAATAACATATATTAGATGGGGGACCTGGTACAGGTGTTACATTGATGCCAGGAGCTTTGTATCAGAGAATACAGAAACTGCCTTTGAGCTGCCTGAACTTGTATGACAACAGATAAGAGGAATTTGTATGTATGGGCCACTGGCACACTACAGTTTTATTCAGTTTCAATAGGGACCATTGGAACAGCTGATCGATGGAATCACTGTGTACATTTGTGTCCTCTAAGAGGACTCCTCTTCAACAAATACAGGTATATAACTGCTATTGAATACTTATTCAGATGTGTTCTTACTAGTGTTTCCTTCACCTAAAGAAAAAAAATTGGCAACCTAAAATTAACCAAAATACGGTCCTTGGTTGTTGCCACCTTTCACTCATCTTCTGAATGCAAAGCCATATACTTGTTGAAATACCATATATATGTTTACCTACCTCTTCATAGAAGCACAGCTTTAAAAACTGAAATATGCAGAGAGGAAGACTTATGAATAGTGAATGGATATATACAGCTATTAACATACACAAATATAACATTAAAAACAGCATAGTAGTATATCAAAGTACAATTACAATGTTGGAATGGGTCATAAGACCTGCCCTTTAGTCATTTTGGTCCTGTGTAAGAGTACTCTGGATAAATGTTTCAACACAAGACTACGGCTATGGTGAATAAAGAAAGGTAAGCAGATTATTCTAAGGAAACATAATAGATACCTAGTTGATAAAGACAGTAAGTGTTGTGTAATGACAATAGTATTAAAAAATGATTAAAAATGGAGCACAAAACATGTACAAATATTCATAAACACAGAAGAGACACAGTTTATCTGCTACTGTATATGTCTATTCAATAGCAATGTCATGAACTTGTTTCTATTCTGACAGACAACACAAAAAGAGATGGAAAAACGACAGCAACAACTGAAGAATATCCGGGATTTAGGAGATTCCCTAAAAGCTGTTCTAGGAGAAAAAGACAGTCTTGTGGATGATAAACTCAGTCTACTAAATAGCAATTGGCTGGCAGTAACATCAAGGGCTGAAGAATGGTTCCGCCTCCTGATAGTAATTGATTCAATTTTTTATTATTATTACTTTCATTGTAATTTGACCTACATAATGATTTCTTATTGTTTTTAAAGCTTCTCTAAATCTATTGACAATCCATGTTTGCTAGTATTGTATTCTCACTTACATAAGCATGTGTATACTATAATACACTTTGTAGGATAACTCGTAGAGAACCTCAGGAACAGAATGGAGTGTTGGACACTCTATCTATATTTGTAGAATTAAATCTCATACCGTAATTAAAAAGGATACAAATGACTTCTGTCTCTACTACTGATGTGTCGAAATCAATGACCGCAGTTAACTGTAATATAATGCAGGTGTGTTAACAAAATGACTGAGAACCACAGAATTTTACCCTCTGAATTCATTACATTTGCCTCATAATTAGTGTTGAGGAGTAGTATTCGATTGAACACCTCGCCGGCATAGGAATGCGTGTAATCGGCCGAACACCAAGGGGTTAAACGCTTCGAATATGCGAGGAGTAGTATTCGATCGAATACTACTTGCTCAACGTTACTCATTGGCTTAAAGAGGACCTTTCATCACTGGGGGCACATGCGGTTTTATATAACGCTAGAAAGCCGACCGTGCGCTGAACGCCCTTCCTCACAGCAGCGCCTATAGTGCTGTACTGTTTGAGCGGAGAGGAACACCCCTGACCCCCAGTACTCATCTATGGATGAGTACTGTGAGGAGAGGGAGGAGGCGTTCCTCCCCGCTCTCACAGTACAGCGTTATAGGTGCCGTACTGTGAGGAATGGCGATCCTGACTGACTGTCAGGAATGCCCTTCTGAATTCAGTGCACTATTGGCTTTCTAGCAGTATATAAAACCACATGTGCCCCAAGTGATGAAAGATCCTCTTTAAACAACAAACCTGTTTGCATGCTGTATGCCTATATTTATTAGCAAGGGATGGATGCCATTAAATTAACTACCTTCCATACTCAATTTACCATATGGAAAAGATGGCCGAACCTCACAAGATTTGTTTCAATTAATATTCGTGAGGTCCGGTTGTCAGATTCATTTTGGGCCAAACTGTGATTTTATACTCTTGGGATTCCTCAATCCCCAGGGTATAAGTGGAGACCCATGGGAGGTCAGTAAAAATAACAAACACTGAAACTCACCTTGCTTCACCTCTCCTGGGTATCCTCTGACATCACCCTCAGGCCTCTTCAGGCCTCTGATTGACCTCAACCGCATTGGAAATAATGCTGAGGTCTGAGATTGGGTGTCTGCAGTTACATGGGCATGCCAATGACATGATGCCATATCAAAAACCAGAAAATTAGAAAATTTGGGTCTAATCAGTTCGCTCATCCCTACAGACAACCCTTCAGAAATTTCTTTTAATTTGTGAAACCTAGAAATTAGATCATCTAGTGGTTTTATCAGTCAAATATTATTTATTCTATCTCGCTTTTCAATGGCAGGACTCCTGCACCCTAAGAACCCACCCCTCTCTCCTGTCCTTTAAGTATGGAATTCCTAATACCATCACTTATTTAGACTTTGTAAGGAGTTTTTGATTAAATAATAGTCACCCATATCCGAAAAAAAATATGTATCTTATCATATCTTGAGGCAGAAAAAATGCATCAAATCCCATTGAAATCAAAATGTCAATGACAAGTTGTGTTTTATTGTTGTTGTTTTTTTTATACAAAGATTCAGCAAATGCCCAACATGTATTTCTTTTTTTTTTTTATTTTAGGAATATCAAAAGCAAATGGAATCTTTTAACCATGGCATTGCTAATACAACATCTTGGATGAATCATGCCGAATTATTACTTGGTGAGATGGAGAGGCAAAAGCCACAACAAAGAGAAGAAACACTGAAGGTATTTCAATTCAATTTAAACACTGCACATTTCTGAAATAACTACTGTACAGTATTTAGAATTCGCCTGCTATTCCTGAAAGGTCCTTATGTACAAAATGCTTTTTTTTACTGCTCTTTATCCATACAAAAAGCTCTACTCTTGTGGTGGCATCACACTTCAGCTTCACAGCCTCTATATGGTTTGACTAAGTAAAACCTGTATTGTACATTACTTTCCAGGTAAGAAAAAAAAATGAAAGAGAAAAGAATACACACAAAAGATGGATCTTATGTCAGTAGACTGTATGTTCAGCCTGCCTTTAAATCAAGGAGAATATCCTTGGAATCTCTAAAAATTAAGAGGATATAGGGGGTTATTAAATTCTTCTGTCGCCACTTATCTCCAGAAGAAACAAAAGAATAGGAAGAATCCCTCAATTCTTATCTTTACATATGACATCTCAGGAGTATTTGGCAACCACATACTAAAACGCTTATGTCTACCATTGACCAGAACATGTATGTTCTTGCTCTATGAATTCATGAAATATTTTGGTTTATTTGCTATCTTGGCCTGTAGGTTTTAAAGTTTGAGCTAAATGACATTCAGCCCAAGGTGGATTCACTACATGATCAAGCTGAGGAGTTACAGGCAAACCATGGTGATCACTGTAAGAAGATAGTAGAGACCAAGATGCTGGAACTTGACCAACGATTTACTCCTATATCCCAAAAGATTAAGAGTGGCAAGGTATTTTAAAGTTATGCATACTATTCATGATCTAGAATTACTATACAATAGGAAATTGCTCTGCATAAAACAAAGGAATATACTTAAAGGTTAACTTTGATTTGTTTCTATAGTACACTGTATTAGTTCAGTATATTCTAGAAAAGTGACCATAACTCAAAGTTTTTACCACATAAGCTACTTGTTCTGTTATACATGTGTCCTGTTGTTGTCTTGTTGAACAATGGCTCCTGGGACACTTTGAAGAAATGACCATACCACCGGTTCTATGACCAAGTGTTAAGATTGGGTCCCGCAGGCTTCCCGTCCAGCACATAGCGCCACCTGCGGGCTAATCCAAACCTCGCCATCGGCGTTGTGCAGTGAGGTGTATGGAGTCTATAATAATAATAATAATAATAATAATAATACATTTTATTTATATAGCGCCAACATATTCCGCAGCACTGTACAATTTATAGGGTTCAGATACAGACATACATAACAAAGAACGTCATTTCACACAATGGGACTGAGGGCCCTGCTCAAAAGAGCTTACAATCTATGAGGTAGAGGGGGTGACACAAGAGGTAGCAGGGGCGGCATTGCTTATACAGTGTTCAGACAATTTTGTGCATTAGGAATTGTGATAGGCTTGTCTGAAAAGATGTGTCTTTAGTTTGCGTTTGAAACTGTAGAAGTTGGGAGTTAATCTTATTGTCCGGGGTAGAGCATTCCAGAGAAGTGGTGCAGCTCGGGAGAAGTCTTGTATACGAGTGTGGGAGGTTCTGATAATAGAGGATGTAAGTGTTAGATCATTGAGTGAGCGGAGAACACGGGTTGGGCGGTAGACAGAGATGAGGGAAGAAATGTAGGGAGATGCGGCATTATGGAGAGCCTTGTGGATGAGAGTAATAACTTTATATTTTATTCTATAATGAATAGGCAGCCAATGTAGTGACTGGCACAGACCGGAGGCATCGCTGTAGCGTCTAGCCTGATAGATGAGCCTGGCCGCTGCATTCAGAATAGATTGTAGAGGGGAGAGTTTAGTGAGGGGAAGACCGATTAGTAAGGAGTTACAGTAGTCAAGGCGAGAATGAATCAGAGAGACAATAAGTGTTTTTAGTGTATCTCTGGTAAGGAAAGGGCGTATTCTGGAGATGTTTTTGAGGTGGAGGTGACATGAACGTGCGAGTGATTCAATATGAGGGGTGAAGGAAAGGTCTGCGTCAAATATGACCCCGAGGCAGCGGGCATGCTGCCTAGGAGTTATAGTAAGGCCTGAGACTGCAATGGATATATCAGGGACAGATCTGTTAGATGGTGGAAACAGTAGTAGTTCAGTCTTAGAGAGATTTAGTTTCAGATAGAGCGAGGACATGATATTAGAGACAGCAGAGAGACACTGGTGTTCTGTATGAGTGCAGGGGTGATGTCACGGGAAGATGTGTATAATTGGGTGTCATCAGCATAAAGATGGTACCTGAAGCCAAATCTGGCGATGGTTTGTCCAATGGGGGCTGTGTAGAGAGAAAAGAGCAGGGGGCCGAGGACCGAGCCCTGAGGAACCCCAACAGCAAGGGAAAGAGGGGAGGAAACAGAGCCCGCGAATGATACACTGAAAGTGCGGTCTGAGAGATAAGAGGAGAACCAGGAGAGCGCAGTGTCATTGAGGCCGACTGAGCGGAGCATAGTGAGGAGAAGTTGATGGTCAACAGTGTCAAAAGCTGCAGAGAGGTCCAGAAGAATAAGAAGAGAGAAGTCACCATTGGATTTAGCCTTTAGTAGATCATTAGAGACTTTTGTGAGAGCTGTTTCAGTAGAGTGCAGAGCGCGGAAACCAGATTGTAAGGGGTCAAGCAGAGAGTTAGCAGAGAGATAACGGATTAACCGAGAATAAACCAGGCGTTCCAAAAGTTTAGAGATGAAGGGGAGATTAGAGACGGGTCGATAGTTAGCAGCACAGGATGGGTCCAGGGAGGGTTTTTTCAGTAGCGGGGTTATAACAGCATGCTTGAAGGAGGATGGGAAGATTCCAGAAGAGAGAGAGAGGTTAAATATTTTAGTAAGGTAAGTAGTGACAGCAGGGGACAGAGATTGGAGAAGGTGTGAGGAGAAGGGGTCACTACTGCAGGTTGTGGGGCGAGATGAAGAAAGTAGCTGGGAGACTTCCTCTTCTGTAACAGGTCTAAGTCTAAGACCAGCTTTCGGCCCAGTGAGCATGCTCAGACATTTTGGAGCCGCTCAGAGGCTAAGTCCCATTTTGGCCATACTGAGCATGATCGGTGACATCATGCCACCGCCCCTGTTGGGTGGGGACTAGCCTTTAAATAGTGTGAGCCGATGCCCGCCCGGTGCTCACACTTTGACTAAAATTGAGACAGTAGGTTACGGCCAGGTTCCTGTGAATGTCAGGTTGTCAGCTCAGGGATCTAAACTAGGACTTCTTGGCTCTGCCAGTAGGAATCCCCCTAAACCTATTGGAACTGTCCAATCATATTGTTGCTCCCAAGCTGGTTAGGAGCCCTTTGTGTTACTGACCAGGAGTGACGTTTAACCCCTGGCAGCCTTTCCTGTGTAGCAGGCTGAAGCTTGTACTAGTGCCTATCCCTCTTCTGTGTTTTAGCAGAAGTCTTGTGCAAGGCTTCTTTCAGCTTCACCCAGCGGCTCTGCATAGGTGCACTCTCCCAGTGAGGTTAACTGGTGAGAGTGTGTTTTCAGTTAGTTCACACCAGAACCGCACAAACACCACTGCCAGTGCAGTTAACTGGTGGTTAGCCTTTCAGGCACACGGCCGCCCCTTCCCCCCTGGGGCTTGTGGACCACACTGCAGTGTCTGCAGTCCAGCGGTTCTGTCATTGTTAAAATATTATTTTCATATATATAGACAGAACCGTAACACCAAGTCAATGTACCGTTGAGTTGTTAGTGCAAGGAGGAATGGGTTTAGTGTACTGTTCCCTTGTTAGGACCTTTTTATGGTGTTGTTCACATGGTCTCCAAACTGTGTGAGGTCAGTGGAACACCTGTAGCTGGATGTCTGGCTCATAGCTCAATGTCATGCCCATGACTTCTGATGATACATGTCAACACTGTTTGCCACTCCAGGCTTGGAATGTGATATCCAATTTTACTTGCAGTGTAAAATGGATCACTGTGTATGATTCTCCCAGTTAGATGATGCAGTCATGCAAAGGGTTCACCAGCGCACATCTCGTACCCTCAATCCAGTTTGTCATTGTTCTTCCAACCACCAGGACATAAAACATTGAACAATGCTTGACATCTCAGTCTAGGTGCCTAGCAATCTTCAGGAGTGATAAATCAAGATGTCTTAGTTCAATGTCTCTGCCCTTCTAAGTTTGGAACAAGGGGTAGTAACTGGTACATCAATATACAGGGGCCCCATACAATTATGCCATACTACTTGATCCATTTTTAGGTTTTATGCCCTTCTCACATGCCACAGATTGGAGCCAGGTGCTTACAAATGTGATATTTTTCAGATGTTAATGACATCTGCTACTTCCTTGATTTGCATAATCTTGTCCTTCTTGATGTTGCAATTTCAATGGTGAGGAGAGTATGTCTGTGGCTTTTTTTCATGCATGCAACATATTTGTCCAATTATCTACGCACTAAGAAAACATTTCTTTATTATTTAGATTATTTTGGAGGGTTTCATTTTTTTTATTTTTTTTTAGAACACCTGTTTTTACCAAGATAATAACATAACAATTTTATTGCAGACTAGTGATTGCCTTTAATTTTAATTTTTGATTAAGACACAAAAGACGAAACCCATTATATCTTATATTTTAGAAAATTGTTTATCAGGTTGTAATAACATGATTCAGTCAAATTCCCTCTTTCCTGCATTATGAAGTATGTTAATATATTAATTGATATTCAAACATGTATAAATAACTATGAATATTAATTATTCTAATAATGCTTTTTAAATTTCAGGTTACACTATGTGGACAAAAGTATTGTAATTAGAGATGAGCGAACAGTGAAATGTTCGAAGTTTGATTCAAGTAACCCCTCAAAACTAGACTGTTCGAACGAATATCGAACCCCATTATAGTCTATGGGGAAAAAATACTCGTTTAGGGGGAAACCAATATTCGACTCAGGAGGGTCACCAAGTCCACTATGACACCTCAGCAAATGATGACAACACCTCAGGAATGCAACTGGGACAGCAGGGGAAGCATGCCTGGGGGCATCTAATACACCAAAGTCCCTGTATTATGCCACTAATAATGTGGGAGCTGACGTTTCCCCATAGGAAAGCATTGGCAAGTGTCGATTGGCCGAATGCCGTACAGTGTACAGCATTCGGCCAATCAACGCTGGTTCTGCCGGAGGAGGCGGAGTCTAAGATCGGTCCACAGCAGTCTCCATTGTGGTCCGATCTCAGATGTAGCAGAGTTGACAGAGCTCTGTACATCTCAAATGTAGCAGCGTTGACCGCAAAGCACTACTAACATCTCCGGAATAGTAGAGTTGAGTGAGAACTGACTTTTCCCCATAGGAAAGCATTGGCCAGCGTTGAATTCCTGTCCCACCTCCCCTGCGCAGTTATTGGTGCAAAAAAAGTGCCAGGGAAGGTGGGAGGGGAATTGAATTTTTAGTGAGATTACCACATGGTGTTCGACTGGAATCGAACATCTCGAACAGCCTGATATCCGGTCGAACATGTACTCGGTCAAACGCTGTTCACTCATCTCTAATTGTAATATCTCCCGTATTGTAATATATGTTATTATGGATTGAGTCCCTCTCTGCAGCTAATACAATGTCCACTTTTTTCTTATAGTTGTTATTGACCCCTGATGGTCTATTCTAATGTGTGGGTTCCCCATAAATTGGGGCACAGGCCTGTTGGTTGTATTTCTCTCCTTGTTGGTGGACTGTGGTGTAGTCCACTGGTGTAGCCTTGGAATGTGGTCCTCAGCTGGACATGATGTATTGAACAGTCCTGTTTTACTATATATCTTTATGTTCAGGCAGCTTTTCCCTATGATAGGCCATCTGTTGCCTGTGGGATTTTGTCACTATTTTGTTTATTTTGTGCACTATACATTCAGATATTTTATAGTTTATTCATTAAAAGGAAAGTTTTATCATAAGTACCTTCAGTGCATGAAATAGTATACTGTAGTTTGGGAACTCATACAGTGAAGTGACATGTATGAATTGATTTATTATTGTGGCAATGACAAGGACTCAGAGACCAGGGAGAACCAGTAGCCTTTTTTGTATGTAAATTCTGCCTCCTTTGCTGAGATATTTATTTATTTCAGAATATGCAAATGAGTAATCTGGAGCACTGAGGGCAGCTCCGTTGCTCCAAACAGCTCTAATATGCCCTCCTTTCTTTCTGTCTTCTTTAAGTGCTAGGGCCAGGGAACTATACTGAAATTTTACTTGGCTGTGTTCTCGCTTTCACATCAGCATATTCGAGGACTATGGGGCTATTTGGGTCATGTGATCTCAGGTGACCCCTTCCTGAACATAACATAATAACATGGCTTTCTTTTCCATCCCCATCTAAGGGCTAGTCCACATAGGGCAAAATGGAATCCGCCTCAAAATCCGCCTCCTCACAATAGTCCTAGGTAAAACGCTGGCGTTCTTTTTACCACTAGCGGTTTCTAGCGGAAAAAAAGAAGCGGCATGACCTTTCTTCAAACAAATTCTGCCTGCAAAAACCAACGGGAGTCAATGGGAGAAGGAAAAATCGCTAGCGGTTTTGGATGCGGTTTTTGGTAAAAAAAAAAATAAATAAAAAAACGCTTCAAAAACTGCTAGCAGTTTTTTCAAGGTCCATACACTGTGCTGGAGGAAAAAAAAACAAAATTAAAAACACTTCAAAAAATGCTACAAATAAACATTTCCTAATTCCTGAAGTGGATTTTTTCCTGACCAAATTTCTTGACTCCTAACTACATCTGAACTAGCCCTTAGACCATACAGATATTTCTGTATGAGTCAAACTGCATGGATTATACCACACATGCTATCCATGGGGGAGACAAATTCTGCTATCACTAGATACTGCTGATATAAGACAGCTCATGTCACACGCCTATATAGGAGATCACAGTGCAGCCTCCCTGACTGTATATTTTTGGTCTGTTTGATTATTTGGGAGAGTGTGTAAAGAAAAGTATAATTCATTGCCCCTGCAACAGTGATAGTACAGTCCTGTATCTGCCATGTGATGCTGGGCTAAGGCATCATGGGATTGATACAACAGCACAAAGAAAGAGAAATATAAAAGCCAAGATGGAGTCTGTCAGAGTGAGGAGAGGCTGGATTGTAGGGATATGAAGGTAGTGTACATGAAAGAAGCCTGGTGAGTGACAGTCAGGTGAGGGGAACAAGGATGGGAAAAAGTAGTTTACTCGGAGTGCTTCTTTGAGTGTTGTCTTACTGAATAATGAGTAACAGCTATACATTTATAACATATGGAGAAAAATTCATAGAAATTCAAATATTTTCCTGTTTTATTATACTAATTTTCCCTAATGCAGGCAATGGTTTCATCTAAGGAACTGGAACAGTTTCACTCTGATGTACAGAAATTGCTTGAACCACTGGAGACTGAAATACAGCTAGGAGTGAATATCACAGAAGACGACTTCAACAAAGACATGGTAAAGCATGTGTGATAGATACACAAAATGGCAAGGAATTCAAACAAAAAATCGAGTTTCGGCACAAAACTATTTATCATTGTATTCTTTTTTAAGTTAGTCCTATTATAAACTGGCACATTTTATTTTTTATGGGACAGTTTTTATGAAATAGATGGAAAAAAAATGCTGATAAATGGATGCAAGACACTAGTGAAAATATAATGACTAGAGAGAAGTGAATCAAAGCTGGCAAACTGGATTTCAATCCGAATTTCAGGAAATATTTGAGTCGCATCAAATCTGGATTTCCTCACGCAAAATGGCTGCTGCATGTTAGGACATGGGGCAGGGAACTCTGGGAATGCAGTATCACCCACAATGCCATGCGTGCAGCCAGTCTACAGCCAGCCAGCCCTGTGATGTTATAGCCCTTTAACCCCTTCACATCCACCCACAGGAACAGGTATTAGCTATAATTGACAGCTAACACTGCTCCATAACCCCTGCTTGGAGCACAGCTCTGACAGCGATGTTTAAACCTTTGGATGTCGCGGTCAAATATGACTATGGCATCCAAGGTGTTCAGCCATGCGACATATCCCCCTTGGCACCTACCGCCTGTGGCGATATCGGGGGGGGGGGGGGGGGGGGGGGCGATATGCATATTCTGCAGCCCAGGTCTGGCCAGTAACCCTGGGCTGCTAATAGCCCCCGATACTTGATTGATCTTGCGCAGAAGTGAGGAAGTCAGCCTATGAGTTTGCATAGTCTAAATTCCTCTATAAACTGCAGTACACGTGTATTGGTGTCTATAGTACTGAACTAGCAGTCAATTCATTGCTGGTTCAGGTTCCCTAGTGGCACATCACTAAAAACCACTGCAAGGCACAGTTTTCTACACCACTATACAGGCTCTCTGCAGCCAGGAAATAGCTGTTTTTTAACACGATTCATTGCAAATTAATTCAAATCGAAACGTATCTGAAAATTCAGCAAAGCTGTTGAATCAAGTTTTTGAAAAATTCGGTCATCTCTAATTATGACAGTGCTTCTGGTATTACACTGGTACTGTGTAGGTGTATTGTGTATGCTGCATGTGTGCTTTCTTGGTATTTTGTTGGTGCCCAGACTGTCAAAGAAGACAAGGCTGCCTCTGTTTAGATTGACTGCTGTGTTATAGAAAATCAGTACTTGAAAAGAGGTCTTCCTTTACAGAAAATGATAATTCTATAACACAAGCAACTAAACAGGCGAGAAAACTAACAAAGCATAGACATCTCTAGTTGCAGTGAAAAACAGAAAGCACTGAATCCGTCATCACTTTTTAAATAATTGATATTTTTTATTACCAGAGTGAAGATAACGATGGACAAATAAGAGAATTGTTACAAAGAGGAAATAATCTTCAGCTCAAAATTGGAGATGATAAAAAGAGAGAAGAAATCAAACTGAAACAACAACTTCTACAATCGAAACATAATACTCTGAAGGTAAATCAAATTATCTATATGGACAAGTTGCATGCTGAAGTGTGAACATTAAATCGGCACTGTTCTACAAACTTTGCATAAAACATAATAGCAAGGGTGAAACTTTAGAATATATCCTATAAGGAAGAAACATGTTTCTGCTTTTGTCAGGCTGTTTCCCTGCTCTCCCCTCTCTCTGCTAAAATAACTTTAACTGTGAAAATCACTGCTCTATCTCTCTTGAGATGGACTGCAGGTCACATGACTCAGATGATATTGAACATTGAAGTCTATGCAGAAGGGAGGAGTAAGCAGGTATTGCAGGGGATAAAGAGAAGAAAACACAGGTTTAGGCTTATACTGGAGCTGACTAGAAACTCTCTATTACTACCAAAGCAGTGTATTCACATCAGTACAAGTCACTTGCTTTCTCTCTGTCTCTATAGATAGTTAGATAAGTACTGATGTAGCATTTGTTCACATGACTTTTAGCATGTTGAGGGTGCAACATGAATAAGTTGGCAGCCACTTCCTTTCCTGCCTCCTCCGTGCAGTCTACAATAATAAAAGAAATAATCATAGTGGGGTCGCAGTGTGAAGATGCAAGGCCACTATGATCTGTGTTTTTGCTGTGTTTTTCTCTGTGTTTTTTCTTCCCTTATTAAATCTATAGGGAGAATGCAAACATCTCCGCAAGTAAAATTGACATGTTGTTTTTTTCAAAATTAAATGCTTTTTAAACAGCTTTTTCACAGTGTTTTTCACTGCAGTGTGTGGATAGGATTAGCCAGTACTCTATAATGCAGAGTTTCTTTTTTTCTCTTCTGCATTCCCACAGCAGGAAAAACACTGTATTTCCACCACATAGGGCCTTAGCTTTAATTTGAGTTATACATAGATCTGATATAGAATGTAATATTTCCCGTCAATAATTGTATATGGCAATATTTGTAGCTATTGTTTAATTAATTTTTTTATAAATAACAAGCAGAAACCACACAAACCCTGAATTGTAAAACACTTTAAGGGTCAGTTCACACGTGAAAACCGCCTAGCTTATTTGTGCGAGGTAAAAAACCTCGAGGAGTTTTTTTGACGCTGTTTTTTGCATTCCACGCGGTTTTCGCTAGCGGTTTTCGCTAGGGTTTTTTTTCCTATATGTGCTATAGAAACTGCAGGCGAAAACCACGCGGTTTTGTGTGCAAAAAACTGCGCGGTTTTTTACCGCGCGGTTTTCGCCTCCCATTCACTTCTATGCAATTCTTCAGGCGTTTTCCGCCTGAAGAAAGGTCATGTCGCTTCTTCAGGCGGAAAACGCTAGGAGGAAAAAAAAAGCTAGTGGTCTACATAGACCACCATGTTAAAGGAGAGGTTTTTGAAGCGAATTCCGCTGTCAAAAACCTCCCCTTTGCCCACGTGTGAACTAGCCCTAAATGTAGTTGCATTTCTTCTTTATGAAAGCTTCAGATGTCATACAGTCTCAAGGCTTAACATTATATCTAATTATGACACAATGTCCTCTTTAAATCTGTACTATGGGGCATTTCAATATTGGTTGTGTTTTCAAGAAGTGAGGCCATTGATTTTCATTTTTTGTTACTCAATAAAGGCATTCACCCTTGACAGATAAGAAAAAACTCAATGGAATATTGATTCTTTTAAGAAAATTCAACCAACCTCCTACATATTTTTGTAGCAATTTTGTATAAGTTTGAGCCTCTGGATTCCTACATTTGCTGAATTCATTATAGGAAAACTTCATTACTTGTCTTCAATTTCTCAAACTGTATAAATAAATACATGATAGGGCTAATTTATGAAGTCTACATTGTTGTATGGACTGCACAGTCATTAGATCGATAGCTATGTATTCATGCATGTTTCTGCAGCATTCTGCCATACACTAAGAATTTACAATGCATACATTATTGCTTTAAGTGATATTTATATCCTTCCTCATGGGAACCTCACTCTGCATCACAATCAGTACAGCAATACTGAGGATACCAGAACTTGAGTAATTCATTCTGTCACTGGAAAGTTCATTTACATATTACAATTTGCCAAGTATAACTAGATATATAGATAGATAAATAGATAGATATTTGATTGACAATTTCTATTTTCTTTATTATATTCATTATGATAGGACTGATACATTTCAGTAAAATACTGCATGATATGTACATTTGTTTTGCGGTGATTTGCACATCACAGTAAAATCATAAATATACTGCAAATAAAATTTCCATGCTGTCATCCGAGAAATTATCGCTGAAAATTGTGTGCGATTCATCTAGCTTGTTTACATTATATAAAGCTTTTATTTATTTGTTCTACTGTCTGTGACTTTTTTTATATGGTTGATGCACAAACTTTAATGCCTAAATGGATTTGAGAAATGTGCACCATTGTGCTGCAGTCAGTCAACTCCATGTACAATATAGCAATTGTTGATGGCTGACCTTACACATGAATTAAATCTTTGTAGTATAATGTAAACTATTACCTATTCTTAAAGTGTACCTGAAATGGAAGGTCAGACGTATAAAGCTGACAGCAGAAGACACCATTTCAAAGCAGTTTCAGGTTGCCCAGGCAACTGAACTACTGTAAAAGTTGTCCTTCCTTCGTTGAATGTATACAAAAATGGAGCCTTTTTACATATAGAAACTTAGAAATATTTGTGTTACTTTTACTATTCATATTATAAATAGGATTTGAGATCTCAACGAAGGAAAAAGGCCCTCGAGATTTCTCATCAGTGGTATCAATACAAGAGACAATCTGATGATTTACTTAAATGTTTGGATGATATTGAAAAGAAAATAGCTAGTCTTCCAGAACCCAAAGATGAACAGAAACTTAAGGTACTCTTATATATGAGTGTTGTTTTTTTCATACATTTATGGTGCATGCAGTTTTTAAAAATATGCTATAAAAATGTATATAGCTGTATAGTGAATGCCGTCATTCTAATATTAAACTAATGAATTCAATGTAAAATATAACAATATAATTGCCTAGTCAAATAGTTTTCTAAATAATTGTACATGTTAAGGAATGAAATACATCTAGTTTTACATTATATACACAGTAATTGTCAATATGTCAGTAAGGACGGGTTCACACCTGCGCCCGGTCTCCGCTTTCAGGTTTCCATCTTCTGCCGACAGGAGATGGAAACCTGGCAGGACAGTGTCCACCCTTGAGCATTTAGTGGTCTCCGCGGTGAAACCGTTTTTTTTATTAACTGGACACAAAGTCCTGCATGTCTGACTTTGTGCCCGGTTAAAAAAAACGGTTTCGCTGCGGAGACCAGAAGACGCTCACGGGCGGACACTTTGCAAACACGTTCAAATGAATGGGTTTGAAAAGTGACTGCTGGTTTCCGTCTCCTGTTCAGTTTCTTGGACAGAAGACGGAAACCTGAAAGCGGAGATCGGGGGCAGGTGCGAACCCGCCCTAAGTGTGAAAATGTCAGAATAATTAGTTTTGATGTTACTATGTAGTAAGTTTCCATAGATAAGGATTAATAGCTTCACAGAACATGTAAAAATCATGGGCAGCTATATTATTCCAAACTCAGGCTAGGCTTTTTAGACCATTTGATGCTTTTTCTTCTTTCTTTAGTTTAGTTCATTATCTTAATAGTATCTTATAGCTGTTATAAAGGTGGCCATACACATGAGATTAATGTTGGCTGAACCTACTGATTTTAGCAGGACTGACCAACCATCCAATATGTACGCAGGGCCTCCTGTATTTTCTATGACAGCAAATATCTATTTGCTGAATCCCATACTTCTTAAAGGAGATAATCCACTTTCAGAGGTGTCTGGCAGTAGTTTACCTCGCTCTGCCGGTTAGAAACACAAGAGCTCTTGGCTCAACAGGGTGCCAGCGTATATGAAAAGGTCATAACAGCATTTGAACAACAACTATCTGAGATATATGGCCAGATTAAGATTTAGATTTACATGTAAACAGTCTGATTCTCTGGTCTTTTTAATGGCAAGAATAACGCACTTGCTACATCAATCATGTTGCTAAAGATATTGGAAGTCTTACAGAAACCTGACAAACCCCATTATAAGAATTTGGATCAGCTATAGCTGCCATATCAGTGTCATAAAAAGTAGCTATTAGGTTACAGATCAGATCCTAAAACTTTATTTTGATGAAATTACAAATAAATGTATAAATGTATTCTATTTCATATTTGTGAAATGCCTATCATTAATGTTAAGCTGAAAATGTTTTGTTTGGAGTCTCTATCCATTTCCTAGAAGTAAATTATCAATACAATTTTTAAAAAGTTGCTTAAAAAAAGAGTTGTTCAGCTTGTGTAAGAAGAATGAAAGTGGATCTGTCACCAAGTATAAAATGCCAGATGCCATACATAGTTGATTCTTAAAATCTGTCCACCCATTCAAAAAATATGACCCCTATAAGGTTCTAACTCTGATTTTCCAAGTGGGTGGTAGCCTTATATTTTTCTATGTGAAAATGAAAGGTTCCCACCCACATGGAGAATCAGAATTAGTATACAAATAATCTTTTAGGAGTCATATCTTTTGAATGGATGGACAGATTTTAAAAAAGAAAAACAACAGATTGTTCATGGGAACGGCAATAATCAAAAGATGTATGTTATTTAGCATTCTCTACTTGGTGGCAGATCCTATTTAAAAAGGAGCACATTTACCTCTTACAGATTCGCTGCTGCTCAGAATCTGACACTGCCTCCTTCCCTGTAGCCTTTACCTCCTGGAGACCCTTAGGAAATGCCTGGAGGTGACTCTTACATCAGTGACCCTCCAGTGAATGACTGGGCAGGTACCATTTGGGCATTTCCTGTCTGTTGAGACATAGCCAAAAGTAAAGACTCATTGAGAGCCAGGTAGTGTCAGAATCAGAGATGCAGGGGATCAGTGAGTATAGCTTCTTTTATTTTATACAGCTTGATTTTATAGCTTTCATCATACATTTGGTTTGCTGCACAACCCCTTTATTATTATTATTATTATTATTATTATTATCCCTATCAGTTGCCTGATTTAATGAAAAATGGATGGAGATCTTTTTTTTTTATCACTTGAATAGCAATAGCTTGCAAAATATTGTACACTCTTTACAGCATGTGATGCCTGTAAACCATTTATGTGATTAATAATATTGACTTATGTTATGTATCTTTGTTCCAGATGAACTAATGACTATCAGTACCTGGATGACTCTTTCTCATTTTAGCACACTTCATTCATCAGACCATGTCCATATGTTACTGTCCAGTCAATCCAAATTGTCAACTGCATCCAATGAGTTCTATTTTTTACCTTATTTTCAGTCATATTATTTTGCTTCATTATTGCTTTGGTTTACCATTAAATGAGAAACTAAGAAAGTATTTGAAAAAATATACAGAATTTGGCAGACAAAATTATACATTTTTTTAAAAAAAATGTATGAATTTGGTTTAGCTCGAGACATATGGATGCACATAGAAATAATGTCAAAACACCATATATTTGCACTAGTAGTATATTAGTGTATCATTTTATTATTTCTCAAAATAAAGTCTAATAAGAAACAAGTGACAGAAGTATGTTGCAGCTTCTTTTAATGCAATGTTATTTAGATAGTTAACTGCCCTGGGCCCTGTATTGGTTTTGCTCACTAGGAGATTGATGGAGAATTGGAGAAGAAAAGAGAAGAACTGAATACAGTACACAGGCAAGCTGAACGTTTGTCTAAGGATGGGGCTGCCAAAGCGGTGGAGCCAACTCTGATCCATCTTAACAAACGCTGGCAAGAAATTGAGAGCAAATTTGCTCCATTCCGAAGACTACACTATGCACAAATTGTGAGTTTTACTTGCAAACCTGATAGTTTGCAAACTAACCCAATTCTACTAACAATAGTGCAGTGGGATGGAGTACAGTAAAGTCCTGTGAAACATTTAGAATCTATTTAAGGTTATCCAGTATAAAGCCTATAGTTTACTATTTATACCCCCATTTACACTACACACAAGTTACTGTATATTTCTATTCAGTTATTAGTGCATGTTACATTTTTGTTGCTTCATTCATTTTATCATAACATTTGAGATGATACTTTTTATGTTACTTCTCATTTAATCACAAAAGAAGAATAGAAATAGATTCTTATGTATTCATTTCATGCAATGTTTTATTTTCGTATATTTCTGATATAACTTGGTACAGCAATCATACTTAGTATAGTCAATAAATTAAAGGTCCAGAATCTATGAGACACAGTGGCTAGAAAGAGCAGCTTTGGCTCTGGAGGACCAAACATGTCTATACAAGACACTGAGAAACAATTGATTTTAATGCTAATAATGATATGCTTTATTTCTCCTGTAGTGGAACTGCAGGAAAAACTGAGCATATACTATCACTCTTCTTAGATCCCAGCAACAAGACATATAAGTTATTACCATTGGACCCTTAGAATTAAAAGGGCTCAGCCAAGGTGTAATTTTGTCATTTATAAACCAGCTTTACTACAGATAAATATTTTTTCAGCAGCATTTAAATAAAATAATACATTTTATTTTTCAACCAAATGTATGGAAGAATGCAAATTATGTAACAGTCTATATAGGATAAACTTAGGAACATAGGAACAACAACTTTTATTAAGTTACCAAAGAATTGGCCATATTATTTAAAAAAAACTACTACGTTGTGGTAAAATGAGCTTCCTTTTTGTTTTGTTTTGTTTGATTAGGATTTTAACAAAATCTGATCTTGTTATATTCTTTGTTATAAAGCAGTTGTTCACACTATCCTAGGCTTGGTTTACACAGGAATTGAATCTAGCACTAGATCAGGCTGATAGGAAATTATTTTTAAAAAGCTGATGTTGAAATGAGTGATGTCATTTAAAGGATCCTTTTTTTTTTATGTATGCTCTTATTTATCCTTATGGTATACTTTCCGTAAAAGTAAGGTCTCGTTCACATCTGCGTTTGTATTCCGCCGGGGGAGTCCGCATGAGGACCCCTCAAACGGAATACCGAACACAACTGCAAGCGGTGTGCAGAGAAAGCACGCGGACCCCATAGAATATAATGTGCTTGCTGCCAGATCTCCACAGGGATCATGCGGACAGGAAAATACTTCACAATCTACTTTCCTGTCCGCATGATTTGTGTGGGGAGCGTGCGGCAAGCACATGGACCCTATTATAGTCTATGGGGTCCATTTGCTTTTACTGCACAATGGTCTAAATTTCCATATCAATAAATCACCTAAAATGTTCATGTGGGGCCTGGGTACTACAATATGAACTTAAAAATAAATATTCCTATTGAACTTACCGAGTACTGTACAAGGTCAACATTTAAGGTCAGACAGCGGCATCTATATGTGTGTAGAAGAAATAGAAGTAAGGGTAGAGTTCAATCTCAAAAAACAATATAAAATGTCCTTGCGTCTTTGCCAAATGTAATAAACTTGATAACAAGTGTCACGTTTAATAAAGATTTCAAGACATGAGGATTTGGAACTGTATCAGAACTAAAAGAAAAGTGTCATTTTTACTCAAGATGCAAACTCGAGATTGACTCAATGTACCAACAATATCTTTATCAATCTTTCAATTTTCATTGAATTATTTTGACCACTGCCCGCTGCAGTAAGAAAGATGAAAGCCATGAGTATCTTTCTTAAATGATAGCACTGAACTCTTTCACTACCAAATCCAACTTCACCTAATAGATGTCAGGGATCCTACAACTTCATATTATGTGGCTGAATTAAAACAAGAACATGTATTGTTCTGAACTATTCATTCAGCTGTATAGCTACTATGTATAAACTCGGAGCTGTATGGATCCATAATAAATGACCTCTAGAAGTCCATTAGACCATACTGTACTTCCATATACAGTGACAAAAATAGGCTTTTCTATGGCTTACCTGGACAAAAAAATAATATTCAGTTTTCTGCCTGGGAACTGCATCGTAATGTTTGTGCCAAGGCAAAGTGTCTTTCTTGGGCCCCTGCAAACAGAGCACATGCGGCACCATCCACCACCACTGCCTACACTGTTACCATTGGCGTTCAATGTCAGTTGTACACAGATCTTTTTTCTGCTATTATCCATTATGTGCATAAGTTTAAAAAAATTAAAAACTGTATTTGGCAAAGAGTAAATAAGGCTGCCTTCACAGGGAGTAACGCCGTGCTTGTAAAAATCCTCATTCACAGCCGTACACGCGAGCGCTGTGGAAGGCTCCCGAACACATCCCATTCACTTCAATGGGAGCGCTCGTAAAGCCGGCGTTACGAGCACTCCCATTGAAGTGAAAAGGAAGTGTTCGGGAGCCTTCCGCAGCGCTCGCGTGTACAGCTGTGAATGAGGATTTTTACAAGCCCGGCGTTACTCTGTGTGAAGGCAGCCTAAGACTGCTAAAATGAAGAACACTTCATGTTTGTAGGTAAGACCAATATACCTGATATAATTGTAATATTTGCCTAGTGTTACACCATTATACAAGCACACGATGTTTAATTGCATATCAAAAATTAACAAAACGAACAAGCTATAATGACAGCCATATGTGTACTTACAGGTTTATGGGAAAGATATATCACTTATAAACCTTTATTTTAAGCGACCTTGTAATAGAGAGAAATGTAAGGTCTTAGGCCTTATTCACATGTCTGTGTCTGTATTTTGTTAATGAAAACACCATCCATAATAATGGCCATTTTTATTCCATTTGCTGCCCACGTGTCTATAGCATTTCCTCCATATGTCATCCATTTTTCCCATCTCTATTTAAAAAAAAAACACAGAAGTAGATCCACTCATTGAAAGAGTCACATGACTATACAAATGGAATTTTCAGAGCATCTACTAGCAGTTCTCTCTGAAAAATGGACCTTACATGGATGGCATCCACGTGCTGTCCATGGTTGTCACTGACCCATTGATGTGAATGAGCATGCTCTGTCTGAAATACAACAAAAGTGGTGCATGTTTCTGGTTTTTTTCTGCGGAATACCAGTCCACAGAAAGAGATGAATGTATGAATAACCACGCAGAATTGAATGGGTTGATGGGAAACAAAGACAACACATGGACAGAAATCATTTACATGTGCAGAATTCTTACTTTGTTTTTTTTAAGGAAATGCTTTTATAGAGAAATATTCAGAAGCAACCTAAATCTGCTTCTTTTTAGCTTGCAATCAGAGAAAACAAAATGTATTGCATTTCGTAGGAGATAGCAGTTTCGAGCTTGTTTTATGAAGACAACCTCGATTCTGAAGAAACCATCCCAGGGATGAGCTGCTTAGCTCCTTAACCCTTTGGTGATCAGCTTTTATTGTCAGCATGATTCAAATAAATCAAGTAATAGTGTAAGGCTGGGGAAGAAACACAGCTTTTTTGTTGCAGATTTTGATGTGGGTTAGCCAAATTCAGGAGTGGCTTGAAAAGGAATGGAAAATATAAAGAAAATACATAGACATTTCCCTTGTGTTAACTCCACTTCTGGCTTTGGCTTAAAAAACACAGCAAAATTTGCAACAACAAACACTGAGTTTCCACAATGTGGAGCCTTAGCCTAATACAGACCAGATCTGGTATTACTTTTACTTAGTATGATGGACCACTCTATGATGGGATTCATGAGATAATCCACTTAAAGAGCACCTTTCATCAGATTGGGCACAGGCAGTTCTATATACTGCTGGAAAGCTGACAGTGCGCTGAATTCAGCGCACTATCGGCTTTCCCGATCTGTGCCCCGGGTAAAGCGCTATCGGACCTGGTACCGTAGCACTTTACAGTCAGAAGGGCATTTCTGACAGTCAGTCAGGTACGTCCTTCTCCACAGCTTCGCCTATCGCGCTTTACAATGTAAGCCGGGAGGAATGCCTCCTCCCCTCCTGATAATACTCGTCTATGGATGAGTACTGTGAGCAGAGGGAGGGGGCGTTCCTCCCCACTCACACTGTGCAGCATGATAGGCGCTGCTGTGGAGAAGGACGTTCCTGACAGACTGTCAGAAAGGTTCTTCTGACTGTAAAGCGCTACGGTACTGGGACCGATAGCTCTTTACCCGGGGCACAGATCGGGAAAGTGCACTGAATTCAGTGCACTGTCTGCTTTCCAGCAGTATATAGAACTGCCTGTGTCCAATCTGATGAAAGGTCCTCTTTAATTGTAAAGCTACCATGCTGACTTTATAGCAGTACTTACTGATTATATTCTAGACTATTGGCAGAATTTATTTTTTCATATACATGACCATATACTGACTGGTCTGAATAGCAACATTAATGGAAACATAGTAAATTCATATGTGAAAATAGCAATACTACAGTTGCAAAAAAAAAATTTCATTTTTCAGACGTAATTGCAAGCACTGGTATGCATACTGATATGTTGAGTTAGCACAAAAAAAAATTATATACATACAATTATTTTTACATTTTCCATCTATTAAAGGGTATTTCTTTTGTGAATGATATACTATTTTTTTAAAAAAATTTTTACCTTGCAGAAAGATTGACCTTTGTAAGCTTTATTAAAAAGCACTTATGTTTTGTCATTAGTTTTCTATCAAATTCAATGATGTCTCAACCTATGGGACAAGTAATAATGGTGTGTATTTAAGTAAAGTCTATTGACTTCATAGTACTGGACCGATTTCTAAATTGGAAACTGACACACGTACTAAATACTAAGTTTCCAGGTAAATCAGCAACATCGCCAAGGTTGGCACAAAGGCAGTACAGACAATTCCACTGGGCTTTACTTTAATATTTCAAGGCTTCAAGCTCTCTTTGACTTCTGTATGGAAATGGAGATTACTACTGATGTAACAGCTGTACTAGGCTACAGGCCAAGCCTGTGTACAGTAAACACTTCTGTCCTGGACACTGGCAGATCCTGCTTCTGTTTGGCTCTGGATCTGCATTCATTGGAGCAATCAATCTTTACAATGGGTCCTACAAAATGACATAGATCGTACTGCTAAAATAAATGTTTCAATTCATTACTCATAGTGCTTGTATGTACAGTTCACAGCTTGGAAATGTTACCATTATTCGGAAAATATACTTTTACTTTAGATATGAAACATTATATAAAAAAATATTTGATTTGACAGTACAATTGATTCACGTCATCCTTCCCAAATGACTCAGATGGAGTAGTGCTCATTCTTGTGATGTTCTTTTTCATTACAAACCATAAAGCAAATTAAACTTCTACTCCCCATAAAAGTAAAACATTCTAGGTATGAAACAGAACTCACGTACAGATATGGCAGATATGGTCAAAGATTCTTAAGAATTGTGTCTGCTCTTATAAACTCTTTTTTCCTTAACACTTTTGTGCCATTTGTTAACAGCTTGAATGCAGCATAGCCAGCAATCCCAAGGCTTGGCTAGCCAGGAAAGTAAAGGCTATGCATACATATTTAGTATCCAGGGATGACCCCCAACTTCTGACTATTCAGAACTAAAATCACATGTTTAGAGACTGATGACAGTAAAAGCAGAAAGTCTATTTATATTGTACATTTACATCAGATTAATGAATTAATTAAAAGGGCCTTCTGACAAAATACTGCTAAGGAAGAGAAATGCCAACTATAAACCATTACTTTGAAAGTCCCCACCAAGTCAGCACTAGAGTTGTTTCTATAACATTTGATAACTTCAGCCCGTCTCTGGCAGCAGAAGTGCCCTGCTAAAGACCCTGATTTACTGCAGGCTAAAGAGTTGGCACTGAAGTGGTAGGGGATTTGGCAGGTAAATAGTAGGTTTTTTTTAGCAGTCCCTACCTAACACTTTCATTGGCTAAACTTTGTCTGATCTTGGACAAGCTATTTCATTAAGCTTAAAACAAAACTTGCATTGGAAAACACATCTTCTACATGGTTAATCTACAGCCTACAATAATAGCACACAGCCACAGCAGGGTATCAGTATAGCATGCACAATACCGCCTGACACCCACACCCAAATCGTGCACAATGATTTTATTGGTAGTACAGATTCCCTTTGGGTCTCTTACTAAAGAGGTTAACTTTTATCTTCTTACATTAAGATACATCAAATTATCACAGTTACTGACACTGGCTAATAAATCTAACAGACCATTAGGTTTACTAACCCATCCTATTAGTTTGTGGTATGTGCACCAGAATGTTTTGGTTCAATTCTGGCAAATACTGTTGCAATCTCTAAGCCTTTTCTAATAAAGCAAGCTAAAAACCTGTCTTAAAGGGATTTTATCATGTGGAATAAATACACATAGGAATATCCTCAAGAAAGGCTCTTACCTTTATTATTCTGATCCATGCCGCTGTTCCTGAGAAATATGTTCTTTCTTCCTTATGTAAATGTTGCAAATCTTGCAGCACGGGGGGCTTCCTCAGTGCTGCTTGAAAACTCTATAGCGCCTTCTACTCTTGCGCTCCTCTTCTCTTCATTCCAAAGTACCAACTGCGCATGTCCGTCCACCATTTTCCTGTTGCCTCTCCCGTTCAACCACAGGAAAATGGCTGATGGACATGTGCAGTCGGCGCATTGGAACAAAGAGAGCAGGAGCGCTAGAGAAGAAGGCAGAGATGGAGAAGAGGACAGAGGCCGTCCCTGGAGAGTTTTCAAGCATCACTGGGGATGCCCCGAGTGCTGTTTGAGTGCAGGGGAACGCCCCCAGTGCTGCAAGAAAACTCATTTACATAAGGAAGAAAGAAGATGTTTCTGAGGAACGGCGGCATGGATCAGAATAATAAAGGAAAGAGAAGAATAGCTTTTTTTTAAAGGCTATTCCTTCGTGTATTTACTTTAAGGCCGGGTTGACACGGAGTATTCTGGCTCGTCATTTGGTACGTAGACGCCGCGGGAGGATTTGCGGGCCGTATACGCTCCCATTGTTTTCAATGGGAGCCGGTACCGTACACGTGGCGCTATTTTGCGGCCGTGATTTAGCATATACGGCCCGCAAATCCTCCCGCGGCGTCTACGTACCAAATGACGAGCCAGAATACTCCGTATGAACCCGGCCTAAAAAGGGTATTCTAGTGATAGAATCCCTTTAAAAACATATGTCTGGTGCATGGAATCTAAATCAGCATTTTAGTACATTTAGCTTTGTAAATATACCTCATTATATGTGATACTGTTCCATTGTTTTCCACCTATAAAATTAAAAATGACCAAATTGATCAGGACAAGCAGAAGTTGCTTTAACCCCTACCTGGTAGGTAGTTGCTTTAACCCCTAAAAGTCACATTGGAATTGCAAAAACACTCTTGAAATTGTCACTTTTTCTTGTAGATTTTGAACTTATGAAGCAAATAAAAATTTCTGACACATAACTTCAGTGCTTATGTGCATTTTAACCTTTTATTAATCTAACATTTTAGCCTTAAGCCAGTAACATTTTATCCCTCTCTGCATTCCTACATACATAATTTACAACACCTTGTATTTTGTGGGTCTATGAGACTTGGATACTTTTTTTATTACTTTATGTTTTGAGGTGAGTTGAACAGAAAACATCAATTTTGGCATTTGAATTTTAATGTTTGTGGTGTACAATGTTCTACTAATTTTGTTTTTGGGGTTGTTATGAATGTGGTAATATCAATTCTGTATTTTATTTTTTTATTAACATAAAGGAATAACCATCACGGCTTTAGCACCTGTGGCCCCAGAGTTAGAGCCGAACAGTAATGCACTTAGCTTAAGACTCTTGCTTGTCCAAAAATCTAAGCGGGCATTCACATGGAGTAAAGTAACGCTGATTCTAACACGATAACTTGCGTAAGAATCAGCGCTGCCAAACAGAATCCCATTGACTTCAATGGGTTCCGTTTAACACGCGTAATTGAAATCAATGGATTAAAAAGCCTCTCATTGATTTCAATGAGATACACGCGTTAAACAGAACCCATTGAAGTCAATGGGATTCTACTTTGCAGCGCTGATTCTTACGCGAGTTATCGTGGCAGAATGAGCACAGCGTAACTCCGTGAGAATGCCCCCTAAGGGCGTTAAAGACTGGGACGTAAGACAGATGTGATATAGAAGAGGGAGTTTCTTTAAAAAGACCTAAAGCTAAGTCAGTGTGGCTGAATTGTACCTGTATTGAAGTCATAGTCTAAGATGTCTAATCATTAGCACATACATGTATACATGAGCTAAACAATAATATATGAGGTAGAAGTTGAACTTGTTTCTTAGCATGTCGTAGAACTTCAGTATTTTTTCTTTTACATTCACATTCAAGGAATGACTCTTTACAGAGTGAAAAAACTAATTACTAGAGAGAACAATTCACCAATTCCTATGCTGAAATGAACACAATTTAGTTTCTCAATTTGTGCGCAAATTAAACAATACCATAGGGATTTCATTTGAGAGACTTTACATATCAGTATCTTGAAACTTATTTGACTCTCTAAATAGATACCTCCTCATTAAATATTCATGAAAGGGACATTCCATGTATATTGTGGAAAATGCTTAAAATATCCAAGTTCCATGTTTGCCACATAAACTGTTAGAGATAATGGCACACACAATATCCATTACACTTTCTATATTACTTTGATAGCTTAGTTTTGGCTTTTACAAAATGTTCAGATATTCATATGACTTCTGTTTATCATTTGAAGACATTATAAAGTTTATAACTGAACATACACATTAAATTATTGCCAGCTTAATATGCTGCTTTCGGCAGGTGCAACCCACCATCTATTATGTTATGGGGACGTCCCAACACTTCCTCAATGGCAGATGTCAAGGAAGAGAAGGATCGGGTAGTTGGATTTCAACATGTAGGATCTTTTGGCTCTAATCAGAGATTCTGTAAGCTCATTGTCAGACTGAGTTGGTGAGGGCTCACGGTATACACTTCATTCAGTGTAAAGTTCATTCTAGTGGCCCACTACACAGCTGCATTCAAATATTGCTTTACCCCTATTTGCAAATTAACAAAAACTGCTCTAACACATTTAACAGCGTGCTGCATAAACTATTTCTGGAACTTGCCTTAGACTAAGGTCCTCATATCTCTGTGAGCCAGAAATATGTGCCCAGCAGATCTCTGGAAGCAGCAACGTTCTACAAGATCATTGTTGATTCGGGCTTCAACAACACCATTTAGAATGTGACACCAAGGAAAGGTGGATACTAGTGTGTCTGCCTCTGAGCCTAGATGTCATCATATCCACCAGATACATATACTGTATATAATAGTAGACATGGCTGTTTGCTATATAGCCTATCCAGTTCATTATATGGATACATAGTTGAAATGAGATGCAGTATGCTACGTATCTGCATGCAATACATGTAGATGTGCTCTGTTGTATGTAAGGTGGGGCTAAAGAGGCCCACCCTGACTCAACAGCCCACTGGGGATTTCATCTGCTCACCTGTGGGCCAGTGAAGACTGAGGGTAGCGTCACTTCTGTGTTGGAGCCTCCATAGGAGACTTGGCCACAGATTCCGCCGAAAATCAGTGGAGTGAAGAACCTGCAAGTGTGAACCTAGCCTGAGTGAGCTGCATCCACAGCATGTGTTTAGAAGGGACATAACTATAGGGTGCATATATAGCAGTCACTAAAAGGGCCCAGAGCCTGAGGGGGCACCTAAGGACTCTGACTCCAAATATATTCCACTATTCTAAATGGCACAAGGTAGTGGCCCCTTTACAGTGTTTACACCCAGACCCAAGTTTTGCTTTAGATGTTGGGTTGGGGAGGTAAAAGGAATAGCTGTTGGCAGAATAAGCAATCATCCAACGGCTATTCAATGTATATGGCCAGTTGGTGGATTTCTATCCAGTTACCAATAAGCATCAATTAGACTGCCTATAACAGTTTGATTGCTTTCATGTACATCTGCATTGTTTTAACTGCGCATAACAATCAAGTTGTACATGGTAATAAAAAAATGTAGAGCCCTTATACTGTGTGTTCTCCACACCCAGAACCAAGTTCAGGCCTGGCCTTAGGTTGGATGGCACCTGCTTTGGTGCTCCTCCATAAGAAAAACAGGATACATATTTCGATATATTGCAGTGATGATCAGGCTGCCTGTACTATGCTTGTGTTTGTATATTTTAGTTCAAGGAAAAGGGTCTGGGCAGAGGACTATATTTGTGCCCCTGGCTGGTGCTACCTTACAAACTGTCTGCCAGCGTCCTGTGGTCACAGGTCAGACATAGTTAAAGTCAGCTACGCTCATGCATTTCTCCTAATCGAAACCCAGTGGTGATCTATGTTCAGCAGAATCACATGGATTCCAGCTCACGGACCTTAATACCACCTCATACAAGGTCTCACAAGGTCTCTAAATCTAAGATAGTCCAACAAGTTTTCTTGGTTTGTTTGTTTGTTTGTTTGTTTAAATGAAAGAGGAACACAATGCACAACTAATCTAGCTTGTTTCATGGGAAATATATAATATTTTTAGTTTCCCAAATTTTCTCTATATTTCTCTACACCATTAATAATACATAAGGAAGACAAAGAGGAGCGTTTTTAATTGAGAATAAAGGAATCCTTGATTTGCTATGAATCTGGAATCTGGCTTTAAACAAACGTTACATATTTGGTAGTTAGTATTCCTGACACAATGTAAAAAGAATACATAAGGCTATTATGCTAACTCTATAAGCAATTTAAGTGGAAGAGCTGGAAACATCATAGATAGTAGAACATGTTAGCGATTATTTGCAAACAGAATATACATTCTGAGGATAATTAGTAAACCTATGTAGCTCTTAAACAGAGCTGAATTGTGGAAGCTGCTGAGAACAAACGGAAACGTTTGCATTTTGCTTTTCCTTTTCCCGCATAAAGTGAACTTGTTAAGTGTATCACATACAGCATATAAAAAAACAGACATAACACTTCCAAAAATATGACATCATCAAAAGAAAGTTATTGGTATACCGTATTTTACGGACTATAAGGCGCACTGGACTATAAGCCACATTGCCCATGAGCGCCTTATAGTCCGTCTCGGTTCATATATAAGGCGCACCGGACTATAAGCCGCAGTCCGGTGCGCATTATATGTTCTTGAAAGCGCTCGGCAGGCGAGGAGGGGCTCTATCAGCAAAATCATGCTGATAGAGCCCAACCGTAATGTTGTGAAACTTACCGAGCTGTGCAGGGTGGGCGGGCATTCAGGCCTCCTCTTCCTCCGATGTTCCGTCCTCCTCCTCCGCCGCTCGCTGATAATGGCCTGGGCGCATGCGCAGTAGTAGAAGCATTATGATATTGCGCATGCGCCCCGGCCATTATCAGCTTGCGAGCGCCGGAGAAGGACGGAACATCGGAGGAAGAGGAGGCCTGAATGCCCGCCCGCCCTGCACCGCTCGGTAAGTTTCACGTTCTGTTTCAGCGTGACAGCAGGGCTGCCGGACACTTCCCATTCATTTCTATGGGAGCCGGCATGCCAGTGCTCCCCATAGAAATGAATGGACTGCTTTTTTCCATTCATAGAGCGCTCGCATGCCGGCTCCCATAGAAATGAATGGGAAGTGTCCGGCAGCCCTGCTGTAACGCCGGCGTGTACTGCTGTGATACACGCCGGCGTTCCGTACTGTGAATGCACCCTTACGGTGCTTTTTATGTATGTATGGAAGCAGCACGCAGACTTTGCCGCCGCTTCCATCCATATATAAGCCGCACCGGACTATAAGGCGCACTTACGATTTCTGAGGAAATCGTAGGTTTTTATGTGCGCCTTATAGTCCGGAAAATACGGTAGATGAAATGATTTCTTCTAAAGATTTGTAGGTTTTATGGAATTGGAATAAATGACGCACAGCAGATTTTGCCATCCAATTCTAAAATGTACTGTATTGAGCCCAGGCCTTTATACAATAATGGTTCTCAAAGTCCCTGCAAAAACAACCCTTTTAAGATGTTGGCCTGACAATTATGAAACCCATATAGTAATTATAATGGTCTATTGTTAAAGACTGATAACAAACCTTTTTCCCTTAAAGATCTGGAGTGTTATAAAATACTTTAAGGGCTTGTTCACACGGGGGCGCGGTGGGGTGGATTTTGGCACCGAGAGTGACGCGGGGAGCCACGTCACTCTCGGGTCAAAACCTGCCTGCCATGACTGTCGCAGTCATGGCTTCCCCCTCCGGAGTCGGCTCAAATGAATGGGCTGACTCCGGAGCTTGCTGCCACCAGGCGGAAGCCGCTGTGGAATCCGCCGGAAGAAAGGGCAGCTCACTAACGGAAAAAAGAACGCTAGTGGTCTCCATAGACCACCATAGTATGGAGGTGGATTTTGAGCCGAAATCCGCTGTCAAAATCCACCTCCTTGCCCCGTGTGAACTAGCCCTAAAGCTGACATTGTGCTCAATTCAGCATGCTTTCAGTTTTGCTAGTATTTGTCTCAGCTCCAGAGATATTGGTGCTTTTAGTTATGGCTACCAATATCACAGCACAGCAGTCTTTGAAGGATGGGTGTTCCTTACCACCCAGTGAAGACTTTGATCTGAGAGTCAGTGCAGTGATATCAGTATCCTAAACTAATGGCACCGATATCTGTGAAAGCAGATGCTGGCAAAACTGAAAACACGCTGATTTCAGGCCACTGTCATCTTTACTGTGGTACAGTCCTATGAAAAAGTTTGGGCACCCCTATAAATCTTAATCATTTTTAGTTCTAAATATTTTGGTGTTTGCAGCAGCCATTTCAGTTTGATATATCTAATAACTGATGGACACAGTAATATTTCAGGATTGAAATGAGGTTTATTGTACTAACAGAAAATGTGCAATATGCATTAAACCAAAATTTGGCTGGTGCAAAAGTATGGGCACCTCAACAGAAAAGTGACATTAATACTTAGTAGATCTTCCTTTTGCAAAGATAACAGCCTCTAGTCACTTCCTGTAGCTTTTAATCAGTTCCTGGATCCTGGATGAAGGTATTTTGGACCATTCCTCTTTACAAAACAATCCAAGTTCAGGTAAGTTTGATGGTCACTGAGCATGGACAGCCCGCTTCTAATCATCCCACAGATGTTCAATGATATTCAGGTCTGGGGACTGGGATGGCCATTCCAGAACATTGTAATTGTTCCTCTGCATGAATGCCTGAGTTGATTTGGAGCGGTGTTTTGGATCATTGTGTTGCTGAAATATCCATCGCCGGCTTAACTTCAACTTCGTCACTGATTCTTGAACATTATTCTCAAGCATCTGCTGATACTGAGGGGAATCCATGCGACCCTCAACTTTAACAAGATTCCCGGTGCCGGCATTGGCCACACAGCCCCAAAGCATGATGGAACCGCCACCAAATTTTACAGTGGGTAGCAAGTGTTTTTCTTGGAATGCTGTTTTTTTTGGATGCCATGCATAACGCCTTTTTGTATAACCAAACAACTCAATCTTTGTTTCATCAGTCCACAGGACCTTCTTCCAAAATGAAGCTGGCTTGTCCAAATGCACTTTTGCATACCTCAGGTGACTCTGTTTGTGGTGTGCTTGCAGATACGGCTTCTTTCTCATCACTCTCCCATACAGCTTCTCCTTGTGCAAAGTGCGCTGTATTGTTGACCGATGCACAGTGACACCATCTGCAGCAAGATGATGCTGCAGCTCTTTGGAGGTGGTCTGTGGATGGTCCTTGACTGTTCTCACCATTCTACTTCTCTGCCTTTCTGATATTTTTCTTGGCCTGCCACTTCTGGGCTTAACAAGAACTGTCTCTGTGGTCTTCCATTTCCTTACTATGTTCCTCACAGTGGAAACTAACAGGTTAAATCTCTGAGACAACTTTTTGTATCCTTCCCCTGAACAACTATGTGGAACAATCTTTGTTTTCAGATCATTTGAGAGTTGTTTTGAGCAGCCCATGATGCCACTCTTCAGAGGAGATTCAAATAGGAGAACAACTTGCAATTGGCCACCTTAAATACCTTTTCTCATGATTGGATACACCTGGCTATGAAGCTCAAAGCTCACTGAGGTTACAAAACCAATTTTGTGCTTCAGTAAGTCAGTAAAAAAAAGTAGTTAGGAGTATTCAAATCAATAAAATGATAAGGGTGCCCATACTTTTGCACCAGTCAAATTTTGGTTTAATGCATATTGCACATTTTCTGTTAGTACAATAAACCTCATTTCAATCCTGAAATATTACTGTGTCCATCAGTTATTAGATATATCAAACTGAAATGGCTGTTGCAAACACCAAAATATTTAGAACTAAAAATGATTAAGATTAATAGGGGTGCCCAAACTTGTTCATAGGACTGTATATAACACTCCTGATTGTAGAGGACATGAATGTTCCTCTTTTAGTAAAGACTCTGTTCACCCCAGCTTGCCCTTTATATTCCCAAATACAATAAAATATATTATTATTTAGTTCACACATTACTTGTAAAGGTAAACTGATAAAGTGGAAATTATCTTTATAGACGGCATGAGCAGTGTGATAACTACATTATGTTACTCTGCTTCAGGCCATTACAACTGTTTTCTTACATCTGTTGCCAATTTATTTTTCTTGCCACATACTAATTATCAAGGGGAACCATGTCAATGTGACACTAACCTCCTGGATCTACAATATCATAATGCTGTAGATTATTACATTTTTTGCAAAAGGATAGGCTCTGTTCACATGATGTTACTGGGTTACTTTTGACTTTATGCGGAGAAAATCTCTTAGCATGTGCACAAACATAACCTCCAGGCTTATGCAACTGTATACTTTAAATGAAAAAGAAATATTCCATATGCTGTGGGGTATATATCCTTGGTTAGGTGCATCTCTACAGCATAGCTGTGTGAATGAGCTCATATTGCTGTGCTTGATGTATGTGCCTGGGGCATTTTCTAGACACCAATGTAACCACTAATGTAAGTCCTAGATTAGAAATATTATTATTATTATTTTTATTGTACTTCTATTATACATATTTGAAGCAATTTATGTCCAAAATGCAAAATACAAAGGAGTTCAAATATGTATCATAAGAGTTACCATAAAAACAAGCAACTAGAAAGCACATGAGCTTATTGATGCTGAAATTCTCCACTCTAATATGACACAAGAACTGTGGTTCTAAGTGTTACAGTACAACAGATCAGTATCTGAGCTCTCTCAAGCCTCTCAGCGTTACTCATCTCCTAAACAAAACCAGTCCGAGGTGACTCTTCTCAGCTAATTTGCAAACAGACTTCCGAGGTGATTTTATATGTTAGCAGAAGATTTTTTAATATAAGAGAGGGAGAACTAACAGGGAGATATCATACTGTACCTGAAAGCCCTGTAGGTTCCCTTTATTATGCATACAGAGAATTACAGGAATATGTTTGTAAACCAACTTTTTGGCTCTAAATTTAATTAATTTTACTTTACAGAAAAAATTAAGATGGTTATTAACCAGCTTATTGTAAGTGTCAAAATATTCATAACTAGAGATTGGCGAACCTCTCAGGATTTGGTTTGGGTGGTTTGAGCCCAAGCTTTGTTTCAGGTTGAACAAGCTTGGGATGAACTACACCTTAAAAGGGCTCAAAGCATAGTTTAGAACATTGTCAAAGCTACTACAAAATCTATCTATCCAGATTCTAGATCTCTGAGGCAAACAGAGCCAAAGTTCTGTAAAATTGAAAGTAACATTATTATATTCAGGGGTCTCTTCGGTGGAGGCCCAGGGGAAATGTAAAAAATAAAAATACAAACATTCATCCACACCTACTGTTGCCTTTTTGCACCTTATTGGGGCATCCTTCACTCTCTCTACATTTCCTTCATGACGTTATTGGGCCTCAGTGAGGATATGGTCATGTCAAGCATTATGAAGTGCTCATGTGCTTGGCGTACTCATGTGACCACTGGTGGCCCATACACAGGCCTCAGTGAGGTCTCCAGTGCTTGATGTCAACAGGAGAGCACTGGATGTCGTGACGAGGCCCAAAAGAAGTAAGGGAAGGTGAGTGTGAATGTTTTTTTTTTGTTTGTTTTTTTTGCCACCTCCCCAACCTTCCACCTATTATACTCTGTGCACTAAAGAGATTTCAGAGTATAATGCAGTGGCCATTTTAGTTTGCCAGAGATGAATCTCCAATTGTTCAGGTTTTGTCAAAAATGTACAATTTGGTATACTTTGGTTGAACCCAGCTCGATACGAGTCAAGTCACACATCTCTATTCAAAACTAAGCAGGATGTTAAAAAATAGACAAAACATTAAAATATTTACCATTTATTATGTGCATCCTAGCTACTTTATTATAAAAAAAAGTCTACTGTTATTTAAAGTGGATACAGCCTATATATGGACATCTTCTTGTAGGTGGAGAAGGAAAGCCTAAGAACAGGACTGGCTCAAGTGTGAGCTGAACATGTTCATATATGGTTTACAGAAATGGATGCCTGCAGAGCTTTTCAGTAGCTATTCAGCATAGCATAATAGCATTCTTCTATTCAGTCCCAACTCACCTATCCTGGGCCTGGTTACACAGCCGTTTGTGAACCCCAAAATTTTTTGGTTCTTCCAAACATGAAATTTTTGGAACATTTGTAAAGAAAACTGGATGGGTCACTATCGCGCATTATGGTGTATCTATTGTTAACTATACTGTATGGAGGGGCTAATATAGGGCATTATAGCATGTGAAGGGGTCATTATGGGAAATTATAGTGTGTAAAGGGGCCACTATGCTACATTATACTGTGTGGAAGCCAGTATGGGACATTAATGCTGTATAAAGTGCACAATGGGACATTATAATGTTTAGAGGCCACTGAGGGGCATTAGACTGTTTACACCGTGGGACATTCATAATGCAAAAAAAACAATATAGTGTAGAAGTGTATTGTCTAGCATATACAAATAACAATTGTGCTGGGATAGTTCAATTCTTATTTACTTTTTTTTTTTGTTTTGCACATCTGCTTTGCGTATAGTATATCATATCTAGCAGGTTCACCTTGAACCCTATTACAGCATTAGTACTTACTGGCATTATACTACCAAAACTGATAATCTGAGCTAAAGTGATCAAATCTTAAGGGGAATTCCCAAATTTAGATATTTATGACATATCCATAGGCATCTGCATCTTTGATCTCTTTCTAGAAGTGGGATAACATGGTTGATGCCTGTAGTATCTAGATGGAGAATGAATGGAGTGATGGTTACATGGTTGCTCTCTCCATTCACTTCTATTGAAGAAGACACTAAATATGTCAAAAACGCCTATAATTATTTGAAATTTTGAGTAACACAAAAAAAAAGAAACTATTCTGAAATTTAAGAGCAATCTAACTCTATGAAATGCCTGTAAATATTAACTGCTCTGCTTTTCCATTGTCTTTTTACAATCAATTTTTCATACGTACATAAATGAACACATACTATTAAATTACCATGTTGCTATGTAAATATAAGAAAAACTAAATCCAATCATGTGCAAATATATCAACTACTTTATGGATATTAATATTCTAATAGTAGAAATATCATTATGATATTGTTATATAAACATGCATAACATTTATTACTCCCAGAATATCATTTACATTAGGATTCTTGGTAGAAGTCTTGGTCTGTTCCATTACTACATATTACATTACTTTTTATTTCTTTCCTTATTTATTTTATTTGCATTTTTTTAACCTATGTGATAAGAAGTGTCAGCAACAAGACAACGGTGGACGAAGAACTGCACTGTTGGATTAGTCCATGGTATAAAGTCTATTTCTAGTTTTTTTTTTATATATTAATCGTTTTGTTTTTTTTTAACCCGGAATTTAAACTAGACATAGCAGAGTCTAGTCAATGGACAATGAATTGTAGTTAAAGGCTATACAAGCTAGCAATGACTAGTACTGTATTTACAGCACTCAACTGTAACTAGACTAAGATATAGCATGCAAATTAAACTTCAAGGGAGTCTGACAGGTCCAAAATACAACCCAAACTACTAAGAGTGCTGTTTAGGGACCTATAGTGTAACCAGAAAAACCAATGAAGCAATACAGAGAAAATCAATTTTTACGACTATGCAAATCAGCATGCAAGTTCAGGCGTCGGGCCTAACTCTTTGCTAGGTTTACAGACAGTTGCAACTGCCTTGACTGTCCCTTGGAATCACAGAATCACAGTATATATATATATATATATATATATATATATATATATATATATATATATATATATATTTATAATGAAACAGTGGCACCCCTGCTCTAAATATATATATATATATATATATATATATATATATATATATATATATATTACAAAAAATGCCCAAAAGCATCTTTTACAAGTTCTCCTAAAATGTGAAGGAAGCAATAGATAGGAAAAAATGTAACTTCACCCCCCCACACTATGGATTTCTGAACAAAATAAATAAATTAAAGCTTTGTTACCCTTTAAACACTCCTGGTTTGCACTTTTTTACATAAAGATTAGAGATGAGCGAACAGTGTTCTATCGAACACATGTTCGATCGGATATCAGGGTGTTCGCCATGTTCGAATCAAATCGAACACCACGTGGTAAAGTGCGCCAAAATTCGATTCCCCTCCCACCTTCCCTGGCGCCTTTTTTGCACCAATAACAGCGCAGGGGAGGTGGGACAGGAACTACGACACTGGGGGCATTGAAAAAAATTGGAAAAAGTCATTGGCTGCCGAAATCAGGTGACCTCCATTTTAGACGAATAGTGGATTTCAAATCCGGGTCATATGAGAATGTGAACTTTGTGACTATGAGACAGGGATAGCTGTACAGGCAGGGATAGCTAGGGATAACCTTTATTTAGGGGGGAATGTTATTAAAAATAACTTTTTGGGGCTCTATCGGGTGTGTAATTGTGATTTTTGTGAGATAAACTTTTTCCCATAGGGATGCATTGGCCAGCGCTGATTGGCCGAATTCCGTACTCTGGCCAATCAGTGCTGGCCAATGCATTCTATTAGCTTGATGAAGCAGAGTGTGCACAAGGGTTCAAGCGCACCCTCGGCTCTGATGTAGCAGAGCCGAGGCTGCACAAGGGTTCAAGCGCACCCTCGGCTCTGATGTAGGAGAGCCGAGGGTGCACTTGAACCCTTGTGCACCCTCAGCTCTGCTACATCAGAGCCGAGGGTGCGCTTGAACCCTTGTGCACACTCTGCTTCATCAAGCTAATAGAATGCATTGGCCAGCGCTGATTGGCCAATGTATTCTATTAGCCTGATGAAGTAGAGCTGAATGTGTGTGCTAAGCACACACATTCAGCTCTACTTCATCGGGCTAATAGAATGCATTGGCCAGCGCTGATTGGCCAGAGTACGGAACTCGACCAATCAGCGCTGGCTCTGCTGGAGGAGGCGGAGTCTAAGATCGCTCCACACCAGTCTCCATTCAGGTCCGACCTTAGACTCCGCCTCCTCCGGCAGAGCCAGCGCTGATTGGCCGAAGGCTGGCCAATGCATTCCTATGCGAATGCAGAGACAGCAGTGCTGAGTCAGTTTTGCTCAACTACACATCTGATGCACACTCGGCACTGCTACATCAGATGTAGCAATCTGATGTAGCAGAGCCGAGGGTGCACTAGAACCCCTGTGCAAACTCAGTTCACGCTAATAGAATGCATTGGCCAGCGCTGATTGGCCAATGCATTCTATTAGCCCGATGAAGTAGAGCTGAATGTGTGTGCTAAGCACACACATTCAGCACTGCTTCATCACGCCAATACAATGCATTAGCCAGTGCTGATTGGCCAGAGTACGGAATTCGGCCAATCAGCGCTGGCCAATGCATTCTATTAGCCCGATGAAGTAGAGCTGAATGTGTGTGCTTAGCACACACATTCAGCTCTACTTCATCAGGCTAATAGAATACATTGGCCAATCAGCGCTGGCCAATGCATTCTATTAGCTTGATGAAGCAGAGTGTGCACAAGGGTTCAAGCGCACCCTCGGCTCTGATGTAGCAGAGCCGAGGCTGCACAAGGGTTCAAGTGCACCCTCGGCTCTCCTACATCAGAGCCGAGGGTGCGCTTGAACCCTTGTGCAGCCTCGGCTCTGCTACATCAGAGCCGAGGGTGCGCTTGAACCCTTGTGCACACTCTGCTTCATCAAGCTAATAGAATGCATTGGCCAGCACTGATTGGCCAGAGTACGGAATTCGGCCAATCAGCGCTGGCCAATGCATTCTATTAGCCCGATGAAGTAGAGCTGAATGTGTGTGCTAAGCACACACATTCAGCACTGCTTCATCACGCCAATACAATGCATTAGCCAGTGCTGATTGGCCAGAGTACGGAATTCGGCCAATCAGCGCTGGCTCTGCTGGAGGAGGCGGAGTCTAAGATCGCTCCACACCAGTCTCCATTCAGGTCCGACCTTAGACTCCGCCTCCTCCAGCAGAGCCAGCGCTGATTGGCCGAATTCCGTACTCTGGCCAATCAGCACTGGCTAATGCATTGTATTGGCTTGATGAAGCAGTGCTGAATGTGTGTGCTTAGCACACACATTCAGCTCTACTTCATCGGGCTAATAGAATGCATTGGCCAATCAGCGCTGGCCAATGCATTCTATTAGCGTGAACTGAGTTTGCACAGGGGTTCTAGTGCACCCTCGGCTCTGCTACATCAGATTGCTACATCTGATGTAGCAGTGCCGAGTGTGCATCAGATGTGTAGTTGAGCAAAACTGACTCAGCACTGCTAAGTCTGCATTCGCATAGGAATGCATTGGCCAGCCTTCGGCCAATCAGCGCTGGCTCTGCCGGAGGAGGCGGAGTCTAAGGTCGGACCTGAATGGAGACTGGTGTGGAGCGATCTTAGACTCCGCCTCCTCCAGCAGAGCCAGCGCTGATTGGCCGAATTCCGTACTCTGGCCAATCAGCACTGGCTAATGCATTGTATTGGCTTGATGAAGCAGTGCTGAATGTGTGTGCTTAGCACACACATTCAGCTCTACTTCATCGGGCTAATAGAATGCATTGGCCAGCGCTGATTGGCCGAATTCCGTACTCTGGCCAATCAGCACTGGCTAATGCATTGTATTGGCTTGATGAAGCAGTGCTGAATGTGTGTGCTTAGCACACACATTCAGCTCTACTTCATCGGGCTAATAGAATGCATTGGCCAGCGCTGATTGGCCGAATTCCGTACTCTGGCCAATCAGCACTGGCTAATGCATTGTATTGGCTTGATGAAGCAGTGCTGAATGTGTGTGCTTAGCACACACATTCAGCTCTACTTCATCGGGCTAATAGAATGCATTGGCCAGCGCTGATTGGCCGAATTCCGTACTCTGGCCAATCAGCACTGGCTAATGCATTGTATTGGCTTGATGAAGCAGTGCTGAATGTGTGTGCTTAGCACACACATTCAGCTCTACTTCATCGGGCTAATAGAATGCATTGGCCAATCAGCGCTGGCCAATGCATTCTATTAGCGTGAACTGAGTTTGCACAGGGGTTCTAGTGCACCCTCGGCTCTGCTACATCAGATTGCTACATCTGATGTAGCAGTGCCGAGTGTGCATCAGATGTGTAGTTGAGCAAAACTGACTCAGCACTGCTAAGTCTGCATTCGCATAGGAATGCATTGGCCAGCCTTCGGCCAATCAGCGCTGGCTCTGCCGGAGGAGGCGGAGTCTAAGGTCGGACCTGAATGGAGACTGGTGTGGAGCGATCTTAGACTCCGCCTCCTCCAGCAGAGCCAGCGCTGATTGGCCGAATTCCGTACTCTGGCCAATCAGCACTGGCTAATGCATTGTATTGGCTTGATGAAGCAGTGCTGAATGTGTGTGCTTAGCACACACATTCAGCTCTACTTCATCGGGCTAATAGAATGCATTGGCCAGCGCTGATTGGCCGAATTCCGTACTCTGGCCAATCAGCACTGGCTAATGCATTGTATTGGCTTGATGAAGCAGTGCTGAATGTGTGTGCTTAGCACACACATTCAGCTCTACTTCATCGGGCTAATAGAATGCATTGGCCAGCGCTGATTGGCCGAATTCCGTACTCTGGCCAATCAGCACTGGCTAATGCATTGTATTGGCTTGATGAAGCAGTGCTGAATGTGTGTGCTTAGCACACACATTCAGCTCTACTTCATCGGGCTAATAGAATGCATTGGCCAATCAGCGCTGGCCAATGCATTCTATTAGCGTGAACTGAGTTTGCACAGGGGTTCTAGTGCACCCTCGGCTCTGCTACATCAGATTGCTACATCTGATGTAGCAGTGCCGAGTGTGCATCAGATGTGTAGTTGAGCAAAACTGACTCAGCACTGCTAAGTCTGCATTCGCATAGGAATGCATTGGCCAGCCTTCGGCCAATCAGCGCTGGCTCTGCCGGAGGAGGCGGAGTCTAAGGTCGGACCTGAATGGAGACTGGTGTGGAGCTATCTTAGACTCCGCCTCCTCCAGCAGAGCCAGCGCTGATTGGTCGAGTTCCGTACTCTGGCCAATCAGCACTGGCCAATGCATTTCTATGGGGAAAAGTTAGCTTGCGAAAATCGCAAACTGACAGGGATTTCCATGAAATAAAGTGACTTTTATGCCCCCAGACATGCTTCCCCTGCTGTCCCAGTGTCATTCCAGGGTGTTGGTATCATTTCCTGGGGTGTCATAGTGGACTTGGTGACCCTCCAGACACGAATTTGGGTTTCCCCCTTAACGAGTTTATGTTCCCCATAGACTATAATGGGGTTCGAAACCCATTCGAACACTCGAACAGTGAGCGGCTGTTCGAATCGAATTTCGAACCTCGAACATTTTAGTGTTCGCTCATCTCTAATAAAGATGTGTTGTTACTTATCTTTCTTATTGCCTGGATCATAGAGGGGTGAGTAATATTTTTCGGTTTTTGACATGCCCCTATTAGGCACTTACACACTTAGTTTTCTGTGCCGGGAAACCACTTTTACAGCTAATAAATATTGTACCATTTATTTGCATACATTAGTTGTACTGTCATAGTATACATTGAGAGAACTCAACTACCACATTTGCAAGTACTACAGGACACTTTGAAGAAATGTAACTAAAATCATTTATGAACATCATTTTTTTGTTATATACAAATATAAAACTTACATAAAGATTTCTGTAACATTTTGTATAAAATGCAATACAATGCTTCTTTGGACTCAACCCTCGTAACAACAATTGATTTAGACCAGATCTGTAATCAAAGTTCTTCTAGTTGATACAGGAACTAGACAAGGGCTTGTTTACTGACTTATACCTACAAGCATAGTTACACTCCTATAATGTAATGTTCTCTGCTATGCTATACTACATTCTTGTAAATTAGTTGTTTAGTATTAAATTACTGTATAGTAAAAATAAACATTTATAATACAAATTATAAATTATTTTCATACATTGAAAAAGCAAAACAGACCATAAGCCAGCTACATGGTGAATACAACTCTGGATGAGTAACAATATATCTAGAATAAAGCATTGCATTTTATATATAGACTTATAATGCTATGAATATTGCTAAATACTATTTGAATAATCACAAAGTTTTTGGTCAACACAAGGAAAGTATCCAGATGACATAAAAGTCAGTAATGCAAATAGCAATGTTCGATCTACCTTCATTATCATATACATTCATTACATTATCATCATTATGTAGACATATAAATAAATGCACAAGAAAGATTAAAGGGATTCTACCATTAAAATCATCTTTTTTCTCGTTCACACATAGGAATAGCCTTAAGAAAGGCTATTCTCCTACCTTTAGATGTCTTCTCTGTTTCACTGTTCGGCAGAAATCCCGGTTTTCGTTGGTATGCAAATGAGTTCTCTCGCAGGACTGCTCAAACAGCACTGTGGGCATCCCCAATGCTGCGAGAGAACTCTCCAGCACCGCCTCCATCTTCTTCAGGAACATCCTCTTCACGCGTCTTCTTCCAGTGGTGGGGGTGAAACTTGTAGGCCTCGGGCAGAGCCGACTGCAAATGCCCACAAGCCACAAGAAAATGGCCACTTACTTATTGTGTAAGCGGCCATTTTTCTTGTGGCCGCAGGCATGCGCAGTCGGCTCTGCCCGAGGCCGCCGGAAGAAGACGTGAAGAGAGCCTGTTCCTGAAGAAGATGGAGGCGGCGCTGGAGAGTTCTCTTGCAGAATTGGCGGCGCCTCCAGTGCTGTTTGAGCACTGGGGCCCGCCCCCAGTGCTGTGAGAGAACTCATTTGCATACCGACAAAAACTGGGATTTCTACCGAACGGCGGTTTAGAAGACATCTAAAGGTAGGAGAAGAATAGCTTTTCTTAAGGCTATTCCTACGTGTGATCATGAAAAAAAATTGATTTTAATGGTAGAATCCCTTTAAAAAAAATACTCAAACTAAGACAACTCATTGCAAAATATAGTATTTGTGCCATGCCCCTTTCATAAACAGTAATAATGTCAGGCAAATAGACTTGAGCTAGCAATCTTAAATCTTAAATATATGTAAAGCAGAGAGGCAAAATCATATTTTGCTTGTACCTTAGGATAAACACAATGCAGTTATTTGTTGCATTAGGTTATAATTATTTCCTCTGCCCAGGAGCAAATAGGAATTACAAACCAAAACCAATATATTATTCAAGAAACTATTGCTCTGAGACATTGCCAATGATATACGTAGCATTAGCAAGACATTGTTACAGAATGATTTTACATACAAGGCATAAACCTGACTGCAATCACATCTCAGTGAACTATGCCGTTAATCTGCTTTAGGAATCAGTATACTTTTTGTTCTGCCCTGAAGTGCCGCAACTGTCGGGCAGTAAAAGTGCTTGTTCCAAGAAAGGTATGTTAAATCTGTGTCTTCTTCAACATATCGGCAGTAAAGAAAAGGTCGTTTCATAGGCCTAACACAAAGACTCAAGCATAAATAAGAGAGAACTATCCCAAGGCAGGTTCACAAGGAATAGTCATATCTAACACATTTCCTTGCATGAAACATTTAACATTTAAATGTGCAAATGCATCTACTTAGCACAAATACTCTATAGTCTATTTGTCCTTTTACATATCAATGTTTAATCCTCGCTTTATACACATACATTTATGTGCTAGGCCTAAATATTTTATTAGCCATTGCAAATACCATTTTCAGCAGAGATAGGGGCATACTTAGTAAAGTGAACATAAAAGCTAAAACCCATTACACAATAATCAATAGACATCTGCTATGTTTCTTTCCAAGAGTCACAAATATCTTCTGGGCACAAAAGTGCAGATGACGGGAAACAAATATTTTCATTATAAGGTAATAAGAGAAGCTTTAGGGTAATAATATTTCATTTCATAAAGTGATAGTTTAAAACCTTTTTTGCATGCTAAATTGTTAAGTGTCATTTAGTGAAATGTGGAGAGCTGTTCGACTGTGTAAAAGATGCATCCGGCATTAATCTCATGCTTAGAAACTTCTAGCCATGGATGTTCTTACAGTACAGGCGGATACTGCTTATCAGGACAATTTATGTACATTTTGCAGATCAAGCCTTCATCTTGCAGTTGCAGCTCTTTTTAGTATTAGCTTTCATCTTTACATAGTAAAGTAAAATGCTGTGCACTCTACATGTGTATAACATCAATAGACCAAAAGAATTTTTACTTTTCTTAACGCAAAAATAACAACATAATGTTAAAGTAAAATATGACCACTGTGATGAGCGGTATGGCTGAAGCGACTTTATCAGGTCTAGTATATTCCAGTTTATTTTTTTCTGGAGGCAGCATTATTTGTGACACATTTTCAGTATTTCCCAGGTTGTTGATAAATTTGTCACATCTTAAAGAGATTCTATCCCTAGAATATCCTTTTAAAACTAAATACACGTAGGAATAGCCTTAAGAAAGGCTATTCCCTTACCTTTATTATTTAGATCCATGTGGCGATCCTGAGAAATATCTTCTTTCTTATTTATGTAAATGAGTATTCTCGCAGCACTTTGGGGTATTCCCCAGCACTCAAACATCACTGAGGGCGTCCCCAGTGCTGCTTGAACACACTCCAGCGACGACCTCTGTCTTCTTATCCGCCTCTGCCGCCTTCTCTCGCACTCCTCTTCTCTTGGTTCCAAAGCATCGACTGCACATTTCTGTTGGCTGATGGACACTCGAAGTCGGTGCTTTGGAACGAAAAGAAGAGGAGCGCGAGGGACGAAGGTGGAGAAGAAGACAGAGGCCGTCGCTGGAAAGTTTTCAGACAGTACAGGGGACACCCCCAGTGTAGTTTGAGTGCAGGGGAACGCCCCAAGTGCTGCAAGAAAACTCATTTACATAAAGAAGAAAGAAGATATTTCTCCGAATTAAAAAGGTAAGAGAAGAATAGCCTTTCTTAAGGCTATTCCTATGTTTATTTTGTTTAAAAAGGGTGTTCTAGTGATAGAATCCCTTTAAGTATTGTACATCTAAAGATGATTCTTCATTTTTTGGCTGCCCTACTGACTGTGAGATTGTGCAGTTTCATAAATATGTCTAAATCTTTGTCAAACAGCAAACAGTCACTTTTCACAATTTTAGAAACGGGCACACAGGGCTCTGACCTCTGGTGTCAATGGTTCCGCAGATAAAGCTCTATTTTGGAGTAAGACACACTAGTAAAAAAAAGTGCAAACACATTGATAAATGCGGACTATTGTTCCATTATTGGGGAATTCATCTTCTGTATTTTTTTTCCAACATATTTCTCTTTGGAGTTATGGCTGATACACAAATATAGTTAAGGCATTTGGGATAGATACGTGATACCATTAAACCATGACACACCATTAAACTATAGATCCATTTATTCCAGCTCTTTCAGGCTAATATTTTCCAATACATGATATAAAAACAAAAAGGCAGTATGGTGTAGAGCTACGGAAGTAACCACATATCCAGTGAAATACCAGTGAGGCGAGATAAATTGGAAAAAAAAAAATCAATTTGTCAGTAGGCAAGGCTTCATTTCACAGTTTTGATGGAGTGCCTTGTGGTTCCTTTCATCTTCCTATACTGATCATACTATCAGGAACATCATATGCCCTACAAATATGTCAAGAAATTGCATAATATGTGACAAGATTTTGCAGGATCGGCATATTAATGCCTAATTGTTGGGCTAGGCAATCAATATCATATCAGTGTGAGTCTGATCCTTACGTTCCTGCCAATCTGATATTTGGAAAGGTATAAAGCTGCAACAGCCTGTCCAGCCATTAGCTGAGGCCATACAAGAAGACTTACCCATATAGACACATACAAAGCCACAGCATTCATTAATATTTAATCATTAAAATATAGTGTATGAGGGCCTGAAAGCATGCAAACAGTTACCGATCAAACATGCTACACTATAGAATCTGTATTATACAGTAGGTTAAATGCTAATCATATAGCAAAAAGAACAATAGCCAGTTTGGTACACAGATACCTATTTGCATACTTTTATTTTTATTGATATCATTTTTGTGTTTGCTTATTGGGAATACTTCTTGGAAATACTGCTCATCTCAGATTATACACTCCAGCTCCAGATGTTGAAGGTATACCTTGTGCTGTAAAGAGATTGTGAAGAACAGTTCTCCCAAGTGCATATTGTAACTAGAGAACCGCTGCTTTACAGTAATTTAAGCCATCTTTTCTCATACCAATCACAGGCAAAGAACTTGTATCAGGGCCAAGTTCATACACCCTATCCCTCGATTGGATGCTGAGCCAGGTCCCTGATAGGCTCTGCCTTCCAAACCTCTGACTGCCCAACAGTCTCAACCAGTTTGGCTATCAGACACAACAACGTTAAAGAGACAGTTGTATGAGAAATGCACACCCTAGTCACAATTTCCTTGACTACCATCTCCCTGACCGGACCAATGGTTGCAGAGAAGAAAATGGTGCTGGGGTGCAAACATTTAGATTCCTGACAAGGATCTTGACTCCATCAGAGCAGACAATGATCTTTACAGTGCCTTTCTCCTCTAGCTCATAGAGTGGTTCTTTTAAATGACAAAACTATTTTTGGTGGTAATGTCCTTTTACATCTGTACATCTAAGGACGGTGTCACACAGTCTTTGTTGTGACAGTTTATTGAGCCAATGGTATTGTGTATTCAAAAGAAATCAGAAATATAAAGAAATTCCTTTAAAGGAATTGTCTAGTAGTATACAGTATTTCTAATGACCTATCTAAAGCATATCCATAGGATAGGTCAAGAAACAGCAGATCATCAGGGGTCCAACCAGCATCTGTGCTGATCAGCTTTTCTCAGAGGCCTCACTGTACCAGAATAAGCACAGATTCATACACCATGAAGCACCCACTTTCCTGGGTGCTAGTACTACTCAATACTATGCATGCACCCATTACTTTAGTTTTGATAGACTACTGCACAAATGCATTTTAAAGGAAACTTGTTTATGCGATAGCTTCACCTAAAGAGAGTCTTTCATCTCCCCTAATATAGGACATGTTATTGAAAACCTGATGGTGCTCTTAACTCAGTGCACTTCAGTTTTACTGGTATTTTCCCTGTTGCAAAGATATTGGTGCTATTAGTTTTGGTGACTGATATCATTGTACTTGTCAGAGAGGCTGGTCATACAGCTCAGTGTCATTGCAAGGAGGTTGGGAACACTCCCTAATGGTACACTTCTCTAGTCTTCTACTCTGAAGGGGGCATTCCTGACTGGCCTATAATAAGGTCACTTAGCAGGTACAGTGATGTAGCTGAAACTAATGGCACCAATATCGCTGAAACTGGGGAAATATGCTATCAAAACCGAAACTGTGTTAAATTCCGCACACTTTCAGCTTGGCAATGGTATATTACATGCCATATCTTAGATGAAAAGAAAGGTCCTCTTTAAAACACTAGAAATGCTTTACAATTTAGAAATGCTCAAAAAAATCTCTTTTTCAGTTAAGAGCTTCATTTAGGAAGTTATCATTCAAGAAATATCCTATAAATAGCACTGGAATTCAAGTGACTACTTTGTTATTCTGTGCCACTATTACATCCTATGCTAAACTAAGAGGGGTTTGCTTGACAATTTTAGACATTTTTTAGTCATATAATTTTAGACATATTTTGTATTAATATAATTATACTTCAACATCTTGAATATAGATATATCTCTTCTAATTCATTGAGGGGACATATTGAATAGTACTACTAAAATTGTGGTTACGTTTTTAACTTTAAAGCAAATTACATTGAAATTGAATTTTTTTTTTAAATTCATGTAATTGATATTACTTAGATTAATGAACAGAGGCATAAGAACATATTACAGATTTACACTGACAACAGGTTGCTGAGTTTTTATTTTTATATACATAAAACATGTACTTGATACTCTATTGATCAAGTATAGAAAAAACAATGATGATGTAAACCTAAAAAGTAATTACAATGCAATAAACAATACAGAAAAATGTGATAAAAAAAAAGCATTCTGTGTTTTACTGTAGCAGCAACGGGAATGAGATTTTAGTTAATCTCATCCACACATTGCATAAAAATAGACCTACTTTTTCAAAAGCGCAAGAATGTTGATTTTAGATGCAGAATTGCAAGTGTTTTTCCTGTCAGTCTAATAGGGGAAAGAAAAGAGGCAATGAAAATGCTGTGAAAAAAAACCACATGATTTGTTATATTTTTCAATTCTAATACCATCTACTATAACTGCCGAGTGGTCTTCTCATACTCTTACTGGGGGAGGGGGAAAGAAAAGGGTTCATGAATAAAGTTATATTGAGGGTCTTTGAATGGGTTCTACAGTTAGTATCAAGGACAGGATCAGATCCTTTAACCTCTTCCCGACATCTGCTGTAATAGTATGGCGCTGCCGGGAAGGACTTCCCGCAAACCACTGTAGTACTACGGCGGCTGTGTACGCACCATGCCCTGCGAGTGTCAGCCGTATTTTAGGGCTGACAATGCCCTGTAACACCCACGGTCGGAACCGGGTCCGATTGCAGGGGTTAACCCCTGAGATGCCGCCGGTCAAACATGACTGTCGGCATCTCAGGGGTTTCGGTATATTATGGTGCCAATCGCCACCCCCCGCAACAGTTTCAGGGGGTGCTGGTGTTGGTAATGGGCAGCCCGGGGTCTGATCAGTGACCCCGGGTCTTCCACATGCTGTCCCCTGCACGTACCTGGTTGATCCTGCCAAAAAGGAAGCTGTCAGCCCCGTGCATCTACACAGGCTGACAGCTTCCTCTACACTGCAATACATATGTAACACGTGTATTGCGGTATACATTTAGTGAAGCAGAGATCAGCAGATCACTGCTTTAATCCCCCATGGGGACAGAAAAAAAAAGTTATAAAAAAGTAAAAATAAAAAAGTTTAAATAATTTAAAAAAAAATTAGAAATAAAGCCCCCAAAATCCCTTTTTCCCATATAAAATGTTTTATTATGTAAAATAAAGAAAAATAGAAAGAAACATTACATATTTGGTATCACCGCGTCCGTAATAACTTCAACAATAAAATTAAAACATTATTTAACCTGAACGGCGAACATCATTAAAAAAAAAAAAAAAAGTAGAAAAATAATGATTATTCACCACCTTTCCCTTACAAAATGTTCAATAAAAAGTAATCAAATGGTCAGATGAAAACCAAAATGGTACCAATAAAAAGCAGAGGTCATCCCACAAAAAATAAGCCCTCAACCAGCTCTGTCTACTGAAAAATAAAAATGTTATGCCTTTCAGAAGATGGCGATGCAAAAATAATTGATTTTTTTCCCTAAATTGAATTTTATTCTGCACAAATAGCAACGCATTAAAAAATTATATAAATGAGGTATTGCCGTAACTGTACCGACCCGCAGAATAAAGGTAACACGTTACTTCTAGTGTATGCTGCACAGGAAAAAAAAAATGCTAAAAAGCAATGCCAGAATTAATGTTTCCTTTTACATCCCACCCAGACAGAGATAATAATATGTAGTCAATAAGTTACCTCAAAATGGTGCCATTGAAAACTACATCTAATACCGCAAACACCAAGCCCTCATGTGGCCACATTGCCAGAAAATAAAAATAAACACAGCACAGCATACATATTCACTTCGGGGTTACTAATGCTCATTACATCACTTGATAAATTTTTTGAGGGGTTTTCAAAACGGGTCACTTTCTAGAGGTTTTCACTGTTTTGACACCTCAAGGGCTTTGTAAATGCGACATGGTTCCTGAAACTGATCACTGCTGGATCTGCCCTCTAAAAGCTCCTTGGTGCGCTTTCCCTTCTGCATCTCGCTGTGCGTCCATATATTAGTTTACACTCACAAGTGGGGTACTATGGTAGTCGGGAGAACTTGCATAACAAATTGTGGGATGCGTTTTCTCCTTTAACCCCTTGTGAATGTGCAAATTCTAGGGCTAAACGAAAATATTAGTAAAATAAAATCAAATGTGTAAATTTCACCTCCATTTTGTCTTAATTCCTGTTAAAGGGATATTCCCATGTACATAATCATATCTATATTTGTAGATAATTAAAAGTTAAACATTTTTACAAATATAAGTAATTAAAAATTCTGCAGAGTTTTAAAGATGTTATCTTGATCGGTTGCCATGGATACGACCACTAATGCAGAAACTTTCTATGGTCTGGGACTTGTCAGGAACCCAGCTATGATTTTCTTATTGTAGCTGGGGTATCAGGTGGGGACACTACATGTATCATAAGATATCCCGGCCACAATAAAGAAATCATGGCTGATTTTCTGACCTTAGAAAGTTTCTGCATTGGTGGTTGTATCCTCTGGCAACTGATCAAGATAACAGACTGTCACCACTAAAAGTTAGAGAAAATCTTTAAAACTCTGCAGAATTTTTAATTACTTCTATTTGAAAAAATGTTTAACTTTTAATTATCTACGAATTTAAAAATAATTATGTAGATGGGAATACCTCTTTAAGCACTTATAGGGTTAAAACACTAGGTATATGTTGTTTTGGCTTATTTAAGGGCTGCAGTTTTGAAAATGGGGTGATTTATGGGGGTTTCTAATACAAGGGTCTTTCAAAACCCCTTCATAACTGGATTAGTCCCTTAAAAAATGGGTTATGGAAATTTCTTGAAAATTTTGAATATTGTTATTTCACTTGTAAACCTTATAATGTCCGTAAAAAATAAAAGGGCGCCTAAAGTTTGATGCCGACATAAAGCAGAGATCTGGTATATTAGATTTATGATATAATTTTGGCGGTCTGACTATCTGTATGCAATGCACATCATTTCAAACTTTATAAAATGCATATTTTTCAAAATTTCCACTAAATTTCCTATTTTTTCATAATTAAACACAAAACATATCAACCAAAATTTACCACTAACATGAAGTACAATGTGTTACGAGAAAACGATCTCAAAATCACTTTGGTAAGTTAAAGCGTTCCAAAGTTATTGCCACATAAAGTGACACATGTCAGTTTTGAAAAATTGAGCTTAGTCAGGAAGTCAAAAAGTGCCATCAGCGGGAAGGGGTTAAAAAATGAATTAGTAAAATTATTTTCCGGTCAAACAGGATGATATCCAGTCTTCTCCTTGGCATGCAATGTACTATTTCAACATATACCTATAAAATTACCATGTTAGGGTACAACATTGCATGCAAGAAGACAGGGCCAGCATGTAAGCCTTCTTCATATGTTTATGGGGACAAGTTACATAATTAGTATTTTTTAGATGACTGATCACTAGTACTATTAGTAAAATATATTTTTGTGATTTTGTAGTTAGCAGTTTTTTATGATTTTCAGCGTTTTTTTTTTTTATTTGTGAACCACTACACAGTTTTCAATTTTCTACAACAGTAAAACAAATGAAGGCTATGGTGGGATTGTTTGCTATGGGCATTTTTTCCTTTTTGACAATTTCATAAGTGTTCCCCATTGTTTTTTTCCTACGGAGAGCAAACATCGATTATATTTAAGAAGCATTCATTGTTTAGCCAACAAAATGTGTAGATTTATTTAGCCTGATATAAAATAGTTGTTTTCAAAAGTAGACCACAAAAAAAAATCCAATTTTTATAGCCAAGCTATTGCATTAGCCAAATTAATAAATAGCCATATTCAAATTAATTTAGGAAATAAATACTGTAGAAAAACTTCAATCTTGCATTTCATAAAGGAGTGTGAAAGAATCTTAGTTTATTAGAGGTTATTAACAATTTATTAACACTGACTTTATTGTTTGCATATTTTACAATGTACTCTTTTAGAATACTATTTGCATATTTATGTGCTATTAATATTGTTTGTGCATGTACTAAAAAAAGTAAACTTGTTATATATCTGTACCAGCAAACTGTTCATGAAGAAAGCACTCGCTCTATGATTGAAGGAATGAAAGTGGATGCCTCTAATGTGCCTTCTACATATCTGGCAGAAATTGCACGTCTTCTGCAGTCTATTGCTGAGGTGGATCTTCTGCTCAATTCTTCATATCTGAATAAGAAAGACTGTGAAGAACTTTCAAAACAAGACGAGTGTCTCAAGGTAACACAATTAACCTATTACATTTTTTATAGCAAATTTTTCTGAATATTTGTGAAATTGTGCTCCATGTGTTTAGGATGTCTTTGACTACTTTACATTCTGCAGGCAGGACCAGATTTAAAAAGGGCCCCCTTGTGCTTCTACCACCTTGGAGGATGAAGTGGCCTTCACCATCCATGTTCAAAGATATACACTACTCTATAGCTGAAGTGTAAATCTCTCAAAATGTTCTAGAATTTCTTTATTCAACTGAAATAGCCAATAGATAGAGCCCATGTTTATTTCTGCTATTGACTCAATTGTACTTTGTGCGAAATTTGTTCTCTCTGGGACCTGTACCTACCTTTAAAATGAATCCTCCGTAGGATCTGTTACCCGACTTTTCCTCAACCTGTCCTTCTGACAGTTAAATCTAGAATCTCAGCCGTGGTTGGGTTTTATAGATACAGCATAGCACCCCTAAACTTGTCAGAAACCAGCCATGATTTCATGAATGTGGTCAGATTATCTTCTCATGCATGTAGTGTCCTTTCCTAATAATCTGTCCACTATAAGAAAATCAAAGCTGACCATAGAAAGTTCTTGTATTCATGGTGGTATCCATTGTCATCCGTTCAAGACAATAGATTGTCACCACAAAAATGGTTTGAGAAATTTTTTTAAACTCTGCAAAATTTCAATTATTTATATGTACAAAAATGTTTCATTTAATTTGTAATTGTCTACAAATTTAAATATGGTTATGTTCATGGGAAACCCCTACTAAAGCCCTACTGCAAAGGCCTTTTGGACTGTGGATATGCACTTTCCCATTTCTCAGATGAACCTGATGGACATATATCTTTTTTTAACTATACTATGTAACATATTCCAAGAAATGTGCTAATTAACTTACTGCATCATGAAATAGTGCTTATAATGCCCAACACTTGGTCTGTGTAATGGGAAACTTATTGATGATTTTTTTTTAATATGCATAGAATATACAATATAATAATAATAATAATAATAATAATAATAATAATAATAATAATATAATATTTTTTTTTTTTTTTTGAGGAGTCTTCAGTAGTTGATACCTTTCTTAATGGCTAACTAAAACTAATGACATATTGCAAGCTTTTGGGACTATTAAAAAGGTCATCAGGCTTGTAGGGACCTGGAAGGGACCTTTTTAATAGTCCCAAAAGTTCGCAATATGTCATCATTTTTAGTTAGCCATTAAAAAAGGTATCAACTACTGAAGACTCCTCAAAAACATTTGTTTATATTTCATATCCACTGGCTAACATGGTACAAAGATATTTTTCCTTATATAAAATATACAAATACATGTATTAGGCTAAGGCCCCATGTGGCGTCACAGAGCAAAAAAGCGCTGCGGGAAAAACCAAGGTGACAACGGCGGCAGCTTTTGACAGAAAGAACACAGAGGTTTTCTCTGCAGACTTTCTGCTTCTATTATACCTGTAGGTAAACCGCTTGCATTTCCATAGGTATAATTGACATTAGCAATTTCCAAAACAGCAATGGTTGTGACTGTAAATGGTCCAATATTTTCCCACAGTGTTTCCGTCAGGGGCGTACTGCGGTGTTTACATCACGTGGGACTGGGGCCTCAAAGGGGTTTGCTCACAAAAGACATTTATGGCATATAATGGCTGAAACTAAATAGCTCTGGGAGCTAAAGTGTTTATGGGTTATGTTCATGGCAAAATCCTAAACTGAAAAAAAAGAGGGGCCTCCGCCAACATTAATCATAACAGAACACCAATATCACCACTGAAAGATTGTCAAATATGAACTGATTGTCATAATTCTTTAGATCGTTTAAGTCTAATCTCCAAAATTGCAGTGTACTAAGTGTATAGTTTAATATAAGCAGTTATACAAACCATTGGCACTGTGTGGACCTCATGAAATCTACCACCATTTACTGCACAGCCAAAATTATGCTAAAGTGCTTATTTTCTATGTTTTTTTTCTGGTTAAGTGGTTTCAGGACTTTTTTTCATTTCTATTCATTTCAATTCTCTTACATTTGCTTTAATAATCTGCTGGAATCAAAACATGCTTGTACATTATTGCAGTAATAAAGTTGTATTTTAGCTGACCCCACTCTCATCAGGATTCAAGCAGTAATTTTCTTTGCATTGAAAACAGTTGGTGGTTGTGTTATATGTACCAAGCTGACACTGTTAAAAAGTGTACTAGTACGTCTAAATGCAAAATTACACTGATGAAAGAGTTGTACAAGGGACAGCATCCTAACAGTGAACCCAATAACAGAACTTTATGATACACTGAACACTGGTTATCTCCAAGCAAAATAGGGATTTTTATATTCATTTGCTTATTTATTGGGATTTTTGAAGCTAATCTTCACATAAAGCTTTAAAGCCAAACACCACTTCTGTTAACACAAAATATCTCCTCACTTTCAGGCAAAGTGTTGATTCTGCCTCTTCCAGTCCCCCCGTTCAGTTAAAGAGGACCTGTCACCTCTATTGCCTGTTTTAGTAAATACTTGCATGTCCCATAAAAATAGTAACAATTCTTTAGCATCTTATCAGTGTAATGCTTATCTGTACATCTTGCAACGTATATATACTACTGGAAGTAACGTTGATTATGGAACTTTGCCTAATATCCGTAACATCTAGACCTTGAGGATTCAAAGAATTATTTAATCCTTCTTAATGCCTTGTTTATACATCTATAACATACAAATGTGTTTATTATTAACTGCTCTTGAAAAGCATTGATTCACAGACCAGGGGTGCCCAATACGTTGATCACGATCCACCGGTCGATCGCGAAGGACGTATGAGTCGATCGCGGGATTGGTGTCTGCTTGTTGATAGCGCAGGCTGAGAATCATCTCCGGACACTGGCAGGCCGGGGCCTTGCACTCGTTCGCAGTCAGGGCTGTGGCGGCCCCGCCTGCCAGTGTCCGGAGATGATTCTCAGCCTGCTTTGTGAACAAGCAGACACCGGAGAGCTGTCTCCTGCTCTCATGCTCCGCCCCCCCCACAGCCCCCCCCCCCCCCCGTTGTGAATCAATGCTTTTCAAGAGCAGTTAATAATAAACACATTTGTATATTATAGGTATATAAACAAGGCATTAAGAAGGATTAAATAATTCTTTGAATCCTCAAGGTCTAGATGTTACGGATAGTAGGCAAAGTTCCATAATCGACGTTACTTCCCCATCCCCGTCCCATCCCCGCCCACAAGAAGTGGGTAGTAGATCTTATCCCTTGGTCAGTTTCTAAAGTAGCTCACATGCTGAAAAAGTGACAGCACCCCTGCTCTAGACTATCTATTCATGATATAATACCACAAAACAAAGTTGCCTTGAAATGCTAATTATTTTGTGACACCTATAGCAATGGTGAAGGAGAACACATCTGTGTAGCATGTTAAATTTTATTGCTATATAATACATTTGGGGTGTTTTCCTTAAAGGGGTTATCCAGCTTCCAAAAAGTATCTGCAAACACATCCACTAGAGTGCTAAATACTCACTATTCTCTTGTGCCCTTTTGCTTTGCTTCATTTTACTTACTTCTCCTTGCAACAAATATCAAATTACCTTTCCTATGATTCATCTGCCTACACTCACTCTTTGGGTACTCCTCCCTTCTCTACTCTCCCCTGCACTGAAATCACAGGTAAAAAATCACTCCCATATCTGGTCACATATTGCTGTGATGTTTTTGCTGCCTGGACTTCTCTCAGGGAGGGCTAGTGAGCTTACAAAATTAACATTACAGATGTGGTCATATAAATGGTGCTGTATTTAAACAGGATATATAATAGGAAGTGTTTGTTGTTTATACACCCTGCTTTGTCCTATAATTTAAAAAAACTGGATAATCCCTTTAATGAAAGGGCCACAGATTTGCTGAAACTTCTGTTCTTGCTAGCATATGTATACAAACTTGTATTTACTGTCAGCATTATGTTTACTCTTCTAATGTTCTGCACTTGCTTAATGTAGCAAAATAATATACAGCATGATTTATTTTTAAGTATTATTGATGGCACGGATGAGAATGGATGAGAAAACTGCATTAAGCAGAGTTAAGCAAGAAAACAATTGGACTAAACAAAGAGTGCAAGTATATTAGTTTTTATTTAGTTTTTGTTTATCTATAGTTTTTACGTATTCTTCAATGTGATCATTTTAAGAAACTAAGACTAGACTAGTATAACCTAGCATGTTTATGATTAAAGATGACTTGTTACCAGATCTGAAAAGTCCAATGACGTACATGACTTGATAGGTGTTGTTACCCTGACCATTTTGGTATTTTGTGAAAAGGTGACAGACAAAGTGCTGGAGTCACGGTATATCTCCCCCAGATTCCTGACCTATGTGTGGTTAAGGGTGGGTCTGGAATAGGTTTCAGCCCAGGTGTGGGTCCTTGGCTTGTTATTGGCCCATAAAAGGCTGCAGAGCCTGTACTTCAGGGCAGATCCTGGAAGGAGAGTAAGTGGCTGGGTCTGTCCTGACACTGAGAACCTTGTGATGGTGGGTTTTTTTTGTTGATCTGTGTGCCTAGTAGTAAGCCACATGTACAGTTAGTGTTTGTTTAGTTAGCTCTCAGACAAGCAGGTTTTGTTTTGCCTGAAGTCAAGACTTTATTTTATTTTGCTCATTTTTGTGCCTGACGTAAAGGTTAATTTATTTTGCTATTTTTCTTAAATAAACTGCTTTGTTGCCAGATTTGTTTCCCTGCCTCTGACTGGTTGGGTCCGCACCACTGCTTCTACCAAGCTACCTTCCCCACAATTGGTTCCAAAGATATAAGTCCTTTAGTATTGTTGCAAGTTATTGTATAGTAGTCAAGTGGGCAGTAATACTGCATGACATACAACACACTGAGAAACAATAGTGTTACCACCCACTTAGCTATTATACCCTAATTTGCATTAATTGTAAAAGGGTTTATAGCTTCAGAATGGCAGATTTGGAAAAACGAAATGCTGACTATTCCCATCAGATTATATATGTAATTTGGTTTCTTAGACCCAATAACAGGTCCCCTTTAAGGTAAAGGAATTTGATTAATAGACTAAGGCCATGTGTATGAATAGAGTCATGTGCAGAGAGCTTTCATGAGGGTGCATGTAATCCCTGGAGTCCTGTACTAAGGAGCACTGTGTTACTGTATGGTGCCTCTATATAGAACACTGTTATGGAGCGATTCTAGAGCAGAAACTTTCCATTCTGCAGTGGCATGCTATGGAACGGCAAAGAAGGTGCAAAATAATACATCTGTATAGACTTTTACAGGTGCTATATTACAACTTTATATTACCTGGGGGTTGTAGAGAACCATGATACCAATACAGAGTTGCATAAAGATAGTGCTTGCCTCTAGATATCCTGGTGGGCTCACATTACAAAATACTATTAAGACATTATTTTGGTTCCAAAAAAATGTACTCTTGTCTTATAATGTGCTAGTACAGCAGTTCTTAACAGAAGGCAGTAGGCAATATACTTAAAGGGGCTCCATCATTGGCAAAAGTCATTTTTAGATAAGCACATCCTTGTATAGTCTTTAGAAAGGCTATTCCACGCCTACCTTTTGTACTGTATGTAATTCGCCTCAGTGGTTTTTGAATGAGCCCGTTTTTATTCATATGCTAATTAGCCTCTCTGTGCACCCCGGAAGTCTCATTGTGCACCCCCTGCCTATTGTTTCCTATGTATGTATACAGCACAGGCTGCTGATAGGAGAGAATAGTAGAGAGGAGGCTGCTGGGAACTTCCTGTGCTGGCTGGAAGCTAATTAGCATATGAATAAAAATGGACATATTCAAAAAACGCTGAGGCAATTTACATACAAAAGGTAGGTGTAGGATAGCCTTTCTAAAGGCTATGCATGTATGTGCTTAGTTAAAAATGACTTTTGCCAATGATAGAGCCCCTTTAATTCCAAAACAATTTATGACTCCACTTGACAATGATTGCTGCAGAACAAATGTAGTATTGCATAGTAACCATGTAAATGAATGACCATACATGTACTGTACATGGATTGGAAAGGTCTGCAAGAGCAGGTGATCCCTCCCCATGTCATCCACATGTCTAAATAGCACACATAATGTAGACAGAAAGAAAACTTAAATTAAACTCAATAGATAATAGTACATGAAAATAATAGTTTTTAATAATTTTTCTTCTGCGTAAACCATAATCCTTTCATATTGCCAAGCAATAATTTATGTAATTTATGTAAGTTGTTTTACAAAAAGCCATTTTCCTCTTTCATTAGTAGCAATTACCATTATTATAATGAAAAGTACGGTCATCAGGTATAAGAAGGTCATAAAGGAAGTAAATCACTGGCAATTATGTAACGTATGCCCATGTTTATGTAATTTATATGTCCTGCATTGTACAGCATACAGAGTCAATGACCCTGTTGGAGATTGTATCCTCACTGAGAGATTGTCATTTCTTTACATAATGTATGAATTTCTTGGTGTGAATTATGCTTATTACTTATCACTCTTATAATTATGTTATGATAGCTAGGTATGCATGTAATTAAATGGATCACTCTGAATACAAGGGGCGGTGTCCATTGGTCATATTTCTTTGGAATATTAAACCATCATAATATGTTTCTAAACACATTTTTAAGTCCTAGAGGAATCTTGCAAGTATTTGTCTTAATAAAAACGGGCATCATTTTCATTTACATTTCTTTGATTAATTTTTATTTCTTCAACAAATCACTCATTATAAGCTGTATACATGGAATGGCAGAAGATAAACAGTATGTATGTTGGAGGAAAGCTTTAGTATTAAACTAAGGTTTTAGCCAAAATAGATAGGCATGAAACATAGTATACGACAAAAAAATGACTTGTATAAGTATGGAAAAATAAATACTATGAAATGCTATGCAAGTATATAGGTTTGGAAAAGAAACTCCTATGACTCTGCTTTCAGATTTTTTTTTTCAATTCCCACAGCTTAATAGATTTATGGACATTTTATATTGGTAACCTTGCCTAGGATAGTTTATATATTGTGATGTCCACCATTTTGACAATGGGAATGGTAATGTACAGTTGCAAATGCATTAAAAAGAAACTTTCACTGTGGCAACACAGTGGCCCAGTGGTTAGCCACCCAGCGCTTGAGTCCTGGGTTCGAATCCCGCCAGGAACAACATCTGCAAGGAGTTTGTATGTTCTCCCCGTGTTTGCGTGGATTTCCTCCCATTCTACAAAGACATACTGATTGGAAAATAAATGTACATTGTGAACACTATATGGGGCTTACAATCTACAAAAGAAAAGAAAGACCCTTTCACCTCCTCCACCAACTCCAAGTCTTTGCATCCTTCAATCGGTGTAGGTCCACTGATTCTGGCACAGTTGGAATGTTTTTTCTAGCCCTGACCATTCTCCAGCAAATATTGATGTTATTTTTAGAACCATTATGCTTTATTGTGTCAAGTGGGTAGTCCCGGTAATTTTGCTCTAGCCAGGAATGCCCATCTGAGGGTATATGGGAAGATTACGCAAATCTGACTTCCATGTTGTAATTATCATGGAAGTCAGATTTGCATATTCTTCCTATGTTCCTTTGCACAGTGGAGCACTCATGGCTTAATAAGACTCCACACACCTAAATGGTGGTTCTCTCCTTATGGAGTGACAATATCCCCTCATCTGAGGGTTGAGATCATAAAATTAACTGAAACTAACACCAATATTTGCTCGGGAAAGGTCAAGGATAGAAAAAAATATCAACTTCACCAGAATCAGTGGAGCAACACCCATTGAAGGATGCAAAAAGTTGAAGATGATGGAGAAGGTGAAAGGTCGTCTTTAATGCATTCACAAATAGGGATTACCATTCCCATTGTCAAGGGAATGTGTCATATAACATCTGATACAGTCTGATTGACAGCATTGGACTGTGTAGAGACACATGGTGGGGACTGGAGAAAAATTCCATCTGCGCTGGAATCCATGGAGCAGCACATATTGAAAGTGAGTTGGAGTTGGTTTAATAAATTTTAAGGAGCAATAATAGGGGGATGGCACAATGCAGTTGTCAGAAAATATACTACAAATTTATTTTATGGGGAAGTACAGTTTTTATTAAAAAAAAAAAAAAAAAATAGTTGAGAGATGAGAGTTTCTCTTTAAAGGGGCTCTATCAGCAAAATTTTGCTGTATGAGCCCCACATATACGTGAATAGCCTTTAAAAAGTCTATTCAGGCACCGCTAATCTTATTTTAAACCCCCGTCCCTTTTTAAAATAAAACTATAAAAACATATAGGTAAATCATACCTGAATGTGCACCGTCATCTTCTGACACGCCTACCTCTTCTTTCTTCTTCTTTCGGCGACGCCCTCCGGTCCTGGCTCTTCCCGACTTCATCTTTATCTTCTTCTGGCGATTCAAATGCGATCGGTTGAAATCCGCTCCCTCCGGAGCTACTGCTCACACTCCGGTGGCATTGCCATTGAGAAAAATGGCGCCGGAGTGTGTGCAGTAGCTCCGGAGGGAGTGCTACTGTGTACGCGCCGGATTTCAACCAATCGCATTTGAACCACCGGAAGAAGATAAAGACGAAGCCGGGAAAAGCCAGGACCGGAGGGCGTCGCTGAAAGAAGAGGTAGGTGTGTCAGAAGATGACGTCGTATCGTGCACATCCGCCCCCGTGCATGCAAAGGTATGATTTACAGATATGTTTTTATAGTTTTATTTTAAAACGGGGCGGGGGTTTAAATTAAGATTAGCGGTGCCTAAATAGCCTTTTTAAAGGCTATTCACGTACATGTGGGGCTCATACAGCAAAATTTTGCTGATAGAGCCCCTTTAACATCCGATTACCTGTCAGTCTTTCTAAGGAGGTAATGTGCAGGTGCTGTTTTGCCTCTTCAATATATAATAGCATGCTTAATTTAACAATTGGCTCTCTCCCAATTGTTGCCCTTGTGCCGCTCTTATAAATATTCTGGAGGTATTGATATTTTTAAGTGAAAGTGAATTTTAGGTCCTTTCTACATCAAGTTAGTACTGCACTTGTACTCTTAAAGGTTGTATTGATTTATCAATCTTCAGTAGACAGTTTTTACTGCAATGCTGTGTCCATTTGTGTATGTTAGTACAAATCTAACAAAGTAGAACAACTTTGATTACAATCAATTACAGCTTAGTTAATGTAGTACAGTACAAGGCAAGTGCAGACTTTTTATGAACCACTCTAATAGATGTTTGATCTGAAGCACTAAAGAGTAACTTAAATGGTTGAGTAGAGTCACATTTGTGTCTATGGCAGTAAAATATACAGCTAGACATAACTCATTTTTCTTTGACTTAGGATATCAGAACATTGCCTAGATACAGTTTATCTGATGGATTACCTAGGACAAGAAGGTTTATATGCATCATGTAGCCATAGACTGGCTTTGTTTCCCTAGGTGTTTTTAAGACACAACACTATTTGCAGAAAGTCTTGGAATAAACTATTTTAAAGGAATCAGAAGAATTTCAGAAGAAATGATTACTCTGAGGCAGATTTATGAAACTATCTATGGGTAAATCAACCCCACTGTCTGTGGGATTTCTGTGTGATACACCAGCTCTTCAAATCCTGTATTATACATAATACAATGGAGCATATATACTAGTACTGACTACCATTAAGACCAGTCATTTATCAAATGTTTAATGCTGAATGGTGTATCTGTATCTAGTTTAACTTCAATACATCTATTAGTTGGATTGGCTTTTGGCTAGAGATGAGCAAACTGGTTCATAATGATCTGGGGGTCGTTTCACAATTTTTTTTTTTCAATTAAAGTTTTAATTTTTGTGTTTACCAACCACAAATTATCATTATACTATGAGGTATCGTCAGAAATCATGCTATAATATACAGATGTCCAAGATAGGTACGAACAGAATAAAAATGGTAGCATGGAGGTGCAGGAACAGGAGACAGCTAGCTGGGTGACAAAAAGCAGAAGGGTAGAAGGAAGAAGGATGTTAGTTCTGAACTCCAACAAGTTTGCTAAATTGACAGACGAGGGGGTGTTAGCACAGGGATAACATTGTTGCAACAAGACACTTCCTCTGATAGCCAGGAGAATGTTTACTCCAGTAAGAAAGGGGATAGGAGTATAGAGCAGGCCAGAAAGGTGCTGGTAATGGGGGATTCAATTATAAGGGAAACAGACAGGGAAATCTATCATAATGACTGGGATCATCGAATGGTGTGTTGCCTTCCTGGTGCTGGAGTTTGACAAATCTCAGTACGAGTTAATAGATTACTAGGTGGGGCTGCTGTGGATCTAGCGGTGTACGTTAATACAATTGACAAAGCTAGTGGTAGGTGGATTATTTCAGGGACCTAGGCAGCAAGCTGAAAGTAAGGACCTCCAAGGTGGTGTTTTTGGAAATACTACCTGAACCGCGGGCCGCACATGGGAGACAGTGGGAGATTAGGAGGTTAAACAGCTGAAGAGCTGATGTAGAGAGGAGAGATTTGGGTTCTTGGAGAATTTGGCTGGCTTTGCTGTCGGATACAGGTTCTAAGGTAGGGATGAGCTGCATTTCAATTGCAAGGACGCAACTGTGCTGTGGGAGAAGACGGCTTGATGGTTGGAGGAGTGTTTAAACTAGGGACTGGGTGTAGAGGGCAAGATAGTATAGAAATGGAAAGAGGGCTAAATACTGTAACTGGCGAGTAGCGGGAGGTGGGGTGAGAACAGTCAGTAAGCAGAAGAAGAGTAAGGATAAAGAAAAACCCTAAACTGTATGTATACTAACACGAGAAGTCTCACTAACAAGGTGGAGGAACTAGACGTCATAATGTCATTCTTCAATTACATAAATAATAAGAAAATAAAAACTAATAAAGGAGACCCTCTCAAAAATAATCTGAGTGTAAGGCCTCTTTTAGAAGACCATCTGCTGGCCACTGCATCGGCAATGCTTCTGCAGGGGTTCAGTCATTCAATGAATAGGAAGCACAGAAGTACGGCCGTAAAATTGGATAGGAATAGGACCTGTCTAGAGTTTTGCACCCCCACACTATCAGCTCGCACACGAGACCACGTAATTCATGGTTGTTCGCGTGGGCTGACAGAAATGAATGGGTCAGTGTGCTATTCAGCCCAATGAACTATGCTACGCTCCTTTTCAAGGGGCCTAATGACGGAGGAGGAGGAGGAGGAAAAGGCAGATCTATTAAATGTCTTTTTCTCTACTGTATTTACACAAGGAAATCCAATGACCAACAACATGATTAGGGATAATGCAAATTCTCCAATCTCTGTTTAATCCAGAAGGAAGTGCAGCACTGCCTTTAAAATACTAAAATGGAGAAATTGCTGTGTCCAGATGGCATACATTCCTGAGTTCTAAGGGATTTATGTATGTTGGTAGAACTTCTATATAATATTTTGGGGTTTAGGAATGACTGGGTCTGTTCCACATGATTGGCATATAGCAAATGGGGTGACAAATTATATTCCAAAAAATGGTCTAAAAGTGAGCCTAGAAACTATAAGCTGGTAAGCTTGACCTTTCTTGTGGGTAAGATATTTGAGGGCTTTCTAAGAGAGGCTGTCCTGGAGTATCTCAATGTAAATAATCTGGCTTACTGATAGGAAACAGAGGGTGCTTGCCAATAGGAAAGACTGAGTCACAGTCATCAATGAGGTACCGCAGGGGTCGGTATTAGGTTCTCACCTGTTTAATATGTTTATTAATGACCTGGTGAAAGGCTTACAGAGCAGGATTAGGTGGATTGGAGTACAACAATAGATTAATAAACTTGATGTTATTCAGTTTAGAAAAAAAGATATCTATGGGGAGATCTAATAACAAATACATGAAAGGACAGCACAAAGAACTTCCTAATGATTTTTTTATTCCTACGCAAGTGACACTATTAAAGGGACATCCTCTACTTCTAGAGGCTACATAGGTGGAGATTCTTTACTGTCAGGATAGAGAGGCTAGGAATTCATATTTTTAAGGATAAGTTGATCCAGGGTTTTATACTTATTGTCAGATTGGAGTCGGGAAGGAATTTGTTCCCCTGACTTGGGGCAATTGGCATAAGCCTCTTGTTTTTTTGGGTTATTTTGCCTTCCTCTGGATCAACACTGTAAGGCTATAGAAGGATCTGTGTCTTCATTCAACCTCATCTACTATATACGAAGTGCTATAACTCTAGCGAGATATAATAAATGGAAGGCATAATAAGAGTATAATAAGCGAAGGCTCAGGAGTTGTGTGGACAAATATAAAACACTGATATTTATGTTTTCTCACCTATACTGGGTGCCTGGTCTTCTTTCATAGTGCCAGTGGGCTCTTGTGGCATCTTATGTGCTCTTCTAGCATCTTCTCTAACATCATGTGCCATTGGGTCACCACTGAGGCTTGCAATCACTGACCTCTGTGAAGACCCTATGGCATGTGATGTCAGAGAAGAGGCTGCAAGAGCCCTTGGGTATTGAGTGTTTTTTTTCTAACTGAAGCTATTCTGAACATATGTTTTACTGGAGGCTGGAGGCAATATGTTTATCTTGTCTACACCTATCTTTAATGTCTGTTCTACTGGATTCTGGGAATGAAGATGTCAAGGAGAGCTGTGAAAAGTTGATTTTTTTTTTTTCTTATTTTATCTGCACTTCTGCTGGGCAGAGACCCCAGAAGTATACTAATAGCACTTATAACAAGCAAAACTTGCGAGCAAATTTTGTGATTATTTGTGAATCAAATCTGATGACTTTTGAAAAAAAAAAATGCAACAAAATTTAGGTACATTTTTGGTGCATGGAGTGACATAAACCACACTTCAGTTTTTTGGTGCAAATTATAGAAGAGTTCTAGCTTATTTTCATGAGTAAACCTGCTCCTGTGTATCAGTTTTGCCAGGACTATACCTTTATGAAAGACTAATTTTTCAGTATAAACTTGATCAAACACCTAATATTGACCAATATAAAATGAATGATACCATGGCTGCTTTAATTAGATTGAAGCAATGTATTTAGGGCCTCTCAAGCAGAAGAATGGGTGCAATTAAAGCGCTCCGTACCCCAATAATGAGAGTAATAACTCACTACTGTGCTTTATTTCAATAGATACTGTACATCATGAGTTCCCTACATGTTCATGTAATCATGTTTAGCCATTCAGGCCTCCCAGTGATTGAATACTTTCTATAGTTAATCTGTCAGATGATGGTTATGCAGGGGACACATGAGAATACATTGTATACAGGGTGTTGTCCTATGATTGTCAACAAAAGACAAATTTGAGTAGGAGAGAATGAACTGGACCGTGAGTCTATAATCTACAATTTCTCTTCTACGAGTACATAGAGATGGATCCTCTCCCTAAAGGCTGGTGTCACTCCAGTTGCTAATGGGTTTCTCTAATCCTTTTTTCTTAGAAATGAAAGTCATATGCTCTTTTCTTAACCAGGTTACAAAGTTTCCCCTGGTACTTTTATACTTAAAATAGCTTGAAGCTATATGGTACATTTTCACTTGTCCATGTAGAATAATTTATTATTGTATTATGTTTTTTCTGATACAAAGCTGTTGACAAAAAAAAAAAAAATTATTACACGAAAATAAATCCAAAGTAGACAGATGACAGACAAATAAATATATAATAGATAGTTAGATAATTCTGCTTGGTCATTCATTTTTTTAGTTTCTTAGGCATTTATTAAGCTATTTTCTTTCCCTTAGCAATAGGCGCTGTTAGTTTTGGTGTATGGTATGCTTATTATGCACTCTACTATCAAGTGGGTGGTCTCAGGCATGGGGAAACCAGGATAAACTTCCAATTTACCTCAATAAAAACTGACCTCCAAACAAATGTAATGAAAACTGAACAATAAAAATCAATAAAGATCTTAAAAACAAGTAATCATTTTATTGTAATTCCAATACTAAAGAGAAATATAAATACTGGACAGGTAAAAAGACAAGGGGGTAGATGGTATCACACCACCAAACAGAAAACACACAAAAGTAGAGCATGAGAATACACATCCAAAGTAGTCATATAAATGCATAGCACACATACTACATATACCCATAGGGGCCAGCATAGCAGTGATCCACAAAAAAACAAACTTCAATAGCATATATGTAAATATCGATCAAAATATACACTGTGCATAGCACCATAGAGTATTATAAACATGTGCATGCAATCATCATATCAAGCAGGTTTCATTGCATGGCGGTCCATATAATGAATGATAAACAAGTATGTTGCATTTTTGGCTTGAAAAAGCGTCAGATTAGACGCGAAACGGCTGTTGCCATTTTTTGTGCCTATAATGCTTTTTCTCCCTCCCTGTACAATTATTTTTATCTGCATTTAATAAAGGACTTTGTTTTTACATACGAGAAGTGTCAAGTATCATCTGCCAAAAGGACCGCGCTCACAGGTCAATAGATTTATTGGGAAAAAACTGGAGTGCAGTCCTTTTGGTTTTTTACATTTCTTTCACACCTGGTCCTTTCCAATTGGTGTTCCTGTGACGTGCTGCTCCCTCCACCTAGTCATCAATCTTCTAAACGTAACTGTGAACGGGATCACAGTCACATTAGGTGAGAGGCCAATCAGGTCTATCTGTCACTTGTGGGTTTTTCAAATTGCCACAGAATATTTATGATTATCTGCACTATGAGTGTGCTCGGTGTCTACTTTTTGTTCAAGTATCATCTGCCGACTATTGAATGCTGAGTGCCCACCCCGATTTTTTTCTATTTTTTTCTTTGAAGAACCATGTGCTATGTATCAGGGGCTGTAGAGCACCGCCTTTAGCGGTGTGCAACTGGCATATTAAGCCGAGAAGGGGGCTTAACAGAGGAAAAGGAGAACGACCTAAGCTACAATGTCTTTGTATTATATATAGCTGTGCCGTCCGGTTTCTCCCTTTATAATAAGGACTTTGTATAAACAAGTATGTCCTGTCTAGTAACCTGAGAACATGATGGAGTAAGTGTTCCCCAGCTGTACAATGGCATCAACAACTCTGCATTTTGCCAGTCAAAGCTTCATCAGGAGTCCTGAGAAGACCAGGGAATATGGCTCAGAGATCTCTGTTACTGTCCAATCAGAGGCTGACAATGTCAGAGAGTTCGCTGAGACAGATAGTCAAGAGCTTAATTATCATATCAGGCACCAAAACTACCTGTACTGATGGTTTAGGAACATTGGGAGCTAGAGAAAAACTCCAATCAGTGGAGAAGTGCATATTTCAGGATACAAGGAATTGCAGTTGGTGGAGGTGGTGATAGGTTCTCTTGAACCTTAGTTTTGGGACACTTTTTAGTTTTATATCCTTAAATTATGTATACTGTGAGATTTTATGGTAATATGCTACTGTAATAAGTACAGTGAAACTCCTCTCAAAGAACACTTTAATCTTCAGGGCCTCATGTGGGGTAAACACCACAGTTTGGCTAAAACCGCTGTATTTTACAGTGAAAATACGCACAGCTGATATGCTGTGGTTTCCAAACCATTGCATTTTCGGAAATTGCAGTATGTGAATTATACCTGTTGAAATGCCAGGGGTTTCCCTATAGGTATAATGGTAGCAGAAAGTCTGCAGAAGAAACCTCTGCAGACTTTCTGTGAAAAACACTGTTTGAAAAACGAGCATTGTGTTGCCACCGTGAGTTTTTCCGCAGTGCTTTTTTGCTGCAGTCCACTACGTGGGGCCTGAACCTTAAGAATACAAGTTCTGTCCAGAAGGTTTTTTAGTTTGATTAAGTCTTATGCATATTGTTCCTTTTCTTTGAGAGCACAATTTCTCTAGTTCATTATTTAGTGCCCAGAATAACCTTTGCTTTCCAGCAATTACAAGGAAACAAGTGACATGTTGTGATTTATTGCTTTCAAGACCTATTCATTAATTCCCATTGTCAGATGCTCAGATCCCATAATAAATATTTTCATCTCTATTGTTCATGCTCTGAGGCATAAAAGTAAATGGCATTAAGTGAGTGCCCCAGGGCGATCATGCACAAGAAAATACATGGAGCCAACTGTCTTCCATGCTGTAAGCTTACAATCTGTTTGTGTCTATATACTGTGTCACCCTCATGGTCACTGGCAACATCAGCTAAGAAAATTGTTATTCTCAACAGTTTGTATTGGCCTGAAGGGCAGAAAAATGTGTCAGAGTAAATAATCACGATGTTTATGTAACTGTCCCTGGGTAATAGTAAAGATGGAAACACTAAAATTAACTGCTAAGGGAGATTGTAAATTTCTATTAAGTGATATATTTCCACAGTCCACTATTAGCACACACAATTTCCTTACTGGGAAAGGGCTTAGATGTACAGGTATAAAAATGTTATTTTATTACAGTATTATCTTTATCCAAGAAATGGTATATTGCAAAATTGTGATTTATGAGTTGGTCCTTGAAAAAAAAAAGAATGAAAATCAATAGGAATCAAAGTTAGCATTTACAGTTACATGGCTGTAACATTGATGCTTTGTGTGAATATTGGTTTTCTATGCTGATATAATATTAGGTCTTGTCTAGAAGGGTATATCATTATCACATTAGGCAAACATAAACCTTCATAAAATTACTACATGCAATATTATACTGTAACTTATTTCATTAAATTATATCATTTTTGGAGGTCTATATAGTGTTATTTTTTGTGCAAGGTTCATCAGGGTTCATCTCACAGAGTTCCTCTAAAATGACTATATCTCCTAAACCTAGATTCACACAACAGAGCTTCACCTGTGTATATAATAATATAATTTATATGGGACAGTATGTCGCTGGCAGGCAAAGACTAATAGCATTATAAATAACTATTATGCTAAGAGCACCTCTCCTAGCATGATGTTCAGCCCTGTAATTCCGGGTGAAACTCAGTCTTGTGAATCTAGGGTTAGAGAAGTGTTGCTTTTGCGTTGTGTACAGCAGGGGTCTCAAACTTGCGGCGCACGGGCCAACTGCGGCCCTCGGGACAATAATTTGCAGCCCCAGCGGACGCCGGGTATTTAACTATGGCAGTTGCCCAGGAGTTGGGCGGCCACCATAGCTGCCGGGTGTCTACTGTTTTACACAGTAGACACCCAGCGCTAATGCCTCCAGTTGGTGCCTGGACTGATCAGAGGCATTAACCCCTCCGGTGCCTCAGTCAAAACTGACCGAGGCACCATTTTCCTGGTGGCGCATGGGCGCTGCCATTTTGCCAGTGATCGCCAGCGCCTGGAGCATGCTCCAGGGCCGACGTCACATTGGCATGACAGCCAGCAGCCTTGTAATGGCTCCCCGGCCGGTCTGCAGTGATTTTCTTTTAGAAATGACGATTTTTTGCAATGTATTGCAATGCATTAGCATTGTAATGCATTGCATTAGTGATCAGACCCCTGAGGTTCAAGACCCCTAGGGGGTCTAATAAATGCAAAAAAGATAATAAAAAAAGTAAAAAAAAATTAAAAAATTAAAATGTATTAAAAATTCAAATCACCCCTCTTTCCCTATAATGCATATAAAAGTAATTAAATACTGTGAAACACATACATGTTAGGTATCCCTGTGTCCGAAAATGCCCGCTCTACAAATCTATATAAATATTTTTCCTCTACGGTAAACACCGTAGTGGGAAAAAAGTCAAAAGTGTCAAACCGCCATTTTTTCACTGTTTTGCCTCTGATAAAAATTTTAATAAAAAGTGATCAAAGCAATACCAATTCCCCAAAATGGTAGAACTGAAAAGTACACCCAGCCCCGCAAAAAAAAGACGCCCTATGCATCCCTGTACACAGAAGTATATAAAAAAAGTTAAGGGTGTCAGAATATGGCGACTTTTAGAAAAAATTTTTTGGGAAAACCTGATGTGGCCCAGCCTCACCCAGACTCTACCTCCAGTGGCCCTGGGGTAAATTGAGTTTGAGACCTCTGGTGTACAGTCTCATAGATCCCGTATGCTCTTCCAGAAATTATGGGAAGACATGACCTTTTGAGAGCTAACTTAAGAAAGGTATAGCTAGAGCAAATTTTCCTTTATCCATCAAGGAGAACCTATTTGCATATCCCAATATAACCAGTATTTCAGGTATCCATAGTTAATATCTTTCTATGTATCCAACTATCTAACTTTCTACTAACCAAATATTCCTGCACTGCCTGAGACTGTGAACAGTGATTGGACAGTGTTAACGTGTAAGGAGAAACCCGTAACATTTAAAGGGGGTGTATCAGGTCAAAAATACCTTCCAAATCAATAATAGTGCAGTGTAGGGGCCATAAACCAATTAAGTAATGCAGAGATTTTTTTTTTTTTTTGAAAAATAGGCAGACCTGTGGTTTGCATCCCAATTATTCCTGTGTAATTGTAAATTGTAAATGGTTTAACCCTTTAAACACTTGCAGCTTGATTTGCATCTCTATGAAAAGATGATTATTTCCGCATTGCTTCGTCTAATATCTGTTTATGTGCCTGTTAAAGGTTCCCACACTGCGCTAATATTGGTTTTTGAGACATTTTAGACCTGACAGGCTCCCTTTAACACCCAGTTGTCAATTTATGCATTACATTTTACGAGGTATAACAGAGGAACAACACAACATAGAGTTAGGAGAGGTGTTCAAGAATTGTGATATTAACCAGAATACAATTACTTACTAAAACAGGCCTGTCAGGAGAGCTGACAAATCCTCTTTAATGGCTTCATGGGGATGTTTGATGAATCAATACAATAGCGATCTATGTTTCAAGGATAAGGTGATGGATATGAGTTCCTTTATTATGCCTGTGAAAATATAACTGTAGGAGCTACCTGGTAGCAATTGGTATACATCAGGATGCAACACTGTCACTCCCACACCAATAAAGTATCTGACAAGTGTGCAACATGATAGGATCATCATGCAGTTTATCACTGCTGAACAAGCTGCTGTTATAAGGGCCTCAATATAACTGCCATGCAAGTACAGTACTCTGCAGAGAGAAACATGACAAATATTCCTTTGTAACGTATGCCTAAGCCTTCCATACTTCTTACTTGAGCAAATCTTATTTTTATTTTTTTTATTAAAATTCACGTAACATATAAAACAAAACTATCTTGAACCATTTTATACACGGTTTTATTACAGTTTGAACCCGATTTATCAGCTATTTTACTTTTCCTCTGTTTCGTTGTTCCAGAGTGCAAAAGAAATCCTAGGGAGATTATCAGGTCAAATTGGGTTCACTCAAAGCAGAAAGAATACCGTTCTCCAATCAGCTACACCAAAAGAAAATGAGAAAATTCAACAAAAACTGGCAGAGCTTTCCTTCCAGTGGGAACACGTCAACAAGTCGTACAGAGATCGCCAAGAGTAAGTTTTTCCCTCATTATTAGAATAGACCAGTTGTTGGCATGTGTGATCTGAATATAAATAGCAGGCTCTTGCATTCTAAGCAGTTTACTCGAATTTGTGGAAGATTTTTTTTCTTTGTAATTAGGGACACGTCATTCATTTGTCAGTCATGACTCAAAAATAGCTATAGACGTTTTCACGCTGAGCCTACAGTTTATATTGACAAACATTTATATTAAGGCATTACACATATCATGAATTTACTTTCCTCAAATATGAGCACATACCTTGCCGAAAATAAGAGTGGTTTGCGTTTGACAGTCTTTTTTTTCAGATAGGTATCCAAAAGGTAAGATGATCCCAAGATGAACCACAGCTTGGACCCTCAGGGCTTGTTCACATCTGCGCCCGATCTCCGTTCATGCAGGTTTCCTGCACAAAATAGAGGCAGGAGACGGAAACCTGCAGGACTCTTTCATGCCCATTCATTTGAATGGGTTTGAAAGATGTCCGGCCGTGAGCAGCGGTGAGCATTTTATGCTCTCTGCCGCTAAACCGTTTTTTTTAAACCAGACACAGAGTCGGACATGCAGTACTCTGTGTCCGATTTAAAAAAACTGGTTTCGCGGCGGAGAGCATAAAACGCTCACCGGCGCACACGGCCGGACCCGATCTGACAGTTTTGGAAACCCAAAGACTAGTTTGAAAAAAAATGAATGAAAATCAATATACATACATACTCGGCTTAGGCAAGTGTGTGTGTGTATAGTCGTGGATAGAGTTTATGTTAGAAGAATAATTCAATGCTGGGTTCCCCTTGCCATGGGTAACTCCCTAGAGAGCAAAAGGATTGATCATAGTGAGAATTGGATCACCATTATAGCAATGAATGGTTAGCCAGACTTACCAAACTCAGCAGGTTTCACTACCATTAATCGAATGCATATTGTCACCTTTCCTTTTCTTATTCTACAACATTAGTGTGCTAGTCTAACACACACTTTAGACTGAAGTCGCTACATTTCTCCACTTTAGCAGTCATCCAATATTTTAACTCTTCAAAGCTGAATTCACCTTGCTGTAATACAGTAGAGCCATAAGGGCTAGGAATGGACACTGTTAAAATCCTGTATCTTGTTTTTTTTTTTTTGGGGGGGGGGGGTTGCCAAAGATTTTCCTGTTTTCTCCTAATGGGATAACTACCCTGATAATATTGAAGTGGGAAAGTATTCACCCTTCACCCCTCATTTCCCTTTCAGGTTCTAGCCTTTGCTGAATGGTCTCCATATTAGCCTTTTGACAGCAGCTGCCAATTGAACTCAGAGCCTAAAGAAGGCACCAAATTAGACTGCAAACTTCCACAGCAGATGATAAGCTATAGGCAGAGTTCAGTCAAAGTCAGGCAAGAAGTCAGAGAAGTAAGATGATACTGTGGGTGAACATGTCAGTTCTCCAATGGTAATCTAATGAATAGGAAAGCACACATTCACAGACAGAAACCAAGAGAACTTGTTGTTTGTCACTGCCCTTATACACTGCAGTGGTTAAATTGTTAAACAAAAAATAATGGCAATCTCAAATCTGCAGCCATAGTTCACTGCTTCTTAAAGAAACATGACATTCACGAAAGACAGATACTTTAATGGAGGACCCGGGGTTAAGTGGATTGGTCTGCAAACCTTGCCAAGAAGTCTCTCGCTCCTTTTAAAAGCCACCTGGGAAATGAACAGGTTAAAATGCATCATTATATTGATGTTGTTACTTGCAGAAATGTTGATACATACAAAACTGTTAATTTTGTTCATTTATTGAGAGTTTCGGCATGAGTTATCTGCTTTCCTTCACTCTGCGCTGCCTCATTTGCAGCCTGATTGTCTGATGCGTCGTGCATTCTCTTTTTAGGCTATATTCATCTCACAATCAGAAATCAGATCTTATTATCCCAAGGGTTCATCTGCAAATTGAAATGCATGTAGCTAATCAGAAAATCTTTTGAATGATTGAACAAATTTTGTGTTGTGATTAGTATGCATAGTAAGTATTCCGCAGCTCCTTGATATCGCTCTAGTTTATTTTTTGGACAGGAAAATAAAGACATAGTTGCTAGTAGTTGTTAATGCACTGTAGATATAGTTTAACTACAGTCTTAGTTGTGATTACATACTAACAGGTCTCTAATTTTGTTTTCTGTCACAAAAGTTCTTACTTTCAAAATGGGTTCAGGGATGGCTTGAATGTCTTCTGAGAATGCACAATAACAGATTATCAAAAAACTGACTAAACACAATTGTTAAAGTGCAACGTTGACTTCAAGAATGAGGTTGAGAATGGAAAGATACCGATGACTCCTGACTATGGTTAATTGATATTGTTTCTATATAGGTGGTTCAAAGGAGCGGTGTAAGGGTCAAATTTACTTTTTGTCTCTCTCAGAAGTTAAAATTCCTGGTGTTTCCCCATGTGAACTGCTTTTGAGTTTCAGAAGCCTGAGTAAGTAAGACAGTAACCTCTGACAACTGAGAAGCAGGTCACCTGGGACACCACCCACATAAACCACCTAGGCAGAAATTATGAAAGCAATAAGAAGGTGGACTGGATCTTTAAGACTGTAATGAAATTATTTTGTACATTATAGAAATCAACATTCTTATTTCTAAAGATATTTCTTTGAATATAAAGAATAAATGCAGAACTACAATCCAAACCTATAGACAATCTGGATATGTTGAAGTCTGGTAATGAAATGATCCTATTCCATAAGTACATATTGAAGTTTAGGTTGTTAGAGTAATGCATGTAGTCTTTATTTTCGTTTTTCACTTTTGTCTAATATTCTTGTGATCAGGGGGGATTATAGGTACCATGGGCTAGCTGGGTTGTTTAGAAAGTGTGCTCCCCCCATTCATGCGATATATACCTTTGACGGCATATAATAATGCAACAATGTCCAATGTGGCCCCTCCGCACAATATAATGTCCCTTAGTAGCCTCTATACGGTAAAATGCCTGTTAGTGTCTCTCAATATATTATAATGTTCTAGAGTAGCCCCTATGCTAATAAAATGAGAACCGGTTGATTATGAGCTGGGTAATTGGGTTAGTTACGAATTTTCCTCAGAACTCATAGTATACTAAGCAGTGATCTAGGGGAGGTGAGTAAACATAACAGTCTTACCTCTCCTCTACTTCGTCATGGCCTCCTGCACAATATCAAGTATCACTGAGGCCTGTGATTGGGCTTCAGTCTCTTCATACACATCTAAGCATTATGACATCAGCATGCCCCATGTGATAAGTGGGTTTCCCCTAACACTACTACTCACCTCATCCTGCTCGCTCATAGGCTACAAACCTAAAGTGGCTTATGGCTTATGGCTAGTGACATCCCATGTTCCCTTCTTGAGGATACAAATTGGCCTCAGCTGTTACATGCAGCGGGTACTTCTGCTGGAACACAACTACAGAGCTGTAGGACCACATGGGAAGGAGGTGGAGCAACAAGGACATATGAGTAATTAATAAATAAAACTTTAGCCTGGACTACCCCTTAAACACCGTGGCAAATGCAGGCACATGTCCACTCCCATTCACTTGAGTGGGAGCAATGAAGATAACCAAAGTACAGCACTCAGCTATATAGAGGACAAATGTTATGTGACATAATTCTTTTAAAGAGAAATATTACAGTAAGTTATTGATTTACATGGTGCCAATTTATTTATTGAAATGTTTGCACCATATGAAAATAAAACATAAGAATTATGATAAAGCAAATTAAAACATTTTTTATACTATGTACGTATTTTGTATGTTTGTAATGCTGCATATTTAATTACTGTCGTTCCAAAAAATAGAGGGGGATACCATTATACAGTATCCTACGGCTATGTCAAGGAATCAATTGTTGTAAAGAATACTGGACAATTTTCCTTATTTTTCCCTGCCAGTGTATGAATGTATCTTTAACATAATAAAATGTGTACTATTGTTATATTACTATTTTTAGTAGTAGTAGTAGTGATAGCAGTAGCAGTAGTAGTAGTTACTATGCCATCCTGCATGTCTGTGGCTTAATATAAGGGAGCTGTAACAACTCTGACCTGTTTGTGTCTATTAATACTGAGCACATTACAGGATTCTTTCCTTACAGTTTTGACACAATATTTTAGATATTTCATGTGAATTGTTACTTTCTAGAGATGAGCGAACACTAAAATGTTCGAGGTTCGAAATTCGATTCGAACAGCCGCTCAATGTTCGTGTGTTCGAATGGGTTTCGAACCCCATTATAGTCTATGGGGAACAGATACTCGTTAAGGGGGAAACCCAAATCCGTGTCTGGAGGGTCACCAAGTCCACTATGACACCCCAGGAAATGATGCCAACACCTCTGGAATGACACTGGGACAGCAGGGGAAGCATGTCTGGGGGCATCTAACACACCAAAGACCCTCTATTACCCCAACATCACAGCCTAACAACTACACACTTTACACACTCAATACCACCTCTCTGACAGTAGGAAAACACCTTGAAACATGTGTATTTGGCACTTGCAGTGAGGAGAGCTTGTCACCAGCAGTGAATTTGGCCCTTGTAGTAAGTTGAGGTTGGCACCAACATTTGTTTTGAAAATCAGGGTGGATTGAGCCTCTAACCAGCAGAGTTTGGGCAAATTCATGGTGGAGGGAGCCTCTAAACACCCCAGTTTGGGCAAATTCATGGTGGAGGGAGCCTCTAAAAACCCCAGTTTGGACCAATTCATGGTGGAGGGAGCCTCTAACCAGCCCAGTGTGGGCAAATTCATGGTGGAGGGAGCCTCTAAAAAACCCAGTTTGGACCAATTCATGGTGGAGGGAGCCTCTAACCAGCCCAGTTTGGGCAAATTCATGGTGGAGGGAGCCTCTAAAAAACCCAGTTTGGACCAATTCATGGTGGAGGGAGCCTCTAACCAGCCCAGTTTGGGCAAATTCATGGTGGAGGGAGCCTCTAAAAAACCCAGTTTGGACCAATTCATGGTGGAGGGAGCCTCTAACCAGCCCAGTTTGGGCAAATTCATGGTGGAGGGAGCCTCTAAACAGCCCAGTTTGGGCAAATTCATGGTGGAGGGAGCCTCTAAACAGCCCAGTTTGGGCAAATTCATGGTGGAGGGAGCCTCTAACCAGCCCAGTTTGGACCAATTAATGGTGGAGGGAGCCTCTAACCAGCCCAGTTTGGGCAAATTCATGGTGGAGGGAGCCTCTAAACAGCCCAGTTTGGACCAATTCATGGTGGAGGGAGCCTCTAAAAACCCCAGTTTGGACCAATTCATGGTGGAGGGAGCCTCTAAACAGCCCAGTTTGGGCAAATTCATGGTGGAGGGAGCCTCTAACCAGCCCAGTTTGGACCAATTAATGGTGGAGGGAGCCTCTAAACAGCCAAGTTTGGACCAATTCATGGTGGAGGGAGCCTCTAAAAACCCCAGTTTGGACCAATTCATGGTGGAGGGAGCCTCTAACCAGCCCAGTTTGGGCAAATTCATGGTGGAGGGAGCCTCTAACCAGCCCAGTTTGGACCAATTAATGGTGGAGGGAGCCTCTAAACAGCCCAGTTTGGGCAAATTCATGGTGGAGGGAGCCTCTAACCAGCCCAGTTTGGACCAATTAATGGTGGAGGGAGCCTCTAACCAGCCCAGTTTGGGCAAATTCATGGTGGAGGGAGCCTCTAAACAGCCCAGTTTGGACCAATTCATGGTGGAGGGAGCCTCTAAAAAACCCAGTTTGGACCAATTCATGGTGGAGGGAGCCTCTAAACAGCCTAGTTTGGGCAAATTCATGGTGGAGGGAGCCTCTAACCAGCCCAGTTTGGACCAATTAATGGTGGAGGGAGCCTCTAAACAGCCAAGTTTGGACCAATTCATGGTGGAGGGAGCCTCTAAAAACCCCAGTTTGGACCAATTCATGGTGGAGGGAGCCTCTAAACAGCCCAGTTTGGGCAAATTCATGGTGGAGGGAGCCTCTAACCAGCAGAGTTGGTGGAAATCAGGGTGGAGGGAGCCTCTAACCAGCAGAGTTGGGGGAAATCAGGGTGGAGGGAGCCTAGTATTAGCAGAATTGTGCAACGCTTATGGTGGATGAGTATGAGGATGCGGAGGAATTGGAGAGGTTGAGTACAGACATGGAGTTTCATGTTGGGGTGCTTTACACAGGTGGGCACAAAAATGACGGCTCTACCCAGTGGTGGTTCATTTTTATCAAAGTGAGCCGGTCGGCACTCTCAGCTGACAGACGGGTGCGCTTGTCAGTGATGATGCCACCGGCTGCACTGAACACCCTCTCAGATAGGACGCTGGCGGCAGGACAGGACAGCACCTCCAAGGCATATAGGGCAAGTTCAAGCCACAGGTCCAACTTCGACACCCAATACGTGTAGGGCGCAGAGGGGTCGGAGAGGACAGGGCTGTGGTCGGAAAGGTATTCCCGCAACATGCGCCTATACTTCTCACGCCTGGTGACACTAGGACCCTCCGTGGCGGCACTTTGGCGAGGGGGTGCCATCAAGGTGTCCCAGACCTTAGACAGTGTGCCCCTCGTTTGTGTGGACCGGTGAGAACTTGGTTGCCTACTGGAGGAACTGCCCTCCCTGCCGCCAACGTCACATGCTGGAAACATCTCCATCATATTCTGCACCAATTGCCTGTGGCAAGCATTGATGCGATTGGCCCTCCCCTCTACCGGAATAAAAGACGAGATGTTGTTTTTATACCGGGGGTCAAGGATAGCAAAGATCCAGTACTGGTTGTCCTCCATGATTTTGACAATACGCTTGTCGGTTGTAAAGCACCCCAACATGAACTCAGCCATGTCTGCCACAGTGTTAGTTGGCATGACTCCTCTGGCCCCACCGGAAAGTTCAATCTCCATTTCCTCCTCATCCTCCATGTCTACCCATCCGCGCTGCAACAATGGGACGATTCGAAGTTGCCCGGAAGCCTCCTGTATCACCATCACATCATCGGACAACTCTTCTTCCTCCTCCTCCTCCTCCTCCTCCTCCTCCATTAAACGCAGTGAAGCGGACAGATGTGTGGACCTACTCTCCAGCTGTGACGGATCGGATGCTATCCCTAACTCCTCTGTGTGATCTGAGTTATCCCTGATGTCAATCAAGGATTCTCTCAGAACACACAAGAGCGGGATTGTAAGGCTCACCATCGCATCCTCAGAGCTCACCCTCCTTGTGGACTCCTCAAAGACCCGTAGGATGTCACAAAGGTCTCTCATCCATGGCCACTCATGGATGTGAAACTGAGGCAGCTGACTTTGTGGCACCCTAGGGTTTTGTAGCTGGTATTCCATCAAAGGTCTCTGCTGCTCAACCACTCTATTCAACATCTGAAACGTTGAGTTCCAGCGTGTGGGGACGTCGCACAAAAGCCGGTGTTGTGGCACATGCAGGCGTTGATGGAGAGATTTTAAGCTAGCAGCGGCTACTGTCGACTTGCGAAAGTGGGCGCACATGCGCCGCACTTTCACCAGTAGCTCTGGAACATTGGGGTAGCTCTTTAGGAAACGTTGCACCACTAGGTTGAAGACGTGGGCCAGGCATGGAACATGTTGGAGTCCGGCAAGCTCCAGAGCTGCTACCAGGTTCCGGCCGTTATCACAAACGACCATGCCTGGGCCCAGGTGCAGCGGCTCAAACCATATTGCCGTCTCATCGAGGAGGGCATCCCTCACCTCGGAGGCAGTGTGCTGTCTGTCCCCCAAGCTGATCAGCTTCAGCACAGCCTGCTGACGTCTACCAACGCCAGTGCTGCAACGTTTCCAACTCGTAGCTGGGGTCAATCTAACAGCGGAGGAGGAGGCGGTGGCGGAGGAGGAGGCGGTGGCGGAGGAGGAGGCGGTAGAGGAGGAGGAGGAGGGGGGTGTTCTTCTCGTGTCCCTGCCAGGAATGTTAGGCGGGGAGACGAGGTACACCGGGCCAGTTTGGGAAGCAGTCCCAGCCTCAACTACATTCACCCAGTGTGCCGTCAGTGAAATGTAGCGTCCCTGTCCGCATGCACTTGTCCACGCGTCGGTGGTCAAGTGGACCTTTGTGCAAAGCGCGGAACTAAGGGCCCGCCTGATGTTGAGTGACACGTGCTGGTGCAAGGCGGGGACGGCACACCGGGAGAAGTAGTGACGGCTAGGGACGGCATAGCGAGGTGCCGCAGTTGCCATCAGGTCCAGGAAGGTGGGAGTTTCAACAAGCCGGAACGCCAACATCTCCTGGGCCAGCAGTTTAGCGATGTTGGCGTTCAAGGCTTGCGCGTGTGGGTGGTTAGCAGTGTATTTCTGCCGCCGCTCCAATGTCTGAGAGATGGTGGGTTGTTGTAAAGAAACGCCTGATGGTGCCTTTGATGGTGCAGGAGAAGGAGATAAGACAGGACCAGGGGAGGATGAGGTAGAAGTCAACAAAGTGGCGGAGGCAGATGAAGTGGTGTCCTGGCTCGTCCTCTGGAGTGCATCGCCAGCACAGTCAGCAGTGGCAGTGGCAGAGGCAGAGGCAGTGGCAGTGGCGTGAACGGCAGGCGGCCTTTGTCCTGCCGTTGCTGCCTGCCACTGATTCCAGTGCTTGGATTCCAAATGACGGCGCATTGAAGTGGTGGACAGGTTGCTCTTCTCAGAGCCCCTAATCAATTTCGAGAGGCAAATTGTGCAGACAACACTATATCTGTCCTCGGCGCATTCCTTGAAAAAACTCCACACCTTCGAGAAACGTGCCCTCGAGGTGGGAGTTTTTCGGGGCTGGGTACGAACTGGAACATCTTGGGAGATTCCGGGTGTGGCCTGGCTTCGCCTAAGCTGCTGACCTCTGCCTCTGCCTCTAGCTACCCTTTTTGGTGCTGCACCTGCCTCAACATCCACACTACTTTCCCCGCTTGACATCCCCCCTGTCCAGGTCGGGTCAGTGTCCTCATCATCCACCACTTCCTCTTCCAACTCCTGTCTCATCTCCTCCTCCCGCACAATGCGCCGGTCAACTGGATGCCCTGACGGCAACTGCGTCACATCATCGTCGATGAGGGTGGGTTGCTGGTCATCCACCACCAAATCGAACGGAGATGGAGGAGACTCTAGTGTTTGAGCATCTGGACACAGATGCTCCTCTGTTAGGTTCATGGAATCGTGACGTGGAGAGGCAGGTTGAGGGACAATGAAAGGAGCGGAGAACAGCTCTGGGGAGCAGGGACAGTTTGGGTTATTGTTCTGTAAAGCTTCGGAATTTTGGGAGGAAGGAAGACAAGACTGTTGGGTAATAGGAGGAGAGGAGGCAGAGTCTGACTGGCTGCTGGACAATGTGCTGTAAGCGTTCTCTGACAGCCATTGCAAGACCTGTTCCTGGTTCTCGGGCCTACTAAGGTTTGTACCCTGCAGTTTAGTTAATGTGGCAAGCAACCCTGGCACTGTGGAGTGGCGCAATGCTTGCTGCCCCACAGGAGTAGGCACGGGACGCCCTGTGGCTTCACTGCTACCTTGCTCCCCAGAACCATTCCCCCGACCTCGCCCACGGCCTCGTCCACGTCCCTTTCCGGGAGCCTTGCGCATTTTGAATTCCTAGTTAGAAATTGGCACTGTATACCAGTAGTAAAAATTGTGGGTGCACGTAACCCCAATATATTCTTTGAATTACCAGTCAGAAACTGGCACTATATGGCAGTAGCAAGAAATGAGGGTATTTGTATTCCCAATATATTCTTTGAATTCCCAGTCAGACAATGGCACTGTATACCAGTAGTAAAAATTGTGGGTGCACGTAACCACAATATATTCTTTGAATTACCAGTCAGAAACTGGCACTATATGGCAGTAGCAAGAAATGAGGGTATTTGTATTCCCAATATATTCTTTGAATTCCCAGTCAGACAATGGCACTGTATACCAGTAGTAAAAATTGTGGGTGCACGTAACCACAATATATTCTTTGAATTACCAGTCAGAAACTGGCACTATATGGCAGTAGCAAGAAATGAGGGTATTTATAACCCCAATATATTCTTTGAATTCCCAGTCAGACAATGGCACTGTATACCAGTAGTAAAAATTGTGGGTGCACGTAACCCCAATATATTCTTTGAATTCCCAGTCAGAAACTGGCACTATATGGCAGTAGCAAGAAATGAGGGTATTTGTATTCCCAATATATTCTTTGAATTCCCAGTCAGACAATGGCACTGTATACCAGTAGTAAAAATTGTGGGTGCACGTAACCCCAATATATTCTTTGAATTACCAGTCAGAAACTGGCACTATATGGCAGTAGCAAGAAATGAGGGTATTTGTATTCCCAATATATTCTTTGAATTCCCAGTCAGACAATGGCACTGTATACCAGTAGTAAAAATTGTGGGTGCACGTAACCACAATATATTCTTTGAATTACCAGTCAGAAACTGGCACTATATGGCAGTAGCAAGAAATGAGGGTATTTGTATTCCCAATATATTCTTTGAATTCCCAGTCAGACAATGGCACTGTATACCAGTAGTAAAAATTGTGGGTGCACGTAACCACAATATATTCTTTGAATTACCAGTCAGAAACTGGCACTATATGGCAGTAGCAAGAAATGAGGGTATTTATAACCCCAATATATTCTTTGAATTCCCAGTCAGACAATGGCACTGTATACCAGTAGTAAAAATTGTGGGTGCACGTAACCACAATATATTCTTTGAATTCCCAGTCAGACACTGGCACTATATGGCAGTAGCAAGAAATGAGGGTATTTGTATTCCCAATATATTCTTTGAATTCCCAGTCAGACAATGGCACTGTATACCAGTAGTAAAAATTGTGGGTGCACGTAACCCCAATATATTCTTTGAATTACCAGTCAGAAACTGGCACTATATGGCAGTAGCAAGAAATGAGGGTATTTGTATTCCCAATATATTCTTTGAATTCCCAGTCAGACAATGGCACTGTATACCAGTAGTAAAAATTGTGGGTGCACGTAACCACAATATATTCTTTGAATTACCAGTCAGAAACTGGCACTATATGGCAGTAGCAAGAAATGAGGGTATTTATAACCCCAATATATTCTTTGAATTCCCAGTCAGACAATGGCACTATATACCAGTAGTAAAAATTGTGGGTGCACGTAACCCCAATATATTCTTTGAATTCCCAGTCAGACACTGGCACTATATGGCAGTAGCAAGAAATGAGGGTATTTGTATTCCCAATATATTCTTTGAATTCCCAGTCAGACAATGGCACTGTATACCAGTAGTAAAAATTGTGGGTGCACGTAACCCCAATATATTCTTTGAATTCCCAGTCAGACACTGGCACTATATGGCAGTAGTAAGAAATGAGGGTATTTGTATTCCCAATATATTCTTTGAATTCCCAGTCAGACAATGGCACTGTATACCAGTAGTAAAAATTGTGGGTGCACGTAACCCCAATATATTCTTTGAATTCCCAGTCAGACACTGGCACTATATGGCAGTAGCAAGAAATGAGGGTATTTGTATTCCCAATATATTCTTTGAATTCCCAGTCAGACAATGGCACTGTATACCAGTAGTAAAAATTGTGGGTGCACGTAACCCCAATATATTCTTTGAATTACCAATCAGACACTGGCACTATATGGCAGTAGCAAGAAATGAGGGTATTTGTATTCCCAATATATTCTTTGAATTCCCAGTCAGACAATGGCACTGTATACCAGTAGTAAAAATTGTGGGTGCACGTAACCCCAATATATTCTTTGAATTACCAGTCAGAAACTGGCACTATATGGCAGTAGCAAGAAATGAGGGTATTTGTATTCCCAATATATTCTTTGAATTCCCAGTCAGACAATGGCACTGTATACCAGTAGTAAAAATTGTGGGTGCACGTAACCACAATATATTCTTTGAATTCCCAGTCAGACACTGGCACTATATGGCAGTAGCAAGAAATGAGGGTATTTGTATTCCCAATATATTCTTTGAATTCCCAGTCAGACAATGGCACTGTATACCAGTAGTAAAAATTGTGGGTGCACGTAACCCCAATATATTCTTTGAATTACCAGTCAGAAACAGGCACTATATGGCAGTAGCAAGAAATGAGGGTATTTGTATTCCCAATATATTCTTTGAATTCCCAGTCAGACAATGGCACTGTATACCAGTAGTAAAAATTGTGGGTGCACGTAACCACAATATATTCTTTGAATTCCCAGTCAGACACTGGCACTATATGGCAGTAGCAAGAAATGAGGGTATTTGTATTCCCAATATATTCTTTGAATTCCCAGTCAGACAATGGCACTGTATACCAGTAGTAAAAATTGTGGGTGCACGTAACCACAATATATTCTTTGAATTCCCAGTCAGAAACTGGCACTATATGGCAGTAGCAAGAAATGAGGGTATTTATAACCCCAATATATTCTTTGAATTCCCAGTCAGACAATGGCACTGTATACCAGTAGTAAAAATTGTGGGTGCACGTAACCCCAATATATTCTTTGAATTCCCAGTCAGACACTGGCACTATATGGCAGTAGCAAGAAATGAGGGTATTTGTATTCCCAATATATTCTTTGAATTCCCAGTCAGACAATGGCACTGTATACCAGTAGTAAAAATTGTGGGTGCACGTAACCCCAATATATTCTTTGAATTACCAGTCAGAAACTGGCACTATATGGCAGTAGCAAGAAATGAGGGTATTTGTATTCCCAATATATTCTTTGAATTCCCAGTCAGACAATGGCACTGTATACCAGTAGTAAAAATTGTGGGTGCACGTAACCACAATATATTCTTTGAATTACCAGTCAGAAACTGGCACTATATGGCAGTAGCAAGAAATGAGGGTATTTATAACCCCAATATATTCTTTGAATTCCCAGTCAGACAATGGCACTATATACCAGTAGTAAAAATTGTGGGTGCACGTAACCCCAATATATTCTTTGAATTCCCAGTCAGACACTGGCACTATATGGCAGTAGCAAGAAATGAGGGTATTTGTATTCCCAATATATTCTTTGAATTCCCAGTCAGACAATGGCACTGTATACCAGTAGTAAAAATTGTGGGTGCACGTAACCCCAATATATTCTTTGAATTCCCAGTCAGACACTGGCACTATATGGCAGTAGCAAGAAATGAGGGTATTTGTATTCCCAATATATTCTTTGAATTCCCAGTCAGACAATGGCACTGTATACCAGTAGTAAAAATTGTGGGTGCACGTAACCCCAATATATTCTTTGAATTCCCAGTCAGACACTGGCACTATATGGCAGTAGCAAGAAATGAGGGTATTTGTATTCCCAATATATTCTTTGAATTCCCAGTCAGACAATGGCACTGTATACCAGTAGTAAAAATTGTGGGTGCACGTAACCCCAATATATTCTTTGAATTACCAATCAGACACTGGCACTATATGGCAGTAGCAAGAAATGAGGGTATTTGTATTCCCAATATATTCTTTGAATTCCCAGTCAGACAATGGCACTGTATACCAGTATTAAAAATTGTGGGTGCACGTAACCCCAATATATTCTTTGAATTACCAGTCAGAAACTGGCACTATATGGCAGTAGCAAGAAATGAGGGTATTTGTATTCCCAATATATTCTTTGAATTCCCAGTCAGACAATGGCACTGTATACCAGTAGTAAAAATTGTGGGTGCACGTAACCCCAATATATTCTTTGAATTCCCAGTCAGACACTGGCACTATATGGCAGTAGCAAGAAATGAGGGTATTTGTATTCCCAATATATTCTTTGAATTCCCAGTCAGACAATGGCACTGTATACCAGTAGTAAAAATTGTGGGTGCACGTAACCCCAATATATTCTTTGAATTACCAGTCAGAAACAGGCACTATATGGCAGTAGCAAGAAATGAGGGTATTTGTATTCCCAATATATTCTTTGAATTCCCAGTCAGACAATGGCACTGTATACCAGTAGTAAAAATTGTGGGTGCACGTAACCACAATATATTCTTTGAATTCCCAGTCAGACACTGGCACTATATGGCAGTAGCAAGAAATGAGGGTATTTGTATTCCCAATATATTCTTTGAATTCCCAGTCAGACAATGGCACTGTATACCAGTAGTAAAAATTGTGGGTGCACGTAACCCCAATATATTCTTTGAATTACCAGTCAGAAACTGGCACTATATGGCAGTAGCAAGAAATGAGGGTATTTATAACCCCAATATATTCTTTGAATTCCCAGTCAGACAATGGCACTGTATACCAGTAGTAAAAATTGTGGGTGTATATAGCCCCAATTCTATTGCTAGGGGACTTGCAGGGTATTTCTGGGGTGAAGGTGGGGGGGCACACCGTTGGAACGGGTATCGGGGTATATATCGGGTATACGGGAATACACTGACAGTGTATTCCATTCAGGATCCTGGGAAAGCTGGGTTGCGGCGATTGAGCCCGTCAGTGCCACGTTACAATGACAAGCTTCTCCCTGGAATTTAGCTCTTACAAGAGCTGTTGTGGTTGTCTTCTCCTTCCTATCCTAGCCTGTCCCTGCCTACCCAGAATCTAAGCCCTAGCTAGCTGGACGGAAACCTCCGTCCTCGGTGAATTGCAAGCTCAGAATGACGCGAACCTGGGCGGCGCTGTTCTTTTAAATTAGAGGTCACATGTTTTCGGCAGCCAATGGGTTTTGCCTACTTTTCTCAACGTCACCGGTGTCGTAGTTCCTGTCCCACCTACCCTGCGCTGTTATTGGAACAAAAAAGGCGCCAGGGAAGGTGGGAGGGGAATCGAGTAATGGCGCACTTTACCACGCGGTGTTCGATTCGATTCGAACATGCCGAACAGCCTAATATCCGATCGAACATGAGTTCGATAGAACACTGTTCGCTCATCTCTATTACTTTCCCATTCAGTGTGCAGATTTTTCTCAGTGTCTGACCCATTTGCTAGGCGTAACAATTCAGAAATATTACACATTGTCCTATCTTGGATATGAGTTATGGTATGTGTGGGCTACAGGTAACTGCCTAGAAAAGATAATATCTAGAACTTTACTGCAATGTTGGGTAACAAATACAGTATAACATAAAATTGAAGCATATTACCTTGGAATGTAATAGAACTCTGTTCTTTATCTATCTATCTATCTATCTATCTGATCGTCTGTCTGTCTGTCTATCATAGAGTCATAGTTACATTGCAAAATTTTGAGGTGGCATTTACGTCTTGGTGGGTGACCAACCACTTAGACACCTACTGTCTTATAGGCCAAGCAATGCTCCTTGTAATATGGTTATGCAGATTAGCTCATTGCCAGAAGAAAGAACATGATACACACATATGGTCTGTGCATTAAGTACATCTGCGTTATATGTGCCTTAAAAAGGTAGACTGAATAATTTAAAGCATTTAGTTTTAGATAAAAATATCTCTGAATCAGTAGATTTCTAAATTCCTCAATGTTTTCAGGATCTCGGCTCTGTATCATTCAATAGGAAAGTTTACTACTTACTTTGAGTGGATCAATATCTAGCCTGATCTTATGATGAGTATCCAGGTAGTTTGGCCTGGATTCCTGGGATTGTCCAGGATTTTTTTTTTTATTTATGGCCTAACCCAACCAATTAGATGTTAGGGGGTATACCAAGTCCCTGTACTATACACAGCACGAAGTCAGAAGCAGTTGGTTCCATGCTCTGTATAGTGAACAGGTGCTGAGATGCCATCTCCTTTATATAATATGACTCTATGTAGCTTTTCTATTATCAATGTGCTGCTTTTTATTGAAAAAAAGTAAATAAAATGTGATGCTTTTGCAATGATCTACTGCAACGAAACCTATTCGGTGTAACCCGGTAGAGAGCTCGGTAATTGGGTTGCCTCATTCCCTGGCCTTGGTGGGATTCACAATCTTATTTCTCTTTCACAAACACTGTAATGTCTTGAGTCTGGAAGGAAACCTGAAAAAAAAACAACATACAATTATGACAAGATATAAACTCCTTGGAGATGTTGCCTTTGGTCAGATTAAACTTCGGTGCCCCAGTCCTAACCCTTAACCCCTTCCCGCCGATGGCACTTTTTGACTTCCTGACCAAGCTCAATTTTTCAAAACTGACGTGTCACTTTATGTGGCAATAACTTTGGAACGCTTTAACTTACCAAAGTAATTTTGAGACTGTTTTCTCGTAACACATTATACTTCATGTTAGTAGCAAATTTTGGTTGATATGTTTTGTGTTTAATTATGAAAAAATAGGAAATTTAGTGGAAATTTTTAAAAATATGCATTTTATAAAGTTTGAAATGATGTGCATTGCATACAGATAGTCACACCACCAAAATTATATCATAAGTCTCATGCCCCAGATCTCTGCTTTATGTCGACATCAAACTTTAGTCACCCTTTTATTTTTTACGGACATTATAAGGTTTACAAGTGAAACAACAATATTACAAATTTTCAAGAAATTGCCAAAATCCATTTTTTAAGGGACTAATCCAGTTATGAAGGGGTTTTGAAAGACCCCTGTATTAGAAACCCCCATAAATCACCCCATTTTCAAAACTGCACCCCTTGAATAAGCCAAAACAACATATAACTAGTATTTCGGCCCTAAAAGTGCTTAACAGGAATTAAGACAAAATGGAGGTGAAATTTACACATTTGATTTTATTTTACTAATATTTTCGTTTAACCCTAGAATTTACACATTCACAAGGGGTTAAAGGAGAAAACGCATCCCACAATTTGTTATGCAAGTTTTCCCGACTACCATAGTACACCACATGTGGGTGTAAACTAATATATGGACGCACAGCGAAACGCAGAACGGAAGGAGCCCCAAGGAGCTTTTAGAGGGCAGATCCGGCCGTGATCAGTTTCACAAACCATGTTGCATCTTCAAAGCCCTTGAGGTGTCAAACAGCGGAAACCTCTAGAAAGTGACCCCATTTTGAAAACCGCATGCCATCAAGTGATGTAGTGAGCATTAGTAACCCCGAAGTGAATATGTAAGCTGTGCGGAGTAAATTGGGCACACCAAATCCCATTCTATTTTCCCACTAGCTCCCATGACACAGACGGGGAAGAGGGGCATTCTGGGGGATCAGCGCTGGTGTATTCGCTCTAATAAGCTCTAAATATGGGGTGTCCCCTGAAAACGCTCGCACAGCTCATACATTTCCTTCTAGTCGCAGCCACTTATGTCCTAATGATTTGGCGACTTTTGAGGTTTTTGTCTTCAAATTGTACAAGCTATATTTTTTTTTTATGGCAATGTGGCCATATGAGGACTTGTTGTTTGCAGTATAAAATGTACTTTTCAATGCCACCATTTTGGGGTGCCTGTAACTTATTGACTACATTTTATTATCTTTTTCTGGGTGGGATGTAAAAGAAAACATCAATGCTGGCATTGCTTTTTTTTCATTTTATTTTTTTTCCCGTGCAGCATACAGCATAAGTAACATGTTACCTTTATTCTGCGGGTAGGTACGGTTACAGCGATACCTCATTTATATTATTTTTTAATGTGTTGTTCTTTGTGCAGAATAAAATTCAAATTAGGGGAAAAATCAATTATTTTTGCATCGCCATCTTCTGAAAGTCATACCATTTTTATTTTTTTGTTGACAGAGCTGCTTGAGGGCTTATTTTTTGCTGGATGACCTCTGCTTTTTATTGGTACCATTTTGGTTTTCATCTGACCATTTGATTACTTTTTATTGAACATTTTGTAAGGGAAAGGTGGTGAATAATCATTATTTTGTGCAGTTTTCGACAGTTTTTTTTTTTTTTAATGTCGTTCTCCGTTCGGGTTCAATAATGTTTTAATTTTATTGTTCAGGTTTTTACGGATGTGGTGGTACCAAATATGTAATGTTTTTTTTTTTTTTCTTTATTTTACATAGTAAAACATTTTATATGGGAAAAAGGGATTTTTTGGGGGCTTTATTTATTTTTAATTTATTTTAAACTTATTTTATCTTTACTTTTTTTATAACTTTTTTTTTCTGTCCCCATGGGGGATTGAAGCAGTGATCTGCTGATCACTGCTTAACTACATGTACGCTGCAATACACGTGTATTACAGTGTACAGGAAGCTCTCAGCTCGTGCAGACACACAAGCTGACAGCCTCCACGAGCTGACAGCCATCCACAGTACGTGGAGGAGACGACATGGGGCAGACCCAGGGTCACTGATCAGACCCTGGGCTGCCCATTAGCAACACCGGCACCCCCCGAACCGCTGCGGGGGGTGTCAATTGGACGCAAAACATACTGAAACCCCTGAGATGCCGGCGGTCATGTTTGAACGCTGGCATCTCAGGAGTTAACACCCACGATCAGACCCGATTCCGACTGCGGGTGTTACAGGGCAGTGCCAGCTGTATGTTACAGCTAACACCCGCAGGGTATGGTGCACACACGGTTTCTGTGCACACGGTTTGCGGGAAGTCCTTCCTGGCAGCGCCATATTGTTACGGCGGATGTCGGGAAGGGGTTAAACTACCAGGTAACCTTTTTTTTCTAACACAAACTAAGGCAACCAGATCTGTCATTAATATGTAAAGAATCTTGAAAATCGTAATAAAATCCAATCTATCATAATAACAACACTACCGATACCAATCTTAGAGTCAGGAAATGTACATGACTATTAAGACTGTTGAAATTTTAATTAAGCGATAATGGTATTTTAAGAGGCCAATAATGACTGTCTCATGGTCTGGTGATCTGCAAAACACCTTTGGTTGCTAACATATTTAATTATCACAAAGTATAATTTCAGAAAACACAAATGGAGCATAATTTAAATTCAGTCCGAATAATATTTTATTATGTAGACAAAGTCACAAACAGAAATGACTCCTATTAGCTAATCTGTCAGAAGAGAACACATATACAAACTGTATAATTAACTTGTATTTCACATTTCAGAGTAAAAAATAAGAGAAGCCATGGCATAATCTCATATTACGCTTGTTTACTAGCTACAATCAGGACATAAACAAAATATCAACACCAATGATATAACGGAAAATTTACTTTCTGATTGCTAGCCATGTCATTGTGTAGCCACGTAATCAGAAAGGGCTATGAAAATCCATAAAGATATAATCAGATGTCACCATATTCCTAAATAAGAGTCCCAAGAAAAAAGTGGCACTATCGCTTAAAGTCAAAAAGTTGTAGGTATATCTTGCAATTTAGGCATCACATTCATACGGTCCAATATAAATCTTCAAAGTGGTGCTCAACATCCCAAAAAGACGGACAATACCAAAAATTGTAGAAGAAAAAGAGCAAGGGGGCACTCACCCATCTGAAGATATTTCTTAAAACTTTGTTTCCTTTATTAGAACATAGTAGTTAAAACAAACTGGGAGGAAGAAATGACATACAATGGCGTGGGCAACAGCCGTTTCGCGCCGACGCATGCGCTTTCTCAAGCCTAGTATGTGTGTACTCATACTAGGCTTGAGAAAGCGCCCACGTTGGCTGATCCTGAGAACTAGGGAGAACAAGTGTTGTGTTCTAGTCATTCTGGTGTCTATATTGAAATTAATATGAATATAAATATCGAGTTCCTTAACTAACTAACCTTGAATAGGAGAGCCTGCGGCAGTGGAACTCACAGATCAAATACCAATGACTCATCCCTTTAAAGGGAATTTTCACCGGAAAATATCAAAATATTGGTATCATTTGGAAATAACCTTCATTAATGCTAAGGGCAGATCCTCTGCTTTTTATTTGCAATAGTTTTGATGCATTCAGTCATATCAGCTCTTGCAGATCACAATCAGTCGCCCAGATTTACTATGGTGGTTTTGACTAGACACTGTCATAAATGTTGTGCATGTTTTTTAGACTGTGACACATCCAGGCACAACTAATTTTCAATATGCTAGAAATGTGGGTATGGATTCTCAGAAAAAGAGAATGTATCCTAATCGTGCCACAATGTGTTAAAATTGTGTTGTAAAATTCTGGCTCAAGGTAAACCAACTTTTAGGCAGTCTAAAGATACACCAAATGTATCATTAAGCATCAACTGCTGGGCTAAATCTGGCAGATTTTCAATTATTTAAACTATTAACAAATCTGGAACTATATACTATGTATCTATCTATGTATCTATCTATCTATCTATCTATCTATCTATCTATCTATTTGTATCTATCTGTCTGTCTGTCTATCTCTATCTATCTATGTATCTATCTATCTATCTATCTATCTATCTATCTATCTATCTGTCTCCTATCTATCTATCTATCTATCTATCTATCTATCTATCTCCTATCTATCTATCTATCTATCTATCTATCTATCTATCTATCTATCTATTTGTATCTATCTGTCTGTCTGTCTATCTCTATCTATCTATGTATCTATCTATCTATCTATCTATCCATCTATCTATCTGTCTCCTATCTATCTATCTATCTATCTATCTATCTATCTATCTATCTATCTGTCTCCTATCTATCTATCTCCTATCTATCTATCTATCTATCTATCTATCTATCTATCTATCTATCTCCTATCTCTCTATCTATCTATCTATCTATCTATCTCTATCTATCTTCTATCTATCTATCTATCTATCTATCTATCTCTATCTATCTTCTATCTATCTATCTATCACGTTTAAAAACCACAGGAATTCCTCAGGGACTGTTCTATTTATACCATATCTTTACTACTTAAGAATTTCACAGGAATGGACATACTCATTCAGCGATATCAGCATAGATTTATCAAAGGAGACTTGGGCTTAATATAATGAATCATCCATTGATGCAAATGGGACTTAAGGATTGCTAGTACTGGCGTACTTTGATAAATCTGGGTCATTCATCCAGATCCTGTGCTTCTTGTATCTGTGCCATAAGAAAAAAATTAACAAGCAGCAATGTATGATTTTCTATCTATCTATCTATCTATCTATCTATCTATCTATCTATCTATCTATCTATCTATCTATCTTGACACTCTCTCTCCAATGGATTTCTGTCTATTCCATATTTGCATACAGTTATATCTAGCTTTATATAAAATAACTAATCTTCACTAGCTTAATAAAATTGGTTTATTGACTCATCCATATAATTGTCAGTAAATACTAATAAATAGCAGTGCTGTTTTTCTTCATACGCACTGGCAAGTATCTGACATACTGATGCGTTTTCTCCAGTCTGCTGACACAACATACTTTCATGTTAGAAAATGATAAATGGGTAATGCAGTTTTAATTAAATCTGGGTTAGCTACCTGTTCAGATTACATGCTGGAGTTGAAGTAACAATCTTTAAATGCAAACAATAGATTTAGAATGATTTTCCCTGGCTGCCTCGTACATGTAATGAAATGATGAAATTTAAATCACATTTTGCTCTTCTGTTGGTAATTTATGTTTATTACTGCGTCATATTAGACTAATGACTCTTTCTAAGTAACTTCCTTTAGATACATTGTTAAAAGACTGTTAATTCCAAGACACAGCTTCTCAATATGCATGATGTCAAGTTTTAGGCTAAGGCCCCACTTTGTGGAAAAGCATCTTTTTTTGTTACAGATTTTGATGCGGTTATTTAAGCCAAAGCCTGTGGTTACAGAAGGAATGGGAAATATCTAGGCAGATCGTATACTTCTCCCCTTTTGCTCAATCCACTCAGTGGATCATGTAATTTTCTGCTGCGTTTTTCACATAAAGTCAGTTTCCTCTGTGGATTTTCTGCTCCTATTATACATATGTGGAAAGCGCCAGTGTTTCCATAGTTATAATTAACATGCTGCGATTTTAAAAAAACGGAAGCATTTTTGAAGTTGCAGCTTTTCCGCTGTTGATTTTTTGGATGGGACTAGCCGGACTCCCATCTATTTTGCACATAATGTAAAACGCAGCATTTTTTGAAGCTGCGTTTCTTCCGCAGTCAAAACACTGCACTTCTGCAGCCTGCGGCCAATGGCCTTAAAAGAAATTTCCATCCAGGACATCTCCATACACCTGAGACTAACCCCGCAGGATAGCTGTTTGAACATACTGTAGCGTTTTGGTAAGTGATGTAGTTCCTTTACTGGATACTAAGCATAGTGCCGTACATTCTATAGGGGCTCATACTGCTGAAGATCTTATAGAACTTTATTACATAAAAACTTAAAATTTATTCAAAGTAAAATAAAAAATAAGTATATAAATGTATGCAAACACCCAGTGGGAATAAAAAAATTCACAATTGATTAGTTATAGGTAACTCTGTTAAACTTTAGTAATTATATTTCCCATGAGAAATAATTATACACCAGAGAGTGCTCAAAAATTGAAGGGGGGCATCGCCACTATATGATACGTATTCCCTATGAATCTTATCCAAAATTGACAAGAGGTTTTGGTAGGAAATATGTAAAATACCCACACTCAAGGATATAAAGTGTCTCAAAAGGGCTTGATTTGGGTTGCTCAGATGAAGAAATCCATTTTCAGGAGAATGCTTAAAATGTCCAAATGTCTATTCCTCTGTGGTGTCTCTTCTGTGCAGCAAACAGGGATATTAAATATTGATTCTCTGGCATAATGTGATGTCCCAAAATGTTGGAAGATACATCACACACAAAAATCCACAAATAACTGGGGGTTAGATAGGATATTAATTTCCTCAAGCATAAACCATGGAGTGTCTCTAGTGGCATGATAATGCCCACTATACAGGGTCGGACTGACCCTCTGGGGTACCGGTGAATGCCCAGGTGAGCCCCATGCCTTAAGGGGGCCCTAATGAACCCCTACTGCCTTTTTTTAAAAGGCATTGAAGGTGTGTTAAAGCCCCCTTAACTTACCTCTCCCTTATCCCAGCCTCTTCTCTTCAGTCTCCAGGGGACCCCCGTATACTGCACATTATGTCATCATGGCGTAATGTGCGGCGCACAGGCCTAGGCTGAAGAGAAAAGAGGAGTGCCCTGGGGCAGGAGCGAGAGGTAAGGCATGCAGCCAGGTTCTCCCTGATTTTGTGATCCATTTTTAATAACTGGATCACAAAACCAGGTAGAAGTGGCGCACATGACCTGGTTTTGCTACTAGTAGAGCAGAAAGCCACTGGTTTTCTACTCTACCACTCTCAGGCTTGTAGGCCATAGGCCAAATTGAGCCTGTGGACTACAAGCTCTGCATAAATACTTACCTAACTGCTTCGGCACCTCCTGCTTCTTCTTGCTCCTGGCACTCTAAACTTTAAAGCAACACTCTGGTGTGATTTTTTTTTTCCATTCATTATGTACCTAGCCCCACAATATACATTAATCAGCTTATATTACCTTATTTTGTTCTTTATTTGTCAGTCATGTGACTCTCCCTTTGACCTTATAAAATGTACATGGAATATTGCAAGAGCTGAAGTGACCTCCTGTACCACACAGGCACTTCACTAGGGGAGAAACTTCTGTCGCTAACTAGTTATGACTAAGCAGACAGCGGAAAAGATAATCAAAAGAGCCATACCACAGATTTTTCTTTTGTTTATCCTCTATTAAAAAATTTTATAAAAAAGGATCAAAGCAATAGACATTCCCCAAAATGATATAACTAAAAAGTACGTCTGGTCCAACAAAAAAGGACGCCCTCTGGATCCATGTACATGGAAATATGGAAAAGTTACAGATGTCAGAATATAGAGACTCCAAGAAAAAATTTTTTTGCAAAGTTTTTGATTTTTTTAAGGCCGTAAGAAAGCCACATAAATGCAGTTTATCTCCATTTCCACTCTAAACTGAATTTTTTTTCAAGCTTCCCAGTATATCGTGAACGGAAAAACAAAAAAATTATGGGATTTGAAAGGCAGGGAGTCAAAAACGAAAATTGAAAATTGCCTGTAGCAGAAAGGGGTTAAAGCGATATTATAAAAATAGTGATTTTTTTTTTTTTTGCATTTGGACAGATAAGCATAGTGACTATTCTTAGGCATCAAGCTAAGTTCAGATTTATTAATATATGACTATTTTTTGTTTGGGTAGAAATATTCAAAGCTTCATCGTAGTTCACGAAATAACAAAACCGTTAAATGGCATAATCACTTTTACTATAATTATTGCCTATGATATTTAAGTAAAACAACATTGTGTAACTATACTTAATTCTGACACAAAGTAAAATTTTAGATATCACCATGTACCATTTAATATCATCCAGTTAACAAGCCAGGTTATGCAGGAAGCACTTTTCTCAAAATGCTGTGCTCAGCACTTCTATGGTAATTAGACAAGTCTTTACGGACCAAGTTGGACAACCCTGACCTATATGTGGAAAGAAAAGTTAAAGTGAGAGTTGCTCAGAATATATATAGTGCTTGAGAAAAGTTTCTTCTTCTGTAAAAGTGTTAAATGACACAATAAGGTTTTACTGCTGCATGTCTATTGCATGTAAATATCAGGGGTACAAATACATAAGTAAAATCAGAATAAGAAAAACCTATTTACACGCACACTGCACTGTAATTTAATAAAATAATACATTTTAATAAAATCAGCTATTGTACAGTAGGTGTTATATGTTTAGAATATATGTATCCACATTTTTCATAGAATGTCCGAAAAGTTTTCCTATGCAGATTTTCTGCCTCTATTATACCTATATAGAAAACCATTGCATTTCTGTAGGTATAATTGACATGCTGTGATTTGCTTAATTTAGACCATTTATTGCTACAAAATTTTGGCATAATTTGTATGACCTTAAACCAAATATCTAACAACTTATTGAATGTGGCAAATGACATGTGCGTCAATTTGAGCAGGAATTCCATTGCATTTTCATTAGTAAAAATTCCCATTGTGTTTAACATTACTTTCTTGCCTCATTCCTTAACTAAAAGATAAGATAAAATAATCCTTTAAAGAGGACCTTTCATGGTTTGGGGCACAGGCAGTTCTATATACTGCTGGAAAGCCGACAGTGTGCTGAATTCAGCGCACTGTCGGCTTTCCTGACCTGTGCCCTGGGTGAAGAGCTATCGGTGCCGGTACCATACCATAGCTCTTTACAGTCAGAAGGGAGTTTCTGACAGTCAGTCAGGTACGTCCTTCTCCACAGCAGTGCCTATCGCGCTGTACATTGGGAGCCGGGAGGAACGCCCCCTCCCTCTGCTCAAAGTGCCAGTCCCTAGACGAGTATTATCAGGAGGGGAGGGGCGTTCCTCCCCGCTCACACAGCACAGCGCTATTGGCGCTGCTTGTACAGAAGGACGGTCCTGGCAGAGTGTCAGAAACGCCCTACTGAATGTGAAAAGCTAAGGTACCGGGACCGCTAGCTCTTCACCTGGGGCACAGATCGTAAAAGCCAACAGTGCGCTGAATTCAGAACACTGTTGGCTTTCCAGTAGTATATAGAACTGTCTGTGCCCCAAACCATTAAAGGTCTCTCTTTAATAGTCCCACCCTGGGAAAATTCAATGAGTTACAGCATCTTGGATAATACAGTAATATATTTCAAGAAGGAACACATACAAGCTCAGAATAGCGGATAGAAAAGATACTAGGAGTCATAGCAACTAAAAAGAAAAAGAAAGACTTCAGGATCATTTAGTTCTCTGTGCGGAGTGATCTCTGCTTAGCCGGATGTTGATTATAACGTCGTTATCATATAATTGTACTATGCTTTTTTCTTTATTATTTCTTAGGGATATTATATTATTTGGAATATGAAAATCAGATAAATATTATGCATATAGAATTTCCTAATCTTCATTTCTGTCTTTAGGCTAGGAATACACATTGACTGAACCAAAAAAATCTACACAACTATTTAGGGTCCAAGTCACATAAAATTTAAGATTTACAACACCCATTACTGTAGACACCAATAAAAAATATCTGTCAATGTCACAAATATCACACATGATTAACATTGCGGGAAAAGTAGCTTGTGATTTGCTATGTAGCTTTAGGCTTATAACAATGCTCTGCATTCTACAGTTACTGACATTTCAGGTAAAGTTATAAATATACTGCCGACATACAGTAAATTAGTGACAATTGTAAAACTGTCCCCAGTGCCTAAGAAATAAATCTGCCCCAATTATGGGAAGAATTCTGAAGAATTCTAAATTAGGGTAACTTTATGGTCCAGTTATTATTTACACTCTGCAAGACTCAACGCTTTTTGGGAACCTGTCCTCCTAACTTGTTTGCCGGGGGAGGGCTTGGTGAAAGAAGCCAGAACATTTCCCTGGCCATTGGACGCTTGGCATCTTAGTAAGTGGGCAATTCAGATTTCATTTTCAGCCACATGTTTTTTTTTACTCTTTTATTCTTGCAGTTCTTGCTTTAGAAATGTATGTGTATTTAAATCTGTATTCACCTCAAATCTTTATGACATATTAAAATGTGGAACGGAATCCTCTAATTTACTGTATTTCATAGATATTACAGAAAACAGAGTTTTAGCAGTCACGGTAGTGTTATAAATGGCGCTCATTGGCTGTGTTTTATTTTTGGAGAACATTCCATATTGTTAATGAACAAATAATCTGAGATTCATTACTTTGCTAAGTATATTCTCTGTTACATTCTGAATATTAGTATACACCAATGTTTAACACTGAAATCATCATTTTGTTTTATGGTGCAGATTATGTTTATTTAATTGATTTTTTTTTTTTACTTCAGATTTTTTTATTCCGCTAAACATGAAAACTTTATAACAGAATTTTTTTGTTCATTAATCCAAATGTAGATGTAGAAATATTTACAATGAATTGTATATTAATGTCATTTGTTATATACCCACATACTGTTTAACATATATACTAAATCGATGTGTATTATTGTCAGTATATTATGTTACATTGTTGCAAGGATCACATAATGAGGTAGAGTATTAGTGGAACTTGCCCTGACTTTCCCGCAGCCTTTTTTACTATTATTTTAAAGATAGCCCGTAAAGGTGTTTGTAGGGCACCAGAGGACACCATCCGATTCCCAGCTCTATTACTAAAGAAAATTATTTTGATGAAAGACTCTGGAATTCGTTATTAAAGATTTCTACAGATTACAGAAACAATTGTCTAATAGACAATTACAGATTCACCTTTTAATCTCTAATGATGAGCCTACTCTTGAAGTCTTAGATAAACTTGACCCTCAATCCAGCCAAAGCACAAAGGACTTTGTAAATTGAACACTTTGCATTCATATTCTGTTATCTGGGTAAAAATCTAAAAGTGTAAAGCTTGAATTGACACAGCCTGAGAATAACATTGTATGGAAAGCTCAGCAAACCAGAACTATTTTGCTATGTAGTATAATTGCATGACATAACTGCCATAGCTGAAGCTTCACATTATACCTCGCTTGTCAGGAATGTCACACCTGCTCAAGTGACAATACACAAGTTGTCTTATCAGCTTTCCGAATAGCGGATGCGGGTCACCTCACAATATTTCGTTACAAATGTGTTCTGTTACCTGGAATTTGGTCAGGTTAGTTATTGCTAGGTTTAATACTTACATACATTGGATTTTTGGGGAAATCAGAGTCTATACATTCATTAGGATAATTCATCTGGAACCTTTGTAAAGCACATTATGGATAATAACCCATCATCTTGCACAGTGTTTCCTCACTTAGAAACAATTACAGTCCTTGTTTTCTTAGGGACAAGGATCCGCTCGGAAGGTACACATGAAGTGATGATTGTGTTTGCACTGTATTAATGTCTTAAACATAGAGATAATTATAAGCCGTGTGATAAGAGAGTGATTTACCTCGTATCATGTTTCACCAGTCCAACTTGGCTTAAAGGTACAGGGAGATGAAAATGAAGCAAGAATGTCTTTGATGTGACTTGAAACATTTTGTTTTATTGTTGAAGTAACAGAGGTGCCAGAATAGTGGTGCAATAATACTTCCCCCAAGTTATGAAATAGTCAATGACAATCACTAGGTCAGTAAACAGATGAGGATGTGTGTTGGCCAGCCTTGGATGGAGAAAGTCATACATTCAACCAGGTTCCTATAGTTTCTAGATAAATGATGTCCACATGGTACATATGTGATACATATACGGTACATGGTATGTAGCTCTTACATGTCTTTTCTTGACGTTTCATGGGTACTCATTTAAACTTAGTTAATATAAAAAAATATTTAAATATAAAAAAGCCTCAAAAAATGCTTCAAAAAACCATTTCCTAATTCCTGAAGTTGTTATATTCCTCGCCAAAATCCTCACAAAAAAAACTCTGTGTGAACTTACCCTTAGGGTGCATTCACTTGGAGGAAAATGGTGAGGAATTTGGTGTGGAATTTCAGTGCTTAAAAATAAGCCTCCAATTGACTTCATTGAGAACCTTTTGCAAGTAAATTTTGCAAGTTACCTCTCCCATTCATTTCATTGGAAGTCAAGGAGATTTTTATTTTTGTTGATTTTTTCTTCAGGTGGATTGTGCCTTGCAAATCCCTTTGAAATGATTCAGAGACAGAAAAAAACACTAGCTCTTTTTGAGGTGTTTTTTTTCCCCCCTCCCCCAAATGTTCCTAAAACCTTTACAAAAAAACACTTTTTTTTTTTTTACTGTAGCAGAAAAATCAGCTAGAGGAAAAAGTCTGCTCCTGACTCCCACTTAAATGAATTGAGGAAGTTGTGAGGAATTTTTTGAGTCAGATTCTGCCTAAAAACCTCTAATTATAGGGTTTCTGCTATATGCAGAGTCACTGATATTTTACTTTTATTTTTTACATTTATTGCTTATAGCAGCTATTTGTTACTGTAACAGTCAATAATAAATACCGTATATACTCGAGTATAAGTCGACCCGAATATAAGCCGAGGCCCCTAATTTTACCACAAAAAAACTGGGAAAACTTATTGACTCAAATATAAGCCTGGGGGGGGGAATCCACCATGCAGATACAAAGTCTGGTCATGTGCATTACAGCTTAGTAACTCCATGGGGATCATAGTAATAGCATTTAAACTCACCATGTCCCTCACATTAACCCACTGTGTGCCTCACATGAGAGTTACTGATATCTGATATACGGAACATATGGATGTATTAATTAGGTATCTTCATAATTAAGGTCCTTTCTTAGTACCTCCATGTGTCTCACATATTATTAACCCTTATATGGGGCAAACAGTGGTTAATATGAGGGACATGATGGGGTTAACTGTTATTAATGTGAGGCACATGGAGTTACTGAAACTAAATTAATAACCCCAAATGCCTGACATTACTAGGCAGAGTAACTCCAGCAGGTACCTGTGATTTACTTTCACTTTACTGTAGCTTCCTCTCCTCGATACGACAGACATCTTCTATAAGACACAATGAATCCTGGCCACTGACTTATGTGCAGATATTGCATCCTAGTTTCTACAGGACCTTTGATGATGTCACAGTCACGTGACCTACATGACAAGCCAATCACCGAGCAGTAGCACTAAAGGACCTCCCCCTTTTTTTTAATTTATGCCTGTCCTTGCAGTTTTCTGTGCTGACACTGACTCGAGTATAAGCCGAGGGGGACTTTTTCAGCATAAAAACATTGCTGAAAAAGTCGGCTTATTCTCGAGTATATACAGTATATATTTCACTTTATTAAGTGAAATCAGCAGTGGCCCAGATTTTTTCGAGCCAAAGTCAGGAACGTATTTAACAGGGAATTGTCTAGGAGCTTCCTTTATATTTTTTCATTCATTTTCAAGTCACTTCTCACTTTGACTAAAAAAAACCAATACAAAATACTGAGTTTCTGCAACATGGGGTCTCAGCCTTTAAGGTGATTTGCTGTGATTGGCAGATTACCTCATGGCGATACATCCACATGCATATTATATACCTGAAACTTTTTCATGAAGACATTCATCATACTCCTATGTCAGTGTAATGGAAACATTACACATAGTTAACCACTATGACTGAACATTAACCTAGTTAGTACATTGGCCTTTTTTTTTTTTTTTTTTACACAACACTTCATGTTTTCTAACTCTGAATGATCCTCTAAGCTTCATATTGAAGATCCATGACTACTTACTAGCACTTTATAAGCATAATAAAGGCCTGTGCTGTTCTACACTATCACCAGGAATAGTTCAAGGATTTTATAAAAGAAAGAATTCCTTGGATTTCACTTGAAATATTCTTTCAGAGATAAGAAAATGTGGTGTGAATTCTTTGTATGTTCACAAACCATAACAATACTTGCCTCTTATATTATTGCATTATAGAAATTGATAGAAAGGATATTGTCGGTAGCACGCAGTTTATTGACTTCTTGGTTTGTGGATTTGTGTATTCTGCAGATAAACTTTCTATACAGCTACACAGACTGCGCCGTAGAATGAGCGGCTAACAGGGTAAACACGAGGAAAATGACATTTGCTAATTACATTTACATTTTATTTACCAATGTTAAAATATGCACAATTCATTCTAACAATGTGTACATTTTATTATGCTTTGTTCACACAGTATGTAAACCAGGCATGTGATTACATTTGCAGTAGTTTGCATTTATAATCTATTTATACATTTACTACATCTCCTTTTGTAGTAATGGAATCATTGAGCCAAAGTTAGTATTCATATGGTGAATTCGTATAATACTGCATTAACGTGTTTATTATGCTAAGGTGTTAATAATTTCATTTCATATAATAAGGCAATAAATTGTAGTGGAAATGTGGAAATGTTACTGTAGCTAAATTTGAGAGTAATTTGCTTGTTCTTCTTGCAAGCATACAATTAAGAGCAAAATAAATATAAACGTGTTCTTTATCACATGATATAATGGTTGAGTAAACTGTGTCTACAAAATTGTATGACTTTAAGGAGAGATTTTTTTGTGGAATGGATTTGTCTGCTTTTTCAATGGCACCTTGGTTTTAAAGGGGTAGTTGCATCTTAGACTCTGGGACATGTTGCAACAGTAAGTCCTTGACCCGAATCCTGCCTTGGGATACAGCTGTTGTGAACGGACAAGTAGTCTTGTATGCAAGGATCTATCCATATACATATTTGAGATTTCTGAAAACAAGCCTACACAGCTGCTAAACCATATTACAGTAGTTTGAATATAGCTTAAAATTGTATTTTTCAAACAGTATTGCAAGGTTATTTTCATGGAATTACAATATCAGACCACTGGAGGCACTAAGGCCCTAAAACTAAACTTTATGCATGATTCAAGACAAACTTAAACCAAAATATGTCACAGTGTCAGGAATGAGGATATTCGGATTCCATTGTAAGCACAGAAGTGTATGGATAAGTCTTCACTTAATAGGACATGGGAAACATAGTAAAGTTACATGATGTATTATTTCCCAACTGCAATTGTTTTAAGTGCACCGAAGAGGGTCCATGTCTTCTACCTTACACCTATGTAGGAAGGGGCAGCTAACCTAGTGTACAGCTCACACCTGCGCCCGGTCTTGAATGGGTTTGCAAAGTGACTGCCTGTGAGCGTTTTGTGCCTCTCCGTGGCGAATACGTTTTTTTTAACTGGACACAAAGTCGGACTTGTCCGGTTAAAAAAAAAATGGCTTCACAGCTGAGACCAGAAGACACTGACTGCCGGGTTTTCGTCTCCTGTCCAGTTTCTCAGGCAGAAGATGGAAACTCACAAAGCGGAGACTGGGTGCAGGTGTGAATCCGCCCTTATACATTTTATGCTATGGAACAAATATGTTGTGACGATAAGAGCTCTAAGCTGCTCCATCATAGAAACCATACTGTGAGGCTGGGATCACAAGGATGAAAAGGAATTTGAGGCAGTCTCAGACTCCTCTCCACTTTCCACCCCTGTGCTTTCCACCGTGGTTTACTGGCTAATTAGCCTCAGACACAATGTGACTAGTCACCAGAGCCTCTTGGCTCTGAATCAGTCGCAGAATCCATGGCAAGATCCAGCAGAGTACTTCTTTATCTAGCTCTCATAACAAAGTAGCATGTTTCCCAATGAAAATAATTGGAGGCAGATTCCGGCAGGAATTTGGAGCTGATTTTGAGACGGAATCCACCTGATGCTAGGTTCACACCTGCGTTCGGGTCTCCGTTCTGTGCTTTCTGTCTTCTACATGCAAGAAGACGGAAAGCACAGACCGGGTCTGGCTGTGAGCGGTGGTGAGCGTTTTATGCTCTCCTTCACGAAACCACTTTTTTCATCCGGACACACAGTACTGCATGTCCGACTCTGTGTCCGGATTAAAAAACCTGGTTTTGCGGCGGAGAGCATAAAACGCTCACCGCTGCTCATGGCTAGACACCTTTCTCACCCATTCAAATGAATGGGTGAGAGACTCCTGCAGGTTTCCGTATCCTGCTCTGTTTTATGCAGGAAACGGAAATCTGCAGAACGGACTCCTGGGCGCAGATGTGAACGAGCCCTGAATTAAGATTAGCTCCAAATTCAGTCATGTGAACTTACCTAAGACTAACCCCCCCCAAAATACTGTAAAAATAAACACAATAAACTGAAATGTTTTTCACTGTACAGTTAAAGAGCAGAAGTGGATATAAAATGTAACGGGAAATTTAGATTGAAATTGACAGCTTGTTCTTTCTGTATCACATTTAAAATCAAACATAATAGTTTGAAAATAAGAATCTATTGTAAATGCATGTTATCAGAAAAGACGTGCTGTATAACAACTATGAATATGTTCTAGCTGTATGGTTATCTATTAGCCTTTGTGTCAACAGGACTAGGAAAATTATTGATATGACGGCATTATTTATAATGTATATAACACTCAAACAAAATAAAATCAAGTAAATGTGTTTGCTTCTTAGAAATATCTTTTGAGTGTTTCGGTAAATGAAATGACAAAGATGGATGATAAAGCTTAAAACTGTTGTGGAATATGAGATAAACGCTAGCCCTATATAACAAGACAGTAAATGGACGGTAGCAGTGAAAACAAACGGATCTCTGAGCAGTTATGAAGGAAGAGATGAAGTGTCTAATGAGTTTTTGCCAAGTGTGCCATTGTGATTTAGCATAAGGATGGAAAAGCAACTTCAATAGTAAAATATTAATAGGAATCCTTTACTAGCAGGAGTAGCAAACAAGAAATGTTTCAGAGTTACAAAACACTGAAATATTCAACATCTGGATATACACAAAATAATTCTCCATGAAGTTGGGCACAATTTGAAGGGTAACATTGCTTCTACTGAAGTCACATGCTGTAAGAACTGATATGAGAATACTAAGTTTTGCCAAGTGTGTCAGTCTAAAGAGTAGCTGGCAGAAAAAAAAGAATGCAGAAAACTTGAACATCATTTTAAAGAGAAACTTTGTATATACAGTATTTATATAGGAGTTCGTTTGACTTCATGTTTATGTTAGTTTGTCAGTGAGTAGTGAATAGTTGCTTAGTAAGTACCAGTGGACTCTCTGTGGTCATGATCACTGATGATCTATCACCGATGAGCATTGTAATTTGCTATACCGTAGTATACAATGATCATCTTCTGGCAGATGTATCTGGACTTGACATATTCAGTCATATCTCACCTTCGTCACATATTATTACATAGTATATTTAATATATACGGTCTAATAGTCATTCAGATCACAAACATGTGACTAATGAATTCACCCATGTCAATGAGAACAAGTGACCGCATGTTCTGTGCGTGATCTATTGAGTCACATAAATCTGCAGTTATACCTTCTGAAGTTGCTTCATAAATCCCATTTTTATATAAGAAGTCACTGACAGCGATGTATAAAAAAAGAGGCATCAAAACAAGCAGAGGCGTAAGTACACAATAGCAGGACACAATGGTAGGGTAGTGTACATAGGTTACTGAAAAGGGGCTGCAACTGGACTATTACTTCTCAAACACTAATTCCATTGATATGTTGACTTCTAGATTTTTAGGTGTATTACTTTATGGCTTTATATTCTAAGAAATTATATTTCATTCCTAAAGCATAACAGCAATTTACAATAACAATTATGCATTATTGATTTCAGGAAATTTGACATATCTCTGGAGAAGTGGATGAAACTACAGGAAGATATGAATAATTTCAACAAGTGGTTGAATGAAGCAGAGACAGTTCTTGCCGATCACCGAGGTGAACTACGAGATCCAGAAAAGGCTAAACAATACCTGCAGAGAGTAAAGGTAGGAATTAGAAGTGGTCACTGCCATATACTGATTTTTTTTCTCTTCCGACTACATTGTCAAAGCTATTGTTTTAATCAATGCTGTGATATTTGTTGGTTGGAATTCTGCCTGTAACCTGTGCACACTCAGTGAATACAAGGAGATGCATTGCTCTATTACTCTTGTATGTGGTGTTTATTACTTGACTTGGAAGTATTGAAGAATCAATATGCAAAGTAGCAAATAAGTGTGTTTCATAGGATGGCAGTACATGTTTGATTTCCTTACTTCTCCATTTTCATTCCTAAGCACTAAGACAATATGCATTAGACTCATTTGTCATTGCACAATAGTGAAAGACACTAAGAAATGCGATGACATCCAAAGGGTAGAAGCATCAGAAGCAGTCATGCAGCGTTGTAGAGATATAATCCTAGCCATCTGACATGAAAGATATACAGAATGTTTCTATCCCCTGTGTATTACTGTGTATAGGCTCATACAGTATAATAAGTACAATTCATGGAGGAGATTATTATTGCGCTTGTGGATCATAAAGTCTAGAAGATCATTGCAAAATGTAAATTTGGTGGTTTCACAAGATATGCAGTTGTGTTCCATTTTGTTGAATCAAGTACTAAGAAATGAGAGTGTCAACTTGTTTCATAGCAAAGGGATTTGTAACTGTAATGGATTTGGTTTTGGATTTGGTGTCATGTAGACCACATTGTCACTGTCACTATTTATGTGTTGGAACAAAGTGCGTTCACAATTCTTTTCTGTTTCCTTTCTTCTTAAATCAAGTCCATGATCATAGCTCCATTTTTTTTTTTTAAAGAGCTTCAAAATCTGGAGTCTTTTCTTCTTTCCTAAAGCCTCGGCCTTTGTTTGCTAACAATGCAGTAACTTTCTAGAGGGGAGTAGTGCTTAGGTACTTACCTTCTAATGGCAAAGGAAATGTGACCGTCTAACACTAGGTCCAGTCCATTAACTGTCCTTAATAAACTTTACATATTTCAGTAATTCATCAATTTTAGAGAGCATTGTGTCTTTTCTATTACAATATAACAAAATAAATGCACATATTTGATTGGTTGTTATATGCCTTTGGATTTTGTGCATTTCTATATATCCAGCATGTGTTGTATGACACTTTCATCCATTCTTCTGTGGCAGGGTTAGTAAGTACAGTGGTCTTTGCAGTCTTTTTCACCATATTGCTGTGATCTTGGTTATCATTTTAAAATACGAGAGTCTTACTAGTAGAGATTTGAATTTGATCCAAGGAATTGGGAACAACTATATTTCTACAACAAATAATGTGTGTTTTTCTATTTTCCTTTGTGGTGTATTTGTCTTACTGAAATACTTTTGATTCCAGGAACCTTCCCTTATATAGGATGTTTTGTCTTGTTTTCTGATTATTTCAGCCGCAACTTCTAGTTTCTGCAAAGCTCATATGATGGAATGTGCACGATAGCAATACTTTAGGTTAAACATTAGACAGAACCCAACTTTACAGCCTTTTATTGCTTGAACAGATTGTTGTTATTTGATCTTTCTGTACTGCAGACTATATTAAAATTAAGGGAAATCTGAGAAAATGCTTTCACAAGTATGCATATGACCTTGTGATCCAAACAAGAAATTTTCATTTCAAGACAGCTCTATGAAGTTCAGATAAGCATAATCCTCCTTTGTAGAATGCATTATTTTAATAAGTCATGTTGTTTGTTTAACTATATTAGAATATTTGCATATAAGCCTTCAGCACTTGTTAATCAATAGACAACTTCTTTATGCCATATCAGTGCCAAGAGGTGGCTTTTTGTACAGCATACGAAAATTTTGATGAGCTCTTTCTATTATTATTAGCTTTTTAACCATTTAGAATCAAAAATCTTATATGCATATCAAGGGGATGTCACTGAGGCTGAGGCCCCACATTGTGTATACCGCTGTCTTTTACATTACATGCAGACGGCTAAACCCATCCACACATTGCTGAAAACAATCTGCAGCATGTCAATTGTACCTGCAGAAATGCTGGCGTTTTCTGTTTAAAAATTATAGAGGCAGAAAATCCACAAAGGAGAACTCTGGACTTTTTGTGAAAAATGCTGCAGAAAAAACATGAGGCACTTCTGATGCAGTATTTTGCACAGCTGCTTTTTGGCAGTGATTTGCTGCATAAGGCCTTAGTCTTAGGCTAAGTTCGGACGGTACGATACGGCCTCAAAATCCTGACCAAAAAGATGGCTCCCATTGAAATCAATGGGAGCTGGTCAGTTCTTTTTTCCGGAAGCCAGTTTGTTCCGGCTCCTGGAAAAAGAAGCGAGATGCTCATTCTTCAGGCTGTTTCACCTCGTGATTCAGCCTGAAGACACTCCCTCCTCCGGACTAGGCCCATTCATTGGGCCTAATCCAGAGTGGAGTGCGCGACTGGATGCCGGTGCAGTGCATCAGCATTCAGTTCCGGCTACCCGTATTTTGGACCGGAATCTGAGGCGGCATCCGCCTCAGATTCCGGTCTAAAATACTCTGTCTGAACTTAGCCTGAAGGTTTTTTTCAGTGGAAAAATTTTTCCTAAAAGGCCAAAAGTAAGAATGAAAAGAAACAATAATAACCTGATTCCTGTTGGTTTCTACTTCATGGTCCTGTATTGAGACACAGAAATTGCCCACTCAACCAATCCATGGTTATAACGTGAACCACTTCTTTTTCCTCACTAGGCAACCCCTTTAAGAGAATCACAACAGTCTTAGAAGTAGTTTAAAAAAAAAAAATCAACTTTTAACACCATTTTTATTTTGCATAGCAGTGTGTTATGAGGTCAACATGTTGTTGAAGGTACATGTTTTTCGGATCATGACTATTAGATTATTGAAAATACAGGTGTATGTAATATCAGCAAAAGATTACTTTTTGTAACTACTGTATATAAACAGTGAAACCTCTTTGAGACTATCACCCAAAGCTGCAATAAGGCTACAGCCCCACACAACAGGTCGCAGTAAAACAAAGCACTATTGGAAAAACCGCTGCAGCAATGCATCATGGTTTTTCCCGCAGCACTTTTCACAGGAAACCTCTGCCGACTTTATGCTTCCATTATACCTATAGCGAAACTTCTGGCATTTCCAAAGGTAAAATTGATAATCGCAGTGTGTCTACTATGCGTATTCTTTCATAGTGTGTGGATTGGATTCGCTAGGATCCCATTCACTATGTAGAGACTACAAAACACCGCAACGTTTATGCTACATGCCCCAGCTTTAAAAGGTTGTGTTTTTTTTTTTTAGAGAGGTGGTCTTCTTAAAGAAGATACATAATGTATTGTGGACCTGAAAATCAGTCATCAATTCAGTCTGGATGAGGGGATGGTCTTATCAAAGAAGTGGTCTTTTAGAGACGTTTTACTGTATTTTACTGTACTAAAGCTACTCATTTGAGAGCAATTGCCCATTTTAAAACTTTTTCTATCATTCAAATCATTCATTTACATCCTATAAACCCATCAATTTGTAATATTATAACAGGAAACAGGTAAAGTGAAGGATGGGCAGAACAATGTTCTTCTTTGCTCTTATACAAGATGGCTGACCCTCCTCAGATGGAAAAGCGCTGTTCCAGTATTTCCACTTGTTTATGCTCCATGTACACTAGTTCATCCAGTCCTCGGCTGCATCCAGTATCTGATTGTTACAAAAAAACAGGTACAGATGACACCGGGGGGCAGGAGGACGCTAGAGCACGCTTTTGTATGGATGAATATTGCAACCATTCCCTCCTTTCCCAATATCGAACATAAATTCTTGTTTATGGCAGTTTTATATACTTGATCATTATTAATGTTGAATATTACGTTGAGTGTCAGATTATGCTTTTCCAAGTGACTACTTCATGATTCAGTAATACAGTAGGTCATCACATCTTGAAGAATAGTTTCCTTTAGAATCTCCATTTCACAAGACATGAATCTGGGTATTTCATGTGTCTTGCATGTCCCACATTCTTGAAAGCCTATTTATTTAACTGTATAAAAATATATAAACTGTAATAATTCAAAAGGTCTGAAACAGCTTTAGTAACATGTAATATGTGGTCTGCTCCGCAATAGCCACCGTACAAAGGAATCTACCGTAATTGAAGTGTCTTCCTACAGGACTCCTTGAATAAGGACTTGTCCTGCTCCTTAACCACATTTTACCTTTACCACAGATGAATAGCTGAGATGGCTAAGATAAGAAGTATATGGAGAGGGGGGCAGTCCTTACTTACTAAAGATGCTATTGACATAAAATTCTCACCAGATTTCAGTAACAACCCATCGAATACACAAAGGCAAAGGAATCAAACTCGTGATGTCCATAAATTAAGTTATGTGTAATACTGAGAAATGACACCGGAAAAAAATATTGAAGACACTTCCTGAAATGTATTTAATACTTAGAACAAAAGCCTTTGTTGTTAATGACAGCTTCAAGACACCTCGTGTATGGAGAAACTAGTCGCATGCATTATCAGGTGTGATTTTGGCGCATTTTTCCACACAAAACACTCTTGAAATCCGGAAGGTTCTGTGGGCTCCTTCTATGAACTCCCTGAGATGACCTATGCTGAAAAACAGCCCCACACCATGACCTTCCCACCTCCAAACTTCCCTGTTGGTATGGTGTTTTGTTGGGTAATATGCAATGCCTTTTCACTTTCAAACATGGTGTGTATCCAGACTATATTTGCCCTGTATTTGACAGGCTTGTCTAAATGTTGTTGAGGAACTTTAACGCACTTAAGCATACTTTTTGTTTAGCAATTGAGTCTTGCGTGGTGAGTGTGTATACAGGCCGTGGAGGTTGAGTGAATTACTTATTGTGTTCTTGTAAACATTTGTACCTGTTTATTCCAGGTCTTTCTCTAGCTCTCTTAAACTGCTCCTTGGTTATTGATCAACTTTTCTGATAATTCTTTCCACTCCTCTGTCTGAACTCTTGTGAGGAGCACTTGGTCATGACAGGTTTATGATGGAATGGTATTCTTTCCTCTTCTGGATTATGGTCCAGACCATACTCACTGGAACCTTCAGTAGTTTAGAAATTCTTCTGTAACCAATACCATTAGTATGTTTTGCTACAATAAGGTTATGAAGGTCTTGAGACAGCTCTTTGGTTTTACCCATCTTGAGATGTTTCTTATGCAGCACCTTAGTAATGAGATTTTTTATAGGCCATCAGTTGAACCTGCTGATATTATTTGTCACTAAGTGGTGGGATTTCATTCCAATTACTGATATATTCCAGCAGGCTTCCCATGGCTTTTTGCATCTTTCTTTCTTCATGTGTTCAATACTTTCTTTGCCTGTGTGGATTGAATGGGTTATTACCGATACCTGGTGAGAATTTCATGTCAATAGCACTAGAGATGAGCGAGTAGTACTCGATCAAATACATCCCCTGCATAGTTATTGGTGTACAAAAAACGCCAGGGAAGGTGGGAGGGGCATAACATTTTTACTGCCCCTCCCACCTTCCATGGCGCATTTTTACACCAATAACTATGTAGGGGAGGTATTCGATCAAATAATACTCACTTAGAAAATCAATGACATTTTTTTTTAATGTAGATTGTGAGCCCCATATAGAGCTCACAATGTCCCAATGTCACAATGTCCCTATCAGTATGTCTTTGGAAAATGGGATGGAAATCCATGCAAACACAGGGAGAACATACAAACTCCTTACAGATAGTTTTATGCCCTTGGCGGGATTTGAACACCAAGACTCCAGCGCTGAAGGGCTGCAGTGCTAACCACTGAGCCACCGTGTGCCCCCCCCCCCTCCAATGACATGTTTAATACTTATTTCACCCAGTGTATATTGTTACAGTCACACCAACCAAGGTATTGGTGTTGCAAGCAGGACTTTTCTCTCCACTGATTTCAGGCAGAAGCCAGACAAACCCCATTCTAGTCTATAGTCTGTATTGTTTTATACGGGGGCTGTTGTTTTCCTTGTTTTTTAATAAGTTCTATCCAACAGCCCATATAAATAGTACCTCTGTCCTTATAACTGTATAGTACCAAAGGAGCAGATAAAATATTGTCGCTGAAAGCCAAAAAATATTAGTCAAGAAGCATTTCTATCACAAAAGCAATTCTTATTAGTTCTTGTTTATTGCACACAATAAATTATTTCCATAATGTATTTTTGAGACATTATCCCCAAAATACTCAGTGATCAGATTGGGAAATCAGTAAACTGTGTAAAACTGCAAGAAAATCTGATAACACAGAGACAGGCTGAGTCTGCATGTGAAGCCAACTTCTCGAAACACATTTTACATTGTCTGCCAGTTAATTTGATTAGATGAAAGTCATTTTGTAAATGAAAACAATGGCAAGGACTAATGGAAAGTAGGATGCTCTCTGACATTCTGGAAGTCACCAGCTTATTGCATTAGAGAAGTGAACATGCTAGAACTCTAGGGGGCAATGACTATGCAATGTATTAATTACACAGAGAGCATACCGTGCACTAGACTAAACAACCTGCTAGGAAAGTCATGTCTTGGCAGAACCTCTTGCAAAGGAAATTAGATTTGAAAATGATAAGAGCATTATAATTGCGCTCACTGGATTAGGAACAAACCATAGAAATGAATGATCTATACGTCAAATAGCCCTTCCCGCGGCATCGAAATTCACTTGAACATCTCTCCTTTCAGCAGCGTCATGCGGCGTACACAAATGGAACATAATATTTGAACATCTCTAATTGCACACAGTTGGTTTATGTAGCGTTGGTAAAAATTACATAAAGCAAACCTTCAACTAATGAAACAGATGTATTTGTATTTTACGTTGAGTAATCAGTGCAGATGGCGGTGGTTTAGTCAATTCAGGAACTGTCTTTAATATTCATGCTGAAGTGTTTAAAATGTTCTTAGTGCACTTGGAGTAATAAAATCAGAGAGATTTATGGAATATGTGATTCTCCCTACAAAACTGCCAAACTGTGACTTTAATGCCGTACTCAGCTGAGCCACAATGCTCCACTAACTACTCTGCTTTCCCCATCACTCTCGAAGTTCAGAAGTGGTCTTTGTAGGCTTGTTTATGTTCTTGTAATTTAGAGAAAGCAGTTAATTACCCCACTTATGTTTTTACCTCTGCTCCCCTGCAGTGAATCACTTAATGTCATAATACAATTGTATGCCTCCATTGAATATGGGAATAAATAGCTGCTTAATGTAAATGTCACCCTAGCTCCATATTCTTAAGAATGCCAACTGCTATATAACTAGAATATACATTATCTCATGTAGGGCACACAATGCTGCCAAGAAGATAGTATTCCCAAAGACCTTCTATCTGCCGTAGCATGTGCATTTGTAAATCTTTTGCAGTTGACTATTCAAACCAAGGTTTTTATTATTTTAGAAGATAAGAATTAGATTGGAATATTTTTTACTGTATGTATAGTACAAGCTGATAAATGGATATTCAGGGAGGAATTGAAACTGGCATATAGGCATGAAAACTGGTAGAAAAATACTACTGACTGGGTATACACCTGAGCTTGGGTTTTCATTCTTCGGGTGCGCTTGCGGAATCAACAAATGGAAACCCAATGAGCTTAAAAAGCGGTTATCCACCTGGTTTTGCCCAAAAAATGCAGATAGAAAAGTCTTGCTTGTAAGCGGATTCAGGGACGGACTCCCCGAAGCGTTGGTGTGAACCGAGACTCAAAAGCATAGCTGTCTTTATAATACATATTTAATGAAGAAATTCAGTATTAAATCCCTATGCCAGTTTTCTGGTGCAAAAAAAGTCTCAATTTTTGAACAAACTTTTGGCACAAGTGGCATTTTCACTACCGGCCTTGCCATTTTCCAAAAAAAGGGGCATGACAAGAGCATGTTATGGTTGGGGCCATCATCATTTAAGGCAGTCTCTAGCATAAATGATGTCTGAAATCTATGCCAGCAATGAGCTAGAGTAGACTGCCAAAGAATGATGCTGACAGACTTCCAGGATTATGATGCTGATGAGATATCCTTAGGATAGGTTAGTAATATCAGATCAGTTTGAGACTGACACCCCCAGCGATCAGCTGTTTGAAGAGGCCACGGTATTTAGATATGCGCTGAATACCTTTACCGCCTACCAAGTACACTTCTGTACACTGTATTCACTTTAATGGGACTGAGCTGCAAACAGCCCACTGTGTCAGACCTGCGATGATTTAATATTTATGACCTTCCTAAACCCTGGAAAACTCCTTAAGGCTAAGGCCCTATGTAGTGGGCTGCAGCCAAAAAGTGCTCCTGGAAAAACTGCAGTAGAAACACAATACTATTCACAGAAAGTCTACAGAGTTTTCCTCTCTGGACTTTTCTGCATACAGAAAACCGCAGCGTTTCTGTAGATATAATTGACATGCTTTGATTTCTAAAAACAAGGTGGGTTTTTGCAATCTCCACTGTCTGGAAATATCCACTGAGGATATTTTTCTGCAATGTGTGGATGGAATTAAGCAGAATCCCATCCACTGTGCAGGTACTGTAAAATGCTGCAGTTTATGCAAAATGTTACTTTGAACAGCACCTGCAAAATGGATTCGATTCTGGCACATTGCAGATAAAGATCTGCAGGGGAAAAGCTGCAGTTTAAGGTTAAGGTCCCACAGAATGTTCTAGCAAAAAGGCATTGCAGGACAAACCGCAGCGGCAACGCGTTGTGGTTCTTCCCGCAGCACTTTAGACAGAAAGTTTGCAGAGTTTTCCTCTGCGGACTTTCTGTTATAATTATACCTATGGGGAAACCACCAACGTAGGCATTTTTACCGCAAAGTGGGAATGGGATTCACTAAAATCCCATCCACTTTGCCCTTACTGTAAAACGCAGCGATTTTTACTGCGACGCTTCTGCCGCAGGCTAATCGTAGCGTTACCATCCCGTGGGGCTCCGGCCTAAAAAAATATTTTTAAAACTTGCTGCATGTCAATTATACTCAATAATTAAAATATTGTGAAATTGCAATTAAAAACTCTATGGAAAAAATTGTGATGCGTTTCTGCTGCATTTTTTTCCACAGCGTTTTTTTTGCCTTGCTTCGCTATGTGGGGCCATAGCCTTACAATAATAACAAAGATTAAAATGAATTTAAAAATGAAAATGCATATACAATTTTTGGTATGGAGTAGATCTAGGACTGGCTTTTAGAATGATTTCCTAGGCTCACAACTATTTTATGCATAATTAAGTAATCACCTGGAAGAGACAGTAATTAATGGAGAATTTGTGTAGTTGAAATATTGGTTTAATAAACAATGCGGTCCTAAGTTTAACTATTAAAATACGGTACATAATTATAATGATAGACATTTGTAATATTTACAGACTTGAGCCCTTCACCCGATGTGTCTAGACCATAATTGTACTGTTTATGATAACCATTTCTAATTACAAAAGATAGTAATAGTAAATAATAAAATTACAGTAATATTATATTTACAGTATCTTACATGATATTCACATTACATAATCAGATTGTCTATGATCTATTTGGACTTCAAATAGTCAAAATGTATAAGGACTAAATCTGCATATCAATGTATTGTTCTTACACACTCACCCCCCAGAAACCCTGATGCTGGGTTCACACTAGCGTTCAGGTCTCCGTTCTCAGGTTTCCGTCTTCTGCATGCAGAAGACGGAAACCTGTCATGCAGAGTCCGGCCGTGAGCGCTGGTGAGCGTTTTATGCTCTCTGTGGCAAAACCATTTTTTAAAAAAAAACGGACACAGAGTACTCCATGTCCGATTCTGTGTCTGGTTAAAAAAAAAAAAGGTTTCACCACAGAGAGCACAAAACGCTCACCGACGCTCACGGCCAGACACTTTTCAAATCCATTCAAGTGAATGGGATTGAAAGATGCCGACAGGTTTCCGTCTCCTGCCCCTGTTTTGTGCAGGAAACGTAAACCTGCAGAACGGACTCCCGGGCGCAGATGTTAACGAGGCCTGACTCTGAAATGACCACTCATTATATCTGCACCACTTATCATGTGTGCTTAGAAACAAAACTGTCTGCTTTTAAAATGTTATCAATATCTTAGTAATTTAAGATCATTGTTAGTAATGGTCCAATATTGACAGCATACAGGTAATTGATTATGTCATTTGTCATGTGGCTGAAACATGTAATTACTTCTCTGTGTTGTTGAGAATAGATCACACATCTTTATGATGGTTAGTCACTAATGTGTCAAAGTTGTTAACACTTGCAAATGGTAATCATTTTTGTGGGCCTTATAAATAAAAGATAATTGCAGTGAAAGAAAACATTCTCCTGTATATGTCTGGACATGAGAATATTCAGTCTTTTGCTTTTGTCTTTAACATCTTCTTTCATTACTTGCTGAAATATTTTCTTTAGTTTTGCACATAAATTAATTTAAAACCGGTTTCAATCTCTATCTTTATCTATTTCTGACATGTTTGTGCACTATATGTTTCAATTTTTTAAACATTGAATATTAATAATTTATAATGACCTATCTTAAAAGGGTTTTCCGGACAAAAAAAAAAAAAAAAAAAAATATATATATATATATATATATATATATATATATATATATTTAAAGTTCTGTTAGTACTATTTATTGATTTAAAAAGTGTAGCCAAATATCTTTAGCAGTGTTTTGAAGGATTTCTGGGTTTCTCTGGGAGCTCCTGGCATCCTCTGCATTTGTTTATTTGGTGTAGCTTCCTGCTGTCTTAGCTCATGCATCATGGTAGTTGTAGGCTGACTCATACTACCTCTCTCTCACTCCTCCCCCTTCCCTCTCTCACCCCCTCACATCCCCTCCCTGTCTCTCTAGCTATCCTGTCCACTTCTAGCCCTTCCCACCTAACTCAGCCCCCCACTCCATTACACTTACCTGTCTTCCTGTCCAGACTTCCTTCTGTGGGAACAGCTCCTCCTCTTCTTTGACTCTGCTGACACTTGCACAGCAGAGATGGAGCGCCAGCTACAGCGCCTATGACCTGTAGGCAAGTCTTTAAGAGATGTGAATGGCTATGTCGGACATGCAGTACTCTGTGTCCGGTTTAAACAAAAACAGTTTTGCCGCAGAGAGCATAAAACGTTCACCGGCGCTCACGGCCGGACTCGGCATGACAGGTTTCCATCTTCAGCATGCAGAAGACGGAAACCTGAGAATGGACTCCGGGCGCTATTGTGAACCCAGAGTCAGGGAATATTAAATGGTACCACTAGGAGAACACTTTGTTCATCGTTCAGCTCTTTGAGCGGAAAAATATAAAAGTTGTGGCTTTTGTAAGGTGGTGGGGGGAGGGGGGTAAAAAAACAAAAAACTGATATGATACAAAGGGTTAAAGAGAATGAAGAATAGTGCTGGTGATGCTTAACTCTAGGATAAAAAAAGTTAATAGTATTTGCTGTAGTAGGTCTATGGTAAAAGTCTGGTCATACATGGACATTTTTAGTGACAAATTGGTAGACTGGGTTAACCTGTGTGAGGGACAGTTCAGGCCAAAAGTGTGCTCCTGAAACGAAACGATTATCTCTGGATTCACCAACTGAAGCTCTGTTCTAGACCTTACAGTATTAGAGCTCAGCAGCTGAACACTTTGAATTGCTCCGTTAACCCTCAACCACAGTGAAAGGAAGGGAACAGAGGTGTTGGGGAACAGGGACTGATGTTACAGGTCAGCCACTGCAGCTGGATAACAGAGGTGGTCTAAAGCCTAGGCAACATGTGGTATACACTGAAGAGGCGCAGGGAGGTCTATCTGACAAATGGAGCAAGATAGAGCAACAAAGCAATGTATTGGGTAATACTTCAGCTAGCTTAAAATAAAAGTTCAAATATGATCCCAGAGATGGAAATAACCCTTTAAGTTGTATCCTGATAGAGAGACAATGGATATGACCATAAATGTAGGAACGTTCTATGGTCTCACACTTGTCAGGAGCCATGGTATGCATTCATGCTCTAAGTATTTTTTATATTATATTAGTAAATGAATAATTGAGTCCCAAATTCAATCCACACACTAGAGCTAATCTCGCAGTATGTCAGTCCCTACTGTGCAAATACATAATGCTATATATATATATATATATATATATATATATATATATATATATAGCACTGAGATCAGGAAAATTGAATTGATACAAGTGGAAGGCTTGTAATTAACTTCTGTGTTAAAAAAATAGAAAAGGTTGTCCCTTCTGTCAGTTTTTTTTGGAAGGAAATCATGACAGAAGTGGGTGTGTTATTTTTTACCATTGGATAAAAATGGAGACCTGAAAAATTGATTCATCCTTTTTTTTTTAAATTGAAGTCGATTATGTCAGATACAAATGGAAAGTCTTCGATTTGTATCTGTTGTAAGGGATTTTTTCCATCTTCAATGATTCAGAACATGAAAAGGACAACAGTGTTGTGAATGCAACTGTAATTGTATTGTAGTGATGAAAATATTGATTTCTAAAAGGATATGGAAACCAGCACAATTTATTTTGTTTTTACTGCATTGTATGTATTATATGATAAAAAGTAGTTATGCAATTGGTTTGATTAAAAAATATTTAACGGTTATTTTTCTCCAGTTTGCATGCATTACAATGCATTGCAAGCTCTGTGATTCTGATAGGCACACACACACACACACACACACACACACACACACACACACACACTGTACATACAATCCACACATACATACATGTGTTTTGTATATATACTGTACATAAATATATGCAGTAAAAACCCAGAATCCTTGGTTCATTAACAGTGGTTAACAGCAAGGGGTTGTGCAACACTTTATATTTATAAATAATTCATTAATACAAGATTGTTGGGGATCGAAACTCGGCCCCCACACTGATCAGCTATTCATCTTTGGGCTCCTCAGTGATCATTCTTGTAGCAATGCAGCACAGTCATTGCACTGTACATTGTTTGCTCTCTGCGGTTTCCAGTACCCATGTGTAGGCTTGGATTCTATTGTTTACGAAATCTCATTATCTTTCTGGTGTATATATATATCTATATTTATAAAACTGATCTACATACAAATGCGCAAACATTTATGAGACACATCTTTTGTGCAGACTAGACAGAACATTATCCTGTGCAGAGACACAATGACAAACATTTGTTATACACTTTTCTTATGGAGCCTCAATGTGCGGGGAGAATTGCAGAGTAGAGGAGTTGATGTCTGCCATACAGGCTCTCATCCCCAACACCCTCAACAGTTGTTTTTTTGTGTACTTGCAGTATATTTTTGTGTCATGTGGGAGGAAACTCAGAGAGAACATACAAGATTCAGATGATGCAAACTCAGGACTCCAGCCTGCAAGGCTATAGTGCTAACTAGAGATGAGCGAGTAGGTATTCGATCTAGTACCACTCGCTATTCGAATGGAAAAATTCGATGCAGAACCAGCATTGATTGGCTGAATGCTATACAGTCGGCCAATCAACGTTGGTTCTTCTACCTTTAGAAGTTTTCTCTGCGCAGCGTCCCAGCGGCGTCTTCTGGCTCTGAATTCACTCTGCCAGGCATCGGGCCTGGGCAGAGCCTACTGGGGACGCTGCAAGGAGAAGACTTCTCAGAGAATCCAGCCCGACCCTCACTCGTGGACTTGGTAGGTTCAATTTGATCGAATGTTGCCTACCCCTGAAACGAGCATTTTCCCCTATAGAGTATAATAGGATTCGATATGCGATTCAAGTAGTCCCATTGACAATATTACAGCACAGGGGACTGTGACAGAATTGTGAAGAGAAGCACAGCAAGGGGGAAGTAATGAACAACTTACAAGGTCTTGGAGCTGACAAACTGCTCATCCACATTGCTGTCCCCTCAATGCAGGCTTCCACCTGACACCACAGCCTCAACTGGTCTCATGGTAGATATGGCCCCATTGGTAGTTTATTCTGTAGTAGCTTTCAAGGAAATGCACTGCTGAATTTCCACGATGGAAATCTTGTTTGGTCCAAGTTTAAGCATATTGGCAATTATGCTGTAGTGATTCCAGCACTTAAACAGGTGAATGAATGCACAATGAAGGACAATAACTCACATTAAAAATAATAAGTAGAAAAAATAGAGCTGGAGCACTGTCCATTTGCAACAATCATGCCTTTGTAGTTGGTGGTAATTATACATTTAAGCAATACAATTGGACAAGTAGCACAATACAATTCCTCTTTCTCTCTCAGGGACAGGATTGTGGCTAATTGAAAGCTGCAAACATCTGCCTCTGTGTTCTTTTATTTGTGTGTTAAAAGTTTTAAATTGATTTTTACAAACAACCAGATTTCTTTGGCTCCTATGAGGCTTCATACAAAATGGATTTTTAATTCTGTGACAGCGTATTGTGATTAAATATCCCTTTGAGCTTCATATTTCTGTTTTTGTAGAAGAAACTATAGTTGAGTCTCTTTATAGCTCCAGCGAGAAAAATATTATGGCATAATTTTCACATACAAATGTAACACTTTTTATAACTACTGTAAATCATGAGCTAAGGAAAGTTTGAAACAGCTGGGATCCTTCTGTAATCTCTGTGCTAAATACAACTCCGCATATAAATATGTGTTTACAATCATCCTGAAAACAGTTATACATAAAGTAACACTCAGTCACAAGTGGTCATTAGGTAAAAAGTATATTATTGAGATAATACAGCTCATTAAAAAATAGACATTAATCCAATCAACACAGGTTTATAAAATTTTACAATGTATATGAAAGTAAACTCCAGCCAAAATATAACATTCTCACAGTGTTATTTTATCTAAGAGGCTATTTGTTTTTTTTATATAATATAATATAATTTGTAATTCATATACTAAACTTCTTCTATATTAACTTTTTAATCATACACATATTAAAATAATGGAGCATATGTCACTGAAGTTCTAGAAATATTGCAGTGTGTACCCCCCGCCATGCTCCAAACAACAGACTGTCACTTCCTGTTCTGTTGAAATCACTTCTCAGCAGACCTGATCTTTAAGATTGGTAGAATTACAATGAAATGAAGCTGATGGCACATAACACACAAGCATATTATTGACATGACATAATATGGCCCTTTCACCTTCCTGCACATTTGCCTCTTCACTAGAGATGAGCGAGTAGTATTCGATCGAGTAGGTATTCGATAGAATACTACGGTATTCAAAATACTTGTACTCGTTCGAATACTACTCATTATTCACAGTAAGGATTCGATTCAGAACCAGTGTCGATTCGGCAAATCAACGCTGGTTCTGCAGCAGGCTCGTCTTTGCTAGTCGGGAGAGCTGACAGCTTGCGGTTATGAGGGAGCTGACTTTTTCTCCATTGCGATCCGATCTTAGACTCCGCCTCGTCACAGATGAGCCTCTGACAGAACCAGCGTTGATTGGCCGAATGCTGTACACTGCATAGCATTCGGCCAATCAACACTGGTCAATGCATTTCTATGAGAAAAAGTCAGCCCCTGCATAACCGCAAGCTGCCAGCTCTCCCAACTAGCAAGGACGAGCCTGCTGCAGAACCAGCGTTGATTTGCCGAATGCTATAGCATTCGGCCAATCAATGCTGGTTCTGAAGGACGAGTAAGGGCCAGTTCACATTAGCGCTTGTCTCCCGTCCAGAAGGAGTCCGCAGGAGGACCACCCTGAATGGAATATCAGCGCAACAGCAAGTGCTGTGCAGTTAAAGCGCACGGACCCCATAGACTATAACAGATCCGTGTGTTTGCCGAGCACTGCCCGCACTAATCATGTGTGCGGGTAGTGCGCTGCAAGCAAACGAACCGGTTATAGTCTATGGGGTCTGTGCGCTTTAACTGCACAGCGCTCCTCCTAAACACTCTCCTCCTGCTGCTCGTGGACTTGGTGACTCTCCTTTAGTCGAATAGTGGTTTCCCCTGAAACAAGCATTTTTTCCCATAGACTATAATGGGATTCGATATTCGATTGAGTAGTCGAATATTGAGGCTCTACTCAAAACAAATATCGAATCTCCAATATTTCACTACTCGCTCATCTCTACTCTTCACATATCACAGAGCGTGCATATAACACTCTCCCATACAAATAAATGAGTCAGTTCCAGATTTAAATGTCTTATGTTCACGTTGCTGCTGTAAAGCAAATCTCTGAAGTTAGTAAGTATCATAATCATAAGATAATTTTTTAATAGTCCCAACTTGGGGAGATTCAGATTCTCAGCTGTGGACAGCACCTTTTCGATCTAGTTGGATCTTTTCAGCACAGCGTAGAGAGACCTGGTTTGGCATGATGAGAGACTTCTGGACCAGGATATGGGGATAATATTTCTCTTTGTGGGGAGAGCCCTGTTACAGGCGTACAGAGTCTTACTTAGCCATTTTTTCTCTGCTGGGGATTGTGGGAAGAATATGCAAATCTGTTTTCCAAGATGTAAATAGGAAAACAGTGCCTCTACTTGCTGCCCTCTAGAGCAGAGGTTCTCAAACTTATTTTGTCTACCGCCCACTTCGAGAATTAATTATTTTCTAGCGCGCCCCCCCCCCAAATTTTTTTTTTTACTTTACTACATCTTAAGAATCACAATCGCAGTCATTATGTTAATGATTAAATTATGTGTGTCATGTGAAAATAAGACTTTCTGATGAGGGTAATGTAAAACACCATTTTGTAATATTAGGAAAACTTTTATTCATGTTATTAAAACAAACATTTCAATTTTAATTTTAAAACTAATCTAATGTGAAGGATGAATTTGATGATTTTTAACAAGTTTGGTAATATCAGGCTCGAATTTACTCAAAAACAGCCGTAAGTCACCGCGTTCGGTAATCTGCAACCGATTTGCAAATCTGCAAAGTTTGTGTTAAAAGCAAAAAAACAATTTTAAAGGGGTAGCCTCATGAAGCTTGATCTGCCTTCTAAGCTGCCTAAAAATCTTCTTTCTTCCTGTTTGCTCGCGTCAATTAGCCCCGCCCCCAAATTAGTGTGTAGCTCCGCCCACCACATAGCGTGATCCTATGGGATGTCTGAAGGGCCTGTGATGTCATCAAAAGGTCCTGTAGACTTGGATTTACCTTGTACGGAGTTTCCTAAAGGACCTGGCTCCTCTGCCCACTAGCAGCCTGCTCTATATAATAAAGCTTGATCCTAGTGAACAGAGAGACCAGGTCCTTTAGCCCAGTAGGATTTAGACTGCTTTATATAAGAAAGCAGCACTTATTCCACACACACACCCCCCTCTATCTCACAGCAGGGAGCTAGGTGATGTGTATGTGTGGTGCAGACACAGGCTGGCTCCGTATACTCAGCACCCCCCCCCCCCTCTCTCCCCCCACACAGTAGGGAGCTACGTCAAGTGGCTCCCTCAGCAATGAGCAGGGGGCCAGGTGCTAGTGTCTATAATGAAGTGAATAAAGTAAGATAGTGGACAAACAAAGCAATTTTGCTGAAGCAGTGTATTTAGGAAAAGTCTTAAATCCACATTAACAAGCAGCATAGATAGAATCATTGTTATGATACCACCCCTTTAAATTAGCCATCGCCCCCTAAACCGCTTCAACGCCCCCCAATCTTCTCTGTGCCCTTTACTGCCCCCCTATAGGCCTCCAACGCCCACAAGGGGGCGATATCGCCCACTTTGAGAAAGACTGCTCTAGAGGTAGCCCTCTTAAACATAGGGGTAGCCCTCTTTTTTTAAAATGGTGAAACAAACATATAACTTATACATTCCATTTCTAGTAGGAGACATTAGTTCTAATCCAGGTCCTAGGTATCTGCAGAATATAACACTTGACATATGACTTCCCCTTTAAGGAGAACCCTGTATTTGGACAAAGACTTGTATGTGCATCAACAGCATGTTCCGTTCACTTATAACAAGAAGCCTACATCATTGAAGTGATACCTCAACACAAACTGAGACTCCTTGACAATCTTTACATTTCTGATGTCATATCTTTTAATATCTTCCATATTCAAATTGTTCCTACATTTTAAATAGCATTTCATTAAGTGTACAGAAAAAGCAACAAGCAGTATTATAGTATTATTATAGGTACAGGCTGTTGATACTCCCTTATCATTATCGGACACTGGCAGGTTGAAAATAAGGATAATGGCTTTTATAAAGATTGCTGCTAACTCACTGGAGCTATACTCAATCCGCTTTTCACTCTATTTAGATTTTCTAGGTACAGATTAGCAATTTAGATTATCTTGAATGACATCTAGTCATTGATAACATATTGAATAGCTCACACACCTTTGTAATTCAGCTGTGTCAGAACAGATTGTGTTTAGAATTTTCCAGCCTGTGAGATACAACACTTATACTGTGAAATTCTAATAAACAGAAATACTAATATATTTGGAAAAATAGATTTCTTAAATAAACAGTAAAGCACAGTTTTACATTGTACAAGAATGTTACTTTCAGTATATCTCAAAACTTTCTGTCCTTCTCACAGCAAACCATGAACTTGCTTTGTTATAGGCCAAACCTGTACTTTGTGAACATGAAGGAACATTTTTTTTCTATGATAATGGCCCCAGGTTAGACCAGAACTCAAGAAGATAGTGTCAAGATTTTCAATACGGAATGGCTAGCCACGACTATAGCTATCTTTTACAGAACAAATCATCAGTGTATCCACTGACACCTTTGTGCTTTGCACTTTCTCTAAAAAAGAATGTGTGGTCTTTCTTCACAGTAAAATATTTTACCATTAATAACTCAAATGATTCTGTCAGCATGGGACAATATTCACAAGATGACACAGCTGCTTGCAACTAATTATGCCGTTAACAAGATGGCTCATTGCCAAAAAATATTCTCTTCTGCAATAAATAACTCATTAAAGTATATATTCTGAATGTAAAACTATCTGCGCACAATGATCTGATTGTATGTATAGATATACAATATAGTACCATAAGAACAGAGGTTTTTGAAATACACAGTACAATAGAAAAGTGAAAGCAGTTTGTCCTATGCTTGTTGATGTGGTTGGACAAGCCCATCATTCTCAAGAATCCATGCGCCTGGCCTCCTAACCCCTCGTTCACATCAGCGTTTGGATTCCGTCCTGGGGAGTCCATATGAGGACCCCTTCCCGAACGGAATACCAAATGCAAGTGCAAGCAGTGTGCAATGACCACACACAGACCCCATTATAGTCTATGGCAGGGGTGCTCACACTTTTTCAGCGTGTGAGCTACTTTGTTAGCTGACCAAGGCAAAAGATCTACTAGGGCGGGGGCAGTGCGGGTGTGTCTGTGGGCGGGGCCAAACATGTGGGCGGGGCCGGCTGATCGTGAATGCAGGAGACAGCAGCGTTCTATGGCCGCCCAGGGATCCCTGCTGTCTGTCTGTTCACAGCGCAGGCTGAGAGTCATCTCTGGACACTGGTAGGCTGGGGCTGCGGCAGCCAGTGTCCGGAGATGACTCTCAGCCTGCACTGTGAACAAGCAGACACCGGGGATCCCTGCATCCCGCGATCGACCCATACGGCCTTTGCGATCTACCAGTAGATCGTGTTCGACGTATTGGGCACCCCTGGTCTATGGAGCCCATGTGCTTTTACAGCACAGCGCTTGCAATTGGGAAGTTAGAAAAAAATTCAGAATTCTGTAGAATTGTAGAAAAACTGCGTTTGCGACTTTCTTAGGGTCCATCCACACAGAGGAAAATGGTGAGGAATTTGGTGTGGAATTTTTCACGCTGAAAAAAAAGCCTCCCATTGATTTCAATGGGTTCTGCTACCTTTTTTTTACCACTAGCCTCAGAAAAATGGTAGCGTTTTTTCCACATCCCATTGACTTGCATTGAATTTTTCAGGCGGAAAATGCCTGAAGAATGGACATGTCATTTCTTTTTTTTCCGCTAGCAGAAAATCCAACTACTGCGGTTTTCCAGCTAGAAGGTCCACGGGGAGTGCAGAGGGATGCCCTCACTGTCCGGCTCCTGCGGCCGGCGGGAGCTGAAGGCAGAGAGCGACGAGCAGCTGCACTTGAACCATCACCTGGAGCTGTCGCAGGAGCCGGACAGTGAGGGCATCCTGCTGCACTCCCCATGGACCTTCTAGCTGGACAACCTTCTCTCCCTGGAACGACTGCAGCAGAATGTGAGTACGACCTACACCGTACAAACAATACAGTGTCTGGAGTGTATATAACAATATCCCCTTCCACCCCGAACCCCCCTTGAAATGAATACGTAAGAGTGATCTTTCAACTATTTATCCCCTATCCATAGGATAGGGGATAAATACTAGATTGATGTTGATGGAGGGTCGGGGTTTGGGGTGCAGTAGGTGCTGGGGAAGGGGGGAGGTTGTTTTGGTTGTCTGTCTGCCCCTTCCCTGAACTTAAAGGGGCAGACACCCCACTTGGAATTCAGTCTGACTACAGCAAGGCTGAATATAGGGTATCTGCAGTGCTTCTATTCCGTCAGGAATGGGTTAATAGGAGCACTACAGATACCCTATATTCAGCCAGGTTGAATTCCAAGTGGGGGAAAAAAAAACAGTCCTCAAGCTCAGGGAAGGGGCAGACAGACAGCAAAAACAACCCCTCCCCCTTTCCCAGCACCTACTGCTACCAAAAACTCCGGCCATTTTAATTTTTAAATTTTCCAGTAGCTGCTGCATTTCCCCCCTAGGCTTATACTTGAGTCAGTAAGATTTTCCAGTTTTTTGTGGTAAAATTTGGGGGGTCGGCTTATATTTGGGTCGGCTTATACTCAAGTATATACGGTAGTTTGTTTAAATTTTAACCCCTTAAAAAATCCAAAACCCCCTATTCTGACACCTGTATCTTTTTTTTTTATACATATCCATGAACGGGGTTACATACGTCATTTATTTATTTTTTTGTGGGGCCACATGTACATTATAAATACACTATTTTGAGAAATGTCTATTGCTTTGATCAATTTTTATTCAAATTTTGAAAAGAGGCGAAGTGGCAAAAAGCTGCAGTTAGGCTCTCTTGATTTCTTTTCTTCCCCACTGCAATATTCACCATTTGGAGAAATGTAATCATTAGGCCTCTAGGGGTCTGATCACTAATTCAATGCATTATAATGCTAATGCATTGAAATGCATTGCAAATTGATGGAAGTTCATAGAGCAGCCTGTAATAAAACATAATGCCAGATGAGTCTGGGAGCCTTCAATAGTGTCCTGGCTGTTCTGGCAACAGATCGCTGCCCTTGGATCACATTTTGGGATACTCCCCAAAATGGTGGCATCTATGTGCCACTGGGAAAATGACGCCCCAGTCAGCCTTGATCAAAGTGCATTTGAGCAGTAGGCAAAGGGGTATTCCCATGAACATAACCATATTTCATTTTTTTCATTTTAATAAATATTTGCAGAATTTTAAAGATTTTCACTAACCATCTTAGTGGTGACATTGTGGTCTTTTGTCTTGATCAGTTGCCAATGGATATAAACATGAATACAGGAACTTTCTATGGTTGGACACTTGTCAGAAACCCAGCCATGATTTAACCGGTTAAGGACCAGGCCCAAAAGTATGTTAAAGACCAGGCCTCTTTTTTCAAAACTGACATGTGTCACTTTAAATGGCAATAACTTTGAGACACTTTAACTTACACAAATGAATTTGAGATTGTTTTCTTGTAACACATTATACTTCATGTTAGTGGTAAACACTAATCAATATTTTTGCATTTATTTATAAAAAAACTAGGAAATTTGATGGAAATTTGAAAAAAATTGCAATTTTCAAAATGTGAAATTATCTGCTTTTCAGGCAGATAGTCATACCATCCAAATACATGAATAAATATTATCTCCCATATCTCTGCTTTATATTGGCATCATATTTTGATTGTCTTTTAATTTATTTTGGACGTCACAAGGCTTACAAGTGTAACAGCAATTTTCCAGATTTACAAGAAAATTCTCCAAACCAATTTTTTAGGGACCACTTCAGTTCTGAAAGTAATTATAAAGGCCTGTATAATAGAAACCCCCATAAATTACCCCATTTTCAAAACTGCACCCCTCAAATTATTCAAAACAGCATTTGGGATGTTTGTTAACCCTTTAAGCATTTCATAAGAATAAAAATAATATGGCAGTGAAATTTAGACATTTCATTTTTTTTCACTAATACATTCATTTAGACCCAAAATTAACACATTCACAAAGGGTTGAAGGAGAAAATGCATCTGACAGTTTATTGTGCAATTTCTCCCGTGCACAGAAATACCCCACATGTGGGTGTAAACTGATTTTTGGGCACACGGCAGTGCATGGAAGGGAAGGAGCGACACTGGGTGTTTGAACAGCAGATTTTGCTGGAATAATTTTCAGCGCCATGCCTTATTTGCAGAGACCCTAGAGTACCAAAACAATGGAAACCCCCCAAAAGTGACCCCATTTTAGAATCCACACGCCTCACAGAATTCATCAAGGGGTATAGTCAGCATTTAGACCCTACAGTTGTTTCACAGATTTTACTAACATTGGGATGTGTAAATGAAAAATTACTAAAATGTCACTTTATCTCCAAAGTTTTCATTTTCACAAGGGGTTAAAGGAGTAAAAGCCCCCCACAGTTTGTTAAACAATTTCTCCTGAACACGGCAATACCCCATATGTGGCTATAATCTGCTGTATGGGAACATGGCGGGGCTCAGAATGGAAGGAGCGCTATTTGGCTTTTGGATGGCAGATTTTGCTGGAATAATTTTAGGTGCCATGTCGCATTAGCAGAGCCCCTAGAGTACCAATACAGTGGAAACCCCCTAAAAGTGACCCCATTTGGGAAACTATACCCCCCACAGAACATATTAAAGGGTAGAGTGAGCATTTTGACCCTACAGCTGTTTCACAGATTTTATTAACATTGGGCCATGAAAATGAAAAATTACTTTTTTTCCAACAAACTGTCAATTTAGCCCCAAATTTTTAATTTTCACAAGAGGATAAAGGAGAAAAAGCTCCATAAAGTTCGTTACACAAATTCTGCTGAACACAGAAATGCCCCATATGTGGTCATAATCTGCTGTATGGGAACATGGCGGGGCTCAGAATGGAAAGAGGGCTATTTGGCTTTTGGAGGGCAGATTTTGCTGGAATATTTTTCAGGTCCCATGTCGCATTTGCAGAGCCCCTAAAGTACCAATACAGTGGAAACCCCCTATAAGTGACCCCATTTTGGAAACTACACCTCTCACAGAATTTGTCTAGGGGTAGAGTGAGTATTTTGGCCTCACAGGTGTTTCACAGATTTTATTAACATTGGGACGTGAAAATGAAAAATTACTTTTTTTCCCAATAAATCGTCCATTTAGCGCCATAGTTTTAATTTTGCAAATAGTTTAAGAATTAAAAGCCCCCCACAGTTTGTTACACAATTTCTTCTGAACACGGCAATACCCCATATGTGGCCAAAATCTGCTGTATGGGTACATGCTGGGGCTCAGAATGGAAAGAGCGCTATTTGGATTTTGGAGGGCATATATTGCTGGAATAGTTTTGAGGTGCCATGTCGCATTTGCAGAGCCCCTAAAGTATCAATACAATGGAAACCCCTCAAAAGTGACCCCATTTTAGAAACTACACCTGTCAAGGAATGTATCAAGGGGTATTATCATTTTGAGCCTAAAATGCTTCCCAAAAATTAATGTACAAAATGAAAATTGAAATTTTTAAAAATATGCCATTTCGGTGCCCAATACGTTGCACCCACTTTGTGTTGTCAGAGACCTGCACTCCTAAAACTATTAAATGGGCCATCCCGGGGGTCAAAAAATTATATATGTGGGTGTAAACTGCTGCTTGGGCACACAGCAGGGCTCAGAAGGGAAGGACCACTGTGCGTTTTAGCTTTTGGGATACAGATTTAGAGGGACCCTCTGGGCGCCATGATGTTTTTGCAGAGCCCTGGAGGTTCCAGTAAACTGGAATTCACCAAGAAGTGACCCCATTTTGTAGGGGCAATTTTAGGGTCTCTGCAAATGTGACGTGGTGTCCAAAAACGAAGAATCTAAATCTGCACTCCAAAAGCACATATTGCTCCTTCACATCTGCACCCTGCTGGGTACCCAAATAGCAGTGTATGCCCACATGTATGACACTGGTGTACCCCGGATAACGTACTTAATGCCATATGTGGGTAGAATTGGCTGTTTGGGCACAACCGGGGACAGAAGGGAAGGAGCGCTATTTTGGTTTTTGGAGCACAGTTTGGTTTTTTTTGCCACTTTTGCAAAGCCCCTGAATTGCCAATAAAGTGGAATCCGCAGACATGTCACCCTATTTTGGACACTACCCCACTGATGGGATTTATCAAGTGGTGTAGCGAGAATTTTTAACCCTTGAGTGTTGCATTTATTTAGTTTCCAGAAATGAAATCGCAACTGATAGAGAAGTTAAAAATGAAAATTTTACAGATTTGCCATTTCAGTGTGCAACATGTTGTGCCCGACTTATGTCAGCAGAGACACTCCAAAAACTGTTAAACGGGTATCCCGGGCACAACAGCTTTTAGAGCGTTCATCTCTGATACAAGGTGGGCACAACATATTACGCACTGAAAGGACGTATTCCTGGAAAAATGGTCATTTTCACCTCTCACAATCCACTACAGTTATAGTTATATATATAAAGTTATAGCAACACTTGGGGGTTAAAAATGCTCTCTGTACCCCTGGAGAAATCCTTCAGGGGTGTAGTTTCCAAAATAAGGTAATTTATCAGGGGATTCCAAATTACTGGCGTTTCAGCTCTACAAAAGTGTCATGGCATCCAAAAACCCAACCGTCTGTGCTCCAAAAACCAAATGACCCTTCTTCCCTTCTGTGTCCGGCTGTGCCCTAGTATCAGTTTATACCCACATATGACATTATGTCCGTTATCCGGGGGTACACCAGTGTCATACATGTGTCATACATGTGTCATAAACTGCAGTTTGGACGTACAGCAGGGTGCAGAAGGGAAGGAGCGCTATGCGGCTTTTGGAGTACAGATTCAGATGTTTGGTATCTGGACGCCATGTCATGTTTGTAGAGCCTGTAAGGTACCAGAAAAGTGGATTCCATGGGGTACCAGGAGTGACCCCATTTTGAAAACTGCACCCCTCAAAGAATTTATCAGGGGGTGTAGTGAGTATTAGTATCCCGGACGTGACTGCACAGCGGATGGCGAAGAGGGAATGTATAAGCTGTGCGGAGGACATTGCAAACACCAAATTCCCTACTATGTCCCCGTAGCTCCTATGATTGGGGGAGTCACTCTGGGGGTCACTTTAGGGGTCACTTCTGGTGTCTGTTCCCTCATAAGCTGTAAATCTGGGGTGTCCCCTGATATCCGCTCACACAGCTTATATATTCCCTACATGACGCACCCAGTTGTGTTCTAATAATTTGGCGATTTTTGAGGGTTTTTGTCTTCACATTGTGAGATGCTATATTTTCTTTATGTTTCTGGTGACGCGGCCATATAAGGGCTTATTCTTTGCGGGATGAGATGCATTTCGTAATGACACCATTTTTGGGTGTCTACATCTTATTGAATACATTTTATTAACCCTTTTTTGCAGGATTTAAAAAAAAAAAATCAATCCTGGCATTGAGTTTTACTTTTTTAATTTTGCGCCATGCAGCGTACAGTATAAGTAACATGTTCCCTTTATTCTGCGGGTCGGTACGGTTACGGCGATACCTCATTTATAGTATTTTTTTATGTGTTACTAGTTCTGCAGAGGAAATACACATTTGGGGACATAAATCAATGTTTTTTGCATCGCATCTTCTAAGAGGCGTAACATTTTTATTTTTCGGTTGACAGAGTTGGTTGAGGGTTTATTTTTTGCGGGACAACCTGCGCTTTTTATTGGTACTGTTGTCGGATGCATATGACTTTTTGATCACTTTTTATAGCATATTTTGTATGGTGAGATGGCGAAAAATCATTACTTCCGGCGAGTTTTTTCCGTTTTTTTTTTCCGGCGTTCGCCGTGTACATTAAATATTATTTCCGTTTTATTGTACAGATTGTTACGGACGCGACAATACCAAATATGCATTGTTTTTATTACTTTTGAGTTCTTTTTATATAATTCATTTTCTATTGAGAAAAAGGGATTTTTGGGATTTATAACTTTATTAATTTTTTTCATACACTTCATTTTATTTTTTTTACATTTTTTTTTACTTTTTCATGTGTCCATTTAGGACACTTCAATCAGCAATACTTTGCTGATATAGAATGCCATGTGAGACACAGCCTGCAGGTGTCCCACATGGCATTCCGTAGCAGGATGTCAGGCTGTGTAGACGCACAGCCTGACATCAGAAGGTCCTGGCAGGATCACCAGGTATGTGGGGGCTCCGGGCAGTCTGGGGTCACTGGCCAGACCCCAGACTACCTTTTACTGCTATCGGCACCCCCCGATCTCGCCTCGGGGGGTGCCGATCAACTTCAATTGTTGGCGGATGCCTTTCGATCGCGCCGTGATGTTTCACGGCGCGATCGAAAGGGTTAAAACTTCCAGTCGGACTCAGTTCCGACTGGACGTTATGGAGGAAGGGGTTAGGTGTTAGTAACACCTAACCCCTGTCCCCCCCGCACCCCTCCCCCCGCCAGAAATGTACCTAAAGGCCGGACGTATTTCGGCAATAGTCCGGTCTTTAGGTACCAGCACATGAGGCCGTAAATTTACGTACGGCGGTCCTCATGTGGTTAATTATTCTGGGCAGGTTATCAGGCAGAAATGCTACATGCATGAGAAAACCCAATAAGGAAATCATGACTGGTTTTCTAAGAAGTGCCAAACCAGAGAAATTTCTTGCATTCATGGCATTATCCATTAGCAACTCATCGAGACAAAAATTCTGCAAAATTTGTAATTATATCAGCAAAAATATTTCACTTTTAATTGTCTGCATATTTAAAAATGGTTATATTTGTGGGAAAATATGTCTCTACAGTATGTAGTGACTGTAAAAATTGTTACAAATGAAATAAAGCTCATGTAAATGTGAGCTAACAACAATTTGATTAAGCAGAACAATGTCTTCTCACTATCTAAATGTACATTGGCTCACGCGCTTCCCCTGTGCCATGTGTACATGGCTTGATTAATGAATAGTTGGCCAGTTTCTTTACTGTGAGAAAAGAAATATAGAGCAGGCTTGTCATTGAGTATTGATTTCCCTGATGCATTTTTAACCATTCCTATTTATATCAACAGCATAAATATGTTATGACTAAATATTTTACTGAGCACAATAAACTGGAAACTGTGATCATCTGGATCATGAAATGCAAGTAGATAAACAGATTTTATGTAATTTTGCTGAGTGGACCATTTTGTGATAAAATATGACCATGGAAAGAAATGTTCATTATAAGGAATTGTGTTTAGAAATGCTTTAGAAATGTGTCATCCATTATGTATTTTTTTTGCTTTCTGTTTTTGTTTCTCATATTCTTTAACAAGGCAAGTTATTTAAAATTACATTTATAAAAAAAAAATAAAAAATAGGGGGCTCTATTTGTTGCACGTGAATGAATGAATGAAAGGACCAATTTCAAGGAGTTTACTTTTTTGTTGTTTGAGAGGGAGCTCTAAATCCTCTCTACCCTGGATTTTTAGTTTTTATGCCCTCCCCAGTCCATAGAAAATATGTAGATATTAGATGTGGTGCTCTCCTGGTCCATAGGAGAGAAGATGGCTGCAGTCATGTGATTTAGCCACCTAGTCAGTTCTCTAACTGACTGGCTTATTCTACTTGTTTGCAGGAGTTAAACATGCTCAGTTGATGAGCAAATACGGGAAAAACAATCTAAAAATCAACAGTCAAGGAAATGGTCTTATGAGTAAAGTATATAACGTCCCCCATTTGCATTTCTATTGACTCTTAGACACCCAAGTCCACTGTGTGCAGTAGGGGTTCTGAAAAGTTATGAGGGTGTTTACAGCCTCCTTTTACACAAGTAAGTTGTATATAGCACCACAAACTATAGTTCTTGCCCTTTTCCTCTTCACACTGTACACTGCTGACTTTAGGTGCAACTCATCCAGCTGCTACTTACAGAAGTAGGCCAATGACTCTGCAATAGTAGGCCTCATCACTGATGGAGACGACAGGGAATACAGAGACTTAAACCGAGATTTTGTGGACTGTTGCCAGCGGAACCTTAGGATTAATGCTGGGAAGACCAAGATAATGTTGGTGGAGTAAGTAAGTGGAGGAGTGCCCGAATCCCATGGACATCCAGCGGACAGGCATTGAGATAGTCAGGACCTTTAAGTACCTGGGTGTATTCCTCAATAATAAGCTAGACTAGGCTGATCACCTGGATGTGCTGCACAGAAAGGGTCACAGCAGTCTCTATCTGCTTAGGAGTCTGAAGGCCTTTGGGCTTTCTTAGAACCCTTTTCAACTCTGTGGTATCATCAGCCATATTGTTCACAGTGGCCTGCTGGGGGAGTAGCATACTAGCCAGGGATAGAAATAGATTTGACAGCCTGATTAGAAGGGCCAGCTCTGTCCTGGGGAGCCCCCTGGACCCAGTACAGGTGGTAGGTGACAGAAGGATACTGTCCATGGTGACCTCCATCCTGGAGAACAACTCCCATCCTATGTATGAGACCGTGACAGCACTGGGCAGTACTGTCAGTGACCGACTGCTTCACCCAGAGTGAAATGGAGCGCTATCGGAGGTCCTTCCTCCCAATCACAGTCAGGCTGTATAATCAACATCAGGCTAAGCAGAGATCACTCCGCACAGAGAACTAGCTGAAGATTTTCTTTCTTTGTTATGACTCCTAGTATCTTTTTTTTTTATTCTGAACTTTGTATGTGTTTTTGTTTCTTTTACTATTATTGTATTATCTATGCTACTGTAATACATTGAATTTCTCCATGGTGGGACTATTAAAGGATTATCTTATTTTAAGATTTTGCTTGGATAAAATAGAGCTATGTAAATGGGGACTCCACTGATGAAGAGAACACAAGGAACACTGTGCTCAGTAACGCATCTCATCTTATTTTGGCTTTTACTAGACAAAGCAACCTATTTGTCTATGCACTAGTCTTGCAGATTAATAGCAGCTATAGGCCCGTCCTAGTCACTTGAATTGGGCTGAACTGCAGTACCATACATGGCACTTAGCAAAAATGTTTCTGACTCGGAGGGGTCCAACTATTAATTTTGCATTGAGTTACATTCATTTTTATGATACACAAAAACTGTGCCAATGGTTGACCCGCAGTGATCACATATTGATGACACACAACCTGAACTGATCCCGTAAATGAAACATTATGATCATGGGGTAAAGTTATTAAATTGTTGAAATCTATTTTCTGCATCTATAGTACTTTATTTTAGTATAACATGGTAATAACACATAACTGTTTCCATTCTAAAACACATATAAAGCAATTACTATACCATTAAATAGAAGTATTAAGAGACTCCAGAAAAGTACAGCTATTACCATTCTGCAATGTTAAAGAATTCTTCCCTTTCATAAAGCAGACGTTTAGGAAAAAAAAACATTTTTTATATAAAATAATGTTTAGTATTGCAATTAATGCATTGCCAATGACTGACTTCACTATGACTGCATTAAACCCTATTTTAATTGGAAATGTATTCAGTAATGCAGCCTTATTGTGAACTTCAAGGAAAAGCTTTTTAGCAAAATGTGACATAAAACAATGGCATTGTATGGCTTGGACGTACATGTAATTTTAGTGTATATTCAATCTTTATAGCTAATGTAATACACCTTAGAGAAGAATAAAAATCCTAAAGTGTTTCTGCTGCTTCCCGGGATTCACAGCAGTGTGTCTGAGTGCTGATAAGCTGTTGGCTACATTAAATAGATGGAATTTAAGCATAAGTACAGTTTATTGTTTTTTTGTTTTTTTTCCCTTTTTTTTTCTCATTTTAAACTTCCTTTCAGTCAGTGCAGAATAAGTTAATGTATTTTCAAATAAAATAGTGATGTTATCATTCTAGTTCTGTATTCTAAGTTGCAACTTAGAGACCAGTGTTTCTCTGTGTATCAAAGAACCCCCAATGCTATGATCATAAAATGTCTACACCTATTAAAAGTACAGCATGAAAACAGTGCAAGCACTGCCTAGAGACATAGCCTAAACCATGGGGTATGACTTGTCCTGTCGCACCTTTACTCTTGGCTTGAAGTATATAGATATGTCTGGTTCAGCTTCGGAAAAAAAAATTCATTACTTATTTCAGCCATATACTTGTCTATAAGAAAATAAAAACTTGAAACCATTAATGCAATTCACTGGAAGAAAGTGGGCGACACATTTGTATCCCACAGTAAACCAAGTATCCCCAGTGAAAGAAAATTGTAGGGAAAATATTGTCACTACGTATCGATTCAGTTCGGCAATGATGTGGAAAAGAAGGCTTAGGGAGGCATTGTAATATATCCATCCTTACCTTATCTCAAACTTGGTTAATGATCCTGATTTCTAAAGATGTTAGGCTTCCATTCACAGTACAACACGTAAGTATCCGAATACAGATATACTGTGTGTATGTGTATATATATATATATATATATATATATATATATATATATATATATATATATTGGACAACTTGTGACAGAATATTGTGTAATTGTATTTTTAAGAAAGCTGGCCATCCTGAGCCAAACCCATACCGTGTGTATACAACATGGCAGAACACAAAAGTCTCAACATATAGAATATAAAATAGAACAGTAAAGTGCAAGTTTAACTCCTCATGTACAGAAGCCAAAAAAGAAATGTCCTAAGATGAACATGAAAAGCTTCCAGGCATGACACAACGACCTGTAATAAATAGTCATTTACATTTGTAAGTGAAGTGCTGTAGCCTGTTGTTGATGTGGACTTGAAGATTGTAATGCTGTCAAATGTTAAAATGCGGCAGTGGTCATTACAATTATGTTGTCGCTCTTTGCATGTTGTCTAACTTTAGAATAACTAACTGAAAATATAGCTTACGCTTGTGTAAAATGACTGTAATGTGGCCATATTTTAATGTCTGTGAAACATCTGCAGCACCTGGGCCTTAAATTGAAGTGAGCTTAGATCCCAATAGAGTAGTAAGGTGATCTGTGCTCAGTTTAGTAGATCGCTGGGAACTCCAGACTTTGCTGAAAAATTACACATGAAAAAATGCTGCAACATTATGACTGCCTGAAGCCAGTTTTAGTCTTTGTTCACTTGTGTTTTTCATTTCCATTGCTCTGCTCCACCATTGGATCAGGGCAAATAAAAAAAAATGACAACAGTTCTAGATCTGTCACATGATAGACACCATTGTCATCTAATGGATCCCGGTGACTTTAATTAAGTCTTTTAGGTTTCCATCATTGTGTACATTATTTTACCAAACAAAATACAGCACTGAATGTTTTATTTGCCACTTCAATCTATGACTCACTGACCATCAGAAACATTGCTTGGGAATAAACTGGCAGGACTCGTGTCTTGGGTTCTGGGTGCTAGGGGAAATGTCAATAAACCACTGTTCTGAGGTCTAGGTAGGTTGCCAACTGAACCTTTAGGCTGAAGCCCCACGTTGCGGAAACAGTTTTTTTTGTTTCAGATTTTGTTGCGTTTTTTGAGCCAAAGCCAAGAATGACTACAAAAGGAATGGGAAATATATAGGTAGATCTTATACTTCTCCTTTCTGCTCAATCTATTCCTGGCTTTGGCTCAAAAAACTGCAACAAAATGCAACAAAAAAAGCTGCCTTTCTGCAATGTGGGGCTTCAGTCTTAAAGGGGTTGTTGAAAGCGGACAACTTTTCACCTTTTACAGGTGTAAAAATACACGTGTAAAATGTAGTTAGCCATTGAGCTCGATGGCATGTTCGTATGATGCGCGCCTTTAGACGCACGTTATACGAAAAAGACATTGAACTCAATGGCTAACTACATTTCACACGTGTATTTTTACACGTGTAAAATGTACAGAATACACCGAGCGTATACAGAATACATGGAGCATAAACTTCGTGTGAAGGGGCCCTTAGGTTAAGTCTCATAGAGGGCATTAGTTAAAACAAAAACTCAAATCTCAAAGTTGTGCACCTTCTACTAGTTTAGAAGTAAAAAAGATAGCATCTACATATAGTATTGTCATGCTCCTCACTTCTACTTCTATTGCACGTATTGATTCTCAAGAAACAACTTTAGGCTGTTCCTGAGAGTTTATATTAAAAAGCATTTGTCTCAATGCACTTGTATATCTTTGAAAAATAAATATTATTTGAAAAAGAGCTGGGCAAAAAAAGATTTTTTCTTGATTTATGGGATGGCTACAGATTCCTGTGAAGAATAATGAAATCTAATATAGTATTACTTGTCTCTCCATCTAATCTTTTGTGTAGTGTTGTCATCTCCATTAAATCTTCTCTAGAAAAACAACATATTGAAATGGGTGTAATATGCTGGTGTTGATAAGACATCCTTTTTTAGATGAGAGTGGTTTGATATTCAAATCAGGATCTGCCTTAGCACTGAACATAAATCTGTGTTATAAATAAGGTTAATAAGTAGTGAATAAAGGGAGATATTTCAATGCATGCCTACTTTATATCCTATTACAGTACTTACAACATGAAAATAATTCCATTGCTTGTTGACATGCGTATTAGTCATATATTATCTATGTATACTGTGGCAGTATGTAGACCTTTATGGAATAATAAAAAAATACTATACATAGATTATAGACTGTAAAACAGTGAGAGGCATGGTGTCCATAAAGAGTAATTATTATATTCTGTCCATATTTTGACCACACTTTTTCATTTTGGTCATGTAGGAATGGGCCCTATTTCTATTATTTATGAGGCTTTACAATTTCTATTTGCAACTCTGCATCAGGTTCTTCTCTTTTTAGTACAGTAGTATTCTTTAGCTATTAGAGTAGATTGAGAACTTGTAATTTCACCTTCTTTTATGACCACTGGTCTTAGTCAACAATAGTGCAATAGGGTCTTTGCTAAAGAAGCAAACCAGCTTAGGCTACTAATGCAGCCTACATTTTCCATTATGCCTCTTGACTCATACAGACACTGTTCTGTGCACCTGCTCTGCACTAAGTGCTATGTACTAAGCACTGTGTGATGCAGCTTCACAATGCTTTTCATTGGAGATTTTGCAGACAGCATACACAGAGGTAGGACTCACTCAAGTGAGTGAGAGTTTTATAACTCTGCAGTTCAGATTTATCTATTATAACACAGCAATCCTGTTGTCTGATATAAGACAGATATTTTACCTTTAGCAGTAATCTATACATGTAGGGGAGGGACATACAGAAGTACAATAAGAGTTTTCTCTGGAGGGGAAGTATCTAAGAGCTTCCAGGAATAGTGATAGATGCCAGGATAATCCTGTTGTTCATAGGACGTCAGTCATACAGGAAAAGACTCACCTCCTGCCTGTACAGGAGGGCAAGCTCTGAAATGAAAGACATACAACATGTCTTAAAATGGGAAAAACACCAGAAGATTTGTTTTGACCTGTGTTGAGATCAAGCAAACCCCTGGTTTGGTATGAACTTTTTCTCTTTAGGTACCAGAGTATAATGGCTGGAGGCCCAGGAGAAGTGCAACTGATGATGATAACTAAATTTTTATGATTTAGTAAGCTCTACAGCTCATATTAAATAAGATCCAATGAAGGGGTGGCACTTGTTTATAGCATCTTAAAACCCCAAAATGGGTTATCTTTTATCAATAAATTATCCTCTGTTTGCCACATGTGTGTGTTGTGATCTGCTGAGAATGAAAGGAAATTTGGTGTCACATCGCCCATTGACAGTCAACCACTGTAGCCTGCATTTACAGTGCTGTCATAAAGAAGAAACATGGACTGCTACAGACTGGAATAATATTGTTTTTAGTGATGAATCCAGTTTCTGTTTGGGATCCCTGATAGAAAGGATCAAGTATGGAGACCTTGTCGTCAGTGCTTCAATCCTACCTTTGATGTAAAGTAACACACTACCCCAATTGCTGGTGTGATGATCTGGGGAACCATTGCATAAAAAAGTTGGTCAACCTTAGTAGTGATATGAGATACACTAACTGCTGAATGATACGTTTAAGACACCCTGTACCCATGTGTCTTTCCTTTAATGACAGGGCAGACAACTAGCATTTTTCAGCAGTATTATAAATGCCATTTATAATTGATTTATAGGAATGGATTTCAAAGGATTCCAGGAGTGTCTCCACCAAATTAAAAACACTTCCTTGGTCTGTCCAGCTACCAGATTTATGAGACCAAATAGGACAGCAGTGTCAGCAACATACTAGTATTCAAGAACTACCTGTTCAGCTGCAACATCTGTGGGCAAATGTGCCACAGTATACCATAGAGAACCTAAATGCTTTCATGCACAACCATATCTAAGTTCCGTTTCACATCTGCACATGGGTTTCTGTTTTTGGAAGTCCACTTGGGACCCCATGAAACCTAATCCACATAAAAAAGCTGCTACCTAAGGAAGACCCCATAGACTATAATGGGGGTTTATTTGGTTTCCGCACGAAAAATGTGGAGAGAAGCGCTGCTTACAGGACTTTTCTCTCTGCATTTTTCATGTGGAGAAGGGAACAGAATGGCCCAATCGCAGATGTGACCCGGGCCTCATCCTGTTTCCTTTCTGTTGTACAGTATTCCCCAATAAACTTTTCTTTTCGCTTTATTATTCAAAATTATTTGTATAAATCATGATTACATTCACAGATATGAATTTAATTTGATTCCAAAAACTATTTCTTGGTGCGCTATTTTTATATTCTATGGGTGAGCTAAAGGCAGCCTTTAATAAAGGGACAGGAATTATAAACTATGATTCAATACATTGATATTGAAGTATATTAAATGAATGATCAATCTCCCTTAGACTCACAGCCCTTAGGAGGTCTAATAAAATTAAAATAAGTTTTTCAAATTTTAAAACTATGAAAAAAGTTTAAATCACCTTTTCCCCTACATCACATATGAAAACGAGTGAATAAACATAATGGATATCCCTGAATCTGAAAATTTTCAAACTATAAAAATGTAAAATTATTTATTGTACACTGATGAGCAAAAAGGTAACAATGTTCTGAACTTTCAGTCTCCATATCTCACCATTTACTACAGCTTCAAACATCAGACTATCATTATTTTATAGACAATCATCTTGGCTATCTCATACATAAATTTGACTTGCAGCTATTTAGAATATGATTTATGTTGCAGATTTTTGTCATGTAACTGCATTTTTGCTATTTTGCTCCTAAAAATCTGAATTTAAATTGTTATTACTTTGTTAGTGTTTTGTAAATCCACCTTTGTCTTTCATCCTGAATCCTGGGCATGCTCTCAATCAGATTCAAGCACATCTTGACCATAATCTAATCCCAGGTCTCTTTTACATGTTCCTGATGTTGGTGCTTACTAGTTGATGCATTTGGGTATGAATATAGCTTTTTCTTCAACTCTACCCACAAATGTTCAATTGGGTTGAGGTCTGGAGACTGTGGAGGCCAACCCAGAACCTCTGCTTCATTGTTATTGTCTCAAAGTATGCTTCAGATCGTTGGAACACTATGTCGTCCTTTTCATAACCATAGTATTCGAGTGTATGAAGTAACTCGTCTTGTAGGATACTCACATATAGCTCAGCACTGAGACCACCATCGATCCTGGTCAAATATCCAACACCTTTGGCTGTGAAACAACTCCATATCATCAGGCTTGCTCCAACAAGCTTGACAGTTCCTTCAATTTCTCAATCCATTAGCCCCCTTTTCCCTTGTTTCTTCCAGACCTATTTGCACCCATCAGAGCCAAGTCTATTGACTTTCATCTCATTGTTCCAAATCTCCTGTTTCCAATCTTCTACTGTCCAATTTTCATACTTTTTTGAAATCTCGAGACAATGCTTCTTATGATGAAATTGAAGTTGAGGCTTCTTTACCTTTTTTTGAGCCATTATTCCAATCCTGTGTAACGCACATCGCATGGTGTTTATATCGACGTCTGTGATATCTTTATTATGAAGCATGCGAGCCACCTCCACTGCCGTGTTTGTTGTGCCACAAATGATAAACCTTGTGATGAGCAGCTTTGATGACTCCAATATTTTGCCTGGACATCCACCACTTGGACTCTGAATGGACGAACGGACTTCATTTTGTATAGCACTCACCTCATTCAGTTTGGCAATTTTCTTGGCCAAGAGACCATTATCATTGAACTGGATGATGTTTCCCTTTCCTTGGAAAATCTTTAAAAAAAAAAAAAAAAAATCAAGGCTTATCTTCAATCATGTATGCTAACATGCAGAATTTAAGTAATATATCGTTTTTACTGCACATTGAATGCTGTGGAACCAAAATCCATAAGGAAATGGCACAACTGCAGTTTTTCTCTAAATCCGCTGTATTTAGAATTTTTATTTCAGCTTCCCAGTACATTGTGAGGCACATTAAATGGTACCATTATGAAGTACAATGTGTCCAAGAAGAAAATAAACCTTACTGCAACTCTGAGAATTGAAAAATGAAAAAAAAAAAATGATGGCTCTTGGAATGTGCTGAGTTTTTTTACTCAGAAAAAAAGCGAAAAATGGCTGTGGCAGGAAGGGGTTAATGGTCTTATCCCTATGAAAAAAAAGAGAAAAATGTGTATTGTCACATGAGTTAAAAATTAATCTCTATCTTTCATTCTTAATTATTGCCTGCGTAGAATAGCAACTGATGTGGAGCTCTAAAGAGCTTGTGTCAAAATTTGCATAGATTATAATGGGAGTAAAACGCAGCAATTAAACACTTGTTTATTTCAGCTACAATACCATATAACTCTCCATCTCTATATAACCTTGTAACAATAAGTACATAAATAAAAATGTGTTATATAGTCCTGATTCTTCTTGCTACCAATTAAGTTAATGTAAGAAATATCCATTATTGTGTTTAGGCAGGCAAATGCTGTTATTTTTTTATTATTATTTATATTATTATTTTATTTTTTTGTATTTTATTTATTTATTTTTTTGCTTTAATTTAGTATTTTACTCTGTTATGTAGCCTTTTCCTATAGAATGCATTAGTATGCAAAAAAACGACTGGAATTTAGCAGGCACTGTTCTCCAGAATTCTGGTGCCAAAACACTGCAAACTAGAGATTTATGACTTTTTTTTCAAGCTAAGGGGGTGTTCACACTTGTGTCCGTGTCCGCCCTGTGCCATACCGCCAGTGGGTGGCTACCCAGTGGTTAGCTGTAAAACCCATTCATTTGAATAGGTTTTTAAAGGTGCCCGCCTGCGGCCTCTCCATGGGTAAGCCATTTTTTTTGGCTGGGCACAAAAAAATTACTTCTCTGCGGAGAGACTGCATATGGACACCGTCGGTCACTTTTAAAATCCAATTCAAATGTCACAATCTAGGGTAACTCCAGTAAAGGAATGGTTCATGTTTATTACCCACATACGAAAGGTTAATCTATTCTGTCCACCTGAACAGCAGAGGTGCTTCTTGTCCATGGAAGAAATATTCTCATATGTTTGTTTAGAACGCTTCCGTATTGCATTATCACCCTGCAGGAAGTACTGTAGCTTTCATTGTCACTAGTAAAATGGTTGAACTTGTGCTGTCAGCCTAAGATTTATATACTGTTCAACTCACAGTCACAATAAAACATGTTATTCTTTTCAGATGAGAGATTCAAGAAAATAAAGTTGTTTTATATGAGGATGTATGTTATGAATGATAAGCCTTGGAATACACAAGGCTTCTTTGGATACAAGTGGCTGCATATGACTGATAGAAAATAATAAATAATAATAAAATAATTTCTGGATATCTTTTATTCATACTGACAACACTTCCCTCATCTCTGCAAGAATGCAGCACATGTTGTCATAAACAAGACTGAAGGAAGAAATCCTTCTCCAAGCCATGCCTTTCATGAGATTAAACAAAAATGGGTTGGTTCACACATTGCATAAATACAATAGAAGTGAGGGGATTTATAAATCAATAGAGGGGTGATATTATGGCGTGAATTTGGCACAAGGCTCTTTGTTACTCCAAATGTGCACTAAACCCCTGTCCTGAATTGCCTCATTGTCCAAATGTTAGTAAAATGGGACAGAGAGCAAGACACTGCGGTGTAAGATATTTCTTATAACTCACACTAGTTTTCTGTTATGAGTTATAATGGAAATCTAGATCTCCATTCTGGTGCAGAGATGTGTGCCTGGTTTATGAAGAGGTCAGAGGCTCTTTATATAGCAAGGGTTCCCTGCACTAGTAAGACTGTTATATCATATGCTAGTCTTAATAAATCTTCCCCAGTGTCTGGATGGAGTTGCGAATGAATGGAGTAAATTCTATGGGATGTACTTATATTTTCCCAGATGGATAATACTGTTGCAAAAATGCCTTAAAACCTAGCTGAAAGCATTTATCTACCTTTATTAAAATTGTGTAAGGCTGGAGACATACAGAATAAACATATGGATGTTGCCCTGAAAGTCGCTGCAGCAAAAACCACACAAAAGTGGGTAATCGTTGCTTCAGCACACTTGTGTGATATGCTGCAGGTCTTTGTATTGCAATGCTTGAAAGTCTTACCCTTGGTTCACATCTGCATGTGGTAATCTGTTCGGGGAGTCCACATGGAGACCCCCTGAACGGACTACTGAATGCATTTGCAAGTGGTGTACAGTGAAAGCACATGGACCCCATAGACTATAATGGGATCTGTGTTCTTGCCGTGAGATCTCTGCACGAGTCATGGGGACAGAAAAGTAGATTGTGAAGTACTTTCCTGTCCGCATGTTCTCGGCAGAGATCTGGTGGCAAGCACACAGACCCCATTATAGTCTATGGGGTCCGTCTGCTTTTACTGCACACCACTTGCAAATGTGTTCGGTAGTCCATTTGGGGGGGTCCCCATGCTGACTCCCCCAAATGGATTACTGATGCAGATGTGAACGAGGCCATAGTTAAAATCCGCACCAATAATTGTCATTCTTCAGGTTTATACCACATATCCCAGGTCACATTGCGCTGAAAGCATTGTCATAATCATATACTTTTCTACGGCATCTTAGTCCTATACTTTTCTAGGGCAGATGAGTGGGCATATAGGAAACCATTATAAAAATATATTCTGTATGTGAGATCACTTTCAGACAAGCGTAATATGGTCATATTTCTGTTCTTATGTTCTAGTTGTATGGATCTGATAACTCAAACTTGCCAGGTCAGGATTAGTAGCTGCAATAATAGGCACAGGAATACTTCTGTACACCACTTATGCAAACATTTTTTAATAATAGATGTAAATGGAAGAGAATTAAAATGTAAATATAAGAATTTCCATCTATAGTTAAGTCCATTTGATGGAATCAAAACTAAAAACAAAAAATCTCCTTGCAAAGGACCAATGAAATGGTAAGCAACTGTATCCCATCCATAGACCTTGTTTAACTCACCTTAAAGGTATAGAGTTACGTTAAGTTCACACCTGCGTTCAGCCTTGCATTCTGTGCTTTCCGTCTTCTACATGCAAGAAGACGGAAAGCACAGAGCGGGTCCGGCCGTGAAAGCGAAACCGTTTTTTAAAATCCGGACACAGAGTACTGCATGTCCGACTCTGTGTCCGGATTAAAAAACCCGGTTTTGCGGCGGAGAGCGTAAAACGCTCACCACCGCTCACGGCCAGACTGCTTTCTCACCCATTTAAATGAATGGGTGAGAGACTCCTGCAGGTTTCCGTCTCCTGCTCTGTTTTATGCAGGAAACGGAAACCTGCATAATGGAGTGCCGGGCGCAGATGTGAACGAGCCCTTAGCTTATATTTGCATCCTTATTACATGGATTTCACCTGTCCTTGTTCTGCATAACCCTAGCCAAATATGTGTTGTAAAATTATTATTATTATTTTATTTTATTTTATTTTTTTTTTATTTCTCTTAGTGCAGGTTTTACAAATGCATTCTAGCTAAATACCAAAAATATCCGCACTCCATCTGCACAATCTTTTTGTCTTTTAGCAAAAATAGTACAAGAAAAATAATCCCTTTTGTCATTTTATTTCCCGTACAAATTCTTCTAAAATTAACGAGACCTCAAACAGATAATAAGCACTGGCCCTTAAATAGTTAATGGAAACAAACAAATACATCCAGCTCCCTGATTCTGTACAATTCAGTGCTATCTAGATCTGGAGTGCAGAATGTCCTCCCAGCTTCAGAAATAAATTGTGCTATGGATGTATTTTCCCAGAATGTGTTAGTCCATCAAAGAAGAAAAAAAAAAAGAATCTGCAGAAAAATCTCGCTAACCCCTAGCATGTGTTTAATTCATTTTAATGCAGCAGTACAATAGCTATGACTGTACTGAGGAACCCAGTCCATTACCCTGCTGAGCTGCAGGCCAGATTTTCCATTGAGCTTTTGCTACACACAAAGTTGGCTGGTGTGTCGTTCAGCATCCCGGTAGCTCCTTTTTTCCCTCAGACTAGCAATGGCAAAGCTCTGTACAGATGCACTGCTGGATTCTCTGAACTAAAATCAGCTGTGGGACCCAATATTTATTTGTTTGAGCATCACCGGCAAGGTAAGGCTGCCAGATAGGAAGAAGTAGGCTGACAAGAGGGCTTTATTTATTAGAGAAAAGGATTCCGTTCATTCATTTCAGCCAGCATCTTATAGTAAGTCCTCCTTTCTGATGCAGGAGATTGAGAGCAGTAGGTGGGAGGGGGATGCTTTTTGTACTTACATCCAGAGGTCTGTGGGAACTGCTATAACGTTAGTTGCTGTATTAGAAAGTGAAGATACTGAAGCTGTGTTCACTCTGAATATGCAGCTGGTGCCCTGTAATATTGTAGGCTGCATGCGATTCATTCCAACATGTGCATAGGGCCATCCATACAGGCGTGCAAGGTGCACTCAGCACATCCATAGCATTGCTTTACAAGAGTGTTTGTTGATGATTCTGTCTCAGTATAGAAAATGGATCTAACTTTACTGGAGGAGGATAATATCTGAGTAACCAAGCAATTGTGTGTTCTGAATAGCTGATGCTTTGTTGCCATATATTCCTATATCCTTATGTCATTGTTACAATGGAATTGTACAGATGTTGCATACTGTAGGAATTGTTGTGTCTTCTAGTCTCATCCCCTTAGGTGATCGCTCGTAGTTATGGTGTGATGTTGCAAATCTTTATAATTGTTCACTGTTAATGCACGACTCTCTATATGCTATATAGAAATAACGTTCACTCTTACATTGGAAGCTCATGATGTTGCTAGGTGAATAATGTCTTGCAGCCTTCTTAGAAATCTTTTAACTTTTGCTATTGCTGAAGAGTTTATAGTAAACTGTACCTGGGGTGAATGCTGGGGATCATGTGGGGAAGTCATTGTAGGGATTTTATTTTGGATATTGGACTAGAAACAAAGATATGGAAATGTTTTTGTTCACAAGATACAAATGTAATGTAAGTAGTGAAATACTTGCAGAGGTGAGTTTGCTATGATGGGTCTTAGGATATGATGTCAGAATTTTCTGATTCACTTTTCTTTCATTAGACTGGGTTCACCTGCCCAGGTACGGAAGTATTGTAATAGGCAGAACAACATAGAAAGACCATGGGAAAGCCATGTGCTATTACAACTTACAGTGTTGGTCCTGTGTTTCTTAGGCTAAAGGATGATTTATTTGTTGCAGATTTCTCTGTGTTTTTTTGAGCCAACGCCAGGAGCGAGTTGAACAGAAGGGAGACATATATGTGATTCCTTTATATCTCCCATTCCTATGTTTAGCTCAAAAAATGCAACATGAGGCCTTAGGCTTAAACATGTTGGAAATGTTCCCTGGATTCTATGGGAATCCCCATGACTTTATGGTGGTGCGTGAAAACTTGTTTTTGTTTTTTTTTTATCATGTAAAATTGGAAAAAAATTAATAGAATGAGCTCCCCACTGATCTATGGCGGGATATTACAGTAAAAAAGGTTTTCTGAACAGAAAATGACTGAACCCTGTTCTAGGCCTCTTTCACACGGTCAGTATTTTCCATCGCTATTTGTAATCTGAAACCAAGAGTAAAACTAACATAGTTAGGAGGAGGATTTCCACTTTTTCATGTTTTGGTCAGTGTTTTTCAATCGATATTTGTAAGGCAAAACCAGAAGTAGAACTTATACAGAGGATAAATGTTTTGTACCCTCTCATGGTTTTGGCTTACAACTACAGGTACAAAATACTGACCAAATATTGGCTGCGTAAAATTGGCCTAAGGCTTTTGAATACTGATAAAAATAAATCTGGGCCAAAATGGTGCCATAAGAAGGTAGTCTAGGCACAACTAGACAAATATATAGGTATGTACGCTTACTTGATAAATGTGAATTACTAACATTGTCTTTGGTCTTGTCTGGCATATGGTTGGCGATTATTATTTACAGGTATATTGTAAATTGGTTGTCTTTCACATGTCTACGTACATGCTACCTGTTTTGTAGGAACTGCAGGTTGTCAGGTTTTTTTTTCTTATTTTAATTCACTAGCCCTTTCTATGACTGTATATATACTAAGAGAGTTATTAGTCCTGTCTATATCTGTGTACATACTTATAGAAGAGCCAAACTCTGCGCTATAAACTCAGCCATTGACGCCTGTATACAGCTCAGCTGTTTTTGCTTTTGTTTCTACCTGTTTGAGCATGTATCTTTTACTTCGATTACTTTTAAATGAAGCATGACTGTCTGTAGAGAGAAAACATGCAAATTACATTCACGCCCATTGCTTAGTAAAGAAACAATAAGGGAAGGTGTGAAAATAACTTCTAAATGTAAGTATTTAGATGACTTGTACAACTGCAGATTGATATTTTCAATGGGCTGTTCATTATAAGCTGTGCCATTGAGGCAGTGTGAGGGCTTTCAGTAAGATGGAGTGGTGTAATTACTAGGTGCACATGTTCATTAATCCTTCCTGGCTAGGAAAAGCTTCAAGTTCTTCTCCAGTGGCCCGTTTGTAAAGCTATAAATATCTAAATTGTGTCGGCCAAGAAGTCACACAGAATGGTGGCTCTTTTTGGAGTTCAATTTCATGCACTGTTGCATTGCTTGTGTAAGGGAGTGTTGTGCTTTTTCACAATAGGCATTACTTTTCTCAAGGAGGATCCAATAGGAAATTCTCAGAAAATTTCACAGAAAAGTTTTTGAGAATCACAAAGAAAGTAGACAAAGACACTGAAAATGACACTTATTTGGCTAATTTAACATTTACTTTTATGTTTATGGTAGCTGCCACCCAGAAGGTGAAGAATGGCTTTTTTTCTGGCACAGTCACCCCCATTTTCACAAATCAGAGCCGTTTTTGTATCCATGAGTTACACAGAAAATGTATATGGAGCGCCACATACCCAGTGCTTATCCTGACCTCAGGAGGTCTTTCAACTGTTCTGGGATGTCTCCCCTTTTTTGAGGAGCCTTCTTTATGTTCTTCTATATAAGAATGTTAAAGAGAATCTTTATAAACCAATTCCGACATTTGTCGATAGCAAACCGCCATTGATTCTGGCACAGTTGGAATTTTTTTCTCTATCCCCGCCACTCCTGAGTAATTAGTTGTTAGTTTCAGTATCCAACATGCAAAATAGTCTCTCTACTGTTAGGTGGTTGGTCCTGAGCTTGAGCAAAAACTCCAACTGTGCCAAAATCCATAAAGGGGCATCTAAAAAAGGATGCAAAGAACTTAAATGATGTGTTAGCTATCTAATGTTTTGATGGAGGCTGCCTCCATGGTTAATAGATATTAGTGGATGATAGATGATGTTACTGGCATATTTCATGATCTTCTTAGAAGAGGAAGCCTGGATAAGACAAGTTGGTGTTTTTGTGAATGAAATCAATGTAGTCATATGTACTATACTGTACATACTCTTAGTGGTTTATTTTATGATCTTCTCTTTGAAGAGAAAGCCTGGATAGGACAGAATGGTTATTTCATGAATTAAATCAATAATGTACTCATATGTACTCTACTCTTTGTCATTCAAGTTACTCATGTGAAAGCATCCATGAAAATCTATAGTAATCTACTTGACTATAAATGCATCTTGATATAGCATAATCTATGTTTATATTCCTGTTATTTTATGATATCCACACCCATCTCAATGCAGAGTGTTTCCTATTTGTGTAAATCAACAGAGAAATAAAGTAGAGAAGCAGAAATACACTGTCTACCAATAAGTATTTGGACACCTGCGGTAGAATAGAAAAACAATATTTCTTCATATTGAATAGTTGGTAGAACTCAGCAGATGCTTCCTTATGGATAGTATTGATTGACACAATACTCCCGGATGCCTGTTGAAACTCCTGGTGTATGTGAGCCATCGGTTGGGTGCGCTTTCTCTGACCAGCACTTGTTGGTCTCTATCTCCCAGTTTCGGTGGTCTACCAACTCGGGGCACATTCCGACAATCATCGTTCACCTTCCACTTTGTAATCACATAGGCCACGGTCGATTTTGGGTAATTGCTATTTCCCTTAAGGATCTACCATTTCTGTGGTACCCCACAATTACCCCTTTCTCGAAATCGGACAACTCTGCACTTCTTAACATCTTGCATACAACTAATGCCAATGCTGTTTCCTATTTAATGACAGAAGGCGTGACACATCACGACCGCAGATATCTTTATTTGCATGGATTTCCAAATACTTATTGGTAGACAGTGTATTAGTGCATTCTAGCTCCCAGCAAGACATGTCAAAAGTAGCAATTTTTGGCACAAAGACATAAAATTGTGACTTTTCTCCATTTACACTACACTTGCCACTTTTCTTAAAAAGGGGGAATGGCTGGGGCTTTGCACCCCAAACATAACAAATAATGGCTAAAATGTACACCAGCCCCGAGTTGGTGTAGATTTCAATTTTGGGCACGAGGATCATGTGAAATGAGCCAAATTTATTAATAGGTTTATGCCTCTAAATCATTTTGTCACACCTCACTCTGACTCGAAATTCGCTGACACTGACGTACTATACAACAGCCTTAATAAATCGGCTTCATTGTGTTCAGAATTAGCTCCATGCTAATAAAGCACCTGGATGATGCTTAGTGTGATTTTTTTATTCATTTATTTTTTAAATCATTTTTTACTTTACAAAAACATTAGTAGGGGTGCGTGTGTGTGTGTGTGTGTGTGTGTGTGTGTGTGTGTGTGTGTGGGTGTGTGTGTGTGGGGGGTTAACAGCTTTTACTATATTTGCTATGGTGCCCTATGTATGGAAAATATGTACTTGAAGTCTGGTGACTCATTTCCAAGAAATTCCAATATATCAATTAGGAATTAATTTCTGGGAAATTCTATTACATCGATTATGAAATGGCATGCTTACTAATATGGCTCGCCAGGAATTACCTTACAGTACTGTACCTCATGAAACTGTCAATACTGTCAAAAGATATTCTACATGTATAATACTAATAACTAATGTCAAGTTTCCAGACATAAAGGCATTTTATGAAATATTAAATTATTTCACATTCAAAAAAATGTAAAACTGCTTTGTAAAATTGTGAAATAGCTGAAAACCATAATCTCCATGCTATTACTTGTTTAGGACCTTACATGTGTTCAACTACCCAATAAGTCGTCAATAAGAGATCATTGTGGGTCCAACGCGCGGGATCCCCGCTGATCAGCTGTTACCAGTCCCATGAACCTATTTGTTGTTTATACTGCACTCTGGTTTATAGCTGCCACACATTGCAATTACAGATTTGTCTCATTATTTTCTAGGACTGTGGCCCCTTCAAACAGCCAAGACCCCCTTAATCACTCATTGATGACCTATCTTGAGGATAGATTATCAATAAGTAGGAGTTGGAAAACTCTCTGTGTACGAGCTTTACCTATAACCAGAGTGTAGAGCATCTAATGTGTCTCTCTGGAGGACCCAGAACTAGGGATGAGTGATCGTTTTAGGTGGGATCGAGATCGGTGATCATTTCCCACAATGCTTTGCTAGCTAGTCTCCCATTCATTCTAATGGGAGACTAGCTAACATCTCTAGTAGCTACATACCTGAAGAGATGGCTGGTCCAGTGCCCGGTCTTTGCGTTCTTCTTCGCCTCGCTCTCCCCTGCCTCCCAGGTTAGGAGAGTGTGGGCGGGTACTGGGAGGGGAGACGTCACGGCTCCCCACCCTGTTCCCGCCCACACTCTCCTATGCTACAAGCCCTGCCTTCCTAGCTTTTTAAACACTAACTTGGGAGGCGGGGGCAGCGAGGCAAAGAAGACAGAGAACACCGAGCACCGGACAAGCCATCTCTTCAGGTAAGTGGACACCAGGGGGGACTAAGTAGCCAGAGGATTAAAAAAAAATCCTCTGGCTACTTAGTGATTAAAAAAATTCACTACACAGCATGGATTCTAACAATTAAAGTGTTCAATTGTTAGATTCCATGCTGTATAGTGAATAGGATTGCTTTTAAAATCCGATCTCCGATTAGTAAAAAAAAATCCCATTGACTTGCATTGGGATCGGAATTGGGATCAAGATCGGGTTCAAATGAAAAATGATAAGAAATCGGATTTCAAAATCGATCCTGAAAAGTCAAGATCGGCTCAACCCTACCCAGAACATTTATATATTACATGGATAGTGGTTGATTTCAGTGAGAAATGTGTCCAGCTTTTTCTTCCCTGGGGAGGTGCTGCAGTGGATCTGAACATTTTCTGACCCACAGATTACAGATTTATTTTAATTTTATTTATTTTGACAAAAAAAGTGAAATGAAATCCTCATAGACTGGTAAAAATGTAGTAGAAGTGAAGTGTCCCTCCCCCTCCCATTCTGGTCACTACATAGAATTAAAATACAGCATTCTTTGTAGTGACCACCAGTTTTTGGTATTGCTACCATAGTATAAATGCATCCTTTGTGATGCTGCTGTATATGCAGATAAGTGCTGATGACTAGCCCCCCCCCCATCTCATTCACATAAAGAAAAAAGATGTAGTTAACCAAAACATTCCTACATTCTGTCTTCACATATTTTTTCTTGTTTTATTATTCTCTCTGCAGTAGAAAGGCAATGAGTGAAAATAAATCTCTTGACAGCAGAATAAAAGGAATTAATTCCAGCTTTGGGACATGAACCACAAGACATAAAAGTGTTAACCAGCCTTAACCCAATGGGGCTTTTGCCACAGGCATAGACTGGATATGAGTCTCCTTAGAATTAGTTAAGCAGAAGACAACTTTTGAGATGTTTCTGCTACACTAAGCATATATTATAGGAAGATTAATAGCATAAAATCAGTTGTGTGTTGGTCCATCTCTTGTAATAAAATTATGTTCATAATATAAAATTATAATATGTTAAGATTTGGAATATTGATATTGTTATACTGTTATATTGTACATTTTTACATATATAGAGGAGTGCAATATTCAGCCTACAATACAGTTTCGCTTAGATTTATTTGCTTACTGATGCACGCCATGTGGATAAAATGTGCATGTAAAAGAATGGCGCACTAGTGATGCAGGGTGATATTAGTCAGATCCAATGGAAACACCACTGTTGCAAAATGAGGCATATGAGAACATAGGGTAGTGACATGGACATCCAATAGACACAAGTTCAATGCGGATGGCAGAAGACCTTGTGAGTTTCTGTACCTAAGGAGACAGTTCCACTATTTTCTGCCATCCGCATAATTGGTTTGATGTGCATTGCTTTTATTAGTTTAGTGCTATATACAGATAATGGATGGTCTACTAGGAACATGCACCCAGCACTTCATGATTTGGAGCAGTGCTGCTGGAAAACCCCCCATTTAATGGTCATTTTTGTGCAATTCCAGACCATTCAATAGGGGATTCTGTAAAAATCACACTACTTTAACGTGGTTTATGAATTAGTTACATTGACTTCTTACATTGACCCTTACATTGCTTCTGCTGGACCGCTGCTATAGCCACAATATCACTGATACCTTGTCCATACATACTGTTTGTCCCATGTGACACTTCTAAGATATTCTTTATTGTTGATTGTTCTGTGATTAAAACATAGCTAGACTATATGGCAAATAAACAAATTCTCATAGAAAACTGGAAACATACAAAACGTGCAATGGAGCACACATTTTGTGACTGGTCGGTATCTTGCTGCATTTATCTACATTCGTATTTTATGTGGTGTGGAGAGTCAGTTTGGGTATTTGAGATACTCATTCCATTGGCTGCCTGTTTGGCTGTGTATATATGCTCAGGACTATATTCAGGGACATCTAGACCTCCTTTCCTGCAGGTATATTTGGTGTTTATTGCATTTACATGTGCTGACCATTCATGTCTAACCCATAGCAGTAAAAAAAGCAAGACTTGTTGACAAAGTATAAAAGCCAGACAGTACAGCATTCATTTATGCATCCTTAGTCATACTATAGCCAGGCTATATCCAGCATATGGTTGTGATTCATTTATCCATTACTGTATGTACAAAGTTAAAAGGCTTTACCAGAATTGTAATATTGGCTCTATTTCCTCTTCTCCGGCAGTGACATCATGTCCATTGGTGACATGGCCATGTTGCAGCTCATTCAAATTGAAATCAATGGCACAGACCTACTGCCTTAAAAAGCACCTTTCATGTCCTTTAACATTGGCAGTGTTATATCCTACTAGAAAGCTGACTTTCAGTGCACTGTCAGCTTTGCTGATATGTGCGCTGGTTGCAGAGACAGCAGTGCTGATAGTTTTGGCACCGATATCACTGCACTGTCATAGGGTCCGGTCTTACAGCTCAGCGTTATTGCTGAGCATTGAGGAAGACCCCCTTCACAATACAAGGTTATGGAAGTGTCTTTCAGAGAGGCATTCCTCACCGCCCAGCGATAACACAGAGCTATAAGGCTGGTCCCTCTGACATTTCAGTGATATCTGTGCTGAAGTTAACAGAACTAATGTCTACAACCAGGGCCCATAATGGAAGAGTTGACAGTGAGCTGAATTCAGGGTACTGGCAGCTTACTAGTGTATAAAACATGGCCATTTTCAGCAGACAAGAGAGGTCCTCTTTAAAAATGACAAAAAGACAGGAAAAACATGTCTAACATAAACCATTGATTTATCATGCCTTGTGTGCCAGTTTTTGGGTGCAATGCATAAAAAGGACATGTTTATGTGCAAAAAGTGTTACTTCTTTAATTTTGTTCCCTGCTCCAGATTGGCATAGGCGTTAATTCTGTCCCATTGAACCTCCTGGCATTGCACCTGAATTATTTATAGAAATGAGTGAACTGGAGACACCAAGGCATGTGACATCAGTCAGAGACCAGAAGAGGGTCTACCTGACACCTTCCAGATGCTCAGGAGAGGTGGAGCAACATGAGCATAACTATTTGCTATGTTTACCAACTCTTTTGAGCCTCCACTTGTTATAGTTAGGAGTTTGAGAAGACCTGAGAGGGTACTAATACACAATAATAGCACTTACAATTTGTGCCAAACAAGATTAGCCTGAAATGAACCAGAGGGCCGAACCTCACGAATATTTGTTGAAACAAATCTCATGAGTTTTGCCCATCTCTATTTAATAAGAGACAGGAGCCTTTTAATAATTCTGACACAGTCTGTGTCAATGCACAAAAGTGATTATGACTAGTGCACAAAGCACTGGTCACAATAAATCGGCCCCATTGTATAAAATCAATTCTATATACATTAACATACAGCATATGCTGAGAGTGTATTGCAAAAGATAGAAAAACACCGAGCACACTTTATAGTGTACATAGTCGATTCACCTTTTTGGATAATTGTAATGAATGTATCAGACCTGGTGGCCTCTCACCTGGTTTGGTTGTGACAGCGTTCACAACTCTGTACTAAGGTGTATATGATACCAGGTATGGGGAGCAGCACGTCTCAAAGGCACCAGTTGTGTCAACTGGGGAAACAGCAGTGGAAAAGGGCAGGACGGCGCTCACAGGTCCAATAGATTTTATTAATAAGAAGAATTGCACAACGCAAGCAATCACAGCGTTTCGGGCTGGACGCCCTTTCTCAAGTGCGTATCTTGCAGGAAAAAGCCCTGTAGATACCAAGGAACTAGCTGATCCTTGGTATCTACAGGGCTTTTTCCTGCAAGATACGCACATGAGAAAGGGCGTCCAGCCCGAAACGCTGTGATTGTTTGCGTTGTGCAATTATTCTTATTAATAAAATCTATTGGACCTGTGAGCGCCGTCCTGCCCTTTTCCAATGCTGAGAGTGTAGTCATCCATACATTGCAGGTAAAAACATCCCTATCTCCTGCTTCTAAACTATCGGAGCATTACAGCATCTGATTTAGTCCCTTCTCACAGCTGTTCTTTGGGAAAGGCTTTCCTGATCTCCCAGGACAAGATCATTTACTGTCCTTGGCATTGATTATATGGCTTCTACATAGTGCCATGTGCATGAGCCATAAAGCTGACAGTAGTTGTCAGTACTAAAACATTAAGATTCTCATTAACCTAACATACGCTGTAAGTCCAGATGTGACCAAGATGTATCCATTAACATTTTTGCAGACTTCAGGTCACACATTATCACCTAACATTGTTAAGACTTGTTCAGTCAAGCACTTCCTGAGCTGTCAGAAAAAACTTGCTAACTTGGTGTTCCAGTCAGTAGTCACTTAACACTGCAGAGACTTGCTAATAACTGGATTGCACAATCTCTTAAAGGCTAAGGCCATACATAGTAAAACGCAGCTAAAAGGCGTTGGGTAAAAAATAGTAGTGAAACCTTAATTTTTCATAAGTTTTTGCTCCGTTTGTTTCTGCTCTTTTTCTTTCCTTATGAAATCTAACCGAAAAATGTTTGTGATTCTGCAGTTAAAATTAACGTGCTGCGTTTTAAACGCATGCGATTTATCAAAAAACAGCTTTTCCACAGAAGCCAAAAATTCAACTTTTTTTTCTGAACCCTTCACCTCTGAAACATTCTGGACAAAATAAATGAATTGGGCTTGGCTCACTTGATGATGTTGTTCTATACTGTCAGAATTTTATACACCAAAGAAACGACTTCCTTATTTCTATTCACCTTCAGATGAAAATTATATTTTTTTTGTACTTACATAAGGTTAACATTTTCTTTAGTGCTGTTCAGAATTTTCCATCACTCATGTGAGTCAGGCTGGGTTCACACTAGCACTTGGATTCTGTTCAGGGATTCCACTCCCGAAACTGCTTGAAACATTCTTGGGCAATAACCCGGTGGACCCAATTATAGTCTATGGGGTCCACGGATCTCCATGGGTAACCTCTTTTTAAGCAGATTGGGTTTCCGCTTCTGGACCGCAGTGGAGACAAAGAATGGAAAGTCAAGTGCAGGCATGTACCTAGAGTCAGTGGTCCTTAATGGGGTAGACCTATACAGGGTGTAAGCAGAGAGCTTCTCATAGAGAGCAGCTTTCATTCTAGAAGACCATCACACAAGTTTTATAGGCTCAGCAATAATAGCTAAAAAGTTCATTCCAAAAATGCCTCAAAATCTGCGTATGAAAAAATTATGCCACATGTACAGTAAATACACGCTTACAAATCAACTATCTTTACAGATATAGAGGGAGAGTATATGGCTTTTATTTAGGCTTATTAAAGGGGTATTTCCATCTCGAAGGTCCTATCTATACTGCCAGCTTATGTAAATTGAAGAGTTCTCCAAAATACATTGCTTAAGCAAAGCTGCTTCGTTTGTCTGTTAAATTAGATTGTCCCTCCTATTGTTTACGTATTGTTTTCTTGGTCCCTGCCCTTTCCTGTAATAACAGGTCAGAGGGATGAGTCACTGCTATCTGGTGGGGCAGAGGGCTCTCACTGCACTGCAGTTTGCAATCTGTTCAGCTAATTGCAGTTTGCTGATAAAGGCTCAAACTTTGTTACTATCTGTCTATGTAAACACAAAGATATTCGTATTTGTTACAAGTCTATTCTCTGTAGAAGCATGATAAGTGTTCTATACACACCTGTGTAATTTGATATACATTTACTGTACATATTATTTGAGCTGTATTTACATTACATGTATAATAATCATAATAAATTATCTGCCATGATAAAGGCTATATGTCTACATTTAGTGAGGTATTTCATAGTGTCCTGTTCATCAATCAAAACTGCCCACCAGCTTGCTGAAGGATACAGGAAGTGAGAAGAAGAGACAATAGGCAAACTGCAGTGAGAGTGAGATGGGGAAAACCCTGTTAATGTATTTAACCATAGACAGAAGGGTTACAGCAGAGTGCCTCAACACTTAGCGCTGGAGTCCTGGGTTTGAATCTAGCCAAGGGCAATATCTGCATGCAATCTCCATGGATATTCTCCCTGTGTTTACATCGGTCTCCTCTGGGTACTTTGGTTATCTTCCACACTCCAAAGAAATACTGATAGGGAATTTAGATTGTGATCCCTACTTGGGAAAATGAGTCATGACGATATCTGTCTTGCGCTGTGGAATATCTTGGTGCTATATATAATTAAGGGCCCCTTCACACTGTGTAAGCGCTCGGTTCATTCTGAGCCGTACACGCGAGCGCTTCTAAAGGGCCCCTTCACAAGGCGTAAGCGCTTGGCTCATTCTGAGCCGTACACGTGAGTGCTTCTAAACACTTCCCATTCACTTCAATGCGATCTCCTTTTTACACGCTCATTTTGAACGTGATTTTACGATCAGAATGAGCGCACCGTAACTCCGTGTGAAGCCTCCCTAATACAATACAGTAAAATAAATGAATGCATGTATATATAAGCATTCATTGCTAAAACTCCAGAAATGTTCTGGTTTACAAACTGTAAAGAAATAATAGGAGAAATGTATCATGTGCAACATTTTGGAAGTCTGTTTTGCTAAAGGCAATGTTACTGTTATTTGCAACAAATTCCTGCTAGGTTCACACTAGTGTTCAGATTTCCATTCTGCGGGTTAGTTTGGAACCCAAAAAGTGAAACCCTATGTGGTTAAAAAGTGGTTACCCGCAGAACCCATAGATTATAATGGGGTCTGCAGGGTTTCCTTCCAAAATCAAGAGAGAGAAAAGTCGTGCTTGCAGGACTTTTCTTTCCACATATTTTAAATGGAATGGAGGACGGAGTCCCCGACCGCTAGTGTGACTGCAGCCTTAACAATATGTTGTAGTGTTGTTGATGATTTGTCACATCTTTATTTCTGTTTCCCTAATTTTTACATCACCCACCTACTGGAGTAAAATTGTGCAAATACATTTGTAGTATATGTATATGTATATGATGCAAATAGCATTCTGAATTCTGATGCATATATCCCACAGCAGAGTAGGCACTATTTTGAGTTAAATGCACCAGAAAAAGTGGAAATATATTAATAAATTTGGACCGGTGAATTTTGAGAGCAGTAAATTGTTAGGTATGACAATACATGAGATGAACTAAATGAACTACAGGGAATATTAAAATAAAGGCAGCTATTTTCCATGGGGTTATTACGCTGCACCTGGCGCTCAATTAGCTGCTGCTGCTCACATTGTACATGTAGAGCTCTCTGCGCTCTCTCTATCCCGGGTGAGATAAGGAGGCATGGAGGTGACAAGGGTCAAAGTGATTAATCTTCATGTATGCAGCATTTGAATAGAGAAATTCCTTGAGTACAGTATTTTTCGTCAGTGACTTTAGTAACCCCATTGTTTAGTTTAGTTTATGTTTATGATTGTTTTCTTCTTATCTGATCCATCTCGGCTGTTTAACACCTTTGTGAATTCATGTCACCTCGTCTTTAAATCATTTTCACTTTAAAACCCATTTTACAGCTAGCCTGTTCAGCAAAGTGGTAACTAATCACTAAACTATCGTATAGCATGCAGTTGTGCATGGTTTAATCAATGCACACAAAACCATGGCCAGATTCATCAAGCGCTATACCTACACTGACTCTCCGATCTCAAGTGACAGCTCTGGGTCACAATGTTAGCACACTAAAAAAAAGGATAAAAAGGTTTTTCCAACATTCCCATATAAATGACTATAGTACATATGAATTCTAAAGAAACCTCATATTTTAAATGCAAGTTTCTGTTTCATATGTTGCTTTTGCTCTATAAATATTTTGAAGAAATACATTTAATTATTTTTATCTCCTTGCTTAGGGTAGGTTCACATCTGCATTCAGGTTTCTGTTCGGGGGGTCTGCTTGGGGACCCCCCTGAACGGAAACCTAAACCACATAAAAAAGCAGTTATCTTAGGAAATCCACGGACCCCATAGACTGTAATGGGGTCCATGTGGTTTCCGTTCGGTTTCCATACGAAAAATGCAGAAAGAAAAGTGCTGCTTGCAGGGCTTTTCTCTCCACATTTTGCATGCAGATAGGGGAACGGAATGGCCCGAACACAGATATGAACCGAGACTAAGCCGAATAGATAGGATTCATATTTATTTCTTTATTTTTAATTTTTAATTGCTTTATGTATGCAATTGTTTATTAGCCTTTGTTTTTAAATTATCAATATAATTCCTATATTTTATTAGATATGAAACAGAAAAATCATATATTTGATCCTGCTTATGATTTTCTTTAAACACAAGTTAAGAAACAATCCCTTACAAGTGATGTTTCATACACATGACCGTTTTTTTGGCAGACATGTGAGTTACTCCTTCTACTATTAGAATCGTTAAAACAGAGAATTTTCACCATTGTGTGAATAAGACCTCAGAAAAAGAACAATATAGGGGGTAATTTTTCATTTTCTTTTGGCATGTTTTTTTTTTTTTTTTTTTCTTGCCTTGGCTTTCTGTATGCCTAGTTCACTAGTTTTGTCCCTTTTTTTGTACCATTTCATAAATGTATTGTAAAATATAACTCCAGATAAACCACTCTTTCCTTCCCCGTCAAAAACCTAAGTGGCAAACTTTGTGTAAAAGCCTTCAAAATAGCTGCAATACATGATATAGCTTTCATGCACAGCATAAAACTTTAAAAAAGGGGATAATTGGAAGAAAATAAGCAGAAGAGGTTTGATAAATGTCCTCCATGGTGTTTTATTTGATATCATGGGGGTGTATAGATTAAAGCCTTAGGAAATATATGATGTAGTTGAAAAAGTACTTACAGTTTTCCATATGTTATTCTATATTATAATAAGGTATGCATTGTACAATTGTGTGTGCAATTTAATGAAGTCACATCTAACAATAATCACATCAATTACATTAAATAAAACCTACGTGACAAACAAATGGCTGTCAGTTTTACAATGGAATATATCCATTTATAGGTGACACAGCTAGAAAGAACAAAGTTTAGCTCCTTCTTTTCACTGGTGACAATGTGACACCGTATATGGCCCCATCAGGTCCAGCAAAGCAGGAGCTTCTCTTTGTAAGTGGTTTGTTGTTTTAGTCCTTGGAGGGACCTTAAAGGGATTCCTCCATTAAAACCCTTCTTTTTGTAGATAAGATGTCGGAATAGCCTTTAGAAAGGCTATTCGTCTCTTACCTTTAGATGTGATCTCCGCCACGCCGTTCCTTAGAAATACCGTTTTTTACTGGTATGCAAATTGCTGCTCGAAAACAGGCTCCAGTGACGCCTCTATCTTCTGCTGGATCCACCCCTTCTTTCTTCGGCGTCACCTCTGACGCCTGCGCAGTTGGCTCTGCCAGTGAGACACTAGTAGAGCAGACTGCGCATGCCCGAGGCCATAGTTCTGACACCGCAATTGTGTGCATGATACTTACCTGTCTGTACAGACCCTCCAAAGCCTGAATGACTTCACTTGCGCGTCAGAGGGCCGTACGTATCTTACTGAGCATGCAATTGCGGCGTCGGAACTATGGCCGCGGGCATGTGCAGTCGGCTCTACTAGCGTCTCACTGACAGAGCCAACTGCTCAGGCGTCGGAGGTGACGCCAAAGAAAGACGAAGAAAGAAGGGGAGGATCCAGCAGAAGATAGAGGCGTCGCTGGAGCCTGTTTTCAAGCAGCAGTGGGGACTCCCCCATCGCATTTCCAGCGCTGGTGCCCGCCCCCATTGCTGCGAGAGAACTAATTCACATACCGGTAAAAACCGGTATTTCTAAGGAACGGCGCGGCGGAGATCACATCTAAAGGTAAGAGACGAATAGCCTTTCTAAAGGCTATAACGACGACTTAGCTACAAAAAAAGGGTTTTAATGGTAGAATCCCTTTAAAAGCTCATAATGTGACGAAGAGAGAAAACATGTCAATGCCACCAAACAGAGGCAGTATGTTAGACATATAAATGCCCATTTAAGCAATAGCGCTTACATTTCTTTACCTTTATATGAAATGACAAGCTACTGTTATTTATACTGTACACTGTATTTTATTGTGGGCCTCCCTGTTTCTATTTCTTGCTCGGTGAATTCATTGTATTACCACGTTCACACCTGAGGGTGGGCCACCTACTGCTTTGAGTCAGCAGTGCTATCCAGGACTTCTCATGCTCATCATCCTATCGATTAGTTGGTCACGGGATGAGCAATCCTCTGGATCATTATGCTTTCCCATTTTAATCTTATACAGTTCTGCTTTTGCATAAACACAGCTAGTTGCTTCCCGAACTGTTCATTATATGAAATGCTATTATAGGACACAGTGGAATATAGATATAATGATGTTCCTGACAGTGATTCTGTCACTTTCAGCCCCCGGGCTCAGAGCTATTTTCTGCAGCTACTCGAATGTTCTATATCTAATCCATATCTATCCATCTATTTACAAGTAAATATTGGGGCCTGATTTACAGACATTGCAGTGATGAAAGTTTCATTTCAGATTTTTGGATCAACTACATTGTAGACCTCATGCAAACAGTATGCAGCTTGTAAAAAAAAAAAGTTCTTGATCTAGGTTTATACTTTTATATAATGATGTAAAGTTACATATGTAATGTAATGAGGCAATACTTAGATCTGAACTTGCAGATGTTGTATACTTTCAGTAACTTTTACTAAGGTATCTGATATAAAGAACTTGGCGTTTGTTTACACCTAGCAGCCAATTTCTAGAGACAGAACTACAGTGAATAGGAAAAGGGTAGAGCAGCCTAAACCAATAATAAGATAAGAGGTATGGTTCAGACCAGTGGCATAACTAGGAATGGCGGGGCCCCGCCCCAGCACAGCCAGGATCGGCAAGTGAATAGGGCCCGTAACGGCCTATTAAAAAAAAACAAAAAAACGCAGCGGTAGCGGCTGTCACCGGGCCTCCTAATGGCCCGGGCCCTGTGGCAGCCGCCTCCGCTGCCTCTATGGTAGTTATGCCCCTGGTTCAGACTACCTCATACTTCCAGTAGATACCGTACCTAGTTTATAGTCATAGACCACTAGTTTGCTCTAAGAGCCCGTTCACATGGGACAAGAGGGGGTGGATTTTGGCACTGAATCCACGTCAGAATCTGCCCCCTCACAATGGAGGTCTATGGAGACTGCTAGCCTACTTTTTTCCGTGAGTGGCAACATGCGAGCTGCCTTTTCTTAAGGCAGATTCCGCGGTTGAAAGAGTCCCGGCGTCCGCCTGGCGGCAGCACCCTCCGGGCTAGGACCATTCATTTGGGACTACTCTGGAGCGGGAAGCCTCAACTGTCAGAAGGCACATTTTGGCCCTATTGTGACACGGCTTCCCACGTGACAATCAGGACCAAAATTCGCCAATCCGAACCCCGTGTGAACTAGCCCTAATAGAGCTCCTCTTAATAGCAGCCCAATATCAAGCACTGAGTGAGATAACTAGGAGGAAAGCAGCAGTTCCAGGTACTGAATATCATATATTTCATGTGCTGTGAGGAATATTGCAATGCAGCCGTGTTAATTGAGGGTTTGTTTCCAAACAATAGTCAGATAGCAGAATCTCCAGTGCTGAACTCAGAAAACCTCCTGTTAGCTTTATGTGCAGAAAATGCCCAGGGAGATCTACTCATGGTAAAAATAGCATCAGTTCTAGTTCATATCTCGCAACGTTCCAGTGACCTCTCTAACTAGTAACAAATTCACCATTCATAAGGTTTTCATCTGCAAATTCTACATTTGATTATCACTTGGACATTCTGGCAACTGTGCGCTTGTTATTCATGGCAACAAATCTTACAACTTGCACATTTTGAACACTGACCTAGTTTTGATAATGAGGGTATATTTGTTATTGGACTTTAAAGCCAGTCTCTCCTAAATAGACTATAATAATCTATGTTCATTGGACTTGATATATTTAGTATAATTTTAGTCCTGGTGGGAAGAAATTATGTTTTTTTTTTTGTTTTTTTTTGGTTTATGTATTGTATTCTGATCATTGGTAGCCAAGAAATGTGTCTTTAGATAAGTATTTATGAAAGCTTGTGATAAAAAAGGGTCTGCTTTTGCTGTATTTGCAATTTTAGTCCTACATAAAGTAGTTTTTCATATTTGTCAGATAAAATATTTATGTCATTCATTTCAAACACGTTCTTTCTGATGAGTTTGGATATAAAGCCAAACCTATATTACATGCATACAGTACTATTTATGGGAAAATGGTATCAAATGTTTATGCTGCTATAAAAATGACATGTTCTTGAGAATGTAGAAAAAGCAAGTGACTCGAATGAATCAATACATTAGAATTAAGGCTTAAAGGGGTTGTCGGGGATAATCCAATCTTCCTAATCTAAGTTAAACACCCCCCTCCCACTTACCTTTAAATTACAAAAAAGCTATACAGTATTTGCCTATAAAATATAAAAAACAAAAAAAACTTTGCAAGTCTTCAGTAGGTGATACCTTTTTTAATAGAGTATTTGCCTAGATCACTAGGGCAGTCATGTGACCGCCCCAGACACATTTTCCAATTTTCCAGTCACGTTCTGTTTCCCCATTTCCGGAAATGGAGCATCACCAACTAACCCACCCCCCAAGCCCATACTTATCAATCTTCCTGTCCGGATCTTCTGGGTATGTCACTCACTTCTGGGTGGCTGACGCCTCTTCCTTTTGTTTTCTGCCAGCCACCCACTCCTGCGCAACAGAGCCGGAGTATTATGTTGACATCTTTAAATGGTTAAACGTTCGCTTGCTGTTATTTGTAAGGACACATTGTTTTAAGTGTTATCATGTTTTCTATATCAGAGTTTTAAAATGGTTAACTATACAGTATATGTCACTATTTTACGGAGAGGTTTACTACATTGGGGGGGTCGTATCATACTTTAGACATGCCCTTACTGTATAAAACCTTCAGCTGTGGGAAACAAGAACTAGATTAGAGTATATTTTTAATCTTAGTGTTAATGGTAATGTCTCCTTTCAAGCAGAGATCTTGAAAATAGGAAGGAATTGATAAACATTGTGTATTAGAAGGTTATATTTTATTATATGCAGGTTAAGGTCCTTGAACTGAGGAGCTGTGTCTGCACACCTAGCGTGAAGGGGGCACTGTGGTGTCCGGACCTTGGTGCTTCTACATTTTATCCTGCTTTGAGGTTTTAATTTCCAATAAGGTTCCTATAGTTCAGACAGGGGAACAATTGAGTAATTTCATATAAAATTATTGCTGAAGAACTATTATTTCCAGAATGGAATGCAAGTGAATATAAGAAAGTTGGTTATTTATCTTAGAAAAATAAGCTTCTTTCTTCACTGTTACGTCTCTTTTGTTCCTCTGCTGCCTAATCTGATATTCACTCTGAAATCTCTGCAAGACCAAGACTAACTATCAACTCACAACTCACGACAGTGGTTTCAAATGACATATAACTAGAGATGAGCGAGTACTGTTCGGATCAGCCAATCCGAACAGCACGCTCCATAGAAATGAATGGAAGCGCCTGGTACTTCCGCTTTGACGGCGGCCGGCCGCTTAACCCCCCGCGTGCCGGCTACGTCTATTCATTTCTATGCGAGCGTGCTGTTCGGATCGGCTGATCTGAACAGTACTCGCTCATCTCTACATATAACCAGAGAATGTGGGGATGGATAGGAAGAGGAGGGCCAGGGCGACAAAGACAGAGAGACAAATAAGACTACTTGAGTAGTATCAAGTGCTTTGTTCACATTAATACTGTTCAGTACTTCTCTAAAATGTTGTATATGGTGTTGCTGCTTCTTCTGGGTGAGTGACAGAGCAGAATTTCCTCTTTTCTCTAAGTGTTATCGTTGAGACATATTAAAGCATCTAGTCTCCACCTGCTATCTCACAGACAACTGAGAATTAGATATAGAGCCTACAGAGGGTAAAACTGTTATTTGTTCCGTACGCAGCAGCAGCTTATCCAAAAAGTGATCCCAAAGTACTATACACTTTAACTTCGAAATATCTTGGTTGACACTTTTCTTATATGGGAATTCTAGCAATACAAACCATCCGATTGTTCTGCTAAGATCCACAAGAGTTTGAGAATTTAGCCTAACATAGTCTGGAAGCAGGTTTGGGTAGTATGTAAATGATTTCAATGGATTTATGTTTAACGCTATGTATAGCAGCACTCTGCTTTCAAGATGCTATTTGCCTTTAATGCTTCCACTCCACAGCATGTACTGTATGCACAAATGGCTGTTCAGGTAGCTGTAAAAGCATAGATTAACAAATACTATTATTTCATAGACTTATCTATATATTAGTAATGTGATTTAGGCTTAAGAACATGCAAGAGTATGCATTTACAAACTAATTCCAGTTAAGATACAAAAATGTATGCTTAAAAGGGATTCAAGATAAATGGTAGTGTGGTCTCAAATAAAAATAGAAGTATTCCTTATCTTGCCCTTGTGTTCCACTTGGGCTGTTTGCCTCCCCATTCTCATTGGTGTTGGGACTGGCTGAGCTGGAAATGTTGAGGCTCACCTGTATGCTGTTACTCCATCTAACTTATGTAATGGCTTGTGTTAAAGGAGAGACACAAAGGATTCAGGTGAGTACATATCCTCAACCCAAGTAAAACAATAGAATCCCCTGGTCATCCAACGCTATAGACCAAACCACCAAAACTCTTCATAGTAAAATGCAGCCCAGCACCTCGGCGGCTCCCAGTCAACAGGTGTCAGCTCTGATTTGGCTTAATAGCCTGGCAGACCATGAAACGGTGTATTGCACGTCCGCAGAGAAAATATCTCACTTCAATGAATTTCCCTCGGTTGAGATATATATATATATATATATATATATATATATATATATATATATATATATATATATATATATATATATTATATACACCCGTATCATATATAGAGTTTCCCCCCAGGATTAGTGCAGTAAAAACTATGCCATGATGGTGGGCATAGGTATTGTATGGTAAGCCAACAATGAATGCTGAAACCAATCACAGAATTCCGCTGTCACATGTGGTACCAGTGACATCACAGCTCATATGTCACCAGTAACCCCCATGTGACCACAGAAGCAGTCACATAAGCATCAACACTCCACCCTAGCCAGACTTGACACAGGGAAAACTGGGCCACTGTTGCCTGATGTGGGTGAATATTTCTTTTTTTAAATTTTACATAACTATGTGCCATCTTTGGCTTTTCCATTTATCCTGGACACCCCTTTAAGCACTATAGAATACTTATCAGCTAGTGGTAATAAGGGTCATGACTTGAAGTTCCTGGAACCAATGCTAAATCTGTAGTGGCCGCCAGCCATTTAGTTTACTCTCTATACTTGGCAGAAGGTTATTTGGGCTCACTGAAGCACTAGAGCCCAAGTACAACCTGTTAGTAAAAGTTTACATAAGGGGGTGCCTGCATTTTCGCTTTTTATTTTGTTGCACTTCTGTTCAGGTTAAATATAACCAAGCAGTCAATACTATAGGTAGTTTGTCTTGAGTTGTATCAGTGTAATTGTTTTAAGCATTTGGAATGAGATTGAGTAAGAAGACCAAGTATTGATTTAGTATTGATTTCTCAAATTGCTATGGTGAAAGTGACCATAACTTTATTCCATTCTAGGCCGCAGTGTTTTCACTGTAATGAAAGTACAATTAGATTGTTCTTATATATTTATGTGTAATCAAATTTTATGAAAGTTTTTCCTAGCCAACAAATGTAACAAGGAAATAGTACAGAAACCACAGGCACGTGGAACCAAAAAATGTTCTTATATGTTTAGAGAGCTTGAAACGTGTACGGTAACTAAATGTGGTGGTATCCAAGAATAGCTCAAGCTTTTCACATATTGTTAGCATTTTATATCCATATGTGCTTACAATGGTTTTGCGGTGACTACTAAAGGTCAAACTATGTATTGTATACTCATTAATAATGACATTTGATCTGCAGTGCTAGCCTCAGTCCCAGTGGTTGTGGTACAGTAAGAGAAATCTCATTATTAAAGATCAGGAGGTTTGATCTAGAAGCAAATTAAAATGTAAGAATAATGGTTAAAGTAAGAATTTACTATTAATATCTTAGATCTGCTATACTTTTTTATGTGTTATTGAAATGATGCTTATGTGTACCTGCTTAGGCAGATGCAATTTAACTATGCAAATGGTACACACACACCCTTATGGTGAATATTTTGTTGTCCTGTTCTCATCGCCACGTCTTCTTTGCGACCTTGTTTTTTATTAGCTGAAATCTTGCTTCTTATTCATTTTGAAGAAATAGGGATTGATGATCTATAGGTTGCTAACTATAGTTTCTTCTTTAAATGGATTTTCAAGTCCAATTATTTACATTTCACTTATTTTGGACCAAAATAGATACAATGACATAAAAGATCATCTAAATGTGTCTGTAGCCTTTAATCGGGTCTACTCATAGTAGGAGATAAGGTAAACTGCTGTAAAGGAAAAGTGAAGCATTTGCTAATGTCAGATAGATTTTACCACTGATGTTTCAGGACTCCTTTGAAAATGATAGCAATGACCTGCTAGGTTGTCATATGAGGGAAACGACTCCATTCTTCTTTTGTATCAGTTCTTGCATTCATTCCTGACTCCTGAATACATGTGTATTCCAATGAGGTGTAGGAAATAATTCCATACTAGAGCCTGCTTTCTGGGAGATGCTTATTTCCCAGTGGAATGGACATGTTAATATCCAATATTCCTGATCCTTCTTACCTCTTTGTCATTGCAGGTTTGTTGGGTTATCCCCATACACATTAGATTGTTGACCAATCACTCTGGAATTGTCAGCTTTGACTCACTTTGACCTACCATAAGACAGTGATGAATTGCTAGCATTATGTAATAACTCTAGCAAACGTTTATTTCACATTTTTTTTCCATTAGGTCTTTCTCACACTGGTCAGTTTAGCCCTCTGTTTAGCATTCACTTCTATGCCCATTATATGATTTCAAAGGAAAGAATCGGCTCTCTGTGATTGATATAACATTCAAGCTTAGTTTATGCAGTAGCGATATGTGTTTCTTTTGAAAATAGTCCTGAGGTTAGGAATTTTTATATGCCAGAGTTCTGACATAAAGGAGTTTTTCTCCTGCACACATGCCATTAAAGGGTGTATAGACATCATAGAGGATGTCTGACCTGAGGAACCCAATGAGCCAGAAAAGAGAGCTATTCTGTAAGAGAGCTGACAGTCCATGCCTTGCATACTGTTGGCAGTCATTCAGTCATTTGCATGCACATACTATAATGGAGGAGTGATCAGATATGGCTTCCCTTGGCAATAACAACTTATCATTGGAGGAGGAAAAAAATATCTTTCTACCGAATTAGCCAGTGGATATGAAATATAAAGATTGAGAGTCTTCAGTAATTGATACCTGCTCATGAGATTATTTGTGTGTATTGCTTTTCATTACCTGTTGCACTAACACCTGATTCCTGTGCCCCTTTTTGTGTATAAATATGCATGCCTTCAGAAATTGTGTCATACCATGCCTGATGAAGAGACCTAGTAGTCTCAAAAGCCTGCAATCTGTCATCATTTTTGTTAGCCATTAAAAAGGTATCAACTACTGAAGACTCTCAATCTTTATATTTCATATCATTGGAGGGTTAGAGAAGCTGGACCAGCAGTGATTAGACGATCCCTGGCTTCTGTTTAAGAAGAGGTTTTCTCCATAAGCATCTCTTTTATTTGAAAAGGAACTGAAAGCTATATGACATTGCATTTTATTTTTTCACTTTCTTTACATCTTTGTGCCATTTTAAGTCGAATGTGAAGTAGAAATAAACCTGCAGCTTGTTCATGATACGATGACAGCCCTTTTGTCATTTATTTCAATGCCTCGGTATATTTCCGTCCTCTGATTTTTATGATCAGGTGCAAAATAACAATTAGGATATTAAATTGTAATTGCAGCAGAGTGACGGCATTTTGCTGCAAGCTCTCGGATATGAACAGAAGAAGGATAATTGTGTTTCATTTAATATTGTTTGCTGTCATACCAAACAGAACAGTTCAGTCAGTGTGTTTGCATATGGCTGCTTAGGGATTGCAGATAAGAGGTTCTCCTATTCTTCATGTCAAGTGAACATATCTGAGGCTTTCTGCTCTTCTACCAGTCAAGAATGTAAACAGGATTCTGTGCAGCTGCAGCTTACATCTGCCCTGCCTAAGCAAGATTTTTTAATACATTCTGCTCAATTTACATTTTTCATTCATATAGTTCCGTTTTCAACACACTTTCCCCAACAAAGATTTCAAGTCCAAGAAAAGTCCAATCTGTTCCAATTACTTTATTCTTTCACAGGATTAACTATCTAGAGATTATATTTTACTGAAACGCTGACTGATATAAATATGGCTAAAAATAAGGATGATATATTTATAGCAATCAAGCTAATAAAAAACTAAATAGAAATAATACCAGTAGAAATAACAGTCATCATCATAATAATTGTCCATGTAGTAATACTAGATAGACATTGCACATTCTTGCTTGAGTCTGCCCTGGTACTTGCCATCACTATCCACTATTTGCTGATATATTATACTGGCACGTTTCCACATTTCTCCTTCGTCTTCTAATGTATGAGTGCACTGGCATTCAGCCACATTATTTCTTCACTGTCTCAAGGTGTGAATTGTCTTGGTAGTTTATAGCACATTTGGCATAACTAATGTTTATTAGACCTTAATGATGATAATCCTTTGCAAATATTACATTTCACCAGAAAGCATGCTTTCTACGTTATTACCAGAGATGAGCGAACAGTAAAATGTTCGATATTCGATATTTGTTTCGAATAGCACCTCAAAATTCAACTATTCGAACGAATATCAAACCCCATTATAGTCTATGGGGGAAAAAATGCTTATTTCAGGGGATCCCACTATTCGACTCAGGAGAGTCACCAAGTCCACTATGACACCCCAGGAAATGATGCCAACACCCTGGAATGCAACTGGGACAGCAGGGGAAGCATGTCTGGGGGCATCTAACATGCCCAAGTCACTGTATTACGTCGGGATCCCTCCGGTGTAGCAGTGCTGGCCATGCTGTACTCTGTAGTACTCTGTACTATACTGTGCTGTATGGCATTCGGCCAATCAGCGCTGGTCAATGCATTCCTATGGGAAAAAGTCAGCTCGCACGTATCGCAAGCTGACAGGGATCCCGACCAGATAGAGCCCCAAAGAGCTGGGTGAGTAACATCTACAGTACATCTATCCCTGTCTCACAGTCACGTAGTTCACAGTCTCACATTAACCAAATGTTAAAACCACCATTCGTATAAATTGGAGGTCACCTGATTTAGCCAGCCAATTACTTTTTTCCGATTTTTTTTTTTCAATGCCTCCGTTGTCGTAGATCCTGTCCCACCTCCCCTGCACAGTTATTGGTGCAAAAAAAAGCATCAGGGAAGGTGGGAAGGGATACAAATTTTTAGTGTGTTTGCCTCGTGGTATTCGATTGGAATCGAATACCTCGAACGGCCTGATATTTGATCGGATATCTATTTGATCGAACAGTGTTCGCTCATCTCTAGTTATTACTGATTAAGATATGGATATAGTAAAATATTGGCAGTATCAGGTTTACACCACATGCATCTTATATTTCTAGCCTCTATTACTTATCCATGACTTGAATAGTGCATTGGATAATATGAGGACCAGGATATACATTATATTAATGGGGGCTGAACCTGACTCTTCTGCCAGGACTAGCTGACAATATGATATGTATACGAGTGTCCTGAATGATGATTATGTGTATGATCATTTTGTTCTCATGGTAGGTAAGCAGCTAGAGATATTGGGGTCAGTAGTTTTTAGCTAAATAGGCATTGCACCAACAGATATTTAGGATGTCTGGCCACCTTTAATTAAAGAGGTTTTTCAAGATTTATATTATAAGATTTCAATATTGGTGACCTATCCTGCACCAGAAGCAGCACAGTTTTACAGAGCTGGAAACAGTGTGGGGGAAATACTGGATCACTTGAACCTAGGAATAGCCGCTACACAGTATATGAGGCTGTGTGCTTCAGGCTCAGTACACTGTGCTACAGCTCCCACTATCAGTTGTTAGACCTGAGGATATGTAATCAAAACCACAATCCTATCCAAATATGTGTGATAACTCAAGCTAATGGAAGCACCCTATTTTCTAATCCTTCCCACAGCGTCCTGCACAGTTTTCAGTACATCAGGGATATATGTGAATGTAGATGGCCTGTCATGTTAACCAGACATAATTGCTTGCAACAACTTCTTACATCAGTGGTAAAGAAGTGTACTGTATAGTAATTTATGTAATCCGTGATAAGATTATCTTCGTACAGTATATTAACAATATTCATGTACTGTGAAATCTTCCCCACCTAATACGGCCCATATTGTTCTTCACTAATCAGCAAAGTGCAGCTTTTTTCCTTTATTAAGTGTTTTTCCCTTATGGTTCTCCACTCTCTGTTTCTTGCTTAAGGCATAAAGCTTTGTCTGTTTGAGTGGTTATTATTGGCTGTCAACTTCTGTGTTTCTATTTATATCTGTATGAAGTCTCCGGAGAGTAATATTTTTTCAGCTGTAGCTTTTGAATAATCAATAAGAGAACTGAAGGCAGTTTACCCAAGAGAAGCTGTGCAGTAACTAATAATCATCTGTCCATTGAGATATATTACACGGAATATTACATTATGTTACTATAGTAAGTACTGCACGTTCGTATTGTCTGCACAGAAAATCACTGCTGCCCTATATATATTCATTTAGGAGATCCTACATCATCTGGTAACATGTGGCAATTAAAAGATATACTTAATATTATCGCATTTCTAGATATGTTATCAGATGCCAGATGTAATAGTATTGATGATTTCCTGTTTACGCTGCCTTTAATTAAATTATTGATCTAACTAGCACACTTTCTAGCAAATGTTCAATACATGTAAAAATAATTTCTTTGCATGACTTAATATCTATTATTTTATTGACATTACGTTGCTGTCATGGGAATGAAGCACTTTTTAACAAGGGCATCTATAGGAGTCCATTAGGGTTGAACTTGCTGGTGCTTGGTTACACATGGTAGCACAGTCAGGCGCCTGCCTAGCAAGATCTTAATGTTAGATTAAAGATACCATATACATGTGAGAAATGGCATTGTTATACTCTAGCATTACTACTTCATCCATTGATTATATATTGTATAGGCTTGAAAACATTTTCTGCAAATTGCTAAACCGCAAAAGACAATTTCTATCACTATATGTTATCAGCAAAAAATAAGATATAACTTTTATTGAGATCACATTACTGGTTTTAGTACCCAATCTCCCTGGACTGAGTGTTGCAAGGCACTAATACATGGTTTATAGACCACTTGGCTGATACATACAGTAGATTGCTAGGGGAATGTGCATTGTCTATTGTCAGAAGATCGGTAAAAAACATTCTTCATCATCCCAGTTACAGGCTGTCACAATACCCATCAGTACATTGTGACAGTCCCTTTGCGTTCTTTATTCACTGAATACAAGATATTACACATGATACTTACATTCTTTGCCCGATTCTAATATTCATGGTCCTCTAAGTGAAATTCTGTATGAATATTGATAGAGCTAAAAATTTCCTGGTACATTCCATATGTGAATGGCTACCTAACGTATGACAATAATTTATGCACACCACTTATTACAGTATTCCTATGTTAAAAAGTGTTATTTAGCCATGAGACTGAAAAATCACTTTGCTTTATAGCCTAATACTACAAAAAGGGAGCCTGTCACTATGAAAGTACTGCATGACATCATGGCACCATGAAAATTCTGTCCAACCTATTGGCGTCATCTAACAGAGCAAGAGGAGCTGAGCAGATTGATGGATAACTTTACAGGTAGAGATGAGCGAGTACTGTTCGGATCAGCCGATCCAAACAGCACGCTCGCATAGAAATGAATGGACGTAGCCGGCACGCGGGGGGTTAAGTGGCCGGCCGCCGTCAAAGTGGAAGTACCAGGTGCATCCATTCATTTCTATGGAGCGTGCTGTTCGGATCGGCTGATCCGAACAGTACTCGCTCATCTCTATTTACAGGAAAAAGGTTCAGTGTAACACTCTCACTAAACAAATTCATATAAAACATGGAAAAATATATTAAATATCCCCCATAGACCCAAATAACAAAGAAGAGAATTCTGTATCTCCATCTAACAAAGTCATCTTGGCGAAACATGCTCCAGTTGCGGGCCCCTGGAGCAGGCTGTAGTAACAATACTGGGATATATATATGGATATATAGTAAGTTCACACCAGTGTCACCTAAACATTGTCAATAAAAAAGCCCTAGGCATCAAAGAGGTTTTGCCTTGGACCTTATGCACGTGAGAATACCAATATGTTCTTTAAGACCTAGGAGCATCAGGTTACTCCATTGTTGCCACCTCTAAGAATTACAGACAGGGACAGCGCTGTTCACCACATTCCTTTTAGATTTACATACTACACTGAAGAGAAGGCATTAAATAACCCTTATTGAGCAGCAATATAGACACATGCTGTAAGACGCTAATTCTCACTACTATACTAAACACTTCAAACACTAAGGAGGTCATCTACAAAAATCTCTTTACACAAATACGCTAGCAAATTTATCATGCGCTATTACATAAAAATGCCTGCCAACCTTTTCAAAGCTCATATTTTCCTAAAATAATGGGCTTAGGACACTTACAATCTGCAGTATATGCCGGTAGTAAAGAGTGGAAAACAAGATTATGGGAAATGACTTATGATAAACCAGTCGATTAACTCGAAGAATCTGTTGTACTAAATGCAGGAATGCTAATTCTCTGAATATTGTTTCAATTTGATTTCATCACATTGACTGCACAGTCTGCAGGCAACTGTCAGTTTGCTGGGCTGCTTGGACGACTGAGACATTTATTAGGTTAGAGTGAGAGAACATTTAGATTCCAAATAAGGGAGTATTAAAATGCTAGGTGATCTGACTTGCCTTTTTTGTGAGTTAAATTTCACACATTAGCATGAATTGCTAAACATCTGAATAGAATAGAATGTCTTTGCTGGCGCCGCACACACACAGAATAATCTATTTTATGCCAGAACTGAAGTTGTTACCACTTAACTTAGTGAGTTATCATGATGAGCAAATAAACAATATACAAAACAATATCACCATTGAAATATGATTGCAGGATGTAAAGTATTTAAAGGATTATTCCCATCTAGTGAAGCAGTTACATATATCTAGAATATGCCATTATGTTATGATCCGTCGAGGTGAGAGCTCAGAGACACCCCTTCCCCCAACAACAATTAATCCCTCTGCAGAGAATATCCAAGTCTATAATTGGTAAAAGTGGCCCTAACAGTAACTGTGCTACAGCATGGAAGTGATTGTCCTCAGTGCCAATGATAAACATAACTGAGAACCGGGAGTAGAGAACTTTATGACGAGACTTAGGACAAAGAGTATAGACTATCCAACCATATTGACCTGGATGGTAAACCAGTTGTATTAAATCATGGGTCCCCAAATCTCATCAAATTTCCGTATTGTCTTCTGTTTTGTATAATCCCCTTATAAATTGCATTTAGATGTGTGTGTAATTCTTTCAGTGTAGGGGGGTATAGTTTTCTTGATCGATATGCAGGACATACTGTACCAGTTATCTCAGGGGTGTATTCCAGTCCTTTCTCCATAAGCCCAATATACTAGCAATCTAACCCCACTGATCTTATAGATGATATCCATCACTCCTCTCCAGTAGGGACCAAAGAAGCAATACTCCCACAAGATGTGCATCAGATGAATCTAAATCTGAACCATATCTGGAATACCTGTAATTAGACCTATGCACAGCCTTCTGTATATATACACAGAAAAAACACATACAGAAAATGTGGGACAGGCACTGAGCCTCACATAGATGGAAGATCTAGATATCTATCCCAGTGCTCCTACAAAAGAGGCCCATGAACTCACCCTCATTTAGGGTGCATCAAATGAGCGCTATGTGAACCACGTCTGGGGTATCTGTCATTGGACCTTAGCCCAGTCTTCTGTAAGAAACAGGTTATTCCGTAGACCATTTATATAAGGAAAATGTGGGACAGTCACTCTGAGCATATGAATAAGATCTAAGTAGCTATTCCAATGCTCCTCCAAAAGTGGCCACAGATCTCACCCCCATTTAGCCTTAAAGTAAACCTTCAGTTATAAACAATTTCTCATCAATGAATTGTGCATTTGAATATAAGAAACTTTGTAATACATCTTATTAAGTATTTTAGTTTCCTTCTCCAAATATTAAGCTGTTCTGCTGCTCCTTATCTTCAGTCTGACTGATTTATTTGCATTAGATCCATCTCTATATTCAGCCTCATACAGACAACTCTACGTAGGAAAGAGGAGGAAGGGAGATTCTCAGGTTAATTGATTTAATTTCTCATTTTGTGACCTCATTGCATATTTCTACAACTTAGCAGCATTAAAAAATACACAAGGAACAGTAGTGTGTAAGAGCAGCAATTATATGAGTGTCTTTTTTGTCCCTCTCCCCTCTTCATAGACTGATATGAAGAAAGTAACTGTCTCAAAAGTGGAGAAGAAAACATATTTATTTAATAATAAATATAGCAAAGTGTCGTATTTTAACCTGTAATGTTCATTTAAGAAAAGTTGTTTATAACTGGAGGTACACTTTAACCTGGAGTGGGTATGTACTGTATTTATTTGGGTTTAAAGGGGTTCTATCATTAAAATTTTATTTTTTTCTGCCTACCATGTTGGAATATCCTTAAGAAAGACTATTCTTCTCTTACCTTTAGATGTTCTCTCCGGGCCACCATTCAGTACAAAATCCCGGTTTTTGTTGGCATGCAAATGAGTTCTCTCGCAGCACTTGGGGGCGGACCCCAGCGCTCAAACAGCACTGGAGGCATCCCCAATGCTGTGAGAGTACTCTCCAGCGCCGTCTTCGTCTGGAACGGCCTCTCTTCGCGTCTTCTTCCGGCGCTTGGTTCAAACTGTGCATGCCCGCCGGCCACAAGAAAGTGGCCTGCTTACATTTACTGTGTAGGCGGCCATTTTCTTGTGGCCAGCGGGCATGCACAGTTGGCTTTGCCCGAGGCCTAGAACTTTGAACCCAGCTCCGGAAGAAGACGCAAAGAGAGGCCGTTCCAGATGAAGATGGAGACGGTGCTGGAGATTTCTTTTGCAGCATTGGGGACGCCTCCAATGCTCTTTGAGCGCTTGGGCCCGCCACCCAGTGCTGCGAGATAACTCATTTGCATGCAAACAAAAACTGGGATTTCTACCGAACGGCGGCCTGGAGAAAACATCTAAAGGTAGGAGAAGAATAGCCTTTCGTAAGGCTATTCGATGTGGTAGGAATAAAAAAATATAATTTTAACGATAGAATCCCTTTAAAACCCAGAACCCAGCATTGTACATTTACTACACCTGGTATTATCTGGTTAAAACATCTATGAACTGCCTTTGAGGATGATTGTTATGAAAATGATTAATTAAATTGACCCTTTAGAGGAAAAATGAATAGAGTTTGAGCAGAATATTAGACTGCCAGAAGAGGACAATGAACATCTTTACTGGTGATGTTGTGACCTGAACATAACACTTCTTTTATCGAATCGATTTGATTATTTGCTATTTGTTAAAACATCCAGAGATTCCACCTACAGTAAAGCACTATCGTACTTTTATCACTGGAAATGACTGCCTGCTATATATTGTCTTGTAGGAGAGGATACACCATTTGGTGTAACAGAGATAGGAAAATGATTTCATAAGATTTAATTTTGTTTTTTATTGAAAACATTATTGTTATGTAGACTTATTGTGAGAATATAGTTGAATATAAATCACACAGTAAACAAGTGAAAACAAATATTCAGCTGTCAGTTTATTCAGATAAGTCACTTTATTGAGTAAGCACCCACACAGTCAGAAAAAACCCTCATACCATTCCATTTTCTGAAAACAACTCTTTGTCAAATATGATGTTCGCAAAAATAACAGATAGATACAGAATTGTTGGAGTCCATAGATTCATTTTTGGTTAAGGGCTTTTATGAGTTTAGGCTAATAAAGCAGGTGCATGGAGTAGACTCACGTGCATTTTTGACAAGGTGCATGATTTAAAGGAGTTGTCCAGGAATTTTTAATTTATGGCCAGTTCCTTAAGATAGGTCAAAAATATCTGACCAGTGGGAGGCTGACAGGTGGTCAGTGCAGGGATCAGCTTGTAGCATGTAGCCACTTCCAACCTGTACTTTACACAGCCATTGGATCCATGCCCTGTAAAGTGGCTAGGCATGAGTACTGCAACTCGGGTCCTATTGATGTCATTTTATATATTTTACTTATATAGTGCCAATGTATTTTGTAACTCCTCACAGATATTGTCATCGCTCACTGTCCCAAGTAGGGTTCACAATCTAAATTCCCTAATGGTATATCTTATGAGAGTGTGGGAATGTGGGAGAAAGCTGGAGTACCTGGGGGAAACCCATGCAAACTTGGGGAGTACATACATAGTCCATGCAGCTGTTATCTTTAGCTGTATTCAAATCCAAGACTCCATTGCTGCTAACCACTAAGTTACTGTGCTGCCCTCTAAATGGAGGCTGAGCTGCAGTATCGGAACCTGATCATTAAATAGGGACCAACCTCTTCCTGCTCTGAGTTGTGTGTATGGGATGGGCATTAGAAGCAGCCCCATGCAGGTAATCTATGCGCAGGCAGCCTGTCGCCAATCTCATATTTTAGATCAAGGACTTAGTTAAAGGCGGTGCAGAAATATAAATTTTCCCCGGACCCAGGCGCTTCTGGGGCCACATAAGAAAACATGAGTATTATAAAAAGTACATGGTAATGGGGACCCCATTACATATTTGCACTGGGGGTCTGGAGCTTCAAGTTACTCTATTTATGGCCTTCCATCAAGAATTCCAAAAATTCCTGGATAACCCCATTAAGTGCATCCTGTAGTGACTTAGGAGATGTCAAGGCAGGTGTTTTTTCCACGTTATTGCATTTTAAAAATGTTGACACTCCTTCTGTTGTAACAACCTTAACAGTCTCCCTCATCATTCTGCACAGTCACCTATTACAGATAACTCCCATCCTAGCAATTTAACCTCTTAGACGCCATAGTAAGTAGCAACTGCAGCTTCAGCAAAACAATGGTTTTCAGCAGAGTATACACCAAAATTCGAGGAACCCAACACGTTACATGATTTGCTTATTTGTTGTTGAACTTCTCCCTACTCATTTCAGACACAGAAGTTGTTGATATTCCCTGTCTTTAAAATGCACACCAGTTCCAAGAGTCTCTATCATATCATGTAATATTCTTTCAAGAGGACCTCTCATCTCCACCACCAACTCCATCTCTTTACATTCTTCAATAAAGTCTGTTCCACTGATTCGGGTGCAGTTTTTTTTTCTCTATCAATGTTGTTAGTGTCAGCACAATTATGTTCTTCTTTCATGTTGGTGGTCCCTGTCATTCTATTCCATCATAAGACCACCCACCTGACAGTAGAAAGCCTAATTGTGCTGAAACTAACAAACATTGCTCAGGAACGGTTAATGCTAGAGAAAAAATTCCAACTGCATCGGAATGAGTGGATCACTTTACTATTAGAATATAAATGTGCTGGAAAAAGTGGGGCAGTGGCTTCATAGATATTAGTTAATGCATTTACTTCATGACAAAAAATTCAGTGAACTTATAGCTTGTTGAGCTCTTTAGGGAGTACAGGTGGTCATATACATTAAAGGTAAGTCTGCAGGACCTGTCAATTTTGGTGGGACTGGCAGTCCATTATATGCTTCTGAAAGGGCCCCATCTCTCACCTATGTCTGGAAAAAGATGGCTTGCTTTCCAAGGGCTTTTGTTTTTGCTGGAGATCAACTACTGCCGGGGCAAGATGAGCATGCATGTGTATGGGTAGTGGGTCAGGAGGAATAGCTGACAGCTAAACAAGCCATTTGCTGACAGGTGTCTCAGATCTTTAAGATATAATATTCGACTAACATTTCTACTAAGCCATTTAACTACAGTGTCTGAATTGTTCTACTGTTTACATATGCTTATTAGCACAGTATGAAAATCTATGAAATATATTGAAATAGGGTAAAACCTTTTTAAGAACTTGTAAGTAGAAGTTTGTAAATGTTTTATTCTGCCTCCCCTGTGCAGTCTTACTTCCTAAACATGTTACACAATTACATATTTTATACAAAACCTGTAACCAAATCTTGATATATAAAATATACATTAATGATGTTTTTTTGAAGTGGGGTAAATACTTTACTGTCCTTGCATCACTGATATATGCTATGTGTTGTGAATTCTTTTATTGTAGGACAGTAAAATATAATGAATCCTATTCATAGGGTTATATTTTCATGCTAAACATTTGTATTGGCTGTCAGGATCATTTATTAATCTATTGGTCTGATTTCTTCCCTTTGTGCGGTCATAATGTTGCTTCAAAGGCAGTTTAAGTGCACGTTAAATCTGAAATCTAACATGAATATATTTTATCATTAATGCAAAACTGCAGGGAAAAAGTTGGAAGGCAATAAATAAGCCATTTCTCTAGTTCTATTCTGGTATCCTGCTCCCCCGTTGTGACATATCAGCTCTGCCAAACAAATTTCCTCGACTTGTTTTGAGGATGAGGGACTCCCTGCGTGAGATTTGCCTTAGCTGCTGGTATTGGTATTAAACTATCTGTCATAATTTACAAAATCAGCCCTATTTACCATCTCTTCATTCTGTCTGATGATCTGTACTTGTGATTTCTCCCAATGGTGAGCTCTATGCTATGTCAGGAGTACAGAATCGCTAGCACGGTGCACAAGACACTTTTGTGATATGATAGAAACGACAATTTAACAAACTGTGAAACAGTTCCTGTCTGTTTCTATTCCCAGCCGATGGCACGTGACTGGGACAGCACGCCAGCATCACACCTGGCAGTGGGAAATCAGCGCCTGTTGATTCTTCTTAAGACCCTAGGCTAGAAATATTTAGAAATTCATGGGCACAAAACATCCCAACATGTCAATCACTCTATAGTGGCTAAAGATTATACAAGATTTTTAAGTTTTCCTCAAGCCATGCATAGTTTTACAATGCATAATGATATTTGGAATGATTTATGTCTGTTGCTATTCATAATAGAGAATATGTAAATGACTTACTATCTTGTCATTTCACTTTTTTATTGGGCAAATGACCGGAAACCATATACTAATCCAAAAATTATTGAAGTCACTGACTTAGCTTTCTGTGCAAATGTCACTTATTAGTCTTTAAAGTGATTTACTGGAAAAGGATAAATCCTCAGCGCAGTACAATAAGTCCACTTTATTATTAAAGCTACAATGGCAGTAACACAGGGGTGATGGCAGTGACCTACATGTTTAGATGCCACCTTTATCCATGGCAACATCTTATTTAGTTATTTTGTTTTCTTACATAGCGCTCTTGTATTCCACAGTGCTTTTAAGACTCAAAAAATGGTGGTATTTATTGTCACACTTGATAAAGGGGAGGCCGATCCCCAGAACGCGTTGTGCCCTGTTCATAGTGAATAAAGAGATGTATATTTCCACCTTGGTGTCGTCCGGATTTGTTTTCACCTTTTTTTCTGTGAGGGCAACTGGGGTCCTTTCTCTACTGGTTCTCCTGATTTGTAACATCTTCCACCTCTCACCACTTGTGTGCTATTTGTTGTTGTGACTTATTCACAACAACTCCAGGTGAGGGGCTAGACAGGATTTTTCCATTGTAACTATTGTGATTCTGATGTAAACACAGACAGATCTACACTATGGTGTCCTCTCTCTTTATTCTGTGAAAGAGCAAAGGTTAAGTCAATGTATTGGGAATTGTCACAAACTGTTCACAGTCATGTGATGTCCCCTTGCGTATGGGAAGACTAGTTGTTCTTGTATTTACAGGTACATGTAAAATTATTTTATCAATGCAGGCAACTTCTAAATGGCATTTACTTGTTAAAGTGGGTGAGAGATTTGGGCAGCCATGGGACTCGTGTAGACACCCGAAAAAGCCATATTACAATCCATTACTGTGTTGTTGTGCAGCGTACAAATCAGACATTTCTAGCAAGATTTCCCACAGGTTGCATTTTATAACAGAGGGTTAAGGACAGTTCATTCATAGGCCCCTTCTATCAAAAAGTTAATAAACAGATTAGCCATTTTGTGTGAAAAACACACTTTATTGCAATCTGAAAAGAAAAACCATTTGAAGCTTTTTTTTTTTTTTTTAGAAAATATGTCAAGCATTTATAAACTAAAAATCTGACTATTGCCTAGAGCCCTTGAATAAATAAGTCTTACCATGTGCTTATAATCTAGACCTCTTTAATTTTGTCGACTATGGTTAGAGATTTACTGTACAGTGCGTAACTCTGAATATTTAACAACCATAAAGGCACACTTGTCACAAGTGGGATTTGGAAAACCCCCTTCATTACATTTACTGTAGATGCCATACTTATGAATCATATGTAATTCTATACTACATCTCAAGAGGAATTGTAATGCTGATTAAGATAGAAATCCATATGGAATGACTGATTTGCATTGTCAGATACACACTATTTATCTGAAGGAGTTGTCTGGTCATTTTTTTATTTTTTTAAATAGGCAGGGGGAGGTGAAAAAAAAAATCATAATCACCTTTTCTGGTGCTCTGTTGCCTCCCTTCATGGTCCGGTCCTGCTGGTCCATTGTCTTTTGGTGGAAGTCCCGCTGCACGTAACCGCTGAGGGAAATCAGTGGCTTCAGCAGAAGGGATCCGAGAAAAAAAAAAAAAAAAAAATTCAGAATAAAACATATTAACGACTCTTTTATTGACGTCAAAAGCTAATACAAAAGCATATACAGATATTGTAGACAGTGGTTGATATTGTCTTCTACATAAGAAGCATAGGATAGAGCTCTAATAATGCACATAGTGATATCACTATACAGGGATAATAAATGCTGATGTCATAGTACAGTGAAAATAAACACAGTGATGTCACAATACAGATAATATACACTGTGATGTCGCAGTACAGAGACAGTAAACACAGTGATGTTACAGTACAGAGCTAAAGGCGTTATCCAGGATTAGAAAACATTGTTGGCTTCTTCTCATGTATAATAAATGCAGTGATGTCACAGTATGAAGTTAAAGGGGTTATCCAGGATTATAAAACATGGTTGGCTGCTTCTTTTCATGAAGTGATATGATGTCAATGTGAATGGAACTGAACTGTAATATTGCCATGTGGTCGATTGTTATGATGGCACTTCCTGACACAAAGAAATGAGTTATATTTTCAAATCCTGGATAACTTTTAACCCCTTCCCGACATCCGCCGTGATAGTACGGCGCTGCCGGGAAGCACTTCCCGCAAACCGCTGTACTAGTACGACGGCTGCATGGTGCGTGCACAGAACCTGTGTGCGCACCATGCTCTGCGGGTGTCAGCCGTATGTTACGGCTGACAATGCCCTGTAACACCCGCGGTCGGAACACAGAAAGAATTAATAAAATGTAGTCAATAAGTTACAGGCACCCCAAAATGGTGGCATTGAAAAGTACATCTAATACCGCAAACACCAAGCCCTCATATGGCCACATTACCAGAAAATAAAACTAAAAATCTAGCTTGTACAATGTGAAGACAAAAACCCCAAAAGTCGCCAAATCATTAGGACATAAGTGGCTGCGACTAATAGGAAATGTATTAGCTGTGCGAGTGTTTTCAGGGGACACCCCATATTTAGAGCTTATGAGGGATAATACACCAGTGCTGATCCCCCAGAATGCCCATCTTCCCCGTCCGTGTCATAGGAGCTAGTGGGAAAATAGAATGGGATTTCGTGTACCCAATTTACTCCGCACAGCTTACATATTCACTTTGGGGTTACTAATGTTCACTACATCACTTGATAAATTCTTTGAGGGGTGCAGTTTTCAAAATGGGGTCACTTTCTAGAGGTTTCCACTGTTTTGACACCTCAAGGGCTTTGTAAATGCGACATGGTTCCTGAAACTGATCGCAGCCAGATCTGCCCTCTAAAAGCTCCTTGGCGTGCCTTCCCTTCTGTGTCTCGCTGTGCGTCCATATATTAGTTTACACCCACAAGTGGGGTACTATGGTAGTCCGGAGAACTTGCATAACAAATTGTGGGATGCGTTTTTCCTTTAACCCCTTGTGAATGTGCAAATTCTAGGGCTAAACGAAAATATTAGTAAAATAAAATCAAATTTGAAAATTTCACCTCCATTTTGTCTTAATTCCTGTTAAGCACTTATAGGGTTAAAATACTAGGTATATGTTGTTTTGGGTTATTTAAGGGGTGCAGTTTTGAAAATGGGGTGATTTATGGGGGGTTTAATACAAGGGTCTTTCAAAATGCCTTCATAACTGGATTAGTCCCTTTTGGAAATTTCTTGAAAATTGTTGTTTCACTTGTAAATCTTATAATGTCCGTAAAAAATAAAAGGGTGACTAAAGTTTGATGCCGACATAAAGCAGAGATCTGGGACATGAGATTTAGGATATAATTTTGGCGGTCTGACTATCTGTATGCAATGCACATCATTTCAAAATTTGTAATATGCATATTTTTCTAAATTTCCATCAAATTTCCTATTTTTTTTATAATTAAACACAAAACATATCAACCAAAATTTACCACTAACATGAAGTACAATGTGTTACGAAAACACAATCTCAAAATCCCTTTGGTAACTTAAAGCGTTCCAAAGTTACTGCCACATAAAGTGACATGTCAGTTTTGAAAAATCGAGCTTGGTCAAGAAGTCAAAAAGTGCCATTGGCGGGAAGGGGTTAAAAACACGGTATTGTCACTGTACAGATAGCATACACAATGATGTCACAGTACACAGACAATAAAGAAAGTCATGTCATAGTATAGAGATAACATGCACACAAACACACACAGAAAAATATCACTGTGTACACTGTGACATCACAACCTTGTAAGAAAGCATTTCCAATGATGCCACAGGCAGGCGTTATGATGTCTTCCCTTTCATCATCTCTACTTTTCCACTGAGGCCTAGGGGGCAATTGGTAAAAAGGGCCCCACTTAACTGTTGGGCCTCATAGCAATGTCTGCTACCCTGGTGGTTAGAGCCACGCTTGGCACAAATTGAATGGGTTCTCAAGAAAATGTTATAGGTCTGGGTAGTGAAGGCTTCAAAATGTAGGCTGCCCTAAAAGGGTATTTAAGGTATTTAATTTACTCTTTGTAATCCAATTACATAATTCCTATGCAAAAATCGCCTTATTCCGTTATCAAATATAATATAAAGTTTTTCTTTATCCATTTCTATGATATGTTTTATGACATTGCTGGCAAGTGACGCCTGTCAATGAGGAAGCACCTTACAAACATTTCTGTACATAGGTGCACACAGAAATACAGAACTCGCCTTTCTTATTAAAACATTGAGATTCTCATCTTATTTTTTCATACGTATGTGTTAATTATGCATGACAACTACTAATAGTTTGATACATATTCTAAACGGGGTGTTGTAAAAATGTATTGAAAATGTTAATTGTTTTTCTTGCATACAATTTACCTTACATATTGTGACTGAATCAATTTGCATGAAATGGATAAGGGTCACGTGCAAGCACTTTGCATTTCTGTAAGCTTTCTATCACACCTAACAATTAATATCGGAACAGTTTTACGTTTATTGTGTATTTTTTGTCCTACTTTAGTAATGTTTCTCCTTGAATTTCAAGGTCAGCCATTTCATGCAAAGTGAGCTTGTGATGTGGTGAATGTGATTAACTCATAATTCATTTTTGCTGGCAGCCTTCATGCAGTTCTCAAAAAGCTAATGGGAAAAGCTTAATTTCTAGCAATATAAATATAGATGGGTTGTCTTTTCTGAGAAAAAAAGAAAGCTTTTAATATGCATTTCATTGGAATCTTTGCCTTCAAAGCTATTCATTTACAATAATGTATCATTTGTCGTTGATGGGTATTCAATGTAAATTTATTTTTAACCAAAATCTGTTAATGACATTGATTTGTGAACCATAATGTTATCGGCAAAAAATAACCTGAATGCCATTTCAGTGGGAAGCAGAGTTAGGCCTCAAGCACAGTGTTATATTATGGCCTGACACAAAATGTAGCTGTAATACAGCATCCCTTGTAGTGAATGGGGCCCTTACTGTATTTCCAATGCGGTTCCAATTTCATACAGTGGCACACAGAGGTTATATAAAGTTGGATTCTGTACAAATCCAACAGAAAAAATAGTGGCATGCTCCATCTTATACCCATGGAAGGAGGCTATCTTCCTTAGGTGAATGGCTCTCTAGAATAACTTTCATAACTGCTATATAAAATTGAGCAAATTTCTAAATACTCTTAATATTAATAGCTGTTGCTACTTCATATTGTTTTCAGCTCCTTTACGTACTGTATCTGCTTGTGCTTCTTCTTCTGAAATAAATACAACATGGTGGGAAGTATGTCTTACACAACAGATCAGAACGCAAAGAACAGTTTTGCAGGGATTCCAGATCACATAAGCTGTCCAGCATCAGAAGTAGATGGAAGGGAAGCGTACACCGAAGTAAGCAGGTTGAAAGATCAATCCCGCACAGACTGTGTATAAATGTAGAGTACCCAAGGCAAATTCTGGTGGAAGTCACATACTCCTAAGCATGTCTTTCTGCACAAGAGGAAAAACAATACAGAGATAACGCTGTGCAGATAACTGAGAGCTCCCGTACTAAAGACAGTAACATCCTAGATCAGGGGTGCCCAATACGTCGATCGCGATCTACCAGTTGATCGCAAAGGACGTATGGGTCGATCGCGGGATGCAGCCAGGGATCCCCGGTGTCTGCTTGTTCACAGTGCAGGCTGAGAGTCGACTCTCAGCCTGTGCTGTGAACAAGCACTCCGGACACTTGCAGGCCGGGCAGCAGCAGCTCCGGGGGATGACACGCTTCCCACTCTTAGGGATGGAGGGAGCCGGGGTGCTGCTTGTTCACAGTGCAGGCTGAAAGTAATCTCCGGACACTGGCAGGCTGGGGCTGCCGCAGCCCCAGCCTGCCAGTGTCCAGAGATAACTCTCAGCCTGCGCTGTGAACAAGCAAACACTGGGGATCCCTGGGCGACCACAGAATGCTGCTGTCTCCTGCTCTCACACTCCGCACCGACCCCACCCACAGACACGCCCCGCCCACAAGAAGTGGGTAGTAGATCTTTTGCCTTGGTCAGTTTATAAAGTAGCTCACGTGCTGAAAAACTGTGAGCACCCCTGTCCTAGATATATAGGTTTAACATCCAATATGTATGACTGGGAAGGACAATCCCATGTGAGAAAATTCTGAAACCGGGAGCCCTAAAATGAATGAAGTAATAGGTATTGTAGCCTGAAACCTGGTGGTTAACGCTGGGCAGCTACTATACTGAGGCAATGACTTGTAACAAAGACTCTGTTGCAAGGAGTTTATCCCAATTGTTTTATTTCAATAATGTTAAAACTCTCATTGCAGCAAACAGAAAGTGATACCTGTGATATTTTCTTTCCACTATAAAAGAAAGCTAAGAATATTTCTTTCTGATCATATTTATTTTTTCTGTTCCCTCAGTATTTTCTTTCACTTTGGGGAATTTCTTATATAAAATGATTTATCATTTTCTGATAGAAATGCTGTAAAAGAGAGGTGAGATCAGAAAAACACATAAAACTTTTACAATTATTGCTGATGATCCAAAGCGGATTTGGCTAAGGTGTTAAGTTGCAAAAGGGATTGAATAGTGAGAGCCATGATCTTGTGTTTCACTGTCAGCCAGTATGACTAGACTTCCACAATGAACATTATGTTCTTATTGAAATAAATGCTTAATGTACTGTATAGCGCCACCTTGGGGCCACTTTATAATAAGTATGTATTATTCCACTCTATACTGTTACATAGATGTTTTTCAATAATTACACAATGGAAATCAATATATGATTTTCCATTACTCCAAAGCCCCAACATGTTCCTTCAGTTGAGCTCACAATCCCATTTCCATATACTTACTTGGTCTAGTTTAATATAGATTACGTACAAATACAGCAAGAACAGACAAGCTCCTTGTAGATATTTTTCCTGGTCACACTTGGACCAGAGACAACAGCTCCATTAAAATAATGATAGTAATAAGACATTGGAATAAAATAATAAATATTTACATTTTTTTATCATTTTTATAGTTTAATTTGTTTTGCTGCAAAATGAATGTGTAACTTTTTTTTCTGTAAATGTCTATTTTCAGTATTCTAGAATATTGAGAACAGATGGTAATATTCTTCTTATAATAGATTTTACTTCCTGAGGATAGCGGTCACAGTGTCCTCTATACACATTATGTGAACCAGAAATATATTCCCTGGATATCATAAGGTCACCTCCGATGTTGATGTAAGCTAAAGAAAACAATATAGTTTGGCAATAAATGATAAAGGTGCATTTGGCTAAAATGAACACTGAGGTGTTTCCAGTCATCCAAGCCATAAAGAGTTATTGCTTAGCTCTAAAGTCATTTATAGTGTTGACAATATTGTATACATTAAAGTGCACTGAGAACAGATTTGAGCTATTCTAGGAAAGCCTGTAGAAGAGGATTGTGTCATTGTATTTTAAAGATGAGAATATTCCATATTCATTTAACACTAACAATACCAGAAAAATATGTAGTTTCCTTTTATAGGCAAATAATTAAGGGGATACGTTGATTTGACATTTGGAGCCTGAAAGACATTATGTCCAAGCTACTCTCTGTATTATGTTCAGCATTATTATTTTTAGAGTTTATGATGTATAATCTGAACATATTATGAGTAAAGTTACTTATGAAGCTGTATTAAGGCAGCAGTGTACATTGCTAACTATTCCAGATTTACAAATTGATTTTGCTTATTGATCAAATAATTAATCTCCTCTTCAAGGGCTTTTCAACTTACAATATATTTTCACATGATAGTCAATGTTTGTCTGAAAATACAGGTGTACTTAAATATATGAATATAGAAGACAGATATTAATTTAAGATAATCCTTTAATAGTCCCACAATAGGGAAATTTCAGTGATACAGTTTCATGGATGGTACAGTAGTATATAACAAGAGAGAAACACATACAAGCTCATGGCAGATAGAGAAATACTAGGAATCATAGCAACTAAAAAGAAAGAAACACAGACACACTGCAGGATCATTTAGTTCTCTGTGTGAAGTGATGTTAATAATACAGCCCGACCGTGGTTGGAGGACACGAGGAGGGGGTCACAGTATGTAGATATAACAGGCAGAAACGTTTTTTTGCAGAGGTGGGGGATATAGGCAGGTATCATGATAACATGTGGCAGTTCCTTTGGTAGGTAGTGAGATCTCCTGCTCACAGCTGATAGTTTGGTATCTTGTTCCAGCACTATTGTCCATTAACCACAAAAAATGTCCCAAATGTCCTTGATCACAGCCCTCCTCCTTTCTTCTTAACACTGTGTTCTACTGCCCAAAGATGTCTGAAGCCATCCCGGTAAACAGAGTACTGCTCTCTTGCCAAGCTTCCATAAACTCCTGGGGTAGGTGGGTGATGGTAGGTTCCCAGACTGTAACAGAGTCCCACGCGTCCACAGTAATAGAAAGAAATACCAGTCAGCTGTAGGCATCTTCACACATCAGCAATAGACTCCAGAAATCATCTCCTTGAAAGAAGAAGTCTGCACTTCCATGTAGGTTTCTCCTCCATGCCGCATGGTGAAACCTGCTGTCCTTAGCTCCTGGGGGGATGGTAACAGGCACATGTGCAAACAGGAAAACTCCAGCTGATTCAGGTCTTGAGTCTTGTCCATGCTTAACAATAGAAACAAAAGGAAAAATATACTCCACAGGGTCTTCCATTCAATTTATAGTTGCTAATTCATAGTGCTAGTTTGCTTAGTTATAAGATTCTTGAGATACAGACAAAAAGAGTAAAAAAGGAAGATAAAGGTTGCTCCCAGCTTGGAGCTCTGTATCGAGGCAGCCACTCAAGACGGCGCCAGGATAGAAATATAATAACAGAATAGATTAGTTCTAATCCATTTAATGGACCTGTCATCATTTGTTATGATTAGAGATGAGCGCACAGTGAAATATTCGAGATTTGATATTCGTTTCACGTAGAGACACAATATTCGACTACTCAATCGAATATCGAATCCCATTATAGTCTATGGGAAAAAATGCTCGTTTCACGGGAAACCACTGTTCGACTAAAGGAGAGTCACCAAGTCCACGAATAGCAGGAGGAGAGTGTTTAGGAGGAGCACTGTGCAATTAAAGTGCACGGACCACATTATAGTCTATGGGGTCCGTGCACTTTAACTGCACAGCGCTTGCAGTTGCGCTGATAAAAAGTAAGCTCCCTCGTAACTGCAAGCTGCCAGCTCTCCTGTCTACCAAAGATGGGCCTGCGGCAAATAAACGCTCGTTCTGCAGCAGGCTCGTCCTTGATAGTCGGGAGAGCTGGCAGCTTGCTGCTACGAGGGAGCTTACTTTTTCTTATAGGAATTAATTGACCAGCGTTGATTCGGCCAATCAACGCTGGCTCTGCCGGAGGCTCATCTGTGAGGAGGCGGAGTCTAAAATCAGACCACAATGGAGACTGCTTGCTAGTCGATTCCGACTAGCAAGGATGAGCCTGCTGGCCAATCAACGCTGGTTCTGAATCGAATATTTACTGCGAATAGCTAGCAGTATTCGATCGAGTACGAATATTTTGAATACCATAGTATTCGATCGAATACCTACTTGATCGAATACTACTCGCTCATCTCTAGTTATGATTTGTTGGTTCCTGTATTTTAAATCCCATTGACTTACTGTATAATGGGACCCTCAGGCTTTCCTTGGTTATCCATGTGTTTATTGGTTGAAATAGTGCAGTAAGTTATGCTCACCTTAAAAGAGCAACAGAGGCCTTATGGAAAAGAAGAAACAAACCTACAAAAGTATGAACAGATCTATAAGGAATAATAACCTAAATTGCTGCTAGCTCATACAAAATATATTTACGATTCAAATAAATAAATATAATCTCTAAACCCCCACCCCTTTCCCTAGAATCCATATAAAAGTAGTATATTACTACTTTATATTACTGTGAAACACATACACATTAGGTATTCCTGTGTCCGAAATGGGTGAACATCATAGCAGAAAAAAAATCAAAAGTGCCAAACTGCTGCCTGCTTTTCACATCTCACATTTTTTGTTAATAGTACAAAATGCTAGTAAAAATCTTTTTAAAATAGTTTTTCCTCTGTTATGGTCGTATTGTGTTGTTGAGAGTGGGGCTAGAACCTGTGATGTGGGCGTGGTATTAGCGGTTTCTTTATTATTATTATTTTACTTTATTTTTTTATTTTTCACTTTTGTGTATTGTGATTTTTTTTTTTTTTAAATATTGTGTCCCCATAAGGTCATAATAGACTTTTTTGAACATTTTAATAGTATGTTTTTTTTGGCAGGTTGATTTCCCCTATAACTGGTATATTTAGTTCCAGTTACAGGAGAAATGCAGTCTCTTGCCCATAACAGCAGGACTGACCTGGGTCCTCTTGGAACGAACACCATTAACAGCGCTGTGTACACAGCAATTGGGAAGGCAGGGATGGTAATAAACAGTCCCTGCCTTCTTTGTAGGAGTTCTGCAGCTTCACGGGAATGGGTAAACATACTTTTTTTTGACAGCTAGTCCTGCTAGTGAAAAATCTTTTGTTAAGGGTTTTTTGGCCAAGAGTTTACATTTTTCATGAAATACTTATACTGTAAACTGCGGTTCTACAGCAAAGCACAACGACTCACACACTTGTTTTTTCTGTATTCTTTGCTCAATACATCCTACAAAATCATCATTTCTTTGGTTTCATTAAAAACCAAACCTGGTTCATGACAAACTAGTTCGTCCATCTTTAGTTACGAGACATAAATTGAACGTTTAACTCAATTTATGTCTTAATCTATTTCAAACCTATAATATACCAGTATAAAGAGGGATGGGGGTGCCAAACCTCAGAGTTGCTTTAAGCTCACCAGAGCAGTGTTAGATTTATGGTAGATTATTTTGCTTTCTGTCTTTGATCTTCCTATTATTTTGCTGCCTATTTGGAAATTGCTTAAACAGATTCTGTCATTAAAATCACATTTTTTCTCGATCATACGTAGGAATAGCCATTTAGAAAGGCTATTCTTCTACCTTTAGATGTCTTCGCGCCGCCGTTCGGTAGAAATCCCGGTTTTCGTCTTTATGCAAATGAGTTCTCTCGCAGCACTGGGGGCATCCCCAATGCTGCAAGAGAAATCTTCAGCGCCTCCTCTATCTTCTTCAGTAACAGCCTCTTTGCACGTCTTCTTCCGGAGCCTGGTTCAAACTTTTATGCATGCGCAGTCAGCTCTGCCATCAGGACTCAGGCAGAGCCGACTTCACATGCATGCGGCCATTTGTGGCCACTTACCCCAGCTTACTGTATAAGCGGCCACAAGAAAATGGTCGCTTACACCAGGCGGGCATGTGCAGACAGCTCCGCCTAAGGCCCGACAGCAGAGCCAACTGCGCATGTGTAGAAGTTTGAACCAGCTCTGGAAGAAGACGCGTAGAGATGCCGTTCCTGAAGAAGATGGAAGTGGCACTGGAGATTTCTCTTGCAGCATTGGGAACGCCCACAGTGCTGTGAGAGAACTCATTTACATACAGATGAAAACCGGGATTTCTACCAAACGGCGGTGTGGAGAAGACAGCTAAAGGTAGGAGAAGAATAGGCTTTGTTAAGGCTATTCCTACATGTGACCGATAAAAAATATGATTTAATGATAGTATCCCTTTAAACATCCGTTCCATTATGCTGGCTATTGAGCATGCTCACTACAATCAAATCACATGGTTTTATAGTCGCTACAGTTATATTATTTTGCATTTCATGTAATCCAAAAATAAGGTTTTGTGTAAAACATTCTCTGAGGTGCTTTTCTCTCATACAACATGTCATAAACATTGATGTCCAATTTTCACCACAGTGACACCTAGAATTGTATGTACTTTGATTGTATATGATGTAAAAAGGTTAAGCATTGAATGACACTTTAATTTAAATATTTGTATTCTTTTTAAAAGAAAGTATCTTTCTGAAACATACGAATGTTGACTTCTTGACATGAATGTTTTAACACCTTTTAATATGCATTTCCTATTATAAAATTTATACTGGGAATAAAATAACGGCCAGTGCTTCAGTAATTCTGAGCTCAGTATTGTTCTATGTGCTAAGTATTTAGTTTCAGGTATTTATTGAAAAGTATAAAAATACAGATCATAAGTCAAACAGTAAAACAGTCACAGAATCAGCTCAAAATTGCAGAGCAAAGCATACATAATGGAGCAAAATAAATAGAAGTCTAAATGTAGCACACCTATAAAAGGAGAGAAAGAGTTATTGAGAAAGGAGGAACGAGGAGGGAAGTGAGGAAGGAGGGGGAGTAAGGTGAGAGGGGTTAGTGAAGAAGTTACATAGCAGGAAGCAGATACAAGTAAACAAATGCAGGAGATACCAGGAGCTCCATCAGACACTCAGAAATCACTCAAAACATGGCTAGAAGTATGTAGGTGTTTATTAACCCATTAATAGCACTAACAGACATTTTAAAAAAAAATTACTGGAATCAGACAGCAGACAAAAAGCTCCAAAAAGCTGTTGTCAGTCTGTGAATAATCATCCAAAAGCGATGGGAATGAGTGCAGGACCACCAAATATGTAGAGTAGTGCCTAAGGCATTGCAACCCCTAAAGAAGAGTGATGAGACTATAGAATAGAAACTATGTAATCTATGGCCATATAGGTCCTATGCAGAATTTTCAGAGAAGGCTCTGTCACCTGCCAACTGTCTTTGGACAATGTAGGGCTATCTCATATTTATAGGGGTGTGCCCACTTTCCCCTGAAAGATAATGTCTGGGGAAAGAAGAATAAGGCATATTGTGATTCAACATGTCAGATCCAATATTCTGACCACCATGGGATTTATGATTCTGAAGTCAAAGTTCACCAATGTGAATATCAGTAAGTTATATACAGGCAGTATTGTCAGTGCTACAGTATATTTTACCAGATAACCCAGTTAGATTGTTCATTTTATAACTTTAACACGTGCCAATCCTTGTGTTGCAAGTAGCGGGTGTTGAAATGTTAAAGTCAGAAACGAAATGCTATCTAATCGACACTGGAAAACTTTGTTCATGCCATTCTGCACTTTAAACATTCATTCTCAGCTTGATCTCTTTCACTTTCATCTCTATTATTTTCCCTGCTCATAACAGAACCAATGTACTGTAAAATCATATAAATTTAAATAACCAATGCATATACTGACAGCTTGCCAGAATAATACTAAATTCACTAAGCCTGTTTTGATGAAGTGATGTTAAATCTTACACAGTCCCATGAGAAATGCTTTCTGCACTATCATATGTTAATTCAAGTATGAATTTGCCAAATCAGTTGTAAATTGAATATTCTCAGTGCTACAAAATTGTGGCCCAATGCACACACCTTGCAGGAACAGTTTCCTCTTCAGTTAACTGAATGGAGCATATCTGTGCGCATGAAATAAAGTGCCCTGGCTGACACGGGAGTGCAGTTCAGTAGATATAGTATCAATTTGTTGTCCTGTTGCTATTGTACAGTATACAGGACACCTCCGAGTAGAGGTTAGCAGATGTTCCTATGTCAAATAAAATAGTTCAAAAATAGATCATCCTTCCCTTCTTAATGCTACATTATGCATGAGGTCTCCCCCTTTTGAAAATTATACCGGAAGAATATATATATACTTTGCAGAGATTCATTTTGACTTACAGTGTTAAAGTGAAGCTCTACATCTGAAACCATTTTATATAGTATAGTATATTGTTTCTTGAGGCTCCCGAGTCCCAGTGCAAAATTTGTAAAGGGGCCTCATTCCTTTAGTAGTGACTGCTACTGCTGCACCCCCTATAGCTACACCCTGTGTATTACACCCATTGCAGCACTAGTGTATCTTTTAGCAGAGGGAAGCTGCATTGTTGAAAATCCACACCTTCTATAAACCCCTCAGCTATTTCCAATAACATGTAGACATTTGTCACATTTTGGTAGGATGGAAACTTACAATAAAGCACCTTTTCCATGCTTCTAAAACGTTAACAGCTAGGAAGTTACATTAAAGCAACTTATCAGCTTTAGTGCTTGTCATGGCAGTGAAAGACTTCAATAGACATCTTAATTAAAGATGTTAAAACTTCTTAAGATTTGTCTTGTTGCTCGGTCCCAAGATTTGTTTCGGGTTGAATAAGTTCGGAATGAAACACATCTTAAATATGTTTAAAGCATAGTGTTTAACACTGTCAGGGCTCCTAGGAACCTATCACTATTTCCCCTCTCAAGGCAACATTTTTGAAGGGATGGAGGCAATTTCACTCTCTCGTGTATAAACACTCATGCTACTCTATGAAGAATTGCCTTTAGATTTGCTACCATTGTGCACTCCATATTTTAGTATCTCTAATTGTGTAATTAAAGGGATAACACTCGTAATACATTTGTATGATGGAGAAGAAATGACCCCATTTCCTACACTAAAGGCCTGGTTCACATCTGCGTTCAGTATTCCATTTGGGGAGTCCATTTTGGGACCCCCCAAACGGAATACTGAATGCATTAAAAAGCGATTCACTAAGAAACCACACAGACCTCATAGACTATAATTGGTAAAGTGTGTTTTCCGCGCAGTGTTCTCATGAATCATGTGGTTAGAAAAGTACTGCAAGCACCATTTTTCTCTCTGCATGATTCGTGTGGACACCACGCGTCAAAAACACACAGACCCATTATGGTCTATCGGGTCCATGTGGTTTCTTAGCTAACTGCTTTTTAATGCATTCAGTATAGGGGATCCTCAAGTGGACTCCCCGAATGGAATACTGAACGCAGATGTGAACCAGGCTTAATGACCACATATGGGATAGCGCATTAATATTATTATTTGTACTCATTAGAGATGAGTGAGTACTGTTCGGATCAGCCGATCCGAACAGCACGCACGCATTGAAATGAATGGAAGCACCTGGTACTTCCGCTTTGACGCCGGCCGCTTAACCCCCGTTCCGTTCATTTCAATGCGTGCGTGCGTGCTGTTCGGATCGGTTGATCCGAACAGTACTCGCTCATCTCTAGTACTCATGAATAAAACATTTCTTATCCCATCATGTGGGCTGTGTAGAATACTCTTCTGTAGCACTTGGAATTCTGTCCAAATGGACTAAAGGTCTAAGATCATTGTATTTTCTCTTACACTAGGTTCACACTAGCGTTCGGGTCTCCGTTCTGTGGTTTCCATCTTCTGCATGCAGAAGATGGAAACCTGTCAGACCGGGTCCGGCCGTGAGCGGCGGAGAGCGTTTTATGCTCTCCGCCGCGGAACCAGTTTTTTAAACCGGACACAGAGTACTGCATATCCAACTTAAAAAAAACGGTTTCACAGTGGAGAGTGTAAAACGCTCACCGCCGCTCACGGCCGGACATCTTTCAAAACCCATTCAAATGAATGGGTATGAAAGAGTCCTGCAGGTTTCCGTCTCTTGCCTCTGTTTTGTGCAGGAAACAGAAACCTGCAGAACGAAGACCGGGCGCAGATGTAAAAGAGCCCTTAGAGATGTCTTTCACAAATCGTACCCATTTACACTATGGGAAATTGCTCTTTGGAAAAGCTAAAATGCCAAGACTTGATGCGCTGCTATTAGATTTATCCCTTCAGATTTTTATGTAAAATTAAATTATTTCTTTAACGGTATTGCACCCCTGACTGACTTCAAAGAATACACCATAATATCCTAAGTATATGTTGGCAAGGATGTGGGAATGAGGGCTTATTATATCATATTATATGGGCATGCCTATTATTGAAAGCTTTCTGGGATGTCTCCACTGTGATATCACACAGTTCACCATCAAACCTTTGCGAAGACTGGCTCTCCTTTATCTTAATATACCACACCTTCCACTACCAGAATGAATACTTCTTGATAAAGGACATAATATCTAGATTGACTATCCTTAGATATTGGAAATCAGCCACTATTCCCTCTTTACCTGAGATTATCCAATCTACCAATATTACTTATAGTTATGATGGAGCAATAGTGCTAGGAAATAAGTCATTTCAGAAATACGTGGCCATGAAGTAGAGAAGTAGAGAACCTGACTTCTAGTCCATACATGAGAAGCTGTGTCAATTGGAGAGCCTGAATGCTGATCACATGACACTCCGGAGGACCTGAAGAGAGTAGATAACTCCAATATACAGCCGCAGGTAAAAAGATTACCTGCACTACAGTTGACATCATCTGCCTTTCTAACTTACCAGAGAATAAAAACTTTTTTTTAGAGTGCTAGTTTGCTGCTACATATAACTGTAGAATCAGTAAATACAGTATGTCAAAAATTGGCTCTAAACATCACATTAAAAGTGTACACTAAGTATAGACCATTAGATCACATTACAGAGGAAGCTGTTGAGACATGCAGGTGGGAAGAAAAAGATATTTATAGCAAAGCTGCAAACTCAGAGCACTGAAATTCGTTTAGTCGAAAATTCAATGCTGGTGTAATATTTTAGAAAACTGCCTGGGTGCACTCATGCTGTCCTTCATTTCTCCTTAAACTGTGGTTATTGATTTAATATCATTATGTTTAGTCATGCCACTTCGGCACTAAGAGAAGGGACAATTCAAATATGAAAAAGAGATTAGCAGCAGATACAGCCGGCATTTCTTGCTGGGATTAAATGTGGCTGCTAAATAGCATAAAAGATTCACACATTCAGTGCATTGGATTGACATATACAAATTACTGTTCCTTGTGTAATGATCATTTGCGTTTTCGTTTTAACATGATTGTCTAACTAGCATCACAAGGTTGATAAGTGATTCATTTATGTTGTTTGCAAGGCTGAGTTTTTAATATTGGATTTTTTGCCGTTAGATGTAGAATTAAATGTGTCAGGTTTTCAGTCTGGGTTCTGAGAGAGTCATTTAAAGTTGAGGAAAATGAACAATTAAGTGGAAGAAAGTCAAAGTAGAACGCGGCGCTAAAATCCTTCACCCATTAGTTAGTAATGGAAGGAAGTGAAAACATGTCACCGTTACCATTGAATGAAGATATAAACTATTTGTGTAGAATAGTATTGCAATATTCAAGTGAAATTCCAGGAAAATGTAATGTAATGATTGTGAATTTTTATTTTTTTTATTTTTTTTTTTCAAATCATAAGTTATTATGGAAGTACAAAGAATACTAGCTCCATACTATAGAACATGGACTCTGCGTGCTGCCATATGGTGCTCAATGCAGAACTGTATATGGAAGATATTGGGAGAATTTATTAAGACTTGCATAATCTACTTATTTTTTAATAAATTAGGCACAGCTTCTGCCCTCTGTGTAAAGAATACAAACTACACAATACTGGTGTATATTTGAGCTATAATTTATGCCAGTTTCTGATGTAAAATACATTAACTATGCCTTGCCATAGGAGGTCACACACCCCTCCCTAATACTTGCCTACAAAAGTACTGTGTACAGACGAAATGGCGCAACATTTTGCACAAAATCAATGAACCTCCAATAACTGGTAACTGTGACTTTTAATCAAATTATGATGTAAAATTCTGTTTTTAGGGACCTATGGCTTCATAACGCTGAATTTACAGACTTTAATTTCTATAAAACAGTAATAGGCCCCATTATTTTATTATTGTATTGGTTCATGATGTAAGATTTAAAACATAGATGTACAAAAATATCAATTATATGCACAATATATTTTTCCTTTCCTTTATTAGAGATATTGCTGATTTATACCAGTAAAAGATGTGTGCAATATCAGACCATCATCACTACTTATAGCTGCTCCAGAGTTTTAAGATACCAAGGATGGAAGGGCATATGAGAAATTAAAGGGCACCTGAGTTTTCATCAAAAGTTGGAATATAAATAGGGTCTTGTCCAATCTATTGTATGGCTGTATAAGTCTTCATACGGTGGTGTCTTATCATACATCTTTGTGTCATGTATAGGCAAGGAAATCTATGTGCAGACATGTAGAGGCTGTAAAGAGAGACCTACTCTTCCTTCTTCACTCACTGTACTTCCATCTTGAGCCTGATGGTTGCCAAAGATGGACTTGATCTAATAACAGAATTGAAACATCTAGTGGCAGGGGCTTTATATAGGTATTTCAGGCAGAACACATTATAATATTTAGGTTGAGGCCTCATGTTGCAGAAAGACAGCTTTTTTTGCAGTATTCATACTTCTACTTTCTGCTCAATCCACTTCTGCTTTCGTTCAAAAAATAAAGTTGCAGTAAAATTTGCAATAAAAAGTGGGGACTCAGCTTTAAAAGGGAATTACATGTTCGTCCAGAATCACATGCTCTATTAAATGAGACTAAGGGCTCGTTCACATCTGCTCCCGGGGTCTCCGCTCTGCAGGTTTCCGTTTCCTGCACGAAACTGGACAGGAGACGGAAACCTGCAGGCATTTTTCAAACCCATTCATTTGAATGGGTTTGAAAAGTGTCCGGCCGGGAGAACCAGTGAGCGTTTTATGCTCTCCACAGTGAAACCCTTTTTTTTTTTTTAACCGGACACAAAGTCGGACGTGCAGGACTTTGTGTCCGGTTTTAAAAAAAATGGTTTCGCTACACAGAGCATAAAATGCTCACTGGCGCTCACTGCCGGTCACGGTCTGACAGGTTTCCGTCTTCTGTGCAGAAGACGGAAACCTGTTAACGGAGACCCGAACGCTGGTGTGAACCCAGCGTAAGTGATATTTCAAGCATTGTCCTGTTTGGGTATTTGGTAATGCCTTCAGCCAGGTCTTTAAAAACACAGCCATGAGATTGCTGGGTGTGTACTCCATTTTAATCTTTTGCTATGGTTGAAAGGGACAATTAATAAGGCACCGGCTCTCCTAGAACAATGTCTGGTGAGAGAAACAAAGATTCCTTATTGTCATGATTGTGGCTATACAGATAGAGATAGTTACATTGACCTAAATGTAGAAAATTATCAAGTGACACTAGATACTGCGAGTATTTTATTTTGACCATTGTAAATGTTACTAGACTGTTATCATTGTGGAACATTGAATTGCCTTGATTTAATGCTAAGCCAAAATATGGTATTCATAGTCTAATTTTACTCATTGCTTCTGAAGCATATCTTCATTCACATGATGGTTTTAAAACATCAGCTTCAGACTTGTAATGTGTGCCGCACCTTTATAAAGAGTTGAGAAATCCCTGCAGCAGCATCACGCAGATGTTTCTCATATATAATTGAACAATCTCCATCTAGAAACAACGACTGCATTAACACATCTTTTTTTTCTTTTCTTTTCTTTTTTAAACTGCAGTTTGAGATTAGATAGGTGCTGAGATATTGGCTAAATGATAAGAGATTAATACAATATCTTATTCCTATAGGGTATCCTTACCATGTACCTAGGCCAAACACCACCATTTAGTATGCTGCAGTCACAAGCTGGCCTTACAATTTCAATAGACCAATGACTATTTTCCAGACGCCACGTATACTCCTGTACTTATGGTATATTCCATTACAGATATTACTAGACAACTCTCCCTTAAGTACAAAGAATAGACGTCTTGGAATTCAACTATCCCGATCCTTTTTCCCACAATCCAGAACACATAAGCATACGTGGGACCACAATATATCTCCATATGACTGATTTGTTTTATGTCATGGCATATGGAGTTTCTTTTACTGTACATTTTACAGGAAAAACATGGAAGCTTTCTCTGGGACTAGAATAACAATACAAGACTATAGGGAGGTACCTTGTGCAGCAAATGGAATAGTCTGGAGCCTTAGGGACTCTGTAAAGGTTCCACATACACATCTGCCTTGTAAATAATGTCTGATTTATTCCGGCTAACAAAATATGTCTTTTCTTTTTTTATGAGACAATTGTACCTTTCTTTTCATAGAAACTGATATTGTATAATTTGATAAGCAATAATTATAGGAAAATGGCACAAATAATGGAGTTGATTCAGCCAGCAATATTGTATCTAATTGTTATGTATGCCAAATGAAACACAAATTGCAAGTTTAGATGATACGCCAATTCTAAACTTGGATGCATATATTGCATTAATATGAAAACCGAGGAAACATATGGGATTGGATTGCTCTATGTGGGTTTAATATTGTACATTCTAAGTTTGTATAAAGATATCTTGTACTGGAAAGTGCTAATGTTCAGGAGTGACCTGAGATGGGGCAGTTAGACTTCACTCACCCTTATGTCAGCAATATGTTGACATACAGTATGTACCATTTAAACAACTGGGACTCCATAAATACTGTAGTCTCACGCTGCTGAAAAATTCATCTGAAATGGCACAAACACGGTAAGCTTCTCAAAAAAAGTTCCTGGATTTTTCTTTTGCAATGACATTTCTGTAATTCATATGTTCAGTATCATGGATGATAAAGCACTTTTAAACCTCTACACATCTGATGTGTCTATTATAATAAAATACATGTTCGATACATGTTCCGATATACTGTCCCTCTTTGTGCTAGTTTTAGGTTAAGGTCAAACCACGCATAGAAAACTTAAGATCTAGTGAAAGACTATTCAGAGAGTCAGTGGAGAGTTCAAAGACCTATCTCAGACCATCACATTCTATACATATTTGATCTGGGTTCGAAAGCAAATACCCTACATATAACAAAGTACCTTGATTATTCTGCTACGGCTCAGTTTACACCATTTTGGGCTTCAATTCTTGTATATGATACATTATATGACAGAAGATTTTCTGACCATATCTATAGGCTACAATGCACCAGAAAAGTGACAAATAATGTGTCCTTGTACTATCTACACATTATACATAGGTCAGTATAAACTTACTTGAATTGGATGCAATGAAACACAACATAATAGATGACATAAGGGACAGGCAGCTTGACTGACTCAACACTGCATAGGCATTGTAGCATACTTCAGCTATTTGCAATGCAGGCAACTATATAGATATACAGTTAGATATGTATGGGACATATGTCCATTTAGACATTTAAAAGATTCTCGGTGAACATGACACACAAAGGTAGTCTCAGCCTGGTCAGAACTGAATCTCAAACAGCCAGAATTCTGTTTACGACTGCAGTATAAATTACAATCTGACATTTTATCACAACTACTGGGGAAACAAGTCAACTAATTTGGCAAATTTGAATTCTACAATGTACAAATGTCCTCCCTTACATTTCCTCTTGACTGGGCATATGTCATGAGATGAGCAGCTTTTCAAGACAATATTTTGTAATACAGTATTGCAAAGTGATATTATGTATGTGATTGTGTGGCTAGCCTTTTGTTTTTATGGTAAATTACTGTCTTTCAAGGGTTTTGCTAACATTTTACAACCTTGTATTAGATAAGTTTCATAAGAAATTGCATTCCATAGCCAAATTTGTTGAATCGATAAGTTAAGGGTTATACATCTGTCAGCGAATTTGAGGCATGATTTGTCAACATTGATGTTGTTTGATAATTGACATCTATTCATCGGTTCGGTTCATTAAACTTTAGCCATCAGAGCTCCAGGATTTGCTTTATTTCTATAAGCGTTATTCTATGCTTCATTTTTAAGATAACTTTGTATTTGTGCTTGAAGCAGCTTGTAAAGCAGATGCACATTTTTATGCCCTTACCATGTCATTACCTTCAGTAACCAAGTGTTTTATGACTTGCTTTATTATCACATGAAAAACAAATGGAAAAGAATATAGCCCAATCATAATGATTCAGTGCTCCTCGATTGTTCTTATGGGTATTTGCCCACTGCATAATTTTTAATTACATAAAAAAAGAAAGAGAGATAGAATTATAGAGGGAATGAACAGAACATTTGCCCAAATCTCTGATGACTCACTTTATCTCTACTTAAAATTAATTTACGTTTTTAAACACATTCTATGCGCTTAATATCTTGTTGTATTTATGTTGTCGTCCAGTTTTTATTGGTTCTGATTTTTATTCAAGATACAAAAAACTGTATGTTTTCTATCTAATCCATCTTAAATTCATAATTAGTTTTTGAATAAAAATACTATGAAAATCATGAATAGTCACACAGTTACCAATGTAAAGGTATATGGGGTTAGGTTTCAGGGCTTGTCAAAGACATACAGATAAGCAGGAGCAGTAAAATATGTTGTTGTTGGACTTCTAGAGAAATGTTCGATTGGCAATAATACACAGTGGAGAAATCAGACCGCAGTTTGGAGTTTTACACCACTATGGGTCAACATGCAGATTAGCCCTGTCCATGCCCGGTTTCTGGCAATGAACCGCATAAGATAGGATGGGATACTTATTTTTTTAGGCTAAGGCCTATGTAGCGAACTGCAGCAAATAAAACGGTGTGGATAAGCACAAAGTTTTCCTCTTTGGATTTTCTGCCTCTTTTATACCTATATGGAAAATGAATGAATCAATGAATAGGAGCCAAGGAAGTATGGTCACAAAACTGGACAGGAATAGGACTTGTCCTGACTTTTGCAGCCCAGACTGTATGGGTCAGTGTGCTATGCGGGATAAACCCAGATAGCTCATTAAACCACACCATGGTCGTCTGTAAGGGGCCTCAGGCAGACATGATAGAAAAACTGATAGGTCCTCTTTATTTACTAGTTCTGGGATGCAGTCCCCTGTGCTGACTTTCTGTTTCAATTATACCTATAGGGAAACTGCTGGCATTTCCGTAGGTATAATTGACATGCTGCGATTTCCAAAACTGCAACGGTTTTGGAAATTGCAGGGTGTCCGCAGCTTGTATTCTTTTTGCAAGGTGTGGATTGGATAATTTCTTCTGCAGCCTTTCTGCCATGGCCAAACCGCGGCATTTATGCCATGTGGGACCCTAAGTCTTTTTTGCACATATCCATTATGATAAACCCTGTCTCTACAAAGATTAGTCCTTATTGGCCCAATAGGGATACGTTAAAGCCGAAATGAATGGCTGTAATGACACAGAGATATATAATATAGTTTACTGCATAGAAAACATGATTTTATTTGGAGTTTCTGAACACCTGGAACAACAACCTGGTTAAGCCTTTTTAAAGTCTTTCCAATTGAGCTAAAATTTGTGCCGTAATTATCTCACTTCATATGCTGAAATTCATCAGTGATTTTTGAGGTTCTGTGTTCAGCTCAACATTTACATTACAAAGCATCCTGGCTAAGCACCCTTTGTGCGCATCAAGATGATGTTTCTTTGTCAATGAATAGCATGTTTATTGCCTTGTGTTAAATCAGGATTTGTTGAGGAGATGATTGCATTTTTATGTTCTTGTTCAAATGCAAAATTTGAATGGAAGCCATTTGGGTCAAGTGCAGTGTTGCAGTCTGTCTGCTAGAATTTACTGACAAAAGATGCAGGATTAAGTGTTCTAATATAGGCATGTATAGTTGTATGCCATCTCTGACTATTGAAGAGATACATTAAAGAATTACAGATTTGTTATTTAAACATAGAAGTCTTGGCTCTTAGAATTGTAAAGGAGTCTGAATCATTTTCGTTCAAAAGACTCTGAAAGCTGTGATAGGAGGCAGCTGTTACAAGAGAGATTATCTTAGAACTGCAAACTACGTGATACATGCCACCATCATCCTTTGCTTCAAATGATATTGTCCATGTGTATTGCATAGCATGCAGTAATACAAACGTTACATGTCAGATTAACTCGTCACATTAGCATAACACATTTGGCCCTACTAATAACTATGCAGTATACTTGCCAGTAAATAAAATGTATTTTGCTGAAGCAATTGTCCAGTCCCTTGACTAAGCAGTCATTTTGAGATCCCCTGAGGGTGGGTTATATGATGGTGAGGTTAGGTCGGCCTAGCCCCCACTCTCCATTTATTTAGGCAGTCACAGGTGACAGCACAATTTTAAAGTACTGCTTCTGTAATGTTGCCATGGAAGGGAAACAGAAATCTTAAAGTTATGATGACATCTTTCAGCAGGCTCCTTGCTGGGATCTATTGAAAAAGGAATGTTAGGGCTAAATATAGTTGTCCTGTCCAGACAACATACTTAAAGTGACCCAATTTAAGGCTAAGGCCCCACGTTGAATAAACACATTGTCTTTGGCTACTGTGGAAATGCAGGGGGGAGGGGGGGACCCTGTGGTTTATAGTACCACAAAGTGAATGAGATTTGGGGTAATCTCCTGCACACATAGCACAAAAAAAACAGCTGCCGAAAAGTTGTTTTTTTGAAAATGCATCATGTTTAGGGTTGAGCCGATCTTGACTTTTCAGTATCGATTTTGAAATCCCATTTCCGATCATTTTTCATTCGAACCTGATCTTGATCCCAATTCCGATCCCAATGCAAGTCAATGGGATTTTTTTACTAATCGGAGATCGGATTTTAAAAACAATCCTACTCACTATACAGCATGGAATCTAACAATTGAACTCTTTAATTGTTAGAATCCACGCTGTGTAGTGATTTTTTTTTTAATCATTAAGTAGCCATAGGATTTTTTTTTTTAATCCTCTGGCTACTTAGTCCCCGCTGGTGTCCACTTACCTGCAGAGATGGCTGGTCCGGTGCCCAATGTTCTCGTTCTTCTTCACCTCGCTGCCACCTGCCTCCCAGGTTAGGAGAGTGTGGGCGGGTTAGGAAAGTGTGGGCGGGTACTGGGAGGGGAGACGTCACGTCTCCCCACCCTGTACCCGCCCACACTCTCTTAAGTCTTAAGCCCAGCCTTCTTCCTAACTCTTTAACAGTAACCTGGGAGGCGGGGGCAGCGAGGCGAAGAAGAATGAGAACATCTTTTGTTAGCTAGTTTCTCATTAGAATGAATGGACGCAGCCGGCACGCAGGGGGTTAAGGCTGTGTGCTGACTGCTTCCATTCATTCCTATGGAGTTGCAGCGGAGCCTTCACATGGAGTATACACTCCGCTAAGAATGAGCGGAGCGTATACTCAGTGTGAAGGATAACATTGTTAGTAGAGATGAGTGAGTAGTGTTCGATCGAGTAGGTGTTCGATCGAATACTACGGTATTCGAGATACTCGTACTCGATCGAACAATACTAGCTGTTCGAAGTTTAACCCCTTAAGGACCAGGCCATTTTTTGGTTTCGCATTTTCGTTTTTCCCTCCTCACATTTCAAGAGCCATAACTTTTTCATTTTTCAGTTCACAGAGTCACATGATAGCTTATTGTTTGCAGGACAAATTGTACTTTGTAATGGCATCATTCAATATGCTGTGCAATGTACTGGGAAGCTGGAAAAAAATTCAGAATGAGGCGCAATTGGAGAAAAAATGCATTTGCGCCATTTTCTTATGGGTTTAATTTTTACAGCATTCACTGTTTGGTACAAATGACATGTTACCTGTGTTCTACGTGTCAGTACAAACGCGGTGATACCAAATTTATATAGTATTTGAAATTTTTTGATACTTTTAAAAAAATGATAAACTTTGCAAAATAGAAAAAAAAATTTGTGTCATCATGTTCTAACACCTGTAACTTTTTCATATTTCCATGTATGGAGCTGGTTGTGGTGTCTTTTTATGCGGGACAAGATGACATTTCTATTGATACCATTTGGGGAAAGATCCGATGGTTTGATCACTTTTTATTCAATTTTTTATAGGAGGCAAAGTGTTGAAAAAAACGCTTTTTGGCTGTTTTTATTTTTTTTGCCGCTACGCCATTCGCAGTACGGGATAAATGTTTTAATATTCTAATAGTTCATGCATTTTGGAGCGAAGGGATACCTAATATGTTTATGTTTAATGTTCTTTAATTACTTTTATAGCTGATCTAGGGAAAGGGGGGTGATTTGAACTTTTATATTTTTTTTATTTTTTTAATACTTTTAAAAACTTTTTTTTTTCTTCTGTTACATTTATGATCAGACCCCTTAGGTACCTTGAAACCTAGGGAGTCTGATCGCTCATACTATTCACTGCAATACTACAGTATTGCAGTGAATAGGAAAATCGCAGCACTTCTATTAGACGATGCCTCTGGCATCGTCTAATAGATCTAGTGCAGAGACAAGCCTGGAAGCCTTCAATAGGCTTCCGGCTGTCATAGCAACCGATCACCGCCCTCTTGTGACGTTCAGGAGGGCGGCGATCGGCAAAACATGGCGGCGCCCATGCCGCCGGCGCCGTTTACACACTGCGGTCACGTTTGACCGCAGTGTGTAAAGGGTTAACAGCAGCGATCGGCTCGGGCACCGACCGCTGCTGTTAGTGGCAGGTCCTGGCTGTATTATACAGCCGGCATCTGCCGTGTATGGAGCGAGCTCAGCGTGTGAGCTCGCTCCATACATCCCCATGCGACCCATGACGTACAGTTACGTCAAGGGTCGCTAAGGGGTTAAGGTTCGATGCAGAACCAGCGTTGATTGGCAGAATGCTATACATTCTGCCAATCAACACTGGTTCTTCTCTTACCTTTAGAAGTCTTCTCTGTGCAGCGTCCCCGCAGCATCTTCCAGCTGGAATTCACTCTGTCTAGGCATCCGGCCTAGGCAGAGCCGACTGCGCATGCGCGGGCATGCCCTTGCATGCGCAGTCAGCTCTGCTCAGGCGTCGGGCTGGGCAGAGCCGACCACGCATGCGCAGTCAGCTCTGCCTAGGCCCCGATGCCTAGGCAGAGTGAATTCCAGCCGGAAGACGCCGTGGGGGCGCTGCGCCGGGAGAAGATTTCAAGGGGAATCCAGCTCGACCATCACTCGTGGACTTGGTAAGTATAATTTTATCGAATTTTGCCTACCCCTGAAACGAGCATTTTCCCCCATAGACTATAAAGGGGTTCAAAGTCTGTTCGAACAGTGTGCGGCTGTTCGAATCGGATTTCGAACCTCGGACATTTTAGTGTTCGCTTATCTCTAATTGTTAGCTTTTCCCACAATGCTTGGCCAGTAGCAAAGCATTGTGGGAAATAATCACCGATCTCAATCCCACCTAAAAAGATCGTGTTCGAAATTCCAATCGTGATCGTGAAATTTTCTCGATCACCGATCGGAATCCGATCTTTTCTGAACACGATCACTCAACCCTAATCATGTTAATTTTAGCTTCACAATTGTGAGTGGTTTTCCTATAGATTTAATAGGGAAGTGTTTTTGCCTTCTGCAGAAACACGACGGAAAAAAAATCTCTGCATTTTACAGTACCAGCATAGTGAATGAGATTGTAGCTAATCCCACTAACGCAATGTGTATAAAAACAGCTACAGATGAATTGCAGAGAAGACACATTTTTAGCTGTAAATGTGTGTAAGCGGCTGAACACCAAGGGGTTAACTGCTTCGAATATTCACTGCACTTAACCCCTCGGTAATTCGGCCACTTACACGCATTCCTATGGGAGCCAGGTATTCAATTGAATACTATTCGCTCATATCTATTTTCTACTTCAAAAACTCCAAAGTCATTCTGATAGAGAGTTTAGATTGTGAGCCCTACTTGTGACAGTGAGTGATAACCGTATCTGTAAAGTGAAATATGTTTGTGCTAAGACGTGTGGTACAAGATGGCCAAATTTGACCAATAACCTGATTTACCATAGAGATACTGACATATATTACGTATCCCTCCACCTAGTGGTTGTGATGTTAATTGCAGACTTGTCAATGGTTTTGCTAACTTGTGTTTTAAGATTAAATTGGTTTCATGAGAAATTGGAGTCTATATACTAGCTGAGGTAAGAATAGTCATCTATAACACTGAGACTATTCAGATAAATAAACCTCACTTTACAACATAAATTGAATTGAATTTCTAAAATATTTCTAGTTCTATCCATCTCTAAACCAACCATAGAGGATTTCTCTAGAGTGATAACATAGGTAATTATTTTTAATTAGACAATCCCTTTCTAAATCAAATAAAGAGCCTTTCCTCGTGTCAGTGATATAACAGTGGGACCACAGATAAAACTGTACTCACATAGCCATAGATTATTGGTAATATTCTAAATGTTTAACTAGCTGACATTAGAATCCTGCTATTAATCCTCCCAACATGTGCAGTTTATAATACAAAGTTTCACATGATTTTTTCTTAAAGATTAAACATTTAAACTGTCTCCAACAAAGCCAGGATTATATTTGTATAAATCCTTGCTGGCCAAGACATCACCTGCTAGCTAATCTCTTGTCTTATTATAAGACCCATGGCTTTGCTTCCAGCGTACATATCCCCTACCAGAACTGCCAGAACATTCTTTGTACAGGATTACCACTGATGTATGCTGAAGAGTACCTATATCTTTCTGTATGATTGGTAACAGGATTCAGAACATATAAACATACCAAGTATAGCAGTGAATAAACTATGCAAGTGGATTATTTTAGCAATATATCCCCCATACTCTGGAACTCCTTACCAAGACACATAAGACTGACCCCCACAATCACAGGCTTCAAGAAGGTCCTGAAGACTCACCTATTCAGGAAGGCCTACAACCTCCAAAAACACTATCACCGCACTGCCATCTGTACAGTCTCCCCTTCTCCTTCTGTCTCTACCCCCTTTCCCCATAGATTGTAAGCCCTCGCGGGCAGGGCCCTCTACCCCACCGTGCCAGTCGGTCATTGTTAGTATTATATCTACCTGTATATTCTGTGTATAGTATGTAACCCCCAAATGTAAAGCACCATGGAATTAATGGTGCTATATAAATAAACAATAATAATAATATATACAGCTTTACATTATTGGTCAATGATGGCCATTACTCTGCTGATAAACAATAGCACGATGAGGAGATGTATAGGTACCACTACAACATATGAGTGTTAGGACATAAACGTAATAAAAATGGCTCAGGCTGAATGATAAATATGGCACATCCTTAGACCATATGCCAACATAGAAATATTATTGAGATAATCAGTCCCCCAAATCCTCTTTGAATCATTTATTTAAAAAAAACAAAATACGATTATACAGCCTTGTCTGCCAAATCTGATGAAGTTCACGTTTAACCCCTTCCCGCCGATAGCATTTTTTGATTTTTGTTTTTCGTTTTTGACTCCCCTCCTTCTAAACCCCATAACTTTTTTATTTCTCCGCTCCCAGAGCCATATGAGGTCTTAATTTTTGCGGGAAAATTTTTTCTTCATGATGCCACCATTAACTATTCATATAATGTACTGGGAAGCAGGAAAAAAATTCAGAATGGGGTGGATTTGAAGAAAAAATGCATTTCTGTGACTTTCTTACGGGCTTTGGTTTTACGGCGTTCACTGTGCAGCCAAAATGACATGTCCCCTATATTCTGTGTTTCGGTACGGTTCCAGGGATACCAAATTTATATGGTTATATTTACATTTTGACCCCTTAAAAAAATCCAAAACTGTTAAAAATTTTTTTTTCTAAAAGTCGCCATATTCCGACGGCCGTAACTTTTTTATACGTAAGTGTACGTGAATGCATAGGGCGTCTTTTGTTGCGGGGCCGGGTGTACTTTTTAGTTCTACCATTTTTGGGAAATGTTATTGCTTTGATCACTTTTTATTCAAATTTTTATCAGAATCAAAACAGTGAAAAAACTGTGGTTTGGCACTTTTGACTATTTTTCCCGCTTCGGCGTTTACCGTACAGGAAAAATATTTTTATAGATTTGTAGAACAGGCAATTTCGGACGCGGGGATACCTAACATGTATATGTTTCACAGTTTTTAACTACCGTATTTTTTGGACTATAAGACGCACCTAGGTTTTAGAGGAGGAAAATAGGGAAAAAAAATTTTGAAGCAAAAACTGGTAAAATATTTAATATATGGGAGTTGTAGTTTTGGAACAGCTGCAAGGCCACATTGACAGGTGACCCTGCAGCTGTACGGGGATGCATAGAGCGTTTTTTTTTTGCGGGGCCAGCTGTAATTTTTAGTTATACCATTTTGGGGGATATCTATTGCTTAGATCACCTTGTATTGAAAAAAAAACAGGAGGTGATTTAGAACTTTTATTTATTTCATATTTTTAAAGCTTTTTTTTTTTTTTTTTTACTATTTTATTCCCCCCCGGGGGCTTGAACCTGCGGTCACTTGATCGCAAGTCCCATAGACGGCAATACAACTGTATTGCCGTCTATGGGACATTCTGTCTATTAGTATTATGGCTGGTCATAGAGACCAGCCGCAATACTAATATAGCCGTGACAGGCCGGGGAGCCTCATTAGGCTCCCGGCTGTCACCCGAACAGGTCGGCTCCTGCGATATCGCCGTGCAGGAGCCGGCCTGCAACTTTACAGGTACGGGGCCGGTGGGGACCGGCCCCGGGGGAGAAGGGGCCACGGATACTGACCCGGCATCCGCTGTACTAGAGAGGCGGATGCCGGGGAGGGATAGACGCCGGGGCCTGAGACATCGCTACGATCCTCTGCCCTGCATGAAGCCAGCGGCGGGGGCACGGAGGAGCCCCTGCCGCTGCCGGCTTCTTGCAGGGCAGAGGAGCGCAGCGATGTCGCAGGCCCTGGCACCTGTAATGGCGTCTATCACATGCCGGCTTCCGCCTCTCTATTACAGCGGATGCCAGGCGCCACCTTCAGACTATAAGACGCACCCTTCTTTTCCCCCCAAATTTTGGGGGAAAAAAGTGCGTCTTATAGTCCGAAAAATACGGTACTTTTATATGTGTTCTAGGGAAAGAGGGGTGATTTGAACTTTTAATACTTTTTATACTTTTTTATATTTTTTTTAAAGGGGCTCTATCAGCAAAATCATGCTGATAGAGCCCCACATATGCGTGCATAGCCTTTAAAAAGGCTATTCAGGCACTGTAAAAGTTAAATTAAACTACCCCGCCGTTTTACTTCTACTACGGCTACTGCGCATGCGCCCGGGCTATTTTTTTTTATCAGTGTCCGCGAGCAAGCGCCGGAGGAGGACGGGACCCGAAGACGTCAGAGGAAGAAGAGGCGGGGAAGAAGAAGACGGCGCACCCTGAATGCCCGCCCAGCGTGCACCTTCAGTAAGTAGATCACATTCTTTTTTAAGTTATTATTTTAAAACGGCGGGGTAGTTTAATTTAACTTTTACAGTGCCTGAATAGCCTTTTTAAAGGCTATGCACGCATATGTGGGGCTCTATCAGCATGATTTTGCTGATAGAGCCCCTTTAACTTTTTTTATTTTTGTTTTGCATTTATTAGACCCCCTAGGGGTGTTGAACCCCAGGGGGTCTGATCACTAATGCAATGCATTACAATGCTAATGCATTGCAATGCATTGCAAAAAAATCATCCTTTCTTTTGCAGGCTGCATAGACCAGCCTGCAAAAGAGAGAATTTGCAGACAAGCCTGGGAGCCTTGTAAAGGCTCCCGGCTGTCATGGCAACGTGACGTCGGTCCTGGAGCATGCTCCAGGAGCCGGCGATCCTGGGCAAAATGGTGGCGCCCATGCGCCACCGGGAAAATGGTGCCTTCGGCGCCTTTGACCGTGGCGCCAGAGGGGTTAATGCCTCCGATCGGTCCGGGGACCGATCGGAGGCATTAGAGCCGGTTGTCTACTGCTTAAAGTAGACACCCGGCGGCTATGGCAGCCGCCCAGCTCCTGGGCAGTTGCCATAGTTACAGACCCGACATGCGCCGTACTATTACAGCGCATGTCGGGAAGGGGTTAAGGCCTGCAGATCAAAAAATGAACATACACATACAAAACAAAGGGTTTGTATACTCAACTTATGAATGCTTGATTCTTCCTCTTGTCCTTGCGCTCTGCTTCAGAACATGGTTTATAAAGATGGGTGAACCTCTAAATATTCATTTCATCCTGGTTTGGTCTGAATGTGTTCAGGTAGGAATGGAAGTGAAATTTTTATTATTATGTCATGACGCTTGCCGTGCCCATGTCACTGCTGAGTCCCAATCAGGTGACCCTGGGACACTATGAAAAAGCAGAGACAGAGTGCTGGATGCCACTAGGAAGCCCCAAAGAATGTTTTTTTTTATTTTTGTCACCTCCCCTGGACCTCCAATTTTTATACTCTGGGGTCTGAAGACCAATGGCCATTTTAGTTCATCTGAGATAAATCTCAAATTGTTTGGTTTTGTTAAAAACTGAACAATTTGGAATATTTGGGTCGAATTCGGTTTAGTGCAAGCTGATTCGCCCATCTCTAGTAGTTTGTGAGGTTTATTTTACCCATTGTGTATCTGTCTGCTGTACTTGTAATTTGGTATATTTTCAGACATTGTAGGAAGTAAAGACAAGTCATTTCTTTGAGCCTAAAACACAAGCATAATTCACTAAACTGCTTGACCCATAAACGATAAAAGAATTGGTATATAAACTTAACCTTGTGATATACCTCCATTGATTTAAGCCAGAACACTGACATTAATACATTGAAAAGTAGCCCCACGTAGGCCGCAACCAAAAAGCGCTGTGGGAAAAAACTGCAGAAACGCATTGTTTTTTTTCCCTGAAATGCTTTTCACAGAAAGACCTCAGAGTTCTCTGCTTCCATTACCCATATATGGAAACTGCCAGCATTTTTGGAAATCCCTGCATTTCCGTTGCGGCTAATTTCTGCAATATGTGGATAGTAGAGATGAGCGAGTAGCGAAATATTCGAGATTCGATATTTCTTTCGAGTAGACCAGTGGTAGGGAACGTACAGCTCTCCAGCTGTTGCAAAACTACAATTCCCAGCATGCATGCTTACTTGCTCTGTTGTTCTTGGAACTCCCTTGGAAGTGAATGGAGCATGATGGGAGTTGTAGTTTCACAGCAGCTGGAGAGCCAAAGGTTCCCTACCCCTGGAGTAGACAATCAATATTCGACTACTCGATCGAATATCAAATCCCATTATAGTCTATGTGAATAAAATGCTCTTTTCAGGGGAAACCACAATTCGACAAATGGGAGTCACCAAGTCCACGAGTAGCAGGAGCAGAGTGTTGAGGAGGAGTGAAGGAGAGTGCGGTACTTGGGCAATCAGCATCGGGAACTATCTAGGGCCGGATGCGGTTTCTGTATATTACCAGGAGAGCACAGAAGACGTGTATAGCATTTGGCCAATTAACGCTGGTTCTGCAGGAGGCTCGTCTTTGACGAGGCGGAGTCTAAGATCGGACCACAATGAAGACTTCTCTAATGTTAAATATGCTGTCTTCATTGTGGTCCGATCTTAGACTCCGCCTTGTCAAAGACGAGTCTCCTGCAGAACCAGCATTGATTGCGTTGGTTGCCAATCAACGCTGGTTCTGAATCTAATCTTTACTGCGAATAGGAGTAGTATTCGATAGAGTACGAGTATTTTGAATACCGTAGTATTGAATCGAATACCTACTCGATCGAATACTACACGCTCATCTCTAGTGGATTGGTTTGCTAAAAGGGACTGTAAAACGCTTTGGCCAAACTGTGGCGTTTACTCCAGACGGGACTCGGGCCTTCAATTGATACAATTTCCAATTGTGACAATGAAGAAAAAGTACATGGTATGCATCAAATTTACTATGGATTCTGGACATTTCTTACATGTTCCTAGGTTTTCAGAAATAAGATGAGAAGACAAAATGCGTTAAATACATGAAACATTTTGATGTACATATACATAGTAAGCCATCAGGATGAGAAATATATCTAAAATATATTATGTAAATTACAGCATATTAATACATTTGCTACTATTGAAACTGTATTCTCTAACTCCCAAATTTGTGTATCTTGGGACACTATTGATACATCTCCTTGATGTCTGCATAAAAATTAAGTCTTGATAAAGTTTTAATTGATTACTTTGTAAGATAGCCCAGGTAACTATGTCCTTTGGTCTCCGATGGTTTTTATTTGTATTGTATTGAAAGTAATGTAAATTCCTTATTAAGTTGTCTGGTAATTCAATTAAATTATAATTTAGTCATGATTAAACCAAATGAATTGTCTTCTAATGAAGTCTATGTAATCTCTTTACAAACGAAAGCTTTAATTAAATTGAGGCTTACACAAAAATCATTTCATAAGCACACTGTGCGGAAACATTTTAGGTTCCATATTGATTGACAGATATAGAAAGATGTTTGGTCTGTTAAAGGGATTTTGGAGTTTTTTTTTTTTTTACCTTATGCTCATAAAAATGATATTATAACTCAGATCATGGGTATTTAATTTCCCATATGCCATGGTTTATTGGGACAGTATCTGAGAGGTCGCTTAGTGGGAAGGGGCTTCCTCCAACCAATAACCCTTTACCACAACAAGATTCCAAAAGTCATTCATTTTCTATGACAGGAACTTTGTGATGCTCATATTGTTATTGACATAGATTGTAATTGGTCACATGTCCAAAGACCCCAGTCCACCAGAATTACCATAACTCATATCAGAAAACTGGTTTTACCACAAATCTACACCAGTCTCTGAATCTGGAGGATTGCCACTCTTAATAAATTCCCCTTTGAATAATTTACCCCAGGGCTATTTTATGGTGAACTGTGGGGCATTAGGTTAATCAGTAGGGATATCATCCTCCCCTTTACTTACATTGACCTCCCACCTGTCTGCGGATCCTCAGAGTCCCCATAACACTAACCTGGGTAAAACGGTTCCTTTTATTATATACTAACAGAAGGACCTGGCTTTGCATGGGTATATTTTATTTTTTGTTTGTGTAGTGGCCCATAACAATTGGCACTGGTCCATTTTGTAAGTCGTTTAAATACGCTTCAATTTATAGGTGACATCCAGTATGGCAGTCATGTATAGGTAGAGTCTATTTATGGCTATGTTGTTATGGAAACCGGATAAATTTAAAAGTGAAGTTATATTGGCTGATGCACGTTATACGACTGAATATTTAAGGACCTGCTAAGTACTATTGAAAAGTCCATATCATAAATAGCTTGGTTGCTATGGAAAAAAAACTTGTTGTAAAACTGTGTGTATGTAAACCTTCAAGTTTACATTGGATCATAAGTGTGATTTGATCATGTGTATCTCACTTTGGATCAGTGAAAAACCTGCGAACCTGGTTGTTATGGAAACTTTGAATAAAGTTGTGTGTAAGTGACCTTGTGTAGCAGTGTCATCCACAACCTTTAGAGCTGACCTACAGCAGTGAAGAAAAATGGCTGTGTTGTTATGGGAACCTGGAGTAAAGCTGTGTGCATGTGGAAACTAAGCGTCTGCTAGCTTCTAATGGCTGAAAAGGGACATGTGACAGTTGGAATATGATTGAAAGACTTGCAGGCTTGTATTAGCTAATTCAGGTAATTTTTTGAGAATACTGTATATCAGGAATGGTACGTCCTAGAGACGTATTAGAACTTAGAACCTTCCCTGACACCTAAAGTACCTGTGTGACAAATTTGGTGATCAGACCAGTCATTTGGTCGTGTATGAAGAACAGACAGACAGAAACTCATTTTAATATATATATATATATATATATCATTTATTGAATGTTAAGGTTTTTTTATGAATTTATGGTACTTTAACTTTTTGGATTTATAATTTTCTAGGGCTGTTTTGAAATAGTTATATTAATAGTTGTTTTTTTTTCACACATTGCTTGGTTACACAGCATTTTTTATGAAAAAAAATAAAAGCATTTTTGGTGCAAAAGTAATTTATTAAAATTATATATATTTTTCTTTCATGCTGAATTGAATTCTGGCTTTGGTTTTAAAAACAGCATCAAAAAATGCAGTGGAATATTTTTCCAAAAAATGCTGTGCGTCTAACCACACTTATTGTGACTATTTTTCAGGATTGTAACAGATTGTAACAGGAAAATGTCATATTTAATAGTAGTGTATAATGTAACTGTTTAATATGAAGTATGTTATTATTTAGATGAACAAGTCTATTTTAAACAAGTTTTCCTACCATGGTAAGTCACAAAAACGACTGTCATGCTTTAATAGCATAGTAAGGCCTCGTTCACATCTGTGTTTGGTTTCCGTCCAGGGGAATCCGTATGAGGACCCCCCTGAATGGAATACCGAACGCAACTGCAAGCGGTGTGCCAGTGAAAGCACACTGACCTCATAGACTATAATGGGGTCAATGTGCTTGCCGCCAGATCTCCGCAGGGATCATGCAGAGAAGAAAGTAGTTCACCATCTACTTTCCTGTCCGCATGATTCGGGCGGGCAGCACGCGGCCAGCAAACGGACCCCATTATAGTCTATGGGGTCCGTGTGCTTTTACTGCACAACGCTTGCAATTGTGTTTGGTATTCCATTCGGGGGGTCCCCATGCGGACTCCCCAAACAGAATACCAAATGCAGATTTGAACGAAGAGTAACTGTTTTGTTTCAAGGATCTGTTACGTATAGAAAGTCTTAGCAATGTATCATAGCTTATTGTGGTTGGAAAACTTTTAATTATATCTCTACTTTACTGGGCAATTAAATAATTAGAAGTTCTTTAATGTAATGTTATTGCTGGACTTGTTCCATTAAGAAGAAAGAGAAATCTAGACATAACCCTGCAGGGTCCTGGGGAATTTATATCCCTTGTTGTTGTCCAGCAGGGACCATCACCAGAATAAGGTGCCATTTACAGCCTCCTGTGTATTGCACTTTTCCTGTTGGCAGAGGCTGCTGTGAAGTGGTGTTAAATGTGTATGGCCTCATCACTGTAGACTAGAAGTCACTTTTTCTATGCATGTTATAACACAGGGCGCTGTAAACTGTGCAACTATACTGCTGCAACATTTATAGAGGGACAAACTCAGGTAAATTCCCTTGTCTATGGTTACTTTTAAACAATATTCCTTTTACTGATACCTAGCAAATATCAAGTAATTGCTTTTTTTTTATTCAGCAATGCCGACATTATCAAAGTACTGCTTTAAGGTAACGCATTTTTAGCGTGGAGAGGCAGCAAAAAAACAAAAACCATAATAATAATAAAATTCACTGGGTTTCACAGTACCCGCAAAGCGAATGAGATTTTGGGGAAAAAAGAGGTACAGAAAACTGCTCTTTCATAAATGTGTGTGTAGTTTAAAAACACAGCACATTAATGTTAGCTGCAAAATCACAAGCGTTTTCCATATAGATTTAATAGGGAAAGGAAAAAAGCTGAGAAAAAATGCAGCAAGAACTCAAGAAAAATGCAAAATAAAAAATACAATGAGTTTTCGCCATGTTTCAATACACAGGCTTGTAGCTACATCAAAAACTTGCATTTCTTCACTTCAAAATATAAATAATATACATGTTGTCATGTTCCACTGCAGTGTCCCTTTATGGATAGTGTAGTGATATTGTGTTGGCCCTTCTAGTTAGTTATGGTCTCCACACGACCTCTGAAAGTGTCCTATGGTATCTGGTCCAAGTTTTTAGCTTACATTTTTTTTTTTTTAAGTCCTGCAAGTTGTGAGGTGCGGAGTCTGTATTCAATGTGTTTTTCTACACATCCTATATACATTTGATCAGATTGAGACCATGGAATTTAAAAACCAAGTCAACACCTTGAGCTCTTTGTTATGTTGTATCTCTATTTTTACAGTGTAGAATGGCAGATTATTCTGCAGAAAAAGGAGACACTCATGGACAGGAGCAGTTTTACTTTTATGTCTGATGACTGTACATATAAGCCAGTCTTACTGCATACATGTAGCTGAATAAATGCTTATCTCAGATGATCTCTTGAAGGCAGAGGTTACATTCAGAATATTTCCCAAAAACTACATATTTGGTGGTTTGTTAAATAAACCATGGAAGACTTTGGAACAGTTTTGAATAAAATCCTAATATCTTGTAGATATTGCTACATTTGCTTACTGTTCTAAGTCTACATTTAGATTTTATGTGAAATCTCCCATATTACCCATTTATAAATACAGCAACGTATAGACACGTGAGCTGCATCTTGGAGGAGATCTGAAGGGCATTGTTATGTTAAATCAGATGCCAATTGCAGGGCTGATAAAATTCATTTTTACACTATTAACTGTTTCGGTTCGAAAGGATATTGTCTGTGTCTTATGTCCCTGAAGTGTGTACTGTACCGTGATCAGAGGTTTAATGGACCAAGGATGCCTTAGGCTGGCAGTTTAGTACATTTAGCTTGACAAGGTACCACTAGGCACTTCTTTCATGGTTAGAGCAGATTTTCTTGTTAGAAGAAGCTAAGAAAGATCTAATGTGAATGCAAAAGTTTTCCTGAAGGAGAAGCACATGCTAAAAAACAAAGAATATCGAACATGATATAAACTAAAGAAAAAATACATTGTGTCTGTACCTTTGTACTTACTAAAATAGAGTAACTTTCTTGCTATAGAATACATTGATATTAGAAATTTTGGTTTTAAATTTATGTGGAATTTGCCTTTTGTATAGTTACACACATACATTATACATTTGTATAATATATATATAGATAGATAGATAGATAGATAGATAGATAGATAGATAGAGAGATCTATGTCTGTCTGTCTATCTATCTATCTATCTATCTATCTATCTATCTATCTATCTGTCTATCCCTATTATTAACAAGTAAGTCCACAGTGGCAGCAATCAGTCCATGAGTGCTCAGCCCAGATTTCCACATAATTATCCAAAAAGAGAAGGCAGCATTCCCAAGTAGTTTCTCCAAAAAATGTGAATTTATTCCATGTCTGCAATTTTTTCGCTCCTCACAGCCTTTTTATGAAACTACTTGGGAGTGCTGCCTCAAATATGTATGTATGTATATATATATATATATATATATATATATATATATATATATATATATTAGAGATGAGCGAACACTGTTCGGATCAGCCGATCCGAACAGCACGCTCCCATAGAAATGAATGGAAGCACCTGTGATGCTGACTTTGCCGGCGGCTGGCCACCTTTGTTGTATGCAGTTAAGGCATGAAAGTAGTTGCAGTAAATTGATATAAAATAATTAAATTGGGATATGGGCTGAGAGTTATGTTAACCTTTAGTATATAGTTTATCATTTCTGTGACTTTTTTGGCTTGTAAAACATCTGATACTGTATTTGATATATTTTTACAAGTGTTTTTTTTAGGCAATACATTAACTTTTGGCAAACAGTGTTACTGATTATTTTCAGGTGTTTTTCAAAGTCTATAGAGAAACCAATGAGAAAATGCCTGAAACAACACCATGGCCCTGTTTTAACTAGACACATTATTTGTAGTACCAGTGGAATTTATCCAAAAGCAAATCTTTTCTCTACATGTGTCCCGTTCTCTCTATGGGAAATATTTACCATATGACAAGGATTAAGTTCCTAAATGAAGTTATAATATTATTAAGACATGTAATAAAGTGCTTCACCTGATATTCGAACACCCCCTGATGCATTTTTTTGAGCTTTTTCATCTTGTCCTTATGCCCATAACATATTCAAATGACTAAGCAAAGTGCTCCCTGTTGTGTCTTAAAGCTTAATTATTTTTCTCATTGTTAGGAGAGCTTTTACCATTCCACAATCCCATTTAAACAATGTTTTAATCATTTTCTATATTTACATTTCTCTTGTGCCCCTTTTCCCAGTTTTCAATTAAGAGGTATTGAGCTCTGGTGCTATTCCAGAAAATAATTCAGGTGGCTAATGCACAGGCTTAAGTGAAACTATTTGTAAGGCTGCAATAAAACTATAAATCCAAAAATATTTCTTCATCTGAAAAGTAATTACACAGAGATCCGCTCATTGTTGCCTTACGTAAGCCAATTCATTTCTCAGATTTTGATTGATTGGAACAGTAAATGTGTTTTTGTCCTTTGTTTTTATTCTAGTTATTTTGTGTTGTAATGCCTAGCTGGTGGCGGCTTTATTTGGACAAGATGCTTCTTCCCCTTAATACTTAGAATATCATTATCCGCTGCTAATGGCTTCCAAAGTGATTTGCTTGCTTTATTGCTTGGTTGAACGAAATATTTGACAGCAGGGGTTCTTAACCTTTCCTTGTGCCATGGACCCCTTTGGTGTTTTGTGAAACCTATGGACCCTTTCCCAGAAAAAAAATGTTTCATTTTGAAGTAATGTTAAGTGTATTGTACTGAAAATTTCTGTGATTTCTGTTTGTGACATTTCCCGAGACTATCTCAAAATGGCTTTTTCATGATAATAGGTATTGATTTATTATTATTTATTTATTATGCTTACTTATATAGCACCATCATATTCCACAGCGCTTTACAGATATTGTCAGTCACTGTCCCATATAGGGCTCACAATCTACATTCCCTATCAGTATGCCTTTGGTGTGTGGGAGGAAACCCACCCAAACATGGGGAGAACATACGTACTCCTTGCAGATGTTGTCCTTAGCAGGATTTGAACCTAGGACTCCAGTGCTGCAAGGCTACAGTGCTAACCACTGAGCCACCATGCTGCTGCTTGATCTCAGTTAGCATTATTTCATACATTTAGATAGCACCAACATATTCCACAGCATTGTACGTAGATTATTATCGCTCATATTGGTTCATGTTCTAATTGGGGTTCACAGTCTAAATCCCTAAGGGCCAGTGCACACTGAGTTTTTTGGCTCTTTTTGAAGGCTGATTTTAAGGTGGATTCAGCGTCGAAATCAGGGCTGAAAAACTTAGTGTGCACTGACCCTAAGGGTTGGTTCACATCTGCTTTTGTATTCCGTCCAGGGAGAGTCCGCATGGAGATCCCCCGAACAGAATACAAACACAATTGCAACGCTGTGCTGTAAAAGCACACGGACCCCATAGACTATCATGGGGTCTGTGTGCTTTCCGCGCACTGCCCACATGAATCATGTGGACAGGAAAGTAGATGGTGAACTACTTTCCTGTCCACACAGTCCCTGGGAAGATCTGGTGGTAAGCACACAGACCCTATTATAGTCTATGGGATCTGTGTGCTTTTACTGCACCAGCGCTTGCACTTGCATTTGGTATTCCGTTCAGGGGGGTCCCCATGCGGACACCCTGGACAGAATCCAAATGCTGATGTGAACAAGGGCTAAGATACCTTTCAGTGTGGTTTGGAGTGTAGGAGGAAACCACGGTAAAGCTGCATGTAACATATTAGCAGCTGGTTTGTCACTGGCAGAATTGCTGGTAACTAGTCTGCTGCATTATACAGTACCAGTGTAATGGATGGGACTTATACAAAACCTATTGACACACGGCTGAAAAAACCTACACCTGAAAGTGTCTTGTACTGCCGGTTGGGAACCCACAACATGGCAGGTAACGGTCTAGGAAACTATTTGCTCAAGCAGACTTCTGAAGAAGAAGCTGGGCCTAAATAGCCTACAAGTACAGGAATTGGACGCAGACTGGAACAATGGTGAGGTGGGCAAAGAGAGGGCCGTGAGGGCACTGCCAGGCAGTACAACAAAGAGAAAGTTGGGAGAAATGTAAACACTAAACCTATATCTAAAAAGTTGCATAACTTTTTATTAAGCATTGAATAACTTTTTATTACTAAACTTATTTTGACATCATTGATAATGTGCTTGCGTTAACGTGTCATACAACGCTTTATTAGTTTGCTAATAAAGTTCTTTCATTACTCTCTTGCTAAACTTTTTCAACAAAAGAAATGGAACTGATTTCTTTGTAGCACAAACTAATTGCAAATGCCCTAGGAAATAAGCAAACATTATTTTTTACAATGAACGCTATGTAAACAATGCAATACAGATGGACACTGGACATCTGGCTTCAACAAATGTATTCACATTTCCAATGGGAATCCATAGCCCTTCCAAATACCCAGTTCTACATGAGCAGGCTCCTGGCAAACAATAGGAAAGTCTATTAAATGCAAAACATGGAAAGTGAGTTATGTATACACCTGGTGTGTTAGATATTTTATTGAGGGATATTAACACAATGAACTGTATTCTTCCTTAAATTATGTAATAAGAGAATAAGTTATATATACAGGTATTTATTTCTAATACATAAGCCATAAATTAATAAAAACAGCCTGGGTACTGACTGGATCTATCAACGTAACTGGGATAAAATCTTTAGCTTTAATTAAAGTATAGACAGTGGACATTAAAGTAATTAGACAGTATATCATTATTCACAATATATATGGAGTAGAGAACACCATTATTGTGTGAAATGTGTAATCTATGGCAAAGGCTAAACTCATATGTGAGTAGAAATACTGAGCCCATTAAAATGAAGCATGATCCCCTATTCTTCACTAAAGTGTGTGTAGCTGTTAGTGGCTGCAGCAGCCAAAGGGGCGCCGATGCAAACAATATCACTTTCACTAATATTTTTCCTTTTTACTAGCAGGGAGTTATGATTATCTCTGTCTGTCTATCTATCTATCTATCTATCTATCTATCTATCTATCTATCTATCTATATCTATCACACAGTAATAAGTAGAATAATAATAAGAAGTAATATATAAAAAAATACAAAAATGCAGGGCACTCCACACACAGCACAAGGACATATGAAAACCCTAAGGGGCTATACTGATGTGAATAAAACACCTAATATGGTAAAAAATGTAGAGGTTCTTTGTTATACACATTTCATCAAACAGTAAGAAGCCCATCTGCGACAATAAGGTGATCTCATTTAGATGGGAACCTACACTAAATAACCATACCTCTCTTGGTCCTGGATAGGTCTACAGTGTGAACAGAGGGCAATTTACCTCTTTTGGACCTTTAAAGTGTGCTCTGGACCTTACTCACCCTGCGTTCACACTGTAAACCTAGTTCACATCCAAGAGAAGTATGGTTGTTTAGTGTAGGTTCCCATCTAAATAAGCTTGCCTTGTCGTGGCAGGTGGGCTTCATACTATTTGATGAAATGTGTATAACAAACAACCTCTAAATTTATATGATATTAGGTGTTTTTATTCACATCAGTATTGCCCCTTAGGGTTTTCATATGTCCTTGTGCTGTGTGCGGAGTGTCCTGCATTTTTTCTATCTATCTATCTATCTATCTATCTATCTATCTATCTATCTATCTATCTATCATATCACATATACGATAATCAGGTTTCGTATTTTAAGTAACATTGCTTACAATTATATATTTATACAAAACAATGTGCAACATTATTAATTAATTTTCTGTAACTCCATATGGATGTGAAGGCTGGCATGAAAACTAGAAAGTGAAAGTGTGGCATATTGTTTTATTTTAGACCATGATAATGGTGAAGAATATTAATTGTAGTCATTTTTGTTCAAATGTGAAGCTGCTGACCCTTTTACTTGGACAAGATGCTTCTTTGCCTCAATACTTAAAATATCTTTGTCTATTGCTAATGGTTTCCAAAGTGATTTGCTCGCTGCGTTGCCTAGTTGAAACAAATAATAAACTGCAGGGGTTCTTAACCTCCTTGTGCCAGGACCCCTAGAGCATTTGTGAAACCTATGGACCCCTTTCAAAAAATGTGTTTCATTTCCAAGTAAAATTTCCCAAGAACAGTATTTGTTTCCTTTAAATCTAAAATATATGTAAAAACGTGTTCTTTTCCCTTAAACGGAATATTTTGATATTACAAATCTTATTACAGATATTTTTTCTATAGCAATGTGTCTATCTGTATGGAGCACTGCTGTCAATTTTGAATAAATTTTACAATTTTTATTTGAGACCATACCTGAAGCAATTGTATAAATATGGTACATGTGCAAGCGTATCCTACCGGTGATATTTGATTTACCTTTCAGGTTGGATATCTCTCTCATCACTTGGGACTTAAATTTTTAATGAAAATTCATTAAACCCAAGGCCAGGGAACTTATTTTAATTGCTACCGAAAAGAAAAAAAAAAACCTCTCCGCAGCAGTCTGGTGCAGTCATTGCTCCTGTTTACCATTGGCTGCTGCGCTGAGGCTTAATTGAAGGTCCTCTGATTATCAGCATGGGTTGACATTGCTGCACTGCATGAATTTTAAACAGTAGGCCAGATGTTTTAAGGATCAGCAAAGGAATCAATGACATGCTACTATGAATAATAAAATTTTAATTATCTAGTAGGAGCAAATAAGTGTTGCTCTCCTTTGCTGTTTTCTGAAAGGAAAGATTAATGTTCTGTTTGCACGCTGAAGGAGTCCAGAAATGACAAATGATTGGTCATCTGATTGCTATAGGATTCATTGTTAAAAAGATTTCTAAAAATAATTATCTAGCTCTTAATAAGAGAGATTGGTTTAGGAAGTAAGACTGGGATTAAGATGAATTAAAACTGCTATTCTGAATACACTAGCCTGCAGTCAGTTTACATAGACAATGCAATAATCTTGTTATTAGAAATTTAAATATTTAATTAGTATATTAATAACGCCACACGTGTGCATAGTACTTGGTCAAGATAAGCTCAGCTCAGTAGAACATACTTTTTATATTATAACATATAAAAATATTCATTAAAGTTGGTCTTCAGACTAGAAATGAGCGAACACTATTTGAAACAGCTGTTTCAAATAGCACACTCCCATAGAAATGAATGGAAGCGGCCGGCTTTGTCGGCGGCCGGCCGCTTACCCCACCACATGCCGGCTACGTCCATTCATTTCTATGGGAGCGTGCTATTCGAAACGGCTGTTTCGAATAGTGTTCGCTCATCTCAAGTCTTCACATCTCTGTACCACTGCCCTTAGCTCTCAGACTCCCACCCTCGCCTGCCTGTGTTACTGCATGCTGTAAGAGTTGATCTTCCCACTGTTATACCATCACTGGTCGTGGCAATTGATGGCAATATTAAAATCTCTTTATTCTTGAACAGCCTATGCAAAGTTATCGAGTTATTTCCAAATATATAGAAATGCTAAGTTTTGACAACAAATGAACTAGGATACACAGTAATAGTATATAGGATGAAAACAGACAGAGGTCCTTTAATCTATAAGACTACAGTGTTGTAAAAACTTCATTAGGTACAATTCAATGACACTGTCCATATAGAAATCACTATAAGGCTGAAGCCCCACGTTGCGGAAATGCATTTTTTTTACAGATTTTATTGCATTTTTTGAGCCAAAGCTAAGACTGGCTACAAAAGGAATAGGAAATATATAGGAAGTTCTTCTACTTCTACCTTCTACTCAATCCACACCTGGCTTTGGCTCAAAAAACCGCAGCAAAATCTGCAACAAAAAGCTGTGTTTCCGCAACGTGGGGCCTTAGGGCCCCTTCACATGGAGTAAACGCACGTGTATTTTGCCAAAATACACGTGTAAAAATACACGTGTAAAAATAAGTCTCCCATTGAATTCAATGACATTTTACACGTGTATTTTGATGTGTATTTTGACTTGTATTTTGACGTGTTTTTTTACACGTGTAAAAAGAAATGCCATTGAAGTCAATGAGAGACTGATTTTTACACGTGTATTTTTTACACGTGTATTTTGCCAAAATACACGCGCGTTTACTCCGTGTGAAGGGGCCCTTAAATGTTATGGTTATGTTTTTTATACTGCCCTTTTTTATCTGCTTCACTACATACAATATGATACGTAGTGGTTATGCCCATGTTTATACAGGGGGGGGGGAACTTTTAGGAAAAAGTGTAATCTGCTAAATTTACTGATGAGAGTTTAGAAATCCTATCTGTAATAGAGCTTTTACAGTGGACAATCTTCAGTTTAATTGATCTAGGTAAACTTCCGTTTTCTCCTACAATGACTTTACAGTATACTTCAGTACATGGTCTTCTTCCATTTCTACATAGGAATATGCCAAGCATTTTCAGTTTGTTTGGATCAAGTCTAATAGTTGATAAAAACGAGCACACTGTAGTTTTTGACATTTTATAATATTGTCCCATGGCAAATTGCTTATCTGAAATTATTGCTCCCACTAGTTATCTGCCAAAGCCTATTTATAGACTCAGGGAATACAAAACATGCCATATCTCTTTTAGATCCCAGTTTAAGATTTCTAGCCTATTCCTCATCACACATTTCTTCATTAATGGCCTTTCTCTTCTGGTTGTCCTACAGCAATCCATAAAACCGAGAAACTGAAGCTCGCGGTGACATCATCGTTTTTCACTTCAGCATTAGTTTGCTTTGTCATTTCTCTGTCACTTTAAAGATTGCGCTGTGGTCTTTGTATTCAGTACATAAAATCTCATTTCCCGATATCATAAAAGCTTCCACAAAGGACAGATATTAGGGCACTCTTGTGAAAGCTTAATCAATAAGAAGTGTCAGAGTTTTACTCATCATAAGGTAGCAGACAAAAATGCAGCCTCATCACAGAAGTGATTTCAAGAGTATATCATTTTGGGCTAGGTTTTCATCACTGGGAGAAGATGATACATATTTTTCTTTTATTGCTGCTATGTGTATTAGACTGTTAAAGCCTTCCCGGGAGATATATTTTAAAGAAATGTACTTAGTCTAGTTACTCTTTTCTGCATGTAAAAATACTAACCCTTGCAGTGCCGCTGTCACAATTATACGTATACGCAGTATGTGCCTGTAACCAGTATTTTTAAATGTGAAAATTAAAATATGCTTCCTGTTTTAAACCATAGTAACTATAATATTCTTTGTTTTACACTTGGTTGTTGTATTGTGTTAATAGGAAGCTGCTCAGCTTGAGGTTTGGATCATTTTAATTTCTCTTTCCTATCCAGCTCATCCTTTTAACCCCTGAAAAATTGGCCTCCAATGTTGTAACTATCTATCCTAATTGTTGATGCGTAGTTAGGAAGGAGATATATATATATATATATATATATATATATATATACACACATCCTCCACTTTAATGGCAAATCTCGCTGCCATTAAAGAGATTGGACTGGCACTTTGTCAGTGCAATCCTACAGAAGTGACAGGAAATTGAGATGATCAGCTCTTGGTCTCAAAAAAAAAAAAAAGTGGTTATAATAGCTCCTAATGCAAGCCCGTATATGAGATAACAGGCACACAGGAATAAAAAGTGGGGACCTTGGGTATTGCAGATTACACACATTTACAGTATTTACAAACAAGGATTTATTGCATTCATTTATTTGGCTGCATTTTTTACACTAAATATCAAATAGAAAAAAAATTAAATTAATTTATACTATGTCTACTTATTTTTTATATATGAAACATAAAATGAAAAGAAATTGATCATTTCATATTGCTAAATGAAAGCCAAATTGATGCCAAAAATATAAAAATATAATATCAGCTTGACTTTCATACAATTTTACTTTACAACCTTGGTCTTTGCCATCCTGTCCCTGCTTTGAGTGACACTAAGGGGGTTACCCAGGCTGTATGCTCAAGCAACCCTGTTACCTACATCCAATATTATTCTCTGATAGCATATTTTATGTAAGCTACATGTCTGATAGATGTGCTTCCCCACCACCACCAATGGTTTATCATTTCCATCCAAAAATGGGAATTTTTGGAAGTTTATGGTGTAAGGAAATAATAAAAATAATACATTTTATTTATACAGTATAGCGCCAACATATTCCGCAGCATTGTACAATTTGTTACTTCAAATACAGACAAAAAGATGCATTACAAAGAAAGTCATTTCACACAATGGGACTGAGGACCCTGCTCGCAAGAGCTTACAATCTATGAGGTAGAGGGGGTGACACAAGAGGTAGCAGGGGCGGCATTGCTTATACAGGGGTCAGACAGTTTTGTAATAGAGGTTACTGTCATTACACAAACATAAAACTTTGAGCGGTCACCAGTCGTGTCCTTTAACATGTGGATAGTGCTTGGACATATAAAGTAAGCCTGAAGTGGCATCATATCATGTGGGGTAATGTGGGAGCAGGGACACAGGAGGGTTAAATATTAGGGATTCTAATTATGGTACAGAAGGGTTTACATTAGGAATTGTGATAGGCATGTCTGAAAAGATGTGTCTTTAGTTTGCACTTGAAGCTGTAGAAATTGTGAATTAATCTGATTGTGTGGGGTAGAGCATTCCAGAGAAGTGGTGCAACTCGGGAGAAGTCTTGTATACGAGGAAAGGAAAGGCTGTGAAGTCTAAGGCTGCAAAAATGGTCCATGTATCAGCCATATTTAGCAGCCTGAACATGACTGAGATAAACTGAACTGACATGCTGAGATCATTTTAGCTGGGGCACATTTGGACCACTACACTTATTATTTTTTCGCTGCCTGAGCACAGCCATATAAAACCAGCCTAAGAGCAGGTCGATCTGGTTATGTTGGCTAACTACATCAAATTAGGGAACAGTTACTTAAAGAGGGTGTCAAACTATAACAATATAACACCTATCCACGGAATAAATAAGGGACAATTGGAGCTTCCATCACTAGGATCCCCACTGATCATGAGAATGGGATATTGTGCCATACTGGGACTGACAAATATCATAGAGAACCTATCAGTGTGAAACTTATTCTGTGGACAGATGATACGTTCATGCGGCAACGGGGGAACAACTCCTTTAATTCTAAAAGAGAAGAACAAAAAAGTACAAAAACAAGTAAAATTATGCTTTAGATATTATCATTATGGTTGTTGTTGATTAGCAATAATAGTGGGCATTCCTGACTGAAGAAGTTCTCTTCTCTAAAGATTGTTAGTTGTTGTTTTAGAAATGCAGGGTATTGATGTTTCTGAAGTGATATACATGAAAGCTTATCTTCCTTTAGAATTTTGCACATGAGAAGAGCAAACAATTAAAACAAGTTTATTCAACAGTAATTAAGAAGTGCCGCTTGAGATGAGGATAAAAGGGAAATCTGACAATTCTATTATAAGTTCACTTTCGTAGCCAGAATATAAGATTTGCTGGTTTTGACTATGTTCCCAATGTCAGAACTTGTTTCATCTAATTATTGGTTTAAAAGCCAACCACCTTGACCATATTCATTGGAACAGTTCCTAGGAAACAATATTGTTACGACATGAATGATCAAACAATCTTCAAATCCAGAAAGAGCCAGCACAGATGTTGTCTCTGGCAAAGTGACAAAAACATTGAGCTACCTTGTATCAAACAAAGGCCAGAGCAGAAGCCGCACACCACATTATTATAAAACACAGAACAAATGTTACTACATTCAGTAGTGCAAGTGATAAAGAATTAAAGAGCAACTATACTCATTTCATTGCTTTAACACCACCTACTCCTTTATATTCATTGTGGTATATAAAGGTTGAGTTGTAATTATATTTTTGCATGAATTTTGCCTATTGATATAAAATGAAACATACATAGTATATCTAGGCGGAAAGTAAAGAGACCAGGGAATAGTAAACCAATTTTTTCAGAGTAAGATGCGCAGCTAATAAGATAGCATTAGCGGGGAATTTAGTAGAAATGTATTGTGCTTCTACTTTGTCATGTATTTTACTTGGGTCTTGACTGGGTTCACATGCTTTATCAGTAAGAGGTCTTATGGCATTGGGAACTAAACACCGGCTGATGGTCTTGTTGTGTTGCCCATTATAAGAACTCATCCTACCCTGTTTCCCTGAAAATAAGACACCCCACCCCTTCACCTTCTGGATCACATACAACCGGCAGTCATGCCGGCACTCCGCTAATTGTTCCCCGCTTCGTTTGCCGATTGTTCCCAGCTCCAGCCGCTGCATAAAACATCCCCCGAAAATAAGAAAGGTCATATATTTCGTTAGCTAATTAATTATAAGAACATGTCTTATTTTCGGGGAAACAGGGTAATCATACATCATCATATTGCAGCAGATGGGCCTCCATGTTGCCCAGAACATTCGGCGATTATTATTATTATTTATTTTTAGAGTACCATTAATTCCATGGTATTATACATATGAAGGTTTACATACAATACACAAAACAAGTACAGTACTAACAGTAACCAACTGGTACAGTGGGATAGAGGACCCTGCCCACAATGGCTTACGGTCTATGAGGGAAGGGGGTTTTAGACAATAGGGGAGAGTAGACCATACCCTTACTATAGCTGGTGAAAGCAAATCTAGAGAAACTTACACTCACCGGCCACTTTATTAGGTACACCATGCTAGTAACGGGTTGGACCCCCTTTTGCCTTCAGAACTGCCTCAACTCTTCGTGGCATAGATTCAACAAGGTGCTGGAAGCATTCCTCAGAGATTTTGGTCCATATTGACATGATGGCATCACACAGTTGCCGCAGATTTGTCGGCTGCACATCCATGATGCGAATCTCCCGTTCCACCACATCCCAAAGATGCTCTATTGGATTGAGATCTGGTGACTGTGGAGGCCATTGGAGTAAAGTGAACTCATTGTTATGTTCAAGAAACCAGTCTGAGATGATTCCAGCTTTATGACATGGCACATTATCCTGCTGAAAGTAGCCATCAGATGTTGGGTACATTGTGGTCATAAAGGGATGGACATGGTCAGCAACAATACTCAGGTAGGCTTTGGCGTTGCAACGATGCTCAATTGGTACCAAGGGGCCCAAAGAGTGCCAAGAAAATATTCCCCACACCATGACACCACCACCACCAGCCTGAACCGTTGATACAAGGCAGGATGGATCCATGCTTTCATGTTGTTGACGCCAAATTCTGACCCTACCATCCGAATGTCGCAGCAGAAATCAAGACTCATCAGACCAGGCAATGTTTTTCCAATCTTCAATTGTCCAATTTCGATGAGCTTGTGCAAATTGTAGCCTCAGTTTCCTGTTCTTAGCTGAAAGGAGTGGCACCCGGTGTGGTCTTCTGCTGCTGTAGCCCATCTGCCTCAAAGTTCGACGTACTGTGCGTTCAGAGATGCTCTTCTGGCTACCTTGGTTGTAACGGGTGGCTATTTGAGTCACTGTTGCCTTTCTATCAGCTCGAACCAGTCTGGCCATTCTCCTCTGACCTCTGGCATCAACAACGCATTTCCGCCCACAGAACTGCCGCTCACTGGATGTTTTTTCTTTTTCGGACCATTCTCTGTAAATCCTAGAGATGGTTGTGCGTGAAAATCCCAGTAGATCAGCAGTTTCTGAAATACTCAGACCAGCCCTTCTGGCACCAACAACCATGCCACGTTCAAAGGCACTCAAATCACCTTTCTTCCCCATACTGATGCTCGGTTTGAACTGCAGGAGATTGTCTTGACCATGTCTACATGCCTAAATGCACTGAGTTGCCGCCATGTGATTGGCTGATTAGAAATTAAGTGTTAACGAGCAGTTGGACAGGTGTACCTAATAAAGTGGCCGGTGAGTGTAGACGGGGCTGCTACAGAATGAATCAATTCCATATTAACAGCTGTTATTTTGAGATCAAGCATATATGCATATGAGTAGAGATGAGCGAACACTATTCAAAACAGCCATTTTGAATAGCACGCTCCCATAGAAATGAATGGACGTAGCCGGCATTTCTTTGGAAGCGTCCTATTTGAAACGGCTTTTTCGAATAGTGTTCGCTCGTCTCTAGATATGAGGTCTGTGCACAAATTGTTCAAGTAAAAAAAAAAAAAATATATATATATATATATATATATATATATATTTATTTTATTTTTTATTTTTTTTTGTAAAATGTATAACTATCCGACCATGATGAAATCGGTATGATTGATCCTGGCTGGATCTCTTAGTGCAGAAAGTATAGATGTAGTGATCTGTAAGTTGTCACTGTTCCATTTTTCAATGACGTTTGTTGTGTTAATGATCAATTTACAGTTTAATACAACAATGCATTTACATACATTCAGTAGTTAAAAATAAAATTCCATCAACCTATTTAAATGTCAAAATAAAAAACTTTGCTACATTTTATCCTATATAGTGAGTATGGATACGTTACCGGAAGTAATCTATCAATCCAATACATTATGCCATTTACAGCTACCACATTACTTGTTACATACCTATGGGTTGCTATTTTCAAATTTAACATTTTTAATTGTATTAAGTTAATAGTTTTTTTGCTAAACTTTTGTCACCATCTCGCACTGTTTTTCACAGCTTTAACAGGACTTTTTTTTTCCTACAATTTATTTTCTTCAGTTTTGCTAACAGATTGCTGTGGGTATCCGCTAGGAACATTCACTGTGTATTACATTTTTATTAGAGATTTTCAGTTTTATTCCTCCAAGCTATATTAAAGTTTAAGCTAATTTTATACAACATGAAAGGTATTTTCATTAAATTGGACAGCTATTTTCAGGCGATTTTGCAGCATTCTACATATTACTTAAAATGCCTCTATTTTCATCTGCCACAACTTAAAAAATAATGTAGTTAAATGGATGAATCTGGATACCTCATGCAGATGGACAATAAAGAATGCATTTGCTACACCTTGTTGAATACATCGGCATTGGTTTAATGGACACTGCCAATTGAGGACGTAATGACAGCAAATTACATAGACACAGCTCTTATTTATTATTAAGGTGAAGCTGATTTTCATCAAATCACATAGGAATGAATGGCTATAAAAAGATTATTTTTTTCCAGACAAGGTAACTCTAATTCCATGTATTGTCTAACATCAATGTTACAAAAAGTATAAATGAAGCACTTGTTATTCCAAAACGAATCAAGCTTATCTTAAGCCAACGTAATGACTTGTAGACTCCCTGACCTCTGAGGAGAGACAGATTAACAGCCACTTGGGTGGTGTGCTCAAGGAAGTGACAGCAGTGAAAAAATAAAATAGCTTAACTTCCAATAGCTTTATTTACTATTCTTTGTCTTCTATAAAACATGCAGTATTTCCAGTGTCATTCTGTCTTGCTGCTGTGAAGACTATGCATCTGTCTTTGATCAATTCACTAAAAGAAAATTGAATGAAGACGATAGTTTCATGCAATACTGAACAGAGCGGAAAATATAGAGGAAATGGCTAAAAGCGATCATTTTAATTAAACAGTTATCATTGGGTTTGGACCCATTGCTGCTATGTGGACTGCTGCGTCCATTAAAAAAAACTTGAACAAACCTTGCAAGATTCACTTCACAAATATCTGTGAGGTTCACCCACAAGTATAGTTTTGGATCAGTTTGAACCAGAAGTACTATTATTATTTTATTATTATACTCTAAGATCTTTTCAGACTCCAGAATATAATAAGCTGAGGCTTGGGGAATTGCAGGGAATAACCCCCCACAAATACCCACCTTTCCTTGGCTCCTGTGCTGTGTCCCGTCTTCTTTCCCAGGCAATCCCAATAACTTCTGCCTTTGTCACTGATGTTAGAGGCCCCAGATCACCGATGAGCTTTGTGTTTGGGCCTCAAGGATCACATGGACGGCGTTAACATTATGATTCTTTGACAAAAGTGTTTTTTGTTCATATTTTTCCACACCCTCCCTGGTCTCAGATTATTATACTTTGGGGTCTGAAGAGTCTGTGGGAAGTGAACACCAAAGCTTCTAGCGCCTGTACGACAGCCACTAACTCCCCTACTCCACAATGGTCCTGCACTTTGATTGTCTTGCTGAGAAAAGAGCATTACAAATGTTTGTTATATCTATTTGTCATTGTGCCTTAATAGGTGCATCACAATGTATGATAATGTTATTGAGATTACCTTGATGTAAAATATATTGATTCCTCTCCAAATGGCCACCTCGTACAGAAAACTACTTCCTTTCCCAGACAAAATTACCTTTGACAGCTTTCCTGTTTTACCCTATGTTATGAGTATTAGCTATTGTCCTTAAGAAAACCACGGATCTAGAAGACCACTCTATAGTTCAATTTTTCATGTAAAGGTTTCACTGTATTTATGCAGACATTTCTTCTCTGCTCCCTGTAGTACATTGTCATAAAGATGTGGAAGGAGATCATGCTGTCTGGAGTGTAATGGAGTGGTAATACTTGCCTATTAGATAGCTGCAGTACAATGTAATGATAAGACTGAACAATATAGTCTGCCATCATGATTCATACCTGAAAACAGCCATTCAAGGCTACTATTTAATAGCCTGAATAAATTCATAAAATAATCCATCCTCTGCTAATCTGTGCATTACAGATGTCTGCATCAGCCATACTGGAGCCTCTGTGCTCTGTCTATGCCGCTGAAAGACCCTTCACTTTTCTTTGACTGCATCTTGCCTGTATTTCCATCTCTACTGCAAAGGGTCATGATACAGATTACTAGAGATGAGCGAACAGCGTTCGATGAAGTACACGTTCGATCGGATATCAGGCTGTTCGAGATGTTCGATTCCAGTCGAACACCACGTGGCAAACTCACTAAAATTTGATTCCCCTCCCACCTTCGCTGGCGCTTTTTTTGCACCAATAACTGCGCAGGGGAGGTGGGACAGGAACTACGACAACGGAGGCATCGGAAAAAAAATCAGAAAAAGTAATTGGCTGGCTAAATCAGGTAACCTCCAATTTATACAAATAGTGGATTTAATATCTGGTTCATATGAGACTGTGAACTATGTGACTGTGAGACTGGGATAGATGTACTGGCAGGGTTAGCTAGGGATTACCTTTATTTAGGTGGGAATGTCACTCACCTAGCTCTTTGGGGCTCTATCTGGTCGGGATCCCTGTCTGCTTGCGATATGCACGAGCTGACTTTTTTCCATAGGAATGCATTGACCAGTGTTGATTGGCTGAATGCCATACAGAGTACAGCATTCAACAGCCAATCAACGCTGGTTCTGCCGGAGGCTCGTCTGTGAGGAGGCAGAGTCTAAGATCGGACCAGAATGGAGACTGCTGTGGACCGATCTTAGACTCCGCCTCCTCTGGCAGAACCAGCGTTGATTGGCCGAATGCTGTACTCTGTATGACATTTGGCCAATCAACACTGGTCAATGCATTCCTATGCCAAGATGTAGCAGTTCTGGCCGTGCGCTCAGCTCGACTACACCGGAGATGCAGCCGACCCGAGTGCACAGCCAGCACTGATACACCAGAGATGTGAACCCTGCTGCACTCTCAGCTCTGCTGCATCAGAGATGCGCTGAACCTTGCTGCACACTCAGCTCTGCTGCATCAGAGGTGCGCTGAACCCTGCTGCACACTCAGCTCTGCTGCATCAGAGATGCGCTGAACCCTGCTGCACACTCAGCTCTGCTGCTCCTCTTCCCCGTCCGTGTCATAGGAGCTAGTGGGAAAATAGAATGGGATTTGGTGTACCCAATTTACTCCGCAAAGCTTACATATTCACTTCTGGGTTACTAATGCTCACTACATCACTTGATAAATTCTTTGAGGGGTGCAGTTTTCAAAATGTGGTCACTTTCTAGAGGTTTTCACTGTTTTGACACCTCAAGGGCTTTGTAAATGCAACATGATTCCTGAAACTGATCACAGTCAGATCTGACCTCTAAAAGCTCCTTGGCGCGCCTTCCCTTCTGCGTCTCGCGGTGCGTCCATATATTAGTTTACACCCACAAGTGGGATACTATGGTAGTCCGGAGAACTTGCATAACAAATTGTGGGACACATTTTCTCCTTTAACCCCTTGTGAATGTGCAAATTCTAGGGCTAAACGAAAATATTAGTGAAATAAAATCAAATTTGAAAATTTCACCTCCATTTTGTATTAATTCCTGTTAAGCACTTATAGGGTTAAAATACTAGGTATATGTTGTTTTGCCTTATTTAAGGGGTCAGTTTTGAAAATGGGGTGATTTATGGGGGGTTTTAATACAAGGGTCTTTCAAAACCCCTTCATAACTGGATTAGTCCCTTAAAAAATGGGTTTTGGAAATTTCTTGAAAATTTTGAATATTGTTGTTTCAATTGTAAACCTTCTAATGTCCGTAAAAAATAAAAGGGTGACTAAAGTTTGATGCCGACATAAAGCAGAGATCTGGGACATGAGAATTAGGATAGAATTTTGGAGGTCTGACTATCTGTATGCAATGCACATAATTTCAAACTTTATAAATGCATATTTTTCAAAAATTTCCACCAAATTTCCTATTTTTTCATAATTAAACACAAAACATATCAACTAAAATTTACTACTAACATGAAGTACAATATGTTACGAGAAAACAATCTCAAAATCACTTTGGCAAGTTAAAGCGTTCCAAAGTTATTGCCACATAAAGTGACACGTCAGTTTTAAAAAATCGAGCTTGGTCAGGCAGTCAAAAAGTGCCATTGGCGGGAAGGAGTTAAAGGGATCTTATCAGTCAGACACAATTTTTTGTAGGTACCTTGTCAGAATAGTCTTAAGAAAGACTATTCTTCTCCTACCTTTTGTCATCTTCTCCTCACCGCCATTCGATTACCATCCCATTTTTTCTTGGTATGTAAATTAGCTCTTACTTTACATAGGCATATTACAGATCTTTTAATAGTGAAAGTGGATCATACAGAGAAATAGACTTTTATATAGAAAAAGGCCTTTTCTCTGTGGGATTCCATATAAATCTAATTTTATATGGTCATCTATGTATGGATCCTCTATATTTGACACCTAAAGGAGGCTTCTATTGCAGCATCTGACCATACGATTTGTGTCAATTATAAAAGACTATATCGGTTAAGCATTTTTACAGATATGCAACAATATGGTAGCCACGTGTATAACATGTAAATTACATTGTCAATCCAAATTATATTAGGACAAATGAAATAATGAATTCTTTTCAATAATTGTCATTTTTATTTAACCTGCGGTTACATGGAAATCACTTTCAATCTAAGTAAATAAATAGATAATATATAAATAAATGTTTCAATTACACACAGCCTTGACAGGGACTCCCGAGTAAATGATGCCAATTTCTTGAGTAATTTTTGCCCACTAATGCCAGCAGGAGAGTAGACTTTGTCTAATTGATATTTTTCCTCCTTTATGTGCAGCTATGCCAAATGCCTTATATATTAACCTTCAAAAATGCAGATTAAATGCAAATTAGAGTTGCTTAGGAATTAAACTATTCTCTTTCTTCCTGTCTGGCGCTCAGTCAAGGAGGCATGAATGAAGGTTTAGTTTTCCTTTGTTATGAGGCACAGCACTTAGATGAATTTGTGTTACATTGTAAAAGATCATTTATGACATAATTCTCTTATGTTTAACAAATAAACAGATTCATTTATTTACCTTTATCCTAATTATGAGAACAATGACGTAAAGCCCTGAACAGTAGCCATATTTTGTTATATTGTATTATAGTAGCAGGCATAATTTTATCAATGACTGCAAAATATTTAATGAAACATCTTTAAGACAATTGCCAAAAAATTACATTGAAAAGTGTTCGTGGTTGGGATTTCATCTCAAAGAAGTTGGCTAGCATTCATAATCTATGGTATAGGTAATTTAGTCTATTTAAGGGGTAGTTTTCTCAAAGAGGTGGTCATTTGGAGACATTTTACTGTATACAAACAGTGGTGTAGTTATAGGGGATGCAGAGGTAGTAGCTGCTAACAGTCCTGGATCCTGAGGGGGCTCCAAAAGTCTCTCTGCCAAATAAAATATACCACTATTCTAAATGGCACAAAGTAAGTAGCGCCCCTATTACAGATTCTGTATTGTGGCCCACAAACTTCATTTTTATACAGATGTGCCCTGTGCACAGTGGCTAAGTGGTTAGTACTACAGCCTTGCAGTGCTGGAGTCCTGAGTTTGAATCCTGCCAAGGACAACATCTGCAAGGAGTTTGTATGCTCTCCCATGGTCCAAAGACATACTGATAGGGAAATGTAGATTGTGTTCCCTATATGGGACAGTGACTGTCAATGTCTGTAAAGCTCTGCGGATTATGATGGAGCTATATAAGTAAGCATAAATAAATAATAAATTCTTATTTTAAGAAAATTTTCACAAAACAAATTTGATACAATGTTGCTAACAAAACACATTACAAGCTCCAATGCACCATGCAACCACTAGGTAGCCACATTGCATGACAAAATATGCTAAAGATAAAATGATACATTAAACATAAACAGTGCTCCAAAGACATCCACAGGAGCATGTATATAAGGAACAGTTACCTAGATGCGCAATATAATTAAAAAAAAAAAAAATCTTAAAATCTATGCAATTCATTCCTGATGCACATTGTAGAGTCTTTGTTTTAGCTACCACACCTGAACCTACTATAAGGTTTTGCTCTGGTCTCAGTTTCTTTTGACTTTAACCATGGAAAATCTGAATATTGTGATGGCATTAAAGACATGCCTGAAATCGGTGAATTCTGAAGATTGAAATGAGAATCCATTAAACTATTCTTGCTCTTTTGCTGAAATATTGCAACTGACCCTTTCCTGACTCTGTTGCCTATAAAATCTTAATGAGCTTTATCTATGAGGATGAACAAAATGATTTGTTTTCAAGGATTTTCTGAGTTTCTTTAAAAAATAACTTAACAGTAGGAAATGCCATAAAATAGGAAAACAACCAATAATATCTGGTTAAATTTTATACTGCTTTACCCCTGATGCTCTGGTGGTCCAAGATGGTCTTTGCTTTGGTGATAGCATCCAGTATGTCCATAGGACTACTGCAGTGATTGGCTGCAGAACTAATATGGATGAACAGCACATCATTATATCAAGAAGACCCACAGAGTCCATCACAGGGTCAACACTAGAAGGGATTTAACAGGTGATTATAGGTTATTAATAATTTTATTACATTTACTATTGTTGCAAATTTTTTGAACTCCCTGAAATCCCCTCTATGCTGCATATATACCAATGGCAACCCCAATTTTATTTATTATTAGATTTGTATCTTTTTGGCATTCCTATCTATTACAATTTAGTTTTGATTCAGCAAAGTGTAATATTTTCTCAGATAATAGGAGTCAAAGTATGGCATATGGTTGTAGAGAATAACTTATGTTGTCACATCTTTGTGTGAAACCTGACATAATGACTAGATTGGGGTTTGGCAGATTGTTTCTTTCCAACTGTTTAACTATGACTCTGAGGAGTTTTAGTGATTGACATTTCATGTTGGGACATGTAGCTCAGCATCTGGAGAGCTCAAGGTTTATACTATAACTTCAGAGCTAGCTTTTCCAATAACATTATAAGTTATGATAATCCATGCAAAAATTGTCAGATTTTACAAAATCATAATTGTTATGGTTACAGGAAAAGTATAATACCTGTTTTGTTTTTTGCTAATATGAAAACTTCATTGCTGACTATTTGTACAAAATTATTGAGACACCTACAAATAATACCTACAGCAGTTTTTGTGACATCCAATTCCATATGCATTAATGTGGAATGGTACCTCTGTTGTAGATACTAGAACGAGCGAGTAGTATTCGATCGAATACCTTGCTCCCATAGGAATGCGTGTAAGTGGCCGAACACCAAGGGGTTAAGTACATCGAATATTCACTGCGCTTAACCCCTTGGTGTTTGGCCGCTTACATGCATTCCTATTGGAATGGGATATTCGATCAAATATTAATTGCTCATCTCTAGTAGATACCACTCTTCTGGGATGACTTTCTACGAGATTTGGAGCGTGTGCAACTTTTTGCCTATTCATCCATAACAGTATTTGGAAGGTCAGAGACAAATGTTGGACGAGAGTGCCTGGATTGAAATCTCCATGATAGTTCACTCTAAAGATATTCGATTGGGTTGAAGTCTGGGCTTTATGCAGGCCAGTCAAGTTTGTCCACACTAGACTTGCCAAAATATAGCTTTTGCGTACTCAGAAAGGGGTGTTACCAAAACTGTTCCAACAAAGTTGAAAGCATATAACTGACTTGGTATGTCTGCGCCAGCTCTTAAAATATCAACCCTATGGCATTATTCCTTCGCCATTGAACTTTACAGTCGGCAGAATGAAATAAAGTTCTCCTGGCATTCACAAAACCTATTTAAATCCTATTTAAAAACAAATATATAAGACCCATTTCGCATATTTCATGCGGATAGGGAAACACAGATGTGGAGAGAAAAGTCCTGCAAGCAGCACTCTTCTTTCCGCACTTTTTGTGCAGAAACCACATGGTTCCCATTATAGTCTATGGGGTCATCTGGTTTCCTAAAGTATCCGCTTTTTTATGTGGATTAGGTTTCCGTTTGGGGAGTCTCCAAGTGGACTCCCTGAATGGAAACCCAGACACAGATGTGAAACAGGCCTTACACAGTTTTTTCTTTTCTAAAACATATTTTCTTCTGAAAGTCCTTCTTAGGCTTGGCAGTGCTGCAAATAAGTGGCTGTCTTCTGTTTGTACTTCAGATGGGGATAAGACTGGTGGAGATTATAATTGCTCTGTAGGAACAGTTTTGGACATCTCCTTGAACACACAGCCAAGTCAGTACTTCTGCCTTGATGGTACTGAATAATTTAGCTAAATTACTCACACATCAACTCATATTTTCTCAATATTTTATCTGCTTCAATAAGTTAAAGTATGATGTAATGTTCTGTATCCATAGGAAACGTTTTAGAAACATAATCATACTTTGAAAAATGACTCCACATACTTAGTCATCATTGATGTATCAATAGGAAATTAGCATTTACAGAGGAAAAATCGCCACGTTTGACCATTGGAGATTTTTAGACCCGTTCCCAGATAGTTTAGATTGTAGGACTCTTTAAGCTGCCATAGATCTAACAAGCTGGTTGAACTTTTATTGTACATTTGAAAATGTTAGCAATTCATCTTTTATGTAAATAGACTGGTTGTGATTTAGTACAGCTTTAAATTGCTTAATAATTGTGATTGATTGCCATTTTATTTTATTTTCATCTACTTGAGTTAATGCAAATGAAACACTTAAAAATTATACTATTGACAGCAGCTACGGACTAATTTATCTCTGTATTTATAGAATACATTCAGCAGTAAAATGTCACTCCCTCCTACGGTCTAATTATGTAGTCTTAATTGGGACTGCTGGGACCTTTTTAGATTCTATCCTTCTTTTAACACTTTTAAGACATCTCCTGAATTGTTTCTTAAAGTTCTAAATTCTGTTTTGCTAAATTTTGTCAAAGCAAATAGACAGAAGAACATAAGGAGTAAATATCACATGCTAGTCTAATACTAGATGTGATCATTACATACTACAAAAATGTTAATGGCATGTTTGTGTTTAAAAGAACCTGTCAGCGTGATTTTTCCCATACAACTTTCACCAGTACCGAACAGGGCATATCACCTTTTGTGTCCACTCCCTTGACTATAAAACCCTAATTTACATATTGAATAAAAGTGGAAGCAATGCTTAGCCATTATAAAGGCCGCATTGAGATGCCCTATTATATACTGACAACAGCTGTAGTGGCAGAATCATGCTGACAGGTTCCCTTTTAGGATGGGACCCCATGTGGCGTAAAAACCATGATTTACCTGTGGCGGAAATGTCTTGGGTAAAATCACGGTATTTTATAGTCAGAGCAAAGTGGGTGGGATTCTAGTGAATCCCTTGCCCACATTGCAGTAAAAACATGCTGCAATTTCTAGAACCGATTCAATTTTGGAAATCGCAGCATGTCAATTATACCTATGGAAACACCGGGAGTTTCCTGATAGCTATAATTGAAACAGTCTACATAGGAAACCTCTGCAAACTTTCTGTCTTCAGCACTGCAGGAAGAATGGCAAAGTGTTGCCTGTATGGTTTTTCCCGCAGTGCTTTTTTGCTGCAGGACATCCATGGGGCATTAACATTGGGAAGTGTTTTTCTATCTGATGTAATACTTTTATTTGGAAGTTGGTTTGTTACTGCACTATACCCATATAGACCTGCTACATATACATACAGCAATCATATATACCTTACTAATAGAGAGCTTTATTAGATTTCCCTACTTTGTGGCCAGTGGATAGAGAAGTCTAGTGGAAGTTGATCACATGCTGTTGTTTTCAGGGGCAATAAAAGTTTATTCAAGGATTTCCTATCCTCAGGGTGTCAGGAATAAACCCTTGGACAATAGACAGGGGATTGGCCAAACATGTACCAATTCCACCTGTCCAATGTGGTTAGGGTTGCGCACCAGAAGGGGGTCACAGTTCATTTATTTTCTATCGTGCCACATTACAATTTTAATATATATTTTTTTAACATTCAGATGGGACCACAGTTCATTGATTTCCAATTTAAAGTTTTCAATCTGTTTATAATCTAATTCCAAACAATATCTCGACATACTAGCAGAATCCTTTGCAATTCCTCAACCCCACTGAGGGGTTACACTTAGGCACAAATAGGATAGTTAGTATACTACTAGTAATGACATCATGTTCTGTGTAGAAAAGCTTAGCTTGGGATGTGCATATCTATCCAGCCAATAGGATGGGAAAGGGAAGGCACATCTGTATACAGTAGATGTGTCACTCTCTGTCTTTCTCCTTGGCTTGAGATATATTGGGATACAACGTGTGAGATGAGCAACACTGAAACAAATATTGTGGCACAATGCCCAAAAGGACAAAGCCAAAGGTTTTTGTTTAGTTTTTTTTAAAGACTGATCATTTCCTTCCGCTCAACTTTGAATATCATAACCTAAGAGGCAAGATAAGGAAAGATATCAGCCTATATACCGTAAGAACAGAAACAGATATATTAATGAATTACTATTATGAATTGACTTATTTTTCTTTCTTATACTAGACTGTTCTCTTGAAACAGGTCTTTTCTCAATAGCTCTTTTTCGGTATTTTTTATCCATAAAAAGCCTCAGTTACTCTGTGTTTCATTTAACTGTGACAGCAATAATAGAGAAATACTTTTCTTGCTGCTACACACCTTTTTACTTTACAGGCTTAAGTATCTCCGGAGCGAAACTCTGCTTATTAAAGTTTAACAAATATGATGCTATTTTTCATCTTGCTGTTGCAGCCTGGAGGCTCCGATATTGGTTCCCTTAAGATAGATATCTGCTTTCTGATTAGCTTTATATACTGAAATGATAGTCATTAGAACAGCAAGTATGTTCTCTGCAATGAAGCTTCAGGTTTTGCAGAGTGCTTTTATGAACTTCTCCTGTTTGAGAATTCTTGCCAGGCTCAACTGTCTGGTAAGCAGCCAATGGAACAGAACAGCTACAGTGGCAGTTTGCTACTGGGTGCTCTTCCACATCATATGCTTTGCTAATTTTATTGTTTTTTTCACTGCAAAGACTGGACTGTGACTCTTATGTCATTGAAAGTCAAGTAGTAAAAGTTTTGAAGGCCAAGTTCTAAAATAGCAAGTGTTTAAAATACATAAGTGTCAGTGTTCTGCATTGAGGTATATATATTAGCATCTGTCTCCTTTAGGCCACTATCCTCAATAAACACCCCACATAACCCAGGAATCATTTTAAAAAGTCAAAAAATCAACAGGTTAGGAAAGGTTGCATATGTTTTTTGTTTACAGTTTTTGCAGTAGGTAGTGTTCTGCGTGTTCTACTTCTTTTCTTTTTTTAATTCTAAACAGATGGTTTGTGTGTGTGTGTGTGTGTGTATATATATATGAAGAGCTCAACGGAAAAATGGCCTAAGTCCACATTTTGTCATATTTCAAATTATTACCTAGAAAGCTTCTTTGTACCTCGTTCTATGCCTTGGGTTTACAAGGTACCTAGGATTAATGACCTAAGTCCATATATTTCAATGCAGAAGAATTTACATTCAATGGAATAATGGCCTAAGTCCAATACAAACTTACTTACTTCACTCTCGTTGGTCATTTTTTCATTGAAATCGTGACTTCCGGTCTGTTGTTTATATTAGTGTAAAAACTTTGTCTTATTGTTTAAAAGGCTCTAAATCGACTTTTGCACATATTTAGCGCCGAAAAGGGAGGCAGGTAATTATTATTCTTCATCGTTTAATAATAGTAGTAATTAATTAATAATATTAAATAAATAATATTTATACATGAAGCTGCAATTTTTTTAATAAATAATACAATTTATGATTAGGATTAACGGTGTTCATTAGCTGATTACATTGGATAGATATATTCCACAATAATGCCCGTTTGCTTTAGGCTAAAACTTTAAATTTCGTTTTTCTCACAATATTGATTTTTGGACTTAGGCCATTTTTCCGTTGAGCTCTTCATATATATATATATATATATATATATATATATATATATATATATATATATACCGTGCAGGAGGTTAGGCGAGGGGAGGGGGAGGTAGGCTACTTACCTTCCCCATCCTCACAGCAGCGCTGGTGCTGCTGTTGATTGCATTGGTGGAAGTGGTGGGCGGGGCTTAGCGAGGCTGCCGGCAGTTGCCAGGGAGCCTCACTTTGTTGGCATTACAGCCAGCTGAATGCTGTGCACTGTGTTCCATGTGTACAGGTAAGCTGGCTGCAGCCTCTGCTGTGATACTGGCTGCTGTGGGATGAACTGGGAGAGTCAACTCCCCGAAGCATAAGCACAGCGGACATCTCCCAGCTCATCCTTCAGCAGGGACAGTGGATGCAACCTACGGTATCAAAGCAGAGGCAGCAGCCGGCTTTCCTGTGCACACCAAACATTATGCACAGTGTTCAGCAGGCTGCAATGGTTTTTGGGGGATGCCTCATTTTCGGGGGTTGCTTTATATTAGGCAATTAAACAGAAACCTCCCCCATGCCTTATTTTCAGAGAATGACCTATTTTCGGGGAAACACGGTGTGTGTGTATATACATATATATGTGTGTGTGTGTGTGTGTGTGTGTATATTTGAGCCTTAAATAGTGGTTTAATTTTTTTTACAAAGTGCACACTTTTGTGTACATGTTGCAAACAACCCTGTATACGCTTTTGCAAACCATTTACCATAAAATTTTGCAAGTAGACCTGATTGAAATTATTCCTGTTTTGTGTCTTTGTGCAGACTTATGTATCTACTTAGTTACAGATAACAAACTAGATCTACGTTTGCTGATCGTGTAACCATGTGGTAAACCACGTTGTGTGTCCAAAATAAGTAGATGGAAGAAAGTAACACAAAGCCTAAGACCTGGTTCACATCTGTGTTCGGTAATCCGTTTGGGGAGTCCACTTGGGAACCTCTCGAAAGGAATACCGAACGCATTGACAAGCGGTGAGCCATAGACTATAATGGGGTCCGTGTTTCTTCCGCACGATATCCGCATGGAACATGCAGAGAGAAAAGTACTTCATGAACTACTTTCCCCGCCACATAATTTGTGCGGACACCACGTGGAAAACACACGGACCCCACTATAGTCTATGGCGTCTGTGTACTTTCATTGCTCGGCACTTTGTCACTGCATTCAGTTTTCCGTTCAGAAGGTCGCCAAGCGGACTCCCCAAACCGAATATGGAATGCAGATGTGAACCAGGCCTTAGGCCGGGTTCACACGGAGTATTCTGGCTCGTCATTTGGTACGTAGACGCCGCGGGAGGATTTGCGGGCCGTATACGCTCCCATTGTTTTCAATGGGAGCCGGTACCGTACACGCGGCGCTATTTTGCGGCCGTGATTTTGCGGCGGCCGCAAAATAGCACCGCGTGTACGGTACCGGCTCCCATTGAAAACAATGGGAGCGTATATGGCCCGCAAATCATCCCGCGGCGTCTACGTACCAAATGACGAGCCAGAATACTCCGTGTGAACTTACCCTTAGTCTACAAACAGATCTAACTTTAAGTCTGTTCTCATGTAGACATGGTATGTAAATGAACTAAAGCTTGAAAAAGAAAAAAATAAGTTATTTTAATCGTTTAAACAATTTTGCATTCTATATAATATCATGACTAGTAAGTACTGGGTCTATATCTATGTTGCCTTTGCATATTTCTCACTATTTATTCCTACGGATATTCAAATAAGTTGAATCCAGAATAATGTTTTTATTTTAAGCTACACCAATTTATATATTTGCAAAGGCGTCATTGTACAATGACAGCTCTTAAAATGTACCACATAGTGAGACAAAAATTCCATGCCTGAGGAGCAGGAAAGTCACACTTTAAATGTTACAAAAGTGTGATGTTGCACTTTACCATGTCATTTTCTCTTCATAAAGTCCTTTTTCTGATCATTGAAGCCAAAACTGCTGGTTACATGCAGAAAATACAGTACTTATGTCAGCGCCATCACTTCTTTATCATTTATCTAATAAGCTTAATGCACACTTTAGCAACCTGGCCTTTTTCATGTCATCTTTGCAATCACATGACACGTCTTACTGGATAGATTCAATAAAGGTACATTTCTGACTTCTGGAGTAGTGATAGTAAGGAATGTCTCAGAAAGTAATAAGAAAAAGTTTAAAGGAGATATTTTGGATTACTTTACAGTACATCATATAGAAAGTTTATTTTTTAAAGTTTTTATTTTAGAAACCTTCTATATAATGTACAGTAAAGTAATACAAAACTGGGATCGGTCAGTAATGTAAGAATTTATAGGGATCTTTTTTTGGAAGAGATACTAAATCTAACCTTTTAATCTTAATCCTTTTAACAGTTTATGCAATATATCACAGATTAACTAAAATCGGGGCCACACGGTGGCTCAGTGGTTAGCACTGCAGCCTTGCAGTGCTGGAGTCCCTGGTGTTCAAATCCTGCCAAGAGTAAAAAGCCATCTGTAAGGAGTTTGTATGTTCTCCCCGTGTTTGCATGGATTTCCACCCCATATTCCAAAAGACATACTGATAGGGAAAAATGTACATTGTGAGTAGAGATGAGCGAACACTAAAATGTTCGAGGTTTGAAATCTGATTCGAACAGCCCCACACTGTTCTAACGGGTTTCGAACCCCATTATAGTCTATGGGGGGAAATGCTTGTTTCAGGGGTATGCAACATTTGATCAAATTCTACTTACCAAGTCCATGAGTAAGGCTCGGGCTGGATTCTTCTCCCTGCACAGCGTCCCCCCGTCCTCTTCCGGCCTTGAATTTACTCTGCTAGGCATCGGGCATAGGCAGAGCCGACTGCGCATGCCCGCGCTACAAGAAAATGGCCGCTTACAGTGTAAGGGGCCATTTTCTTGTAGCGCGGACATGCGCAGTCGGCTCTGCCCAGGCCCGATGCCTAAGCAGAGTGAATGCAGAGCCGGAAGAGGATGCGGGAACGCTGCGCAGGGAGAAGACTTCTAAAGGTAAGAGAAGAACCAGCGATGATTGGCCGACTGTATAGCATTCTGCCAATCAATGCTGGTTCTGCATCGAATCTTAACTTCGAACAGCTAGTAGTATTCGATCGAGTACGAGTATTTCGAATACCGTAGTATTCGATCAAATACCTACTCGATCGAATACTATTTGCTCATCTCTAATTGTGAGCTCTATGTGGGGCTCACAATCTACATTTAAAAAATAAATAAAGATTAACTAAAATCAAAGAAGATGCAGAAAAGGTAAAATACCTGTGGCACAAGAATGAAACAATTTAATAACTTACTGTATTTGGCTGTACCCCCCCCCCCCCAACATGTGACTAATTCACTATAGCTCTACTGCACTTTTTGCTGATTTTCAGTACCATTAGTGAAAAACACAGAGGAAACAATCTGAGAGTTCAGAAAACTTGTGAAAGTTGTGAATTATATTGGATATAATTGTTTTGTATATAAGATACAATACATGTATTGCTTTTTATACTGTGTACACCAAGAAAGGCACCAATACTGACTGGTTCAGGATTAGAATTCACACTAGGACATAATCATTATACAGATCACTATTTATAAAATCTTCTGCAACTTAAATTTTTTTTTCTAAAATTTATTATTAAATGAGAATGTAATTTGGTGTAGTATGCAAAATAAATGATAAGTACAGTGTAAATGTTTTGCTAATCCAAATGAAACGTATGTTGTGCCATCTGGAAAAAGCCCTGCAATTCTTCAAGAGAATGTATCAATCATTCTTCTTCCTACCTGTAAGCACAAGACACTAGAAAACAATCATATACAGTTGATACATGTGAAGAAAAAGTGCTATAAAACTAGGTTAGAGGCGTAAGAAATGAGTGGTTCGCTCTTTCGACACACGGACACTTAAGCATACAATGAATGACAGGACATAGTTTGGTGTCAGGATGGCGTCTATGTATATGATTTGATTGGGCAATTTTGGAAAAAGTTTAGACCTGTGATCTCGGGCTCCTTGCTGGACAGTGGATACATGATGGTGAAACAGTGTAGCCTCACATTCTGACATCCTTATAATTGTTTACTATATTATTTTCCCATTTACCACCCAGTTCATCCCCCACCTGGGGATCTATTCCCAAATATTAGGTTGTCTAGGAAATTGAAAACCTCCCATCAATTGTTCAGGCTGGTTGCACATGCTGTTTTTTGTTGTTACCATATGCTTTAATTTATTATTTCTACAACCTTCTCCTATGTTAACCCTTGCTTTCTCATCCACTTCCACCCACAGACTTCTGCTATTAACCAGGGTCACATCTCCCTTGAGGCAAGATGAGCATCTCACCTCAGGCGGCAGGTGACAGAGTCCCTGAGTGGGCAGAGCCTACAAGTGGATCAGGTGCAGACCCTCCAGAGGTCTACCACATAGGTTCCCCACAGGTAACAGGAGCACTATATCCTATCACTTGTGGGGGAACTATTAGGGGCTGTTCACATGGCAGAATATGAAGAGGAATTAAAGCAGAATCCGGCCTCAGCTTACTCTGCGCTTTCTAACCCTCCCCCCTTTTCACTTGCAGATTAGACTAAGATAAATGGGGTGAGAAAACAGGCAGCAGATAAGTTAGAATCAGCCTTGTCATGAACAGTATTGTCTTTACCTCAGAGTCTCTTCTTTCTGATTTCAACATAGAGATATGAACATCAATAATGTAAATGTAGGATTTATATCTTTATTACTGTGTATTTCCCTTGACTTTTTTTGAGCATCATTTGTATCAGTGAGTTTCTTTCCCTTGGTTGCATGTTGAATATCAGTGTTAAAATGCTTAATAAAACAGTTCAAAAAATAGAAGCTTCTACACAAACAATGTATGGAAGTCGATTGGGCAGAAACATTGCAGTGATTTTATATCGCTAGTCCTATTTGTAGTTAAAATAGAAAATGCTGTTTTTATGAGCAATATAATAAAATCATTCCTTATTTAAACACATGGCTTCACTATTATTAAAGAGTTTTCCAGGGCTTGTAAATTGATGACCTATCCTTAAGATAGGACGGCAATTGAAGATCTGGTGAAGTCGAATACTCTGGACTGGACTGTTGTGAGTGAACTGCTTCAATCAGCAGCACCTCTCCTTCATCACCTTCATCTGTCACATGGCCTGAGCACACATCATTACAAGTGAATGGGCTGAGTTGTAACTCCAAGCATGGCATTGTGCTCGGTAAGTACTAAAGAGGCTCCAGCTCTCATGTAAACCCTGTAACCTCTTCAAAGAGCCGATCGGCCCGTAGCCTGGGTTCTGGACCTCTGGTGATCTTTAATTGATGACTTATCCTGATATTAGGTCATGGAATATTTTTTAGCCTGGAAACCCCATTTAAGCTAAAGTGGATCCTTCCTATTTGGATGCAATCTAATCCTTAAAGGGGATGACATTCCAAGTTCAGGCCTGTCCACAGGATGTGCTTATAACTGCAGCTCGGTGCCATTCACTTCGCAATGAAGCTGAGCTGTAGTACCACACACTATCCATGGACAGATGTTATTCTGTTTATACAATAATGCAGCCATGTTGTTTTGTAATCCTATATCATCCCTTTAACCTCGTTTAACCTGATTTCTTTTATTTTAACCCATCCAAACTCAAAGATAAGCATTTAGTAGTCGCTTATCTGACAAACTGCTAAAATAATCAATAAAATAATAAAATAAAAAAGTTGAATGATCATGAGACCCCCTTTACCTTATGTCATTTATGTTCAGAATAATCATTGCACCACAAAAGAGTAAGTTGGAGACATTCCCTAAGGAAATCTTAGAGAATATTTTAGAGATCTTATCCTACTTTTGATATAGAAAGTTTTTAGGTAGAATGATTCTTGCATATGTGATGTGCAAGGAACCTAAATGTTGCATGAGTTTTGACAGTTGGGAGATAGTTAACTGCACAAAAGCTACAGTGAAAATCTGAATGAACCTCATCATATTAAGGATCATATTAAGGACTATTTTTACTAAAGTCTCAAACATATTTCTGGCGTATTATTTAATAGTAAGCCTTTTTTTTCTTAAGAAATGTAAGCAAAATAACATACATTTACATAATGCTATCTTACTGACGGTATGTACTTACGACTCTAGAAAGAGTCTAAAGGTCTAGAAGAAACTAGATTATTGAGTTAATTTATAAATATACAAGTATTTTAATTGTGTTGGCTTAAAGTTTTTGTAATTTGTGATTAATAATGTATGACTATAAAAATACAAAATATTAATAAAATATTTGCTTTTGTTTAGATAGTCCAAGTTAAAAAAAAAAAAAAAAAAATTGCTGCAGTATTTACTTCGGCTTTATTACAGACATTCATAAAACCCACGATAAAGGTTAAAAATGTTGGCTGATTCTTTATCCGCTGTGTTTCTAAATGTTAAGCCGTAGGGCATTGAGCAAAGTTAGGAGATGGAGGAAAGGAAAATTGACATTAACCTCCATCGAGCTCTTAAGCTAACCTTAATGAAATATAAGTAAATAACACAGTCACAGGAATAGACCAAGGTGGGGAGAAAATGGAGAAGAATACAATTATACTAGCAGACAAAAATGGTCAATTGCTTAAAAACCAATGGCAATCTTTATGCAAGCATGTTCTTTTTTAATTGTTTGTCTTTTTCTTTAGTCATTATATTACCTGTTAGATAGATTGATGAAATATTTTCGTAAAAAAAAAAAAAAATCACACATCAGTGATCAGGGCTAATAGGTTCTTTACAGTGGGTCTGCATTTTGTACCTGTGGGCACCATGTGTGCCGCCATATGGTGCTATGAATGTGACTGTAATACAGCTTAAATTGTAATATACATGCTATAGTTTTATTTGTCATAGATTACATATGGATTTATGAGAACAAAAAAATTCTGAGTACTTCTTTTTGGGCCACTCAATGGTACTATAAGGACCCAAAGCTGTCTATAGGGCCTTAATTCCCATCCATAAAAAAACATATTCATAATACAGTCATGTACAGGAGAACTTCAGTATTATTAAATGATTATGACAATAAATGAAAATGACAATGATGTGAATATAGTTTCCATTAACAGGTGCTGTACCTTGATGGAAAAGACATTGTTGTAAACGTATCAAATAAAAAAAAAAAAAAATGTTCGTTATGACTGATTACATTTTAAGTATCATTTTTTAGAAAACTTTCTGAAAATGAAATAAGTAATTTGACTGCTTACTTTCCATAACTGTTCCTTTGAATTTGAAATAAAGATGATTACTTTTTAGGTTTCAATGGCAAGTATGAATTGTAGTCTATTTGTACGTGAAGTAGAAGTAGAGTAGCAGATGACATGTAGCATGGCATACCTACCTGTATTTTGTGCCTTATAATATCAAATTTATTGTGCACATTTGCAAATATTTAATAAAATCACTATGTCCACTGGTACCCTACTACTAGCCTTTTTCAGAGATCATGTTATACATATTGTAACGTCTCTGCCTGTTCAGCACTCTGCTCGTGCGGTATGGTGCACAAGGTATGTTCAGTTATTATTCCTTGCTTTAGGTTCTTCTTGTATTGTCTGAACACTGTCCTACTCCCTCATCTCTGTAATTGGTTTTCCACTATACCCATATCCTTCACTTTGGTTTCCCTCTGCCCCTCTAATAGTTAATCTTATTCTTACCTGTGTGATTGACAGCCTACCCACCAATGAAGTCTATGGCGAATTCTGGACTTCCTATAAACAGATAACAGCCCACACAGGTTTGCTGGCTATTATGACTTTGTCCTTGCTAAGTGTTCTACTGACTCTTATTATACTGTTCTTACTGATTTCTGACTTTAGGCTTTTCTTGTGACTACTCCTTTGAATTATGATTTGGTACTGCTTTGTCTCTATGGTTTTGAGTCTTGGCTTGCTGACTCCTCCTCTGTGATATGTTGTATTGTCCACATTTAGTGTTTTCACTTATATAGAGAAGGGACTGCCGCCAAGTTGTCTCTGTCATTAGGACAATTGTGGCAAGTAGGTAGGGACAGGTTGTGTTAGGACTCCTTTCTCTCTGGTTCCAGCAGCAGCACTATGGAATTGTATATATATTTGTATTGATAAACTAAAGAGAACTATGTCACTCTAATTAGATTTAATCAATCTCCTTTTACAATCCATTTACACATTAATTTATTTTTAAACTATCAGATCTCCAGCTCCTAATATTGTTGGGAGCATAAATAAGACTTTGTTCACACTTGCTGAAAAAGCAGTTTTTCATTTATGTAATTATGGCTTATGATATCATGCTTCATTGGCTTATCATTCTGTCAGGTTTCTGCTTTATATTACTACATAGTATAGTGCAGTATTCTATGCTTGTAGAAACAAAGAAGAAATGAAAAAGGAATATACGAAACATATGTATACAGCCTATGGAACACAAGTACACATTCTGCTAGACGACAAATTCTGCTCTGCAGCATACCTGTGTAATACAGTATATTAATGGAAATGGATATCTTTACATGTCTTGTACTGTAATCATTTTGTCTATATCTCTTCTCAATGGAAGGTAGGAGTAAGGAATAAAATTAACAATGCAGAAACTGTTAAGGGGTATAACTTATATTGACTCTATTTTGTATTAGTGAGTTCTCAAACCAATTGCTTTTTGATGCTATGAACTCCTGAATCTATTATGTAAATGGGTGTATGCTTGCTATGCCTCATTGTCTAGACTTCTATTGTATAATATATTTTGATCATTAGCTGAGTGACAATCCTCTGTGAAGTTACATTAATGCAACTACAACCAACATTAGTAATGAATAGGAAGGAAATTATTACGGAGGTTGGGATCAATTGTAAATTAATATGTTTTGTGTTACCGTTCTATGGAAAATGTACAATGGCTTTGTTTGGAGTGTTTATTCATTTTAGTGAGCAACTTGTCATTTACTAAACTTTTAAAAGGATTATTTATTGGTATATTGTATGAAATACAATGAGGAAAGAAATGTTGGAAAGATTTCACTGAATGTAATTAAATCTCAATTTACTAAATATGAAATGACTGTAGAATGGAAGGTTGAGTCTTTTATGTAATGGCAATTGTAATGTAGGAAATAAGGAAAAGGCCTGCAATTAACATGCTTGGTTTTTAATTGGTTAGAAACTCTTAACTTGTGTTATTTAAGACTTTGTTCATATAGATAATAGTTTCATGCACTAAGTTCTAGATCTCATGTACAAGACCAAGTTATGTGCATGAGATGTCGACTGTAAATCCACATGTAACCAATTTTTGTAATTAACTATTTTGGTTGCACAGAACAATATTAGACTTAGGTTTTATGTTATTTCTTATGTTAAAACAAATACTTTACGAATAACCTGAAAACTCCATGTACGGTATTGAGAAACTATTAAGACACAATGTTCAATGACGTCTGATTATTTTATCTAGATCTGTGTTTAGATTCCAACTGGAACCCAATGCCATTAATGATTTGTAGGAATTTTTCTCACAATTGTTTTAACAACCATCTATTTTCAAGTATTATAATAAAAATGATTTTACGTCTGCTTTCTTCTTAAAACAATGCCAAATCTGTCTACAGGTTGTATGTGGTATTCTCAGTCCTCAATCCTATTCACTATAACTGAACTGTACTATGATACCAGGCACAAACAGTGGACAGATGTGGTGCTGTCCTTGGAAAAAGGCAGCCATGTTTTTTAATCTTTCTAGAAATGTTTCCTAGTACAAGTAAAAATTTCTAATAATATATATTAGATTTTTTTCCACTTATGACAGCAATTTCAACATGTTTAATGTATGTTTGATGTTCTTTAAATATTCTTTTTATAAATGATAATATTCTATAATTCTACAATTTGTCCTAGTAATTGCAAGCTTCTATACACTGTGTTGTGACAACTGTCTACAGTGCTTCTAATTTTCTGCTTTATAATCCTATTAATTGAGCTAGAGACTAGTCGATGTGGGTGAATGCCGGAAATAGCATTCCTTTATAACCTGTATTTGGCAGTGAGAATGGAATGTATTGGCTTGGAGCACAGTCAAATGTTCGTAAAAAGTGCAGCATAATTGATGTGTCCATACTGTCACATTAATCTGCTTTTGTTCAAACAGTGTTTCTCACCCTACCTGAACTTGTACTTCTGACATCAAATGATTGGCCACACTTCTAATCTGCTAATCATGCTGAAATATTTGCTTGTATTATAAGTCAACCATTTTGATGTGTACAATTCATAATTCACATAATAATTCTGTCGTGCTCTACTTTGTGCTATAATTGTAATACATCAAATGTATAAAATGCTGTTTGAAATATAAAGAAAAAGACTGATTAGAATTATTATACTTGTGACATTGATACGATATATGCAGCACTTGAACTTAGCCATTTGAGCTTGCAGCCCAAAGAAGAAATATCTCTCTCTAAAATAAATAAATATATATATATATATATATATATATATATATATATATATATGTCATAACACAGACAGATAGAAATGGTATGATTAGATACTGTATTTAGCTATAAGAGTAGATAAAAGTCCTTCCCCTCTGCTCTATTCCCTATAAAAGCAGGATGATCAATTGGATGAATTGCAAGCCAGCTAGGCTGTTCTGACCTAGCTGTTAGGAGGTGTTGGGAGCAGTTGTTATGTGAGGTCATGCGCGTGCGACACACACACACACACACACACACACACACACACACACACACTGAACAGGCTCCAGTAGACCCAGATGGTCCACCAGTAGAGATGATTGTTTTATCTATTGACATAGTTATATGATTACATAGTAGATGAGGTTGGATAAAGACATCAGTCCGTCAAGCCCAACCTTTAACCGTACATAACCCATACAGTGTTTATCCAGAAGAAGGCAGAAAAAAAAACATGAGTCATGCCAATTGCCCCATTTCAGAGGTAAAAAAAATTTCATCTCGTCCCCAGCTGGCAGTCAGTATAAAACCCTGGACCAAATTTTTCTTGAAATCTAGAACTCATAGCTCATAATTTTATTCTCTTCAAGAAAGGCATCCAGGCCCTCTTTGAACTTTTTCAATGAATTCACCATCACCACTTCCTGGGGCAGAGAGTTCCAGAGCCTCACTGTTCTTACTGTGAAGAATCCCCTTCCGTGTTTCTGGTGAAACTTTCTCACCTCCAGATGTAGAAGATATCCCCTTGTCACTAGCCTAGGAGTAATATAAATTCGTGTCCCCTCCCACCTTCCCTGGCACTTTTTTTGCACCAATAACTGTGCAGAGGAGGTGGGACAGGAACTACGACAACGGAGGCAGTGAAAAAAATTGAAAAAACCCATTGGCTGCAAAACATGTGACCTCCCATTTATAAGAATAGCCAGCACACTCTTCGTGTTATTTGCGGTGAGAAATAGGGAGAGAGATCTGCTGAGGGCTAGATAGCTTCTAGTAGTTAGGGAAAAACTGAAGAACAACAGCTCTTTTCACAGCTATACACTGCAGGGAGAGGAGTTGAGATTTCAACGGGGTGTCTCCCCAAATCAGGGATACAGAGCAATTCAGTCCAGCCAGATACGCCGAACCCAGCTTTGGAGCCAGTGTCCCCCCAAACACCTAACAGGGATACAGAGCAAATCAGTTCAGCCAGATACGCTGAACCCAGCTTTGGAGCCAGTGTCCCCCCAAACACCTAACAGGGATACAGAGCAAATCAGTCCAGCTAGATACGCTCTACTCACTCCAAGGGCCAAAAACACTGCCGGTGCAAGGCTCTACTCACTCCAAGGGCCAAAAACGCTGCAGGTGCAAGGCTCTACTCACTTCAAGGGCCAAAAACAATGCTTTTTAAAGGCTCTACTCACTCCCAGGGCCAAAAACACTGCCGGTGCAAGGCTGTACTCACTCCAAAGGGCCAAAAACACTGCTGGCGCAAGGCCCTACTCACTCCAAGGGCCAAAACACTGCCGGTGCAAGGCCCTACTCACTACAAGGGCCAAAAACGCTGCATGTGCAAGGCTCTACTCACTTCAAGGGCCAAAAACAATGCTTTTTAAAGGCTCTACTGACTCCAAGGGCCAAAAACACTGCCGGTGCAAGGGTCTACTCACTCCAAAGGCCAAAAACACTGCTGGTGCAAGGCTCTACTCACTCCAAGAGTCAAAAACACTGCCGGTGCAAGGCTCTACTCACTCCAAGGGCCAAAAACACTGCTGTTTAAAGGCTCTATTCACTACAAGGGCCAAAAACTAAATCTCTGCAGTTTACAGGCTCAACTCACCCAAAGGGCCAAAAACTAAATCTCTGCTCTTTAAAGGCTCAACACCTTGCAGAGGTTTTGTCGTCATTTCTTGGGGTATCATAGTGGACTTGGTGACCCTCCTGAGTCGAATGGTGGGTTCCCCTGAAACTAAGCATTTTTCCCCATAGACTATAATGGGGTTCAATATTCGATCGAATAGTCGAATATTGAGCGGCTATTCAAAATGAATAACGAACATTGAATACGTTACTGTTTGCTCATCTCTAATTCATAATAATGATTTGGGAGATTGATAACTTTTCTTTATGCAAAGATAAAACTTTGTACTCTATCTACTTAAACCTAGGAAAACCATATACATACAAATATACAAACATATGTAGATTATTATATATATCAGACAATAGTACACATAGTTGACTAGTATACTTCCCCTGCTGTTCATAAACAGGAAATTGTATGTTGTAATTCCCATATCTTAGATACCGTTCAATGTATAAAAACAAGTAGGAGATGCTCTTATCTATTGTGTAATGACCTAGAGCATCGATTTAAGTAATATGTTTAGACAAGAAGACAAAAGACCATTTCATAATAAGGATATGGAACATTTGTCTGAAGATTTGCAGAACTAATCTTTATATATTATTCAAAATAAGGAGATAGATAATGTATTATATTTACATTTAATAATCTAATAGTGTAAGTAATGTACATTATATTTTAATGTTATATTCTAATAACATAATTAATATATATTATATTTGAAGAAGTTGTACAGTTTCAACAAATAAATGTTATTGTTAGTACAATTAAAAGTTGTACAACTTTCCAATATACTTTCTGTATCAATTTCTCACGGTTTTCTAGATCTCTGCTTGATGCCATTCTTTGTTACTTCCAGTGCATAAACAAACAATAACATTTATTTGCTGAAACTGGGCAACCCCTAAAAGGGAAGCTGTCACCTTGAAAACCCTAAGCAATCTGTAAGCATTATCCTATAGCAGGCGAAGCTGAACAGACTGATTCATGGGAAATTATTCAGCATAATTTATTACATTAACTGAATGTGATCTTATATACTTAGTGCACGGTCTCACTCAGTGATTGTATGAAATATGCATCTGGCGGTCAGTCCACCCACTGGACTCCTAAGTATACAGAAAGCAATGTTTCAAGATGCCCACAAATCTACTATATATCAAGCAGGTCAGTTTCTCCTGTTCTATACTTTGTTGGTAGATCAGTCTGTATGTTGAATGTGACAGGTTCAGTTTAAGCTAAAGGGAGACTGTCACCATGAAAATGCAGTCTAACTTGCAGAAGACATGTTATAGAGCAGGAGGAACTGATGAGAGTGATATATATATATATATATATATATATATATATATATATATATATATATATATATATCTTTGTTAAAAAAATACAGGAAGCGTCAGTTTACAGATTCTGCAGGGTACTCATTCTTCTGGTCCATCGTAAGACCAAAATAATGGAAAATCTGTCTGTCTTTTGACAGTCAAAAACAACAGGATAACAAGACAACAAGACAACAAGAAGGACACTAGGACACTATTGACTACAATGTCTGTTAATTTTTTTTACAGACATGTTTGCCAGACTTTATCTTTTGGGATTTCTGCCAGACTCTATGCCGGAGACTCTGAACAGATGTGAATGTAGAGTAACTCGCCATTTATTAATTTATTTCTCAGTTCCTGAGGCCTGGTTCACATCGGCATTCAGTACTCCTGTCGGGGAGTCTGCATTGGGACCCCCCGAATGGAATACCGAATGCATTGACAAGCAATGAGCACTGAAAGCACATGGACCCTATAGACTATAATGGGGTCCATGTGCGTACCGCGCAGAATCCGCACGAGTCATGGACGGACAGGAAAGTAGTTCATGAAGTACTTTTCTGTCCGCATGTTCTGTGCAGACACCGCGCGGAAAACACACTGACCCCATTATAGTCTATGGGGTCTGTGTGCTTTCATAAGCTCACCACTTGTCAATGCATTCGGTATTCTGCTGGGGGGTCCCTATGCTGACTCCCCGAATGGAATACCGAACGTAGATGTGAACGAGGCCTTAGTTGTTTAGTAGAAGTAATCGAGTCCAGTGGATGGTTCTAAGAGTGAATGACAGCCTCCTCTCTACGACTGTGCATATAGGGAGAGTTGCCAATCACTGTTAGGACCACTCTATGGACTCAAGTTGTTGCCTGCAGATTACACAGTATTTTCATGGTGACAAGTTCCTTTTAATTTTCTATAAGTAGTTATTAATAGTTTATCAGTAGAGATGAGCGAACACTAAAATGTTCGAGGTTCGAAATTCGATTCGAACAGCCGCTCAATGTTCGTGTGTTCGAACGGGTTTCGAACCCCATTATAGTCTATGGGGAACAGATACTCGTTAAGGGGGAAACCCAAATCCGTGTCTGGAGGGTCACCAAGTCCACTATGACACCCCAGGAAATGATGCCAACACCTCTGGAATGACACTGGGACAGCAGGGGAAGCATGTCTGGGGGCATCTAACACACCAAAGACCCTCTATTACCCCAACATCACAGCCTAACAACTACACACTTTACACACTCAATACCACCTCTCTGACAGTAGGAAAACACCTTGAAACATGTGTATTTGGCACTTGCAGTGAGGAGAGCTTGTCACCAGCAGTGAATTTGGCCCTTGTAGTAAGTTGAGGTTGGCACCAACATTTGTTTTGAAAATCAGGGTGGATTGAGCCTCTAACCAGCAGAGTTTGGGCAAATTCATGGTGGAGGGAGCCTCTAAACACCCCAGTTTGGGCAAATTCATGGTGGAGGGAGCCTCTAAAAACCCCAGTTTGGACCAATTCATGGTGGAGGGAGCCTCTAACCAGCCCAGTTTGGGCAAATTCATGGTGGAGGGAGCCTCTAACCAGCCCAGTTTGGACCAATTAATGGTGGAGGGAGCCTCTAACCAGCCCAGTTTGGACCAATTAATGGTGGAGGGAGCCTCTAACCAGCCCAGTTTGGACCAATTAATGGTGGAGGGAGCCTCTAACCAGCCCAGTTTGGACCAATTAATGGTGGAGGGAGCCTCTAACCACCCCAGTTTGGACCAATTCATGGTGGAGGGAGCCTCTAAACAGCCAAGTTTGGACCAATTCATGGTGGAGGGAGCCTCTAAAAACCCCAGTTTGGACCAATTCATGGTGGAGGGAGCCTCTAACCAGCCCAGTTTGGGCAAATTCATGGTGGAGGGAGCCTCTAAACAGCCCAGTTTGGGCAAATTCATGGTGGAGGGAGCCTCTAACCAGCCCAGTTTGGACCAATTAATGGTGGAGGGAGCCGCTAAACAGCCCAGTTTGGGCAAATTCATGGTGGAGGGAGCCTCTAAACAGCCCAGTTTGGACCAATTCATGGTGGAGGGAGCCTCTAAAAAACCCAGTTTGGACCAATTCATGGTGGAGGGAGCCTCTAAACAGCCCAGTTTGGGCAAATTCATGGTGGAGGGAGCCTCTAACCAGCCCAGTTTGGACCAATTAATGGTGGAGGGAGCCTCTAACCAGCCCAGTTTGGACCAATTAATGGTGGAGGGAGCCTCTAAAAACCCCAGTTTGGACCAATTCATGGTGGAGGGAGCCTCTAACCAGCCCAGTTTGGGCAAATTCATGGTGGAGGGAGCCTCTAAACAGCCCAGTTTGGGCAAATTCATGGTGGAGGGAGCCTCTAACCAGCCCAGTTTGGACCAATTAATGGTGGAGGGAGCCGCTAAACAGCCCAGTTTGGGCAAATTCATGGTGGAGGGAGCCTCTAAACAGCCCAGTTTGGACCAATTCATGGTGGAGGGAGCCTCTAAAAAACCCAGTTTGGACCAATTCATGGTGGAGGGAGCCTCTAAACAGCCCAGTTTGGGCAAATTCATGGTGGAGGGAGCCTCTAACCAGCCCAGTTTGGACCAATTAATGGTGGAGGGAGCCTCTAACCAGCCCAGTTTGGACCAATTAATGGTGGAGGGAGCCTCTAACCAGCCCAGTTTGGACCAATTAATGGTGGAGGGAGCCTCTAACCAGCCCAGTTTGGACCAATTAATGGTGGAGGGAGCCTCTAACCACCCCAGTTTGGACCAATTCATGGTGGAGGGAGCCTCTAAACAGCCAAGTTTGGACCAATTCATGGTGGAGGGAGCCTCTAAACAGCCAAGTTTGGACCAATTCATGGTGGAGGGAGCCTCTAAAAACCCCAGTTTGGACCAATTCATGGTGGAGGGAGCCTCTAACCAGCCCAGTTTGGGCAAATTCATGGTGGAGGGAGCCTCTAAACAGCCCAGTTTGGGCAAATTCATGGTGGAGGGAGCCTCTAACCAGCCCAGTTTGGACCAATTAATGGTGGAGGGAGCCGCTAAACAGCCCAGTTTGGGCAAATTCATGGTGGAGGGAGCCTCTAAACAGCCCAGTTTGGACCAATTAATGGTGGAGGGAGCCTCTAACCAGCCCAGTTTGGACCAATTAATGGTGGAGGGAGCCTCTAACCAGCCCAGTTTGGAGCAATTAATGGTGGAGGGAGCCTCTAACCAGCCCAGTTTGGACCAATTAATGGTGGAGGGAGCCTCTAACCAGCCCAGTTTGGACCAATTAATGGTGGAGGGAGCCTCTAACCAGCCCAGTTTGGACCAATTAATGGTGGAGGGAGCCTCTAACCAGCCCAGTTTGGACCAATTAATGGTGGAGGGAGCCTCTAACCAGCCCAGTTTGGACCAATTAATGGTGGAGGGAGCCTCTAACCAGCCCAGTTTGGACCAATTAATGGTGGAGGGAGCCTCTAACCACCCCAGTTTGGACCAATTCATGGTGGAGGGAGCCTCTAAACAGCCAAGTTTGGACCAATTCATGGTGGAGGGAGCCTCTAAAAACCCCAGTTTGGACCAATTCATGGTGGAGGGAGCCTCTAACCAGCCCAGTTTGGGCAAATTCATGGTGGAGGGAGCCTCTAAACAGCCCAGTTTGGGCAAATTCATGGTGGAGGGAGCCTCTAAACAGCCCAGTTTGGGCAAATTCATGGTGGAGGGAGCCTCTAACCAGCCCAGTTTGGACCAATTAATGGTGGAGGGAGCCGCTAAACAGCCCAGTTTGGGCAAATTCATGGTGGAGGGAGCCTCTAAACAGCCCAGTTTGGACCAATTCATGGTGGAGGGAGCCTCTAAAAAACCCAGTTTGGACCAATTCATGGTGGAGGGAGCCTCTAAACAGCCCAGTTTGGGCAAATTCATGGTGGAGGGAGCCTCTAACCAGCCCAGTTTGGACCAATTAATGGTGGAGGGAGCCTCTAACCAGCCCAGTTTGGACCAATTCATGGTGGAGGGAGCCTCTAATAACCCCAGTTTGGACCAATTCATGGTGGAGGGAGCCTCTAAAAAACCCAGTTTGGACCAATTCATGGTGGAGGGAGCCTCTAACGAGCCCAGTTTGGACCAATTAATGGTGGAGGGAGCCTCTAAACAGCCAAGTTTGGACCAATTCATGGTGGAGGGAGCCTCTAAAAACCCCAGTTTGGACCAATTCATGGTGGAGGGAGCCTCTAACCAGCCCAGTTTGGGCAAATTCATGGTGGAGGGAGCCTCTAAACAGCCCAGTTTGGGCAAATTCATGGTGGAGGGAGCCTCTAACCAGCCCAGTTTGGACCAATTAATGGTGGAGGGAGCCGCTAAACAGCCCAGTTTGGGCAAATTCATGGTGGAGGGAGCCTCTAAACAGCCCAGTTTGGACCAATTCATGGTGGAGGGAGCCTCTAAAAAACCCAGTTTGGACCAATTCATGGTGGAGGGAGCCTCTAAACAGCCCAGTTTGGGCAAATTCATGGTGGAGGGAGCCTCTAACCAGCCCAGTTTGGACCAATTAATGGTGGAGGGAGCCGCTAAACAGCCCAGTTTGGGCAAATTCATGGTGGAGGGAGCCTCTAAACAGCCCAGTTTGGACCAATTCATGGTGGAGGGAGCCTCTAAAAAACCCAGTTTGGACCAATTCATGGTGGAGGGAGCCTCTAAACAGCCCAGTTTGGGCAAATTCATGGTGGAGGGAGCCTCTAACCAGCCCAGTTTGGGCAAATTCATGGTGGAGGGAGCCTCTAAACAGCCCAGTTTGGGCAAATTCATGGTGGAGGGAGCCTCTAACCAGCCCAGTTTGGACCAATTAATGGTGGAGGGAGCCGCTAAACAGCCCAGTTTGGGCAAATTCATGGTGGAGGGAGCCTCTAAACAGCCCAGTTTGGACCAATTCATGGTGGAGGGAGCCTCTAAAAAACCCAGTTTGGACCAATTCATGGTGGAGGGAGCCTCTAAACAGCCCAGTTTGGGCAAATTCATGGTGGAGGGAGCCTCTAACCAGCAGAGTTGTGGGAAAGCAGGGTGGAGGGAGCCTCTAACCAGCAGAGTTGGTGGAAATCAGGGTGGAGGGAGCCTCTAACCAGCAGAGTTGGGGGGAAATCATGTTGGAGGGAGCCTAGTATTAGCAGAATTGTGCAACGCTTATGGTGGATGAGTATGAGGATGCGGAGGAATTGGAGAGGTTGAGTACAGACATGGAGTTTCATGTTGGGGTGCTTTACACAGGTGGGCACAAAAATGAAGGCTCTATCCAGTGGTGGTTCATTTTTATCAAAGTGAGCCGGTCGGCACTCTCAGCTGACAGACGGGTGCGCTTGTCAGTGATGATGCCACCGGCTGCACTGAACACCCTCTCAGATAGGACGCTGGCGGCAGGACAGGACAGCACCTCCAAGGCATATAGGGCAAGTTCAAGCCACAGGTCCAACTTCGACACCCAATACGTGTAGGGCGCAGAGGGGTCGGAGAGGACAGGGCTGTGGTCGGAAAGGTATTCCCGCAACATGCGCCTATACTTCTCACGCCTGGTGACACTAGGACCCTCCGTGGCGGCACTTTGGCGAGGGGGTGCCATCAAGGTGTCCCAGACCTTAGACAGTGTGCCCCTCGTTTGTGTGGACCGGTGAAAACTTGGTTGCCTACTGGAGGAACTGCCCTCCCTGCCGCCAACGTCACATGCTGGAAACATCTCCATCATATTCTGCACCAATTGCCTGTGGCAAGCATTGATGCGATTGGCCCTCCCCTCTACCGGAATAAAAGACGAGATGTTGTTTTTATACCGGGGGTCAAGGATAGCAAAGATCCAGTACTGGTTGTCCTCCATGATTTTGACAATACGCTTGTCGGTTGTAAAGCACCCCAACATGAACTCAGCCATGTCTGCCACAGTGTTAGTTGGCATGACTCCTCTGGCCCCACCGGAAAGTTCAATCTCCATTTCCTCCTCATCCTCCATGTCTACCCATCCGCGCTGCAACAATGGGACGATTCGAAGTTGCCCGGAAGCCTCCTGTATCACCATCACATCATCGGACAACTCTTCTTCCTCCTCCTCCTCCTCCTCCTCCTCCATTAAACGCAGTGAAGCGGACAGATGTGTGGACCTACTCTCCAGCTGTGACGGATCGGATGCTATCCCTAACTCCTCTGTGTGATCTGAGTTATCCCTGATGTCAATCAGGGATTCTCTCAGAACACACAAGAGCGGGATTGTAAGGCTCACCATCGCATCCTCAGAGCTCACCCTCCTTGTGGACTCCTCAAAGACCCGTAGGATGTCACAAAGGTCTCTCATCCATGGCCACTCATGGATGTGAAACTGAGGCAGCTGACTTTGTGGCACCCTAGGGTTTTGTAGCTGGTATTCCATCAAAGGTCTCTGCTGCTCAACCACTCTATTCAACATCTGAAACGTTGAGTTCCAGCGTGTGGGGACGTCGCACAAAAGCCGGTGTTGTGGCACATGCAGGCGTTGCTGGAGAGATTTTAAGCTAGCAGCGGCTACTGTCGACTTGCGAAAGTGGGAGAACATGCGCCGCACTTTCACCAGTAGCTCTGGAACATTGGGGTAGCTCTTTAGGAAACGTTGCACCACTAGGTTGAAGACGTGGGCCAGGCATGGAACATGTTGGAGTCCGGCAAGCTCCAGAGCTGCTACCAGGTTCCGGCCGTTATCACAAACGACCATGCCTGGGCCCAGGTGCAGCGGCTCAAACCATATTGCTGTCTCATCGAGGAGGGCATCCCTCACCTCGGAGGCAGTGTGCTGTCTGTCCCCCAAGCTGATCAGCTTCAGCACAGCCTGCTGACGTCTACCAACGCCAGTGCTGCAACGTTTCCAACTCGTAGCTGGGGTCAATCTAACAGCGGAGGAGGAGGCGGTGGCGGAGGAGGAGGCGGTGGCAGAGGAGGAGGCGGTAGAGGAGGAGGAGGAGGGGGGTGTTCTTCTCGTGTCCCTGCCAGGAATGTTAGGCGGGGAGACGAGGTACACCGGGCCAGTTTGGGAAGCAGTCCCAGCCTCAACTACATTCACCCAGTGTGCCGTCAGTGAAATGTAGCGTCCCTGTCCGCATGCACTTGTCCACGCGTCGGTGGTCAAGTGGACCTTTGTGCAAAGCGCGGAACTAAGGGCCCGCCTGATGTTGAGTGACACGTGCTGGTGCAAGGCGGGGACGGCACACCGGGAGAAGTAGTGACGGCTAGGGACGGCATAGCGAGGTGCCGCAGTTGCCATCAGGTCCAGGAAGGCGGGAGTTTCAACAAGCCGGAACGCCAACATCTCCTGGGCCAGCAGTTTAGCGATGTTGGCGTTCAAGGCTTGCGCGTGTGGGTGGTTAGCAGTGTATTTCTGCCGCCGCTCCAATGTCTGAGAGATGGTGGGTTGTTGTAAAGAAACGCCTGATGGTGCCTTTGATGGTGCAGGAGAAGGAGATAAGACAGGACCAGGGGAGGATGAGGTAGAAGTCAACAAAGTGGCGGAGGCAGATGAAGTGGTGTCCTGGCTCGTCCTCTGGAGTGCATCGCCAGCACAGTCAGCAGTGGCAGTGGCAGAGGCAGAGGCAGTGGCAGAGGCAGTGGCAGTGGCGTGAACGGCAGGTGGCCTTTGTCCTGCCGTTGCTGCCTGCCACTGATTCCAGTGCTTGGATTCCAAATGACGGCGCATTGAAGTGGTGGACAGGTTGCTCTTCTCAGAGCCCCTAATCAATTTCAAGAGGCAAATTGTGCAGACAACACTATATCTGTCCTCGGCGCATTCCTTGAAAAAACTCCACACCTTCGAGAAACGTGCCCTCGAGGTGGGAGTTTTTCGGGGCTGGGTACGAACTGGAACATCTTGGGAGATTCCGGGTGTGGCCTGGCTTCGCCTAAGCTGCTGACCTCTGCCTCTGCCTCTAGCTACCCTTTTTGGTGCTGCACCTGCCTCAACATCCACACTACTTTCCCCGCTTGACATCCCCCCTGTCCAGGTCGGGTCAGTGTCCTCATCATCCACCACTTCCTCTTCCAACTCCTGTCTCATCTCCTCCTCCCGCACAATGCGCCGGTCAACTGGATGCCCTGACGGCAACTGCGTCACATCATCGTCGATGAGGGTGGGTTGCTGGTCATCCACCACCAAATCGAACGGAGATGGAGGAGACTCTAGTGTTTGAGCATCTGGACACAGATGCTCCTCTGTTAGGTTCGTGGAATCGTGACGTGGAGAGGCAGGTTGAGGGACAATGAAAGGAGCGGAGAACAGCTCTGGGGAGCAGGGACAGTTTGGGTTATTGTTCTGTAAAGCTTCGGAATTTTGGGAGGAAGGAAGACAAGACTGTTGGGTAATAGGAGGAGAGGAGGCAGAGTCTGACTGGCTGCTGGACAATGTGCTGTAAGCGTTCTCTGACAGCCATTGCAAGACCTGTTCCTGGTTCTCGGGCCTACTAAGGTTTGTACCCTGCAGTTTAGTTAATGTGGCAAGCAACCCTGGCACTGTGGAGTGGCGCAATGCTTGCTGCCCCACAGGAGTAGGCACGGGACGCCCTGTGGCTTCACTGCTACCTTGCTCCCCAGAACCATTCCCCCGACCTCGCCCACGGCCTCGTCCACGTCCCTTTCCGGGAGCCTTGCGCATTTTGAATTCCTAGTTAGAAATTGGCACTGTATACCAGTAGTAAAAATTGTGGGTGCACGTAACCCCAATATATTCTTTGAATTCCCAGTCAGACACTGGCACTATATGGCAGTAGCAAGAAATGAGGGTATTTGTATTCCCAATATACTCTTTGAATTCCCAGTCAGACAATGGCACTGTATACCAGTAGTAAAAATTGTGGGTGCACGTAACCCCAATATATTCTTTGAATTACCAGTCAGAAACTGGCACTATATGGCAGTAGCAAGAAATGAGGGTATTTGTATTCCCAATATATTCTTTGAATTCCCAGTCAGACACTGGCACTATATGGCAGTAGCAAGAAATGAGGGTATTTGTATTCCCAATATATTCTTTGAATTCCCAGTCAGACAATGGCACTGTATACCAGTAGTAAAAATTGTGGGTGCACGTAACCCCAATATATTCTTTGAATTACCAGTCAGAAACTGGCACTATATGGCAGTAGCAAGAAATGAGGGTATTTATAACCCCAATATATTCTTTGAATTCCCAGTCAGACAATGGCACTGTATACCAGTAGTAAAAATTGTGGGTGCACGTAACCCCAATATATTCTTTGAATTCCCAGTCAGACACTGGCACTATATGGCAGTAGCAAGAAATGAGGGTATTTGTATTCCCAATATATTCTTTGAATTCCCAGTCAGACAATGGCACTGTATACCAGTAGTAAAAATTGTGGGTGCACGTAACCCCAATATATTCTTTGAATTACCAGTCAGAAACTGGCACTATATGGCAGTAGCAAGAAATGAGGGTATTTATAACCCCAATATATTCTTTGAATTCCCAGTCAGACAATGGCACTGTATACCAGTAGTAAAAATTGTGGGTGCACGTAACCACAATATATTCTTTGAATTACCAGTCAGAAACTGGCACTATATGGCAGTAGCAAGAAATGAGGGTATTTATAACCCCAATATATTCTTTGAATTCCCAGTCAGACAATGGCACTGTATACCAGTAGTAAAAATTGTGGGTGCACGTAACCCTAATATATTCTTTGAATTACCAGTCAGAAACTGGCACTATATGGCAGTAGCAAGAAATGAGGGTATTTGTATTCCCAATATATTCTTTGAATTCCCAGTCAGACACTGGCACTATATGGAAGTAGCAAGAAATGAGGGTATTTGTATTCCCAATATATTCTTTGAATTCCCAGTCAGACAATGGCACTGTATACCAGTAGTAAAAATTGTGGGTGCACGTAACCCCAATATATTCTTTGAATTCCCAGTCAGACACTGGCACTATATGGCAGTAGCAAGAAATGAGGGTATTTGTATTCCCAATATATTCTTTGAATTCCCAGTCAGACAATGGCACTGTATACCAGTAGTAAAAATTGTGGGTGCACGTAACCCCAATATATTCTTTGAATTACCAGTCAGAAACTGGCACTATATGGCAGTAGCAAGAAATGAGGGTATTTATAACCCCAATATATTCTTTGAATTCCCAGTCAGACAATGGCACTGTATACCAGTAGTAAAAATTGTGGGTGCACGTAACCCCAATATATTCTTTGAATTACCAGTCAGAAACTGGCACTATATGGCAGTAGCAAGAAATGAGGGTATTTGTATTCCCAATATATTCTTTGAATTCCCAGTCAGACAATGGCACTGTATACCAGTAGTAAAAATTGTGGGTGCACGTAACCCCAATATATTCTTTGAATTCCCAGTCAGACACTGGCACTATATGGCAGTAGCAAGAAATGAGGGTATTTATAACCCCTATATATTCTTTGAATTCCCAGTCAGACAATGGCACTGTATACCAGTAGTAAAAATTGTGGGTGCACGTAACCCCAATATATTCTTTGAATTCCCAGTCAGACACTGGCACTATATGGCAGTAGCAAGAAATGAGGGTATTTGTATTCCCAATATACTCTTTGAATTCCCAGTCAGACAATGGCACTGTATACCAGTAGTAAAAATTGTGGGTGCACGTAACCCCAATATATTCTTTGAATTCCCAGTCAGAAACTGGCACTATATGGCAGTAGCAAGAAATGAGGGTATTTGTATTCCCAATATATTCTTTGAATTCCCAGTCAGACAATGGCACTGTATACCAGTAGTAAAAATTGTGGGTGCACGTAACCCCAATATATTCTTTGAATTACCAGTCAGAAACTGGCACTATATGGCAGTAGCAAGAAATGAGGGTATTTATAACCCCAATATATTCTTTGAATTCCCAGTCAGACAATGGCACTGTATACCAGTAGTAAAAATTGTGGGTGCACGTAACCCCAATATATTCTTTGAATTCCCAGTCAGACACTGGCACTATATGGCAGTAGCAAGAAATGAGGGTATTTGTATTCCCAATATACTCTTTGAATTCCCAGTCAGACAATGGCACTGTATACCAGTAGTAAAAATTGTGGGTGCACGTAACCCCAATATATTCTTTGAATTACCAGTCAGAAACTGGCACTATATGGCAGTAGCAAGAAATGAGGGTATTTATAACCCCAATATATTCTTTGAATTCCCAGTCAGACACTGGCACTATATGGAAGTAGCAAGAAATGAGGGTATTTGTATTCCCAATATATTCTTTGAATTCCCAGTCAGACAATGGCACTGTATACCAGTAGTAAAAATTGTGGGTGCACGTAACCCCAATATATTCTTTGAATTCCCAGTCAGACACTGGCACTATATGGCAGTAGCAAGAAATGAGGGTATTTGTATTCCCAATATATTCTTTGAATTCCCAGTCAGACAATGGCACTGTATACCAGTAGTAAAAATTGTGGGTGCACGTAACCCCAATATATTCTTTGAATTACCAGTCAGAAACTGGCACTATATGGCAGTAGCAAGAAATGAGGGTATTTATAACCCCAATATATTCTTTGAATTCCCAGTCAGACAATGGCACTGTATACCAGTAGTAAAAATTGTGGGTGCACGTAACCCCAATATATTCTTTGAATTACCAGTCAGAAACTGGCACTATATGGCAGTAGCAAGAAATGAGGGTATTTGTATTCCCAATATATTCTTTGAATTCCCAGTCAGACAATGGCACTGTATACCAGTAGTAAAAATTGTGGGTGCACGTAACCCCAATATATTCTTTGAATTCCCAGTCAGACACTGGCACTATATGGCAGTAGCAAGAAATGAGGGTATTTATAACCCCTATATATTCTTTGAATTCCCAGTCAGACAATGGCACTGTATACCAGTAGTAAAAATTGTGGGTGCACGTAACCCCAATATATTCTTTGAATTCCCAGTCAGACACTGGCACTATATGGCAGTAGCAAGAAATGAGGGTATTTGTATTCCCAATATACTCTTTGAATTCCCAGTCAGACAATGGCACTGTATACCAGTAGTAAAAATTGTGGGTGCACGTAACCCCAATATATTCTTTGAATTCCCAGTCAGAAACTGGCACTATATGGCAGTAGCAAGAAATGAGGGTATTTGTATTCCCAATATATTCTTTGAATTCCCAGTCAGACAATGGCACTGTATACCAGTAGTAAAAATTGTGGGTGCACGTAACCCCAATATATTCTTTGAATTACCAGTCAGAAACTGGCACTATATGGCAGTAGCAAGAAATGAGGGTATTTATAACCCCAATATATTCTTTGAATTCCCAGTCAGACAATGGCACTGTATACCAGTAGTAAAAATTGTGGGTGCACGTAACCCCAATATATTCTTTGAATTCCCAGTCAGACACTGGCACTATATGGCAGTAGCAAGAAATGAGGGTATTTGTATTCCCAATATACTCTTTGAATTCCCAGTCAGACAATGGCACTGTATACCAGTAGTAAAAATTGTGGGTGCACGTAACCCCAATATATTCTTTGAATTACCAGTCAGAAACTGGCACTATATGGCAGTAGCAAGAAATGAGGGTATTTATAACCCCAATATATTCTTTGAATTCCCAGTCAGACAATGGCACTGTATACCAGTAGTAAAAATTGTGGGTGCACGTAACCCCAATATATTCTTTGAATTACCAGTCAGAAACTGGCACTATATGGCAGTAGCAAGAAATGAGGGTATTTGTATTCCCAATATATTCTTTGAATTCCCAGTCAGACAATGGCACTGTATACCAGTAGTAAAAATTGTGGGTGCACGTAACCCCAATATATTCTTTGAATTACCAGTCAGACACTGGCACTATATGGCAGTAGCAAGAAATGAGGGTATTTGTATTCCCAATATATTCTTTGAATTCCCAGTCAGACAATGGCACTGTATACCAGTAGTAAAAATTGTGGGTGCACGTAACCCCAATATATTCTTTGAATTACCAGTCAGAAACTGGCACTATATGGCAGTAGCAAGAAATGAGGGTATTTATAACCCCAATATATTCTTTGAATTCCCAGTCAGACAATGGCACTGTATACCAGTAGTAAAAATTGTGGGTGCACGTAACCCCAATATATTCTTTGAATTCCCAGTCAGACACTGGCACTATATGGCAGTAGCAAGAAATGAGGGTATTTGTATTCCCAATATATTCTTTGAATTCCCAGTCAGACAATGGCACTGTATACCAGTAGTAAAAATTGTGGGTGTATATAGCCCCAATTCTATTGCTAGGGGACTTGCAGGGTATTTCTGGGGTGAAGGTGGGGGGGCACACCGTTGGAACGGGTATCGGGGTATATATCGGGTATACGGGAATACACTGACAGTGTATTCCATTCAGGATCCTGGGAAAGCTGGGTTGCGGCGATTGAGCCCGTCAGTGCCACGTTACACTGACAAGCTTCTCCCTGGAATTTAGCTCTTACAAGAGCTGTTGGTTGTCTTCTCCTTCCTATCCTAGCCTGTCCCTGCCTACCCAGAATCTAAGCCCTAGCTAGCTGGACGGAAACCTCCGTCCTCGGTGAATTGCAAGCTCAGAATGACGCGAACCTGGGCGGCGCTGTTCTTTTAAATTAGAGGTCACATGTTTTCGGCAGCCAATGGGTTTTGCCTACTTTTCTCAACGTCACCGGTGTCGTAGTTCCTGTCCCACCTACCCTGCGCTGTTATTGGAGCAAAAAAGGCGCCAGGGAAGGTGGGAGGGGAATCGAGTAATGGCGCACTTTACCACGCGGTGTTCGATTCGATTCGAACATGCCGAACAGCCTAATATCCGATCGAACATGAGTTCGATAGAACACTGTTCGCTCATCTCTATTTATCAGCCTTTAAGCCATAAATAGTAACAAGGGATAGAAGTGGGATTTTAGGTACACTAAAATGTAACTTTTATTTGTTTAATTAAAAAGTTTCAGTGATAACAAGTAAATAAAATACGTTCAAAAAAAGGCATGTTTGGTGTGTCTTTTCTGCCCACACTCACCCCAGCTTCACTCCTAATATAGCAGTGTAGGTGATTAAACTGAATCCCTTAAATCCCCGCCTACAGACATCAGATGTAGCAAATGTAACATATATAGCACCACATACAAATGTCAACCACTCAATATTCGATTCACTTGTAGTGGCTAAGGAGGGGAAATGGCATTGCTATACTCCATTTAGAGCTAGTCTCGGGCAACTAGAACACTCAGCTATTTTTCTTGTGAGTTACAATCACCTAGAGACTAGAATACACATGCCACCAAACTCACTGTGGACCAGTATATAAGAAAGCGCCCAAAGTCATACATTCATCACTCCACTTAATTTGTTGTAGCTTGGAGAGGGGGGATGACATTGCTATACTTAAGTTTGGGCTAATCTCGGGCAGTTGGGACCTTTAGCTCTTTTACTTGTAAGCCACAGTCACCCACAGACTCATACACACATGCTAGATAGATCGCTATAATAAGCGTATAGAAAAGGCCTGACGCGTTTCAATTAACTCCAACATGGAGCTAAATCATCAGAGGCTCAATAGGAACGTGCTGTAAATACAGCGCTGTTTAAACGAGCTTCATACACGCTCGGTCGGTCATAGTTTTTGACCGCCCATAGATAGCCATAAATACTCTCAAAGTTCTGTTATGTCCAACAAAAGAAGTTATATAACAATTTGCACATTATAGAAGTTTTGCTTTCTGCAGTATATATTGTCTTGCAATGGCAACTATATCTATTTTCATTCATTCAGCAGATGCTATTCATATTGGAGCTGGAAATGTCTAATAATTCTGGTTATCTGCATGTGTTTATACATATCAATTTGCATCTTCACTACTTCTAATCATTTAGGAAAATGAGGAGCTGCTGAAAGCCTGGAAAACATGAAGTGAATAGCACTAGTTTGCTTATTGTTATCTCTGCTTGGGATTTAGAAGCAATTTCTGAATGAATATACACTGTAACAGAATCATACAGTTATTGAAGGCATGCTTGGTTTTAGTATTCATCGTATGGTCCTCAATGCAGCAATGTGGGATAAGATAAAATTATTCCCCAAGTACAATATCATCATAGATCTCTCAAATATTTCCAGTTCTAATTATTCTGGTTAGTTATTCCTGCAAGTAAACCACAGATTCTGCATAGCATCTCAGTATAAGAGATGTAATTGTACTTGAATCGTATTAGTATTAAATATTAATGAACATTAGATAAAAAGATTATCACTTGTCTAGTATTGAAGGTCATCATCTTCTTTGGGGCCCGTAAAAACCTGGGCCTGGGTGCAACTGCTACTTCTGCAGCCCTGATAGCTGCTTCTGGACCTAAAAACAGCCGACATTCTTTCTTCATCACAGACCAAATGAGATTTGCACAGTTTCATACAGTTGTTAATGTCAAAAATACATCTAAAAAGTAGTCATAGCCTCCATACTTAGCAGAAATTTTACATAGATTTGGCAGACGGTGCTTCTTGCCTTTGTGCAGTGCCACTACCAGCTGGAGACCAGCTATGTGCAGGATCATGATATCACATGGAGTTTGGGAAGAGTGGGGCTTAGCTCTCATTCAGTCTAATGATGTAATGGAATGTCATTGAGTGTAATGGAGACAGTGCAGCTCCAGAGCATGAATTATACCAGGGGAAGGAGAGGATTACATGTGTAAGGCAGTATAGGAAAATCTAGCAGGTTTTTGCATGAATTGGGAGCCGCAGGTACATTTATTTTGGTGTATTTAATATTTAGCAGTCAAGTACCTTGTATGTTACACAGCTTTCTCACAACCATGAAAGCGAAGTCCTGGCAAGCTATGGTATGATTATAGTGCAAAGATTTAGATTTATGTAGGTAAATATAGTATTCAATATTATTTATTAAAGTTCCACATTATGTTATCCAGCTTTTCCAGAAGTCTGAAAAGCAAACCTGGAAAGCTCTTAATCAATAAGATTTTATTTCATTATATGACTTCATTTATAATTCAGCAGTCTCTATCACAACATTAGGGGTGGTTCACAACTGCTTTTATTTTCCATCCGGGGAGAGTCCTGCATGTCCGACTATGTGTCCGGTTAAAAAAAAATGGTTTTGCCGCGGACCGGCACAAGACGCTCACGGACGGTCACTTTGCAAGCCTTTTCAAGTGAATGGGTTTGAAAACTAACTACTGGGTTCCCGTCACCTCTCCAGTTTCTCGGGGCAGAAGATGGAAGCGGCAGAATTGCCTAAAGCGGGCACAGGCGTGAACCCACCCTTAGTGAGGTAAAGCCAGATGGTGTTGCCATGTGTACGCTACTCCTGCCACTGTTACTTCTGGTACTAGTGGTACTATTGTATCTAGTTCATACTGTATAGACAAAAAGTGTGCAGCCTAAAGCCTGTCCTCTGCTACTGAACTTACTGACTAAATGTACAAAGGATCTCCTGATATTTGAGCAAGTGCTTATTTCCAGCTGATTGAATCTTCTAGGGTGCTGCTGCACAGTGCTCTCCACACTCCAAGTTGGGGCTGCCAGTGCTTTTACTTTACACAAGTGAAGCCAGTAACACCATGTGGCAACTCCCTTACACTGCATTAAAGATACAAGATAATTGAAAGCACATCACCCTGTATAAATTGGGACGCGCTACAACCATTGTTCTCCCATGTATTTTGTACATGTAATTACTAGAGATGAGCGAGTAGTACTCAATCGAGTAGGTATTCGATCGAATACTACAGTATTCGAAATACTCGTACTCGATCGAGTACCACTCGCTATTCGAATGTAAAAGTTTGATGCAGAGCCAGCATTGATTGGCCGAATGCTATACAGTCGGCCAATCAACGCTGGTTCTTCTCCTACCTTTAGAAGTCTTCTCCGTGCAGCTTCCCCGCGGCATCTTCCGGCTGTGCATTCACTCTGCCAGGCATCGGGCCTGGGCAGAGCCGACTGCGCATGTCCGCTTGTAGTGCGGGCATGCGCAGTCGGCTCTGCCCAGGCCCGATGCCTGGCAGAGTGAATGAAGAGCCGGAAGATGCCGCGGGGATGCTGCATGGAGAAGACTTCTCGGAGGATCCAGCCCGACCCTCACTCGTGGACTTGGTAAGTATAATTTGATTGAACGTTGCCTACCCCTGAAACGAGCATTTTCCCCCCATAGACTATAATAGGGTTCGATATTCGATTCGAGTAGTCGAATATTGAGAGGCTACTCAAAACGAATATCGAACCTCGCACATTTTACTGTTCGCTCATCTCTAGTAATTACCAATTAATGTATTAAATTATAGACTGGTATAGATGGGAAATGTAAACTATTACCAATCAATATGTTATATTATAGACTGTGTGAGAAGGTGACAGAGTGCTGGAGTCACAATATATGTCCCCCACATTGCTGACCTATGTGTGGTCCAGGCGGATCTTGAGTAGGCCTCAGCCCAAGTGTGGGTCCTATGCTTGTTAGTGGCCCAAAAAAAGCTGCAGAGCCTATACATCAGGGCAGCTCCTGGAAGTGAGAAAAGATGCTTAGGTCTGTTTTGCTTGATCGTGTGGCGGGAAGTAAGCTACACGTACAGTTAGCCTTATTCTTTATTACTTAGAGCTCGAATGAGCAGGTGTTTTTTTTTTCACCTTTTGCCTGAAGTTAAGGCTGTATTTTCTTTTCCTTATTTTTGTACCTGAAGGTTTATTTATTTTTGCTATTTTTACTAAATAAACCTGTTTGCACCAGATTTTGTGTCCCTGTCTCCAATTGGTTAGGTCCGCACCATTGCTGCTACCAAGCTACCTTCCCTACAACTGGTATAGTTGAACAGTGGTAAACAATTACCAATTAATGTGTCATATCATAGATTGGCACAGTTCTATAATGTACACTAATGTCTAATATGAATTAATTTAAGCTTTTATATGGAACGGTTGCACAACTCTAGATACATGTGCAGTATATGCTGTTGCAAACTATAAATATAAAATTGCTCACTACACCCTATATAATAAACCTAGTCACATGAGTTTTGCAAAGGAAAAAAAAATCTTGAGTGAAATAAAGCATATTTACATGTTGGAGATTAAATGGGTTTAAACTATGTCATTTTACTCTCTGGATACTCTAAAACTGTCAAACTGCATTACTGGTATTCCCCAATATTATCTTTATTCATGGTCTCCAGTGGCAATTTCTAGCAGCAACTGCTGTACAGTCAGACTTTCACATGATATCCAATCTAACCTGACATTTTTTTAATTACTTTAAAGAGCCTTGACAATTACAGGGTTGAAAACATATGTCACAAGTTACTCAAGTAAGTGAAATTGTGCATCCATAATGAGAATCTACCATACATACCAGTTTTATTTCATTGTTCCTGTCTTTGGAACATATTCTAGATGTTCCTTTTCGCATGCACAGCTCTCACACACTTCAAGTAGTCTGAAACCGCCTCCTGCTGATCCATCTCAAGGTGGCCTATATTTCTCACATACATCTAGGACTGACAACTGGCAGGATGGAGGGGTAGGCTTACTTCTATCACCACATTGCACTTTTCACGTTCCCCTAGTACCCTCACTCACTTTCCAGGTCATCAGATTTTTCTGCCAGCTCTACTTATTCGTAGCCATGATCTACCGTCCACCTGACTCAACCTACCAGTTTCTGGATCACTTTGCTTTTTGATTTCTCCTCTTTCTATGCTATGAAATTTCTACCCTTGTCATGGGTGGCTTTAACATCCCCATTGACACTCCTGTCTCCCCAGTTTCTCTCAATGTCCACTTATTTTGGTCTGTCACAATTTACCTCCTCCCCCTGATACTACTTGTTTCACCCCCTCTACCTTATAGATTGTAAGCTCTTGGTCCCATTGTGTGAAGTGACTATTTCTTTGTAATGTATCTTTTATGTCTGTACTTGAACCCTACAAATTTTACACACTACAGTTCTCTTTGTCCCCAATTTCTTCCTTCTCCTTTCCCAATTTGACTCCCAGTCACTACAATAAAACCCTTAAAAGTGCAGTTGCAGCTTCCCCCTTCACTTGAAAATTTTGCCGCAAGAGGCAGCAACCCTGGCACATGCCATAGACGTGTTTTCAGCGGTGGTCTAGGTGTGATGAACTTCTGTGGAGAAAATCACAAACACTTGCAGACTTCCTCCACTTCAAGTTTAAAAACTCAAAAACCCTAACTCTACCCTTCACTTGCCCCCCGTGACCGATCACCTGGGCAAGGTCCTCACTGCAGCCAGTGATTGGCTGAATGGTTGTTTGCTGGGTGTTGAGTAGGACTAGGAAGTAGAGACCAGAGGGCGATTTGGAATTGGAGTAAGAGGGGATTGGTATAGTTAGTATAAAAAAACAATACTAATAACCAGCCAGGTAACCTCTTGAATATGTGAAGCAAGGTAGATAGGTAGAGAATATATTCAATAGACATACTGCGTGCTACAATGCATTCTAGTCATGTGATTTTTGGACTAGGACCTATGAATTTAAAGCGTTTTATCGCTCAGGTTGCATTTGTGTATAATTAATATTTCAGTGAAGAAGGCAATATGACAGAGGAGATAACCTATGCTGCAGTTGTTAAATTATTTCAATGACTATCCCTTTTTGTGTTTTCCCCTTATCTCTAGTTTGCATGAAATGGTTGCCACACATTGAGTGGGAAATAGAACTTGTATATGAATTTCCCTGAAAAGGGAATTTTGCACGCTCATAGTAATAAAGCAATAATACATTTCCGCAATTCCCAAACTCTACAATATCAGGTCTACTCTATTGACGTGGTAAGTGGGTCATTTCCCTGGCCAATTCATTATTGCCACCTTTAAGGAATCCACTGGAATATTGTAGTGAAATTCAGTCAAATGAAAATGATTCTTCCTCTAATTAAGTTCTCAGATGGTGCTAATTTCTTATCAGGATATGCAGTCCTATGACACATGCACCCCAAGGAAAAACAACATTTTTTGTAAATGCGAAAAAAGAAAAATACCCACACAACGGTAAACAATGCAGTATTGTACTTTCTAACTGCCTGGAAAAATTGCAAATCCAGCTCTCATTGTAATTCAAGGGTGTTCAATGCAGATTTCAATTGAATTCTGTTGTGGGATTAAAATTGACGTTCTCGTCAGACAATCTCCACACACTAATGGAAGATTCATATTAATATGGCGAAACAAAAAGGAAATACTTTAATGAAGCTCTTGAGGTGTTTTATCATGTCTCTTGTGTTTACAGCAACATTACAGTTCATTACTTATATATAATTCTATAGCGGTGCTGAATTGACTGTACAAAGCAATTTTATTCCAATGCAGTTCTTATTTTCCATCAAGTACGGTATCAGTGCTCCTTTTCAATTGATTTGTTTCATTTCTTACATTAAATTAAATTTTCTAAAATATATTAAAGAACCAATAGTGTTACAAGAGAGTTGCTGAACATTTTTACCATAGATTAGTGCTAAAAAAAAAACAAACAAAAAACTTGGCATCTATTCTGCATAGAGAATTGTTTGAAGTCAAGTCATACCTGACTTAAAGGTGTTGTATAATGAATACATCTCCTTATAAAGTAGATATTGGTCAGGTGATCAGCTGTTTTGGCTTCTCTATCCCTCATTAGATATCAGTTGTCATAACTATGGGATAGCACATGCAGTTATTAGGTTCCCCTGTTGCATCGGCATGTAGCAATGCAGATGTGTACACACTTAACATAGCTTAAATTTGGTTAATGGGCACAATTTCTCATAAAACCATTGCAATACAATATTACAACATTTTTTACTGGCTTTAGTTTACCACATACCTACACATACACACATAGTAGAGACATCTCATGACAGATTACATCATTTTATATATTTATTTTTTAAAGCTGGTCATCTTATGTCATCTTGAGATATGGTGAATCAGGAGGAAAGACCATTGCAAGGAATAGCCAACCATGTTATGCATGAATAGGCTGGATTTGGCATTGCTTTCCTATAGTAATTTTCCATTCTGGCTTTTATGATGTTCACATGCTCCATGAGTAGATAAGGGTAGTTTGAATTAAAAAGCTTCAATTAAATGTTAGTTTTACTAAATGAGGCATTAAAGAGAATAATTCCTCCTGTTAGCTTCCCACGCTTTGTTCCAACAACCCATAAGCTGGCTATCCACATTAGCTGATAGTTGGCTGGCGGAAATGCCACCTGGTAGTTTTCTTATATGTATGATGTATGATCATTATTACTGACTAAAGTAAAAACTTAAACAACATTCTAGGAACTATTTTGGGCTTTAGGTGCCACTCAAAGGAGTTGCTCTGTTATGGACACTTATCCCCTATCCACAGGACAGCGGATAAGTGTCCAATTGGTGGGGGACTGATCATTGGATCCCCCAATAATCAGGTGGACAGAGGACTGAAAGTCTTGATTGGCACGCCATCCATTCCTATGGGGCTTGTGGCACTGTAATCTCCAGCAGCACCTGCAACCCTATAGAAGTAAATGGAGCACCGGGCATGGAAGTACACAGGTGCTCCATTCACAAGGAATCCTTAGGAGGATTTTTTGTTCCCCATGCTTCTGATGTCTGGGAAAAACTTTGATCAGGCCCCCAGTTTTTGGACACTTTTCCATTGCCCATAATTATATGACTCCTTTCAAAAGTAATGTTGGTTAAGTTTGCAAAGCATTAAACTTGTGACATATCCAGTTTAAATTCATACTGTAGTCCAATATATATATATATATATATATATATATATATATATATATATATATATGTACTGGACTACAGATAGTGGATGATTGACAACATAGGACGCTCAGAAAACAAAACTATGACTGGATGTGGGTACAGATATGGTGATTTAATAGAAATGTGCTTTATTTTTGAATGTTTAGTACACTTTTATTTAAAGAGATTTCCCCATCTCCCTCTCTCACTAGTTTGCCTACTGTCACTTCTTCTCACTTCATCTATTCTTCATCAAACTGGTGGGCTTTACCTGTCTGATGGACAGGACACTATGATGTACCTCAGTAGATATAGACATTGCCTTTACCATGAAAGTTTATTTGTAACCATTACTAGAATTCTAGATTATTAGAAATGGGATATAACGGAAGACCAAATATGCACATTAAATCTATATTATACAAGTTTGGAGAACTGTTACATGCTGCTAGAATTGACAATGGACTTACAGTAAACTGTTAAACTGTTAGCTCTGTTTACGCAGAGAGCTAACACTGTCTAAACCATATCAGCAAACTGACCTGATTACCTGGATGGAAGAGCTGGAGATAACAGCTCTGAAAGTAATACAGAGAACTCAGACCCCCTCCCCTCCAGAGGGCAGCGAGTTACATCATTTTTCTTATAATAAGGAGATAAGGAGATCTAGTCCGGGTTCCTTGACAATGATGTTTAAACAATGGGTTGGAATAATTTCACAAAGAAGGTTAATGAAGTAGCTTTGCTAAAGCAATGTATATAGGAAAACTCTTGAATTTATGTAATACTAGCCTTTGCCTGTGACTTCACCTACGGATTGTTGGCGTTGATGATCCGCCTATATTCAACAAATTGCTGCCATCGATGATTTGCCTCCTCCAGCATTTCAGCGGCTTTCAAGCTGTCCTGCTGCTGAACTTGTTCCTCACACCGTGCATGTGATTGTTCCACATCTCAGCAGCACACTGGGATGCCATATAATGAGCGTGTTGTTGGTGTTGATGATCCACCGGCATCTCAGCACCTCGCTGGAACGTCATATAGTAAGCATGTTGTTGGTGTTGATGATCCGCCTGCTCCGGTGTTTTGGCAGCTGTCAAGCTGGCCTGCCGCTGAACTTGTTCCATGCCCTGTGCCCGTGATTGTCCCAGCAACTCAACAGCTCGCTGGGAGGCCATATAATGAGTGTGTTGTTGGCGTCGATGATCCCTGTCAGCTCCGCTTGAGGAGAACTCTGTGACTTCTGGCTTTCTTCATAGCTGTCGTTGTTTACAACAAATTAGATTTTCTTTTTTTCAGGCATGTTTAAAATTGGCAAACTGCCAATATGAATTAAAGGTGTTTGTCCATGTCAGTTTATCAGCACTGGAGCTGATCAGATAATATTCAAATGTGTATACACAAACCACAGAGAGTTAGCGTGTGTTTACACAGAAGATAAAAGACCTGGGTGAGATAAGGCTGCTGCAGAAGCAGTGTAATATAGTGTGTGAACATCAATTCATATCAGTCGTGAAGCAATGTCATTTCCTGGGATAAAAAGTAGCCTATGTTTTAATCGAGGTTGCAATCTATCTATGTGTCAAATTGTATTCAAATCCGTTCAGCCGTTTGTACGTGATTGAGGAACAAACTTCCAAACATACAAACTTTCACATTTAGTAGGCTAGAAGTTTAGGATCTTTGAGATGGGAATAACCCTGTAATGATGCATCCATCATTTAAAGAGCACATGAGCTTTAGAATCCTTTTTTGTTGTTTATATGCATCTAGAATAAAAAATAAATAAATAAATAAATAAATAAATAAATAAAGCAACTTTGTGTGCAGTTAGATTCTACCATTTGGGGCAGATTTATTTTAACGGTCTAAAAGTAAAACTGTCTTGGTTGCCCATAGCAACTAATCACTGCATAATTTTCATTTTATTTTCTGCTCCTGAAAAATTAAAGACAGTTTTGCTTCTAGATCATTTTAATAAATCATAGCTCCTAAGCAAACTTCTATATCTAAGTAAAAAAAAAAAACTTAACCAAGGCCTTGAAAAACAGACAGAAGGTTTGTTTATAGTCTGCAAACGTTGTCAACATCCTGTATACTTAAGTTTTGTGGTGCATAGTAGTTGTATTGCTGAATTGCTTCATTTTTCATTGTATTAAAGTAATAGAAAAATTGTTGGTTATCTTTCAACAAAATAAACAGATGTTGTGAATAGACATACAATGTACAGTGATTCTTGGTGTGTAAGCTGTTTTGCTGTTTATTGCTCTCCTCCATTTTCTTATTTATGTCATTGGATATGGACATTGTTATAGTACGTTGCTGAGATTGTGAGGAAAAAAAGAAATAAGTACATACAGAATTGGGCGAGCTTCTTTTGTCACTTTTATATTGTACTGTGTCAGGTTTTGATACTATCCACAGTCCATCATTATTTCTTTGTTACTTCTCAAGCTGCTGGTCTGCTCTTTAGTAGTTGTTTTGGAATCTCCCTCAGAAAATATTTTAGAACATATCCCGGGGGCATACAAATCACAGTGTGCTAGTTGACAGAATTTCAGAAAAGATTCTTTGATTCCTGATGTTCAACCAGCAGAAGGATATTTCTGTCCTGTCAAGCTGTGGCTGATTGTGAATCAAATACTCTAGCAGTGGATTAAAAAAGATGTTGTACATGTTTAGAATTCTGCGCACTATAATCTGCAGTTACATACTTTACTCCAGACGTATTCATTCCTAGACTGAAATGGTGTCCAGCTTAATGCACAATATATCATTTACTATCAAATGAGGAAATACTGCAAACACACACCTTGAAGGCATCCTGCTAGGTGTTTCTTCCACAAAACCTGATCCCAGCATGTGCAGCATCAAGTAATGACCTTTCCTATGGTGCCCTTCACTAAATTTTTTGTAGCGGAAAAGAGATTTCTTGCAAATTTACCCTAACCAGTCACAAGGTGCGGGAGACAGCTTCATCTAGTCATGCAGTCATCATACTATATCGTGCCTTGTGCAGTGTGATTGAATGTCCGTCATTGTCAGACAACTGTCCAATACCCTACCTGCTGGTTTCACATTTAGTACAATGACTGCATGAGTAAATAAAGATGATCCTCACCTCTCTCTATCAGTTGCCATGTAAATACATTAAAAATACTTTCTAAGGATCACTTAAGGAAATGAAGAGGATTTGTAATATTTTCATGGTTCTATGATTTATCCACACACAATATCTATAAAGAAAGAGAGATAGTATCTTCCACAAATGAAAAAATATAAATATATATAAATATTTCAACCAAATTACAGTGGTGTGTTGTCACCCAGTGTCAGGGGCACATGTCCCACAATAATTCATCCTTACACTCCTAGATATAACATAGGGACAGGGGACTGCTGCAGCCCATCATGGTGACCTGTTTACAGATGACATGGGACTAGGGTTGAGCGATCGGGATCGGAAAAGATCGGATTCCGATCGGCGATAGAGAAAATTTCATGATCGCGATCAGAATTCCGATCCCAATCTTTTCGGGTGGGATTGAGATCGGGGCTTATTTCCCACAATGCTTGGCTATTGACCAAACATTGTGGGAAAAGCTTAGCACCCATAGGAATGAATGGAGCGGCCGGCTGCTTAACCCCCTGCGTGCTGGCTGCATCCATTCATTCCTATGGATTTACCACAGCCTGCCACTCTTCTACTTCGTCCCTGTTTTACTGTATACTCAGCTGAATACACGGTAAAACAGGGACGAAGCAGAAGAGTGGCAGGCTGTGGTAAATTACTGTGTGCTGCGCTGCTGTGAGGATGACGAGGCAAGTTCACGAGTAGATAGATACTACTGTACATTGACTTGTCTATCTACTAGACAAGTCAATGTACAGTAGTATCTATCTACTCGCGAACTTCGCTCAACTTACCTGCTCAGAAGTGCTGCAGCTGCCCTCTGCTGGTCCGGTCCTCTGTTCTTCATGTGGCTTCAGAGCGCCCTGCGCCCCGCCCCCGCCTCCACCTCCCTAGACTAGTATTATAGAGAAGGCAGGGCTTAGGAGAGTGTGGGCGGGTACTGGGAGGGGAGTCGTGAGTGATGCACTCACATCTTCCCGCCCACACTCTCCAGCCACACCAAACTCCCTGCATCTCTACAATACTAGTCTAGGGAGGCAGGGGGGGCAGGGCGCTCTGAAGATGTGAAGGATAGAGGACCCTGGGAGCTGCAGGTAAGCGAAAACCGGGGGGGGGGGGTTAATCACTACACAGCGTGGGGTCCAAAAATGGAATCAATTTTTGGACTACATGCTGTGTAATGAATAGGATCATTTTTTAAATCTGATCTCCGATTATTTAAAAAATCCCATTGACTTGCATTGGGATCGGGTTTGAATAGAAAATGATCGGAAATCAGATTTTAAAAACGATCCTGAAATTTCAAGATCGGCTCAACCCTACATGTGACTGCTGTTTGTGAAGAGGTGACTGCTGAGGTCTGGGATTTTCTGCAGTGGTCACCAGGCACAAACGGCCGAGAGACCAGTGTACAAACAAACAGACCTGAGAAGAGGTGAGTACTTCTTTGTTATAGTTATAGGCCCGCTAGAAGCAATAGAAACTCATTAAAAAAAAGTGTTGGTACACCATTTTAACAGTAAAGTCATTGAAAAGTCATTGACACACCTAAGATAATACTCTGTGTGACAGTGTTGTTAATGTGTTAGGTATGAAAGTTAAACCTGCTACACCTGTAAGCAGGTAGATATAATATCGCCTTGATACAGCATAATACATAGTCTCAAATGTATATTGCTGTCTGCAGATATCGGTCAACATTTCTGCTATTCTCTTTACTTCAAGGCCTTAAAGCAATAGTTACATGCCCATGTCATATCTGTTACATATCCATTTAGGTTACTACTAGTGATTGTGAGATACATTATTCTTTGATAACTAAAATATACATGTTTTGCTCTCCAGACACTTGAAGATGGCATAGTGGAACAGCTCGCTGTTGTGAAAACACTGAATGTATCTGGCGGACAGATTGCTGAGCAGTCCTCAACTGCTGAAGCTGCTCATATTAAAGAGAATTTGGATACCTTAAATTCTCGCTGGCATACAGTCAATAGAAAGCTACAAGAGAGAAGAGCAAGGTGAGTACTTCTCCATCTACTTAAGAGTTTTTTTCTAGTATCCAAGAAGTCATGTTTCACAGAGGTGATAAAATTATAAGAGGTTATCCATTTATAAAATCCCCATAACAATAGGGCAGACAGGTTGTTTCTTCCAGACCACAATAGAGATTATTATAAGATCTTATTCATATTGCATGTGTATGTGTTCAAACACCCAAAGTTAAGTCCTTACTTTCTTGCAAATGAATATATTGAACCTCAGCTAAACGTGTTTACTTTGCATCAATAACTTAAGCTTGGTGAGTTTTTCAATGACCAATTTAATAATTTCATTTCCTAAATAACACTCTGAAATCTAAAATTTGATGAAAAATATTGACTTGGCTAGAAATGCTTTGCAGTTGCAAAAACCTTATGTCGTAAAATAAATACATCAGTCAATACTTTTTCTCTTTCTGCCTAAGCTGTGACGGATCCATATTACTCCACATGCTAGTCAAGGTATTCAATCCTGTGAAAGTATTCAATCCTTGTGTGTTCTGCTGGATTACCAATGATATTTACACTCCTTTATTTTGAAATCGACTTTTACAGCTGGAACATTTGTACTTTTTTTTTTTATTTGAACATCCTAAAGTAAAAATGGCATTGGTTTTCTGATTCGTGTGATCAAACAATTTACTATGCCATTTTTAGGAAAAAAGCTAAAATACAGTACTTAGTATCATGTTTTACTAGTGTAATTTCAGGACCCTGGAGGATGGTTACCAGGCAAGTAAGACGTATAGAGACTTGCTGCAAATGCACAATGGTGGCTTTATTGGCTGTAGTTTACAAAGTCCAAACACAAAATAGCTTACATCAGCAAAAAGGCAACTCAAACAGTACGGCTTACTTCAGCCACGTGGCAGAGTTCATTAACAGCACAAAGCAGTCTCTGTGAAAACAGTCTCCGAGGCTCCCCAAGTTGGCACTTGGTGTCCACTGGTTCTCCACACAGTCCCAGTGTTTGGTGCTCAGGTTCCACTGTCAGCATCAGGAAGGAGAGTGAGCCCCACCCTCCTATCTGGTCAGGGTTAAAGAGGACCTTTCATGGTTTGGGGCACAGGCAGTTCTATATACTGCTGGAAAGCCCACAGTGCACTTAATTCAGCGCACTGTTGGCTTTCCTGATCTGTGCCCTGGGTAAAGAGCTTTCGGTCCCGGTACCGTAGCTCTTTACAATCAGCTGATTGATGAACGGTGGTCCTGCTAGCGGTCAGTCCATTTACCGCTTGTTCTGACTGCACAGTGTCTTTAATGTGTGGTCCGATGGTGAGGACCTTGTGAATAGACCCCTGATGAATCTCACCCTTAGAGAGGAAACGCATAGGGTCAAATTATATAGTAATTGATGTGATACCCACACACGGATAATCTGAACAGTGACCTAGCCAGTGGTACCTCCCTTCTCTATTGGTGTGGCGTTAGGCCAGTAGCCTCAGAGGAGTGTGGGAGTAACCCACTGAGCCTACAACTATTTGGTCTTGTTCCTATTTAAATCTGTGGAGTTCTTGGTGCACATTGTATGTTGTAATAGGGAGACAGATAGTGTTCTACTGTAGGGCGAATTACTTACAGTGTTACCTCCCGTCTTCACATTCGTTCACTTTTTGTATAGCGGATACTGGTGTGGGGCATGTTTTATTAATTTTTATTCCTATGGTGGATTAGTCAATCCCCCTTCAGTGAATCTTGTTTATAAGGTTCTTTTATTGATATATTGGTTGTAAATTACTGAATGCTTTGTGGTATTATTGTATTTTTTTCACATTGAATTCAACAGAGGGAAGGCACAAAGTTAACCTTAGAGAGGATTATAACATTAAACAGGAGATACATTTGCCCACACTATTTTTCAGTCTGTAGGATTTCCTGCACCATCTAAGACAGTGTGTTTAACTTCTTGCAGATAACACAGAGGTTAGATTCCTCCATTCCACTTTTGACTAGCAAACAACTGAGGACCACAGCAGAATTGCCAAGGGTCAGACTTGAGCGTGCCTTTTGCTGTTTATATCACATTGCCATTTTTGCAGTACATGTAGATGAGTTACAAGTACAAAACCACTGCATACATTAAAGGACTTAATCAACTACAGTAAGCCATGAAGCAGTTAAGTATATTATATGCCATCCAGTAGCAAATAGCAGCTCTTTGTGTATAGGTATGGTCAGCAGTTGTTGCAGAATACAAACTAATATGTAGAAACATATCTACAGTATACAGCATCTACACAGGTTCCAATCACCTGTGCTATGTACAATAGATCTGCAGTAACAAGCTAGCTACCTAGATCTTAAAGTTTTATGATCCAAGTAAAAATCCATGTTCATAGGGATAAAAAGACTTGCTAATTTATTGTTGTGTTTAGTATTCATTAAACATTTATGGAAAGATATGTTTACGTGTTTGAAGTCCACTGCTGCACTGCGGAAACGCCACCGGCATTATTAACATCTTATCACTTCTACTATTTCAGGTGTTCATAGCAATGCCTAATGCTGCAAAAGGGAGATGTTTGGTTTTGTTAATGTTTCTGTTTTTGTAGAAGAGATCTACCTTATATGGTCAGGAAATACACCTCTTATCGTTTGGAGGCCACTAATATATAGAAAATAGGGAGAGTAGGATATGTTACGTTTCTTTGGGTATTTAGAAAATTATCAAAAACCTCTGATAAAGAAATCTTTAAGGCTAGGCCACATAGGCAGGCCACTGGGCATGAGGCACATGGGCAAGCCACTGGGGGTGAGGTACACAGGCAAGCCACTGGGGAAGAGGCACACGGGCAGGCCATTGGGGATGAGGCACACGGGCAGTCCACTGGGGATGAGGCACACAGGCAGGCCACTGGGGATGAGGCACACGGGCAGGCCACTGGGGATGAGGCACACTGGCAGGCCACTGGGGATGAGGCACATGGGCAGGCTACTGGGGATGTGGTACACGGGCATGCCACTGGGGATGAGGCACACGGGCAGGCCACTGGGGATGAGGCACATGGGCAGGCTACTGGGGATGTGGTACACGGGCATGCCACTGGGGATGAGGCACATGGACAGGCCACTGGGGATGAGGCACATGGTCAGGCCACTGCAGATGAGGCACCCAGTTATTTGGTGTGATCTACAATACCAGCATAGAGGATAAGCACTGGTATACCTATAGGGGTTACATGGCTGCAGCTTAGGTTGCATATCCAGAATTGTTCAGGAACAATTTGGTTTTAAGTTTTGGTTTTCTTGGGTTACTGGTGGAGTGCAGTATTTTTGGGTAGTATTAAATTACTTACCTATGGTCTTATAAGTCTTCACAATGGTCTTCATCCAGATAGAGTTAAGGGACAAAGTAAATGCTCCTAAAATGTGTAGATAGGATGAGGATGATGGTTGTGAAGAGATGATAGGTGGAAGGGCCAAATCAGTGCACCTATGAGCCTTTAGGTAGATGTCAGTCATTGCTTTGGGTTTATTCTGTGGCTTACAATCTTAATAATACAAAAAGCCTTGAGGAGGTGTTTGAATGAATTGTCAGTCAAGCATGCAAACTTCAGCTGCAGTCTATGTCTACAACGTGTCAAAGAGAACATGTTATACATTCAACTTCACTTGAAGAAGTAAGATTATTTAAAGCTGATATATCATTTATTAATTTGATCAAAGTGATATGATTAGATTTACATATCAAATTCAATGGTGCATGATGTCTCAGTACACTGAAGACTGTCAGCTTGCTGGTAGCATCACATCTAAACAGAAGCACAATACTCTAAAGAGATGAGTCTGGATTTCACTAGTTAAAAAGTTTTAGAGAGGTTCAAAGATCTTCAAGTACTTAACAAGAGAGATGCAGGTAAACAGGAAATGGTACAAGGGAAGAAAATAAGAAAAGTAAGAAAAACATTAAGAAAGGAAAGGACCAGCTGAGAAACTAAGAAATAGAGGGGATACTTGAAAATTAAGTAGCAACGAGTAATAGATTGGGTTTTTCCTAAAGGAAGTAGAAAGTTGAATGTGTCCCATCTAATTGGAAATGGGAAAGAGAGTTTTTGCCCTAAAGACAAATAATCTCATTAATTCCCGTAGTGCGGTTGGGTCATCACACGGATGTGTTCTTCCTTACCTTTCCTTTTGGCTTAATATATCCCAAAAAGAGAGGAGCAAGATGACCAGTATTGAAAAGAAAAATGATTTTGCAGCACTTTACTGGGAGTTGCTTAAGCTGCCATGTTGTAATAATGTATTAGACTTAATCCTGAGAAAGTAGAGTTCTTCATGATATGGAAAGGTAAGGATGGTCACACCTGTACACCCTATGATTTGGATAATGCAGTCTCACAGTTATCCCCATCGGGCAGCATTACTCTATGAAATCGCAACTTCTGCAGCAATTTTTCTCGACATTACAATGGGAGAATATTTAAAGCTCCTTTGTAATATGTTACAAAGTTGCCCGAGATGATTTCAACAATAACCCAGATGATTTAGTAACAGTTTACAGTATTAATAATTGAAACTTATTGTTATATAAAACCATACATATTGTTGCTTACTCCCAATAAATCCAATTTGCAGGAATTATTGTATGAAATTTTTCATGTCACCGAAATGAACCTTCTATTTTCAAGATACAGTGTTTTGCAAAGTAAAAAAAGCTGAAGTGTCTTGTAGCATTACTTAAAAGCCAGCAAGTGAAACTAATGAAAAGGAACGAAGAAACAGCAGGGCAGATTTGGGAATCAATACAAGTTGAACCATATGCCATTTAAAAGACTTTCTTTGAGCATTCCTGTATTACGACGAGACTATTAATCATGCCTACTTTCATTTTCAATGCAATAATTATTACTTATCAGTCCTCCACCTGTTTCCTATTACCAGCTCTCATTACATGAAGGGTGAAATGGAGATTTATTCTCGCCTCACAATATGTTCTGTAGGGTGACATACTGCACGCCATATTTCTTCTTGTATGTTTCCAGAAATCAGCATGGCTTCTGTTTGACCTCGATGTCTGTATATTAGTAATAATTTACTTGCACATTAGAAAGTGTAAGGGTCAGCAAACAAGCAACTTTACCCCCAAGTAAGGGTAGTCAATCAGTTGATAAATACAGATTTAGACTCCATTAGTGTAACAGTAATGGGCTGTTGGTTCATTGCAAATCCAATACCGAGGCATTTTATAACTACATGGACAGATACAGTTGAAAGGCTTGTGTGAATTATTTGGCTTCTGTGTTGGGATAGTGTCTGAAGGTTTTAGACATCAAGCAGGCTGAACTGCAGGACGGAGATCTGTACTTTTTAATGCTATAAAGATGAATGACTCATTTCAATAGTCCCTCTACTATTATATGTTCTATCTACAATTTTTGTCGTTCACTTCTGGAGTGTTTTGTTATATAAACTACCATAGGAAATGTGTTTGAAAAATTGAATACAGATTTTAAAGCGTAATATGTAAATATAAGCAATTTCTGATCTGGTATTTAACTTTATAGAGAGCTAATAGTCTCTTAACGTCCCATTAGAGGTGTGTTTCATACTCTCAGTAAAAAATAAAAAAAATTGTTTGTAAAAAGCCATTCTGTTTCCAAGAGATAGGAACCTTTATTATTTACTATGAGAGTATAACATTTGTCCTGGCCATGTAATGGACATATAGATGTTCAGCTAGATATAAGACACATCAAATAACCTTAGTGTAATGAGTCCTGTACTTGTGTGTCCATTACATGGCCAGAACAGATCTTACCCACTGGAAGTAAACCATCCCAATTCCTATTGACTGCATAGACCATACTGAGCTCACTTCTTTTATTGGATGAGAATCATTCAAAGATTTCATTTAAAGTTCAGCCATTAAGCCTATTAGCATGGCAGATGATGCACAAGTATCTGAAGATGCCTTCTGGCCACTGGACTCCCAGTGAGCTAATCTATCATCAACTCCATCACTTTCATCTCGGCAATAACCATCCACTGAAATTTGGTATAGGACATAGGAAAAAGAAAGCTTTACAACAAAAAAAACATGTAATAACTCGAGAAAAAACAAGCTACCATATGCCCATAGTTATGCCAAGAATTAAATTAGCTACAACATGTGCAATACAAAGTGGCTAAGGAGTCTCTTGTCAGCTGTGAAGATGAATGGACCACGCTGGCATTTAGCTTATTAACATTGAAGAAGAACCTCCTCCCCCTGTAAAGCATATGAGGGTAGCTGCCGGACAGTAGGGTCTCATGACCATTAGAAGGAGCTTAAACTCGGACATCTTGAAAGTCATGAGAAATTGATAAAGAAAGTAGAATAGAAACTTTTAAAACTTTTCATTATACAAAAAAAAAAAAAAACTATTTGCTAAAAACAGAATTTTTAATTTTTTTTGTATAGAAATGGGGAGAAAGTGCCTCCAAAAATTACAAAACCAGGACATGGATTTTTTTTGGGGGGATATTGAAAGCAATATATGATTTTCCTTCTCTCAAATTTGTATAATAAATGAAAAAAAGATAATGGTGTCTGAACTTACATGGCAATGAGTCTTCCTGGGTTGGGGTGAACTGTCCACTGACATGATGCTGATATTATTTATGACATAACACAGAACTCCCATGTGCTGTTGTGAAAACCAGGGGCTCCAGGCCTAGTCTCCACAATACATATGGCATTTGTGATAATTAATACATATTTCAAGAGAACGCTGTAGAAGTTCCTGTAACTACTGTCTGTACCTTTTAGATACCAGTGATACCTATAACTCTATCTATCTATCTATCTATCTATCTATCTATCTATCTGGCATTTTATTTACAGTTCAAGATTAAAACAGCATCATAGATGTCCTGACTCATTACCCCCTATTGTTGCACAGGGTCTTTCAGGGGCCATATGCTGGCAGTGTATATAGATGTCAATACTTTCAGCAACAAAGTGGCATCAGTAAAACTGGCATACACGTGATATTTGCAATGGTGATACTGTTTGTTACTAATACACCTGCAGATATTAAATTCTACATTTTTGTCATTACCTTTATAGATATGTACCATCGTTTACTATATTGTGTGTATATATATATATATATATATATATATATATATATATATATATATATATATATATATAATCTTACATTATGCACAGTAAAGTAAATGATGGTCCATATTTATAAAGGTGATAACAAATATGATTTACGGCAAAGACAATTTAATATCAGCAGGTGTATCGATTAAGTGTGTGTGTGTGTGTGTATATATATATATATATATATATATATATATTTACAGTATAGTAAACTTTGGCACATATCTCTAAAAGTGCTGATAAATATGTAGAATTTAATCTCTGCAGTTGTATAAATCACTGCTAATCATTCTCAGCCCGTGAAAGATGAAAGATAATAAATTCTGATCTTGTTCCCAACTTCTTGATTTAAGATATTAAATCTCAACTTTGAAAGCTGGAGACATTCCTCCAGTTGAATTGGTGCATGTCTTTGATGTCTGATAATAGATCTTACTTCATTGCAGAAATGTTTTAGATAAATGTCAATGCTGGTCATGTAAATACCCATCAAAGCAATATGAAGCTCATGAATATTACGAGATCTATAGTGTCTGTGTATAATTTTAGTCATGTTCTTAATTGAGGCATATTTAATTTGTTGAAATAACATCCTGATGAAATGCTTATGTGTGTCAGCCAAATGTGTTTTCCTTTTAATTTATTTCATAGCTTTATAAAGTAAAGCATTATATTCTCATTTATGTAATCTATTACTGTATGCCTCAGAGAATATAATGCAGAAGATTAAAGCATCATTTCTTGTTATTTCAAGGATACTGCCACCTTATGGATAGAATATTGTTTGAATGTTTTCCTTTTGACTATAAGAGTAACTGTTACTTCAAATATTTTTTGTAAATGAACAGTTCAGGTGAAAACAAGAAACCTTATAATATATCTTATTAGAGGAAATTACTCTTATCTACTTTTATTATCTCCTCACCTTCCTGGCAAACTATTCATTTAAGTGAAAGAAAATTTTAAAAAATCCCTTCAGCAGGAAGGGCTTAAAAGCTCTCAGGTTTCTCATCATAGGCATCCCATTGCATACAGTAGCACAACAACAGCAATATGACATGACAATATACTGAAAAACAGAAGCATTGCAGTATATGGTATGATCAATTAAACCCCTAGGGTTCACACTCCTTAAAGAGGACCTTTCGGCTTTCCCAATCTGTGCCCCGGGTAAAGAGCTTTCGGTTCCAATACTGTAGCTCTTTACAGTCAGAAGGGCGTTCCTGACAGTCTGTCAGGAACGTCCTTCACAGCAGCGCCTATCGTGCTGTACAGTGTGAGCGGGGAGGAACGCTCCCTCCCCTCCTAATAATATTTGTCTATGGACGAGCATAGTGAGCAGAGGGAGGGGGGCGTTCCTCCCTGCTCACACTGTACAGCGCGATAGGCGCTGCTGTGGAGAAGGACGTTCCTGACAGATTGTCAGGAACGCCCTTCTGACTGTGAAGAGCTACAGTATTGGGACCAAAAGCTCTTTACCCGGGGCACAGATTGGGAAAGCCAACAGTGCGCTGAATTCAGCGCACTGTCGTCTTTCCAGCAGTATATAGAACTGCCTGTGCCCCAAACCATGAAAGGTCCTCTTTAAACTAAATAAAAGAATTGACAAAGAAAATTAAAGTTTTTAAAAACTAAAATTTTAAATCACCCCTCTTTCCTTATATAAAAATAAGTGCACAAAATGGAATAAAGATATGAATTGTCTTCAAAAATATATATTAAAATATAAATTTACATAGATGAAACTATATCTTGTCCTGCAAAAATGAGCCCTTACATACTGTATCTCTTACTTAGAAATATATAAGAGTTATGAATGTCAGAAAATAGTTATGAAAATAAAGTAATGAGATTTTTACCCAAAAGTCAATACCATAAGAACCATACCAATAAGGAAATAAAAAAAATCACTGTTTCTGTAAGGTGATACAGTATACACAATATTAATATTACGTGAATTATATTCACAGTATAACCAAAATCTTAACATTGAGTATTTCCTATAAATTCATAGTCTACGGAAACCCAAGTGAAAGAATTGTGCCCCTTTAAGTAATGAAAATTTCAACTCTGGAACAATACAGTAAATTACTGCATGATTTGGCATTATATTGGAATAGTTAGAGACGGTAACCTTTTCATACTGGAATGTTACATTCTACAGCAATGATTAAAAATTGTGGAGTGAAACGTACTGCGGTCTAGCGTTAACTTTACAGCGGATAAAACCTGTTAAAACAATAGCAATGAAAATAAGATGCAGAAAGTAACAGAACTGCTCAGCTATGTAATAGTCATTTCATTTCCTAGTGTAACAATGTTTAGCTAAAAAATATCAGCAATGAAAAGCATGACTGTTCTTGATGGAGATAAGAATCTCGGTGAGTGGTTCAAATCCCATTATCCTTGCACAAAAGCAGTGAATTCTGAAACCATGAATTCAGATCCTCTGGGGGGAAGATTTTTCTTATTCTTTAAGGAAAAATAAAGCTTATGGGTTCTGTTTGGAAGAGTAAGAAGAAGTTTAATGATGCATTTACTGAAAGGGGAGAGATTCTCGACTCCACTGATTCAGGATTGAATAATTTTATGGCAAGTAACATGCTGAGGACATTCAAATGCCTATTATTTTTCTACCTGAGCATCTGCAAACTGAAGACAGCTTTCTCATATCACTGCCAATCAGTCATAAGCCTCAGGAAAGTGATCATGTGACTACGCCATCGCATGAGTAATTCTGTAGTCATCGCTTGCATGTAATAATAAACACGTACACATATAAAAATAGCACTGATTCTAGAAATATGAAAAGATATTTTCCTTAGCCTTTTAACTCATTTGACTTCTACTTGTTACCTACTTGCTATAACATTTCTTCTGTTGTAGTGTGTGAATACTTTGTTACTTTGTTTTAAGTGAAAGCATAGCGGACCATTAAGGAACATTTTGTATACACTGTGTAATTTTTTTTGTCTAACCGATGAAGAAAGAATAAGACAATATTATGTTATTTTGATGGTGTTTAAATGTTAATAGCTCAGTTGATATTTACTGTGAAATTCCAGACAATATAGCAAAAAGTTTAATTATTTATCCACAATGTGTTTTCTGATGACTGACTGTGACATTTTCAACCTTTCCCACCAAACTTTTATGAATAATAAAGGAATATTTCACAGGCAAAAACTGTAAGATTTTCCCTGAATACTTTATGAAAACCAGGAAGTTTAAAAGAAAAGCTTAATGGGGACTTGTCACCAAGAAAAGGCAGTCTAACCTTCTGGCTTCATGTTATAACTCAGGAGGGGCTAAGCAGATTGGTGGATAGTGTTGTAGGAAATGAATGATTAGAAGCTTTTGCTTGTCATTTATTTATGTTTTTTCCATGCTAGAAGGAGTAATTAAGTGGGCAGTCCTAACAGTGAATAATAACCCCCCTCCCCCGCCATGACTGTGCATAGATAGCTGTCAGTCACTGCTAGAACTACCCACTGGACTCAAATACTTCTTCTAAGCATAGAAAGAACAGCGATATAAATGGATAAATGACAGGATATACTGAATATTTTTCTACAAATATATATATCATCTGCTCAGTTTCTCCAGCTCCATAACATTCTGCCTGTAGATTAGACAACACTTTCATGGTGTTCAGTTCCTTTTAAAGAGAACCTAAACTTTCAAACAACTTTTGACATACCGCATTTTGCCTCATGTAAAAACCTGCACTGAAATCTACTTTCTGTCCTTTATGTATTCTTGCTGCTTTACACTGTAACACAGGCTCTTTTAATGCAGATAAAATGACACTGGGAGTAATTTCAAACACTTGGGTGTTTAAAAAACAGTTAATCTGGTGTCATATGTACGTTAAAGGGGTTGTCCAGGCAAAAATGTACACCACATTTAATTTTTAAATCAGCTGAGGCAGTGGAAAAAAATACTCACCTTTCCACGGTTCTTCAGAATCCTTCCAGCGCGGTCCAGTCTTCTCGGTCCAGTGTTGACATGTGGCAGAAGTCCCAGTCACACGTGAACGCTAAGGGGGCATTCACACAGAGTTAAGTGGTGCTGATTGTGCCACAATAACTTGCGGCAGAATCAGCGCTGATAGAAAGACTCCCATTGACTTCAATGGGTTCCGTCTTCCGCACGGAGCACATTGAAATCAATGAGAGGCTTTTTCAGCTATTGATTTCAATGTGTTCCGCGTGGAAGATGGAAATAATTGAAGTCAATTGGAGTCTTTTTATCAGCACTGATTCTGCCACGAGTTATCGTGGCAGAATCAGCTCCACTTTACTCCGTGTGAATGCCACCTTAGAAAAATCAGTGGCCTCAGCAAAAGGTGATGTCATTATGTTTGACATCACAGGTCTCTTCCTGAGGCCACATGTTCATGTTCCACTATTCATTTTTTATTCCTCCAAGAATTTTGCGAATGCATTTGGTGTTTATATTCCTCTTGTCAAATGTGTCATGTCTGACACTTTGAGCAATGACTGCACTGTGTCATAATGGGCAGTGACATATATACCCTGAACTTATAGAATGCAGATGGCAATTTTTTTATTTTTTTTTAAAGAGAAGATTCTCTATTAGTGATATCTCATAGGCATACAATTATTTAATAATAAAGAGCTATTCATTTTGTGAACCTCTGTGAACCTCCAAGCTAGGAATACTTTAGTAGTAAGTACTTGTTAATACTGTTTTACACCTTTCTATAACATTCATAATAATATATATTAAAATAAACTAGGCATTCCTAACTACTGCAAAGGTTCCGTCCCTTTCTAGAAAAAAAATAAAAATGATAGGTTCCCAAATGAACTGTAATAGGGAAGTTGATACTTACCGCACATCTTTTTACACCACAAAGGTGGAAGATTTTTAAGTCTTTAAATGATATATATTTAGATTTAAGTCTATACTGTACATATAACCATTTCTCTTCCCTAAACAGTAATTAATCCTGTATAATATCAGTAACGTTCACTTTACTAGTCAGATACTTAGCTATAATTCCAAAGCTATATAGAGAACTCAACCCCAATCTGTAAGTTAAACAAAAAAAAATTCAATTTGCCTTGTTATTTCTGATGTTGATACATACAATTATGCCTCTTTCTATACAGTATAACCAACATCCAACAAACCTCCCAATTCACTAGACTGCAGTAAATTGAACATAAACCACTTCAAAGAAAATGTGGTCATAAAAAAAGACAATTAGGAAAGCACAATATATATATATATATATATATATATATATATATATATATATATATATATGTCATATTTGTTTTTACTATAAATACAATATATATATATATATATATATATATATATATATATATATATTGTATTTATAGTAAAAACAAATATGACAGTCATACATATATAATTAACAAAATTACAGCAGGGCAGATGGTGAAATAGCTAACACAAAAAAAAAAAAAAAAAGAAAACCCCACGAGACTCAAGTATAGGGGACTTCACTCAGCAACAGTGTCCAAAAGATAAATGGTTAATGATACTATAAAGCCAACACACATAAATATTAGGTAACAACCAAAAATCACAATACAGAGAGTACCTGTGGGATACTACTATATTACACTATGTTTAAAGGCAAAAGACACAAATATATGGAAGAATTATTGCATTAAATGGAGAGCAGCAAACTGCAATTATAAATGAAAGAAGGAACATCCCCCCTCCAACCTCAACTTCTATTTACTTAGGCCTTGCCATTTTAGAGATTCATGATGCTCCCTGACAGTGGGGTGCCTTTTCAACCAATAGAACCCAGGAAGCTACATATATAGAATGTTATTTCTTGTTTACTAAGAACCCATATGAAGACCACCATGGATATCTGGCATTGTGAGCACCAAATAAGTGTAACTTTGGATTTGAGATATTCTCAACATCAGTTCTTTCAAGTTGGGTCTCTTTAGTAAATGTCAAATTCTTCTCATGTTGAGCCATATAAAGTATATGATAACAATGACAATGCTTGCTTATATAGGCTTGAAGAGGAAAAGAGAAAGTTATATGGACTACAAGAAGACTTAAATAAATTTCGAACTTGGTTAGAAGATGCAGAGGAAATAGCCAATACACCAGCAGAACAAGGGAATGAGATTCAGCTAAATGAACTGCTGGAGAAAATAAAGGTAATGTGATTTATAAGAAAGGTTTTAAGTGTAGTTATTGAATTGCCTGTTGTGAGTGTTTTATGTGAATATTATACATATATGAGCACATATTCATTTAGTAAAGAGCGGCATTATTGCACAGACTACTACCAGGATGAGGGAAACATACATAAAATATTGTAATTCTGAATGAATGAACTTTCAATCTTACCACGTAGTAAGCAGCGTGTCCAGCATGAATTGCTGCCATTATTAAACTCCTCTTTTGATTCTTCACCAGGGATGTACAGTAACTTGTAACTGCAAGGTAAAAGAAGAGTTACTGTCTGCTGAACATTTATCCTGAACTGTAAATCTGTTTGCCACGCCATTACAGCTACAGTAACTGTCCATGTTGTTAATACTGAACATTACTGTTGGATTGAAGGAAACTCATTAAACATACCACATAGAAAAAGTAGCATTTCTATTTCATCACTTGACCCACTGCAAGCCAAAACTAAACTAAATTCAGAATAAAAGAAGCCTAGGTTTTCCTCTCATATTGGGAAGAGAGTATTTGAAATGTGTTTTTTTGGTCTGATCATTGGATATGAAGTATCCGCAGCCATGTGGTGATCAGTCCGTTTCATCTTAGGAACAAGTAGGGCACAAAGTCTTTTGCTACATTCGATTGAAGATAAAGAAAGGCGACATTGAACTCCTTCTTCATACAGTACAATCTTTGCATTGCCTACTAACACTATGATTCTCTACATAAAAGTCCAACAAACCTTGCCAAGCCTTATGATGCGGCTTCTGTTTCTTGCAGTGATAGCTTTCAGAATGAAAATTGAAACATTTGTCCTTTATAGCTGCAGATCATGATGTAGCAGCGGCATGTTTAGCTTATATTACAAGGTACATCCCAGTTGCTTAACACATTTCAGTCTACATGCATGCATCACAAAGCATGTTCTGGTTTTTTTCAGGTAAAGGTAGAAGAGCTTCTACCACGAAAGGAAGTTTTGAAACAATTAAATGAAACTGGAGGAACGGCAATAGAAAGCACTACAATAGCTCCAGAGGAAAAGAGGAAAATTGAGGTTGGCCTCAAGGAGGCTAATCAGCGCTGGATAAAGGTACATCAAATATATGTGTCATTTCTACTTTATATACTGTACAACATTACTGCCGATAAGTAATATAGCTGTAAATATTGGAATAACAAAGTACATTTCATTTTAATTTTCATTATTTCAAACAAAGAGTTAATAATTCACATACTTTATGTTTATGTGGTGCAAGTGAAGTGGCAGGAAGAGCAGAACGTTTACAGAATTTTTGTAAAAGCAAATATAAGTGTATCTCTAATTTATAAATAATTTTTCACAAATGAATAGTGCATTTGAATATAAGAAACCTTGTACTATTTGTTATTAAGGAGATAAGTTTCCTTTTCCGCTTATTAAGCTGTTCTCCAGCTCCTTATCTTCAATCAGACTGCTTGGTTACATTTTATTGTCTCACACATAGAGCGCTATAAAAAAAAGGGGTGAATAAGATTCTACTGTCAGCTAGCTAATTGATTTATTGCCTCATTCTGTGTACTAGCAGCCTCTTGTATACAAACCTAGCAGTGTTAAAAGCATGCGGAATGAAGAAACAGCAAATATTTGAGCGTTAATTCTCTTCTGCACCCTTCAGTGGTGAAGAAAAAATATTTCTTTAATAAGATATATTACAATTTTCATATATTAATCTTTACTATTCGTTAGGTATGCTTTAAATGATCACATGACAAGTTACCTAAACTTTTTATACAGACAGTCACCATCTCCAATCTCCATTCAAACATTCTTCCAGTCTTCCATTTAAAACCATATATGACCATTCACCTCTATATGTAATGTTTTCTACACTGCAGCTCCATTTCCATGAAAATAATGCAAATTAGCTGGAAATGGATTTAGGGCATTTTTTTTTCTCCTACTGAGGTTTTGCTCTCCACCCAAGATAACTGATCCCAACTGCAGACAAAGTGAGATGTCATTCAAGAAAGGTGGAGTGAAGCTAGGTGACAGTTATGAAGAATTACACAGAGCAGAGACTGAAGCCTCAGCAAAAAAAGAAACACCCCTAGCCATTTTCAGCTAATGTGCATATGAGTAAATTACTGAAAATGGAGCTGCAATGCAGAATAAGGCTGAGGCCGCACAGTGCGGAAACGCAGCTTTTTTTGTTGCAGAATTTGCTGTGTTTTTTGGAGCCAAAGCCAAGAATGGCTACAGAGGGAATGGGAAATGTATAGGAAGTTCTTATACTTCTCCCTTCTGTTTAGTCCGCTCCTGACTATGGCTCAAAAAACTGCAAGAAAATCTGCATCAAAATAAGCTGCGTTTCTGCATCGTGGGGCCTCAGCCTAAGAAAGGCATCTTTGGAAAGTGTAGAAGCGGCCCTACAAGATACTGTCATCAGTTTGATATTAATTTCCCTGCTGACAGATTACTTTTATTAAAGATGGAAGAACCTCCTAAGAGGTTGTCTAATTCTTTCTGCTCAAACAAGTTTTGGATAGAACCAGAAATAAAAATATTATATGATTAGATGAGCTAGAAATCTTGTAGAGCCTTTCTAAGAGGTCTTCAGCAAACAATTCAGCTTTAAAGAGAAGGTCTTCACAAAGGTACTCCATAGGAAGATATAAGAGGACAATTAAGTTTTATGCTATACTAGTAGAATGCTATAGGTCAAGATATGGTGCTGAAATTGGTATCATGAGAGGAGTCATCGATGCAAAGATATATGGAAGGATAAACATTGAACAGTAGGATAGAGTGCGCCTTATCAGGAATCCAGATTGTGGTTTATGGGATAGTTATTCTTCTTAGACTGGAGTGGCTGATTCTTTAGTTTAAGCCATCAATATGGAAACTCAAGTGCACATAAGTATTAGCATCAGCGGTACCTTTACTGCCCTACTCAACTACATTCTGAACAAATATGACTCTTGTGCTGTTAAACTCATTTCATGAATCCCTATAAGTCATGAGTGAGTTTCTTGAGCTCCTGGAAATTAGCTAAAGTTATACACGTGGGTTAATTCTGGTAAACCGTTATTTACTTGCTATAGGCAATTCAATTACTGTTCAAGTAACAGTCTTATTTTTAACCTCTTAAAAAATTAATCAGAATGGCTTCTTGTCTAGGAGGACAATTCACTAATGTCAGCTTCTAAGGTTTATCTACTTGACTAATGATTGCTCTGTAATTACTTCTTAAACTATAGGACAGACTTAGGGTAACAACTTTATTTTTCCCAACTAAGTCAGGAATTTAAGTGTCTCAAAAGAAACTTTGACATCTACAAATATAGAACTGTTCAATGAAATTATAATTGGCTTATTTGCTTTTAATGCCTTGGGCTGCACTCAGCTTCAGACCAAGTTTATTATCTTCAATCATCTTTGAAGATTATGTTGTTACAGAAATACTCTTTGAAGATATCTAAATATAGTCATCAATAGATCTTTGCAGTAAACACATTCAGAGTATTTACAGTAAGGATAAATGACCGAACATATATGATTTATTACAATCTAGTTAAAAATTATGGCCCTTGTTAAGCTTTTGGCTATTACTTCATATAACCAATACTTTATTGAACTATTATTATCTTTGGTATTGATTGAACTATATATTCAAAGCATTGGATATATTTACTTTTAATCAATTCAGTGGATATTGGAGATCCACTAACCTATATATCTCTATCTATCTATCTATCTATCTATCTATCTATCTATCTATCTATCTATCTATCTACTGTGTGTATATATATATATATATATATATATATATATATATATATATATATATATAATATCTACAAGCATAATATGCATACACATGTTTGTTTATGTCTGATGACTGCTTTTTTTTTTTTTTTTTTTTTTTTAAGCCAGAAAAGAGAAGCGGCCCATAGAGGGGATAGTTAAGTATCAATGGTTCACTGGTGCCATTATATTAGAAGAATTGGGGACTCCTGACCAATGTGTGGCACTTCAGGAAAGAGTAGATAAGATGGAGAGGTGGCCATGCTCTTCATTGTAGTTTTTCAGTATGATAGAACACTCATCTGTTTTAGGAACTTGAATTCACTACAACAGAGATATTGTACCCATTCATGGTCCCCATTTATGAAGTTCAAACAGCGGAGAAGGAGACCCCTTTCTTCTGATACATTTTGCATATTATAATATATAGCCTCAATACGGTAAAACTTTTTATATGTGGACCAGAAAAGGTAAGCATTTCTTTCTTCGATGGTAGCCTAATAAACCCCCTAAGGCAGTGATGGCGAACCTTATAGAGTCCGAGTGCCCAAACTACAAACCATAACCCACTAATTTATCACAAAGTACCAACATGGCAATTTAACCTTAATACTGTGCAGATCCACAATTGTGGATTATTATGGTCCCGCAAAATATGGTTGTGTGAATGAGGCTTTACCTAGCATTCAATTTACAAACAGCTCTGTACTGCACTTGGTATAATTTTGAACAATTCATGTTCCCCATTTACACAGATCTGTTTTCTAATGACCATGCAATGTTATTGTGACCTGTAATAATATCACGTCTGCTATAAAACAGATGTGATCTAAATAGTGAAGGGCCCTCATTCAGTCCAGTATGCTCCACAGTGACCCCCACACAGTCCAATCTGCTTCACAGAGACCCCCACAGAGTATAATCTGCTCCACAGTGGCCCCCACAGAATATAATCTGCTGCAAAATGGCCACAACACAGTACAATTTGCTCCAGCGTGGCCTCCACACATCATAATCTGTTCTACAAATGGGTGCCCACAGAGAGGCTCTGAGTGCCACCTCTGGCACCCGTGCCTTAGGTTCACCCTCACGGCCCTAAGGCAACACATACTACGCAAATCATTGGTCAATTAAAAGCAATCCTCCTGTCCTGATAAATATGTACAGTAAATGTGCTTGATATAGTAAACTAAAAGTTAACAACACCAACATATAGAAAAGCTCAAATTTTATTGCATTTGAGCATATGGTAAATTCCTCATAAATGCTTAAGAAGTGATGTACATTTAACTTCAGTTTGTAGTACAGTAAATTGCTTTTTGCTCAAATGAAACTGATTAAACTTGCACATTGCTGTTTCCTTGTTTGACCTGAAAACCTCTCGGAGAACTGTACAGGAAGAAAGCCAGTTTTCTGTAGCAATTTACAGTACATCATGTATCGTCTAAACTGAAGATGTAGGATAGAATACATAAATACATTACTGTTTTATGCCAATGAGTCAGCCAAAAGCGATCTACTTGAAATAAGTTTAAAAATACAAGCAAATAAAAAATGTGTTATGTTGATGAAAAAGTCTTCTTTTCATTGGGTTCACAGCTGCAGGCTGATTACCCCCGACAGCATGGCTTCCGTTATTTCATCAAAGGGGGGCGGTTACTCGCAGCTGCTGTAAACCATTTAATGGCCTCTAATTAAAACTAATTATTCTTCCTAAAATGATATTTGCCAGTACAAAAGGTATTTTCATTTTCAATGTGAAACCGTGAAGCTGTAAATTGTCAAAGACAAGTTTTGTAAGGCAGATGACAGAATTGTGCCGCTTTCCTTTGATTGTGAGGAGGGGATGCCTCTTGACCTTGAAAGTGACATACTTAGAGAAGCCGCCTGCTATGGGCAAAGTTTTTGTCTGAAACATGGGTTGCCTACAGCAATAACAACAAAAGTTAGATGAAAGAGCAGAGCTGTACAGTTAAGAAAAAACGGAAATATTATCTATTATTGCATCTTCTTGTGCCATGGTTGTCTGTTAGATTAGCACATCTAATGGACACATCCTGTAAGATTCGTTTGTATTATTTAAAGTTATACTTAATTTTTAAATATGAAAGGGAACCTGTCAGCAGCTTGATGTTTCCTGATCCGCAGGTAGCATGAATACTGACAGGCTCCCTCATTACATGTAAGTTTTATCCTGAAAAGCACTTTAGTGTTAAAAAAGCTGGGCACAGGAACAAGTGTCTGCTCTGCTTTGGCTTCTCATCACATGGCTCAGATTAAAGTGTTTTTTTTAGACATATCGATTGATAGGATATGTTATCAATTGAAGATCAGCTAAGGTCTGACACCTGAGAACCTCAAAGATCAACTGTTTGAAGAGACTGCAGCAATTGTCTCCTTTACAGAAAATCAAGCACAGAACCATACATTGTATCACTGGTCAGAACTACTCCCTTGAATGGGACTGAGCTATGAACAGACCATGTGACTTATGAATGTGATGTTCCATGTGGAGTAGAAGTGATGCTAAGGGTAAATTCACAAAGAGTTTTTTAGTCTGGATTTTGATGCGGAATCTGCATCAAACTCTGGCTCCAAAAAAGCCTACCACTGAAATCAAGCGACATACCCTTTCTTGAGGCAGATTCCGCAGCTGATTCAGCCACGGACGTCCGTCTTGCGACACTCCCTCCCGACTAGACCCATTCATTTGGGCCTATTCTGGAGCAGAATGCCGCGACTGGATGCCAGTACACTTCACCGGTGTCCAGTCGTGGTTGGGGTTTTTTGGACCAGATTCTGATGTAGCTTCCCGCGTCAAAATCTGGACCAAAAAAACGTTTGTGAACTTACCCTAAGAGAGCACTGCTTTAAACAGGTAATCTGCAAGAATCCCAGATGTTAGACGCATGGTGTCGGAGTTACAGATAGGCCATCAATTGATAAGACTTAAAAAACCCTCTTGTTTTAATTTGTTAATTTACGCTTTATCTTTTAATTTTATTGCTCTTTTCACTATCTGCAAGCTTTATAAGCTACAAACTGCTCTTGACTGGTTAACACTCTATATCTATACAGAACAAAATATTCACAAGTAGATAATAATAAGATCTGTCACTGGATAGAGTAAAGCAGAAAATTACAGCTTTTCACCACTTGCTTAGCAATAGGTAAAATCCACAGTAAAATAAGAAAAAAACATCTCTGGGGCAGAAGGGAATGTTTTCATCTAAAGAATGCTGTAACGTTTCTAAGCATTTATCCTGTTTCATTGATATGTTATGTATTATATTTTGTCAGCACATCCAATATCTGTAACAAATATGCTATCTGCAAACATAGAAGAAAAAATAAATGAAAGCACCCCCAAAAGATGACACATATGGAGATCTCTACTTGACATCCCTAGTCTCTATAAATGGCGCTATCTAGAAATGATAGAGGAAAATGAAAAGGACAGGTTTACGGAAACACTAACTGGGACTAGCCCTGTATGAGCTAGAACAAAGATCTGCTTAGTCTAGGCTTTGTTCTAGACAGGCTGCCCATGTATGACAGTGTCAGCCATTCATCTGTCTGGCTGGATGCAGCTCCCAGCAAAATCAACTGTTTTCCAGGTGTATTGGGAGCAAAACCTATGCTGAACAATCTATCCAAGGGCTGTCATGGACAGAGCAAACCTATAAAGGAGTTATCTGGAATTTTGAGGCTAAGGCCCCACTGAGCAAAATGCAGCAAAAAAAAAAAAAAACTGGCAGAAACTAGTCACATTTTTTTCTGCAGTGTTTTTCATCACATTCTTGCAGAGTTTTCCTCTGCAAGCTTTCTATTCTTTTTATACCTATACAGAAAATACCAGCGTTTCCATAGGTGTAATTGACATAATCTACAAAAATGCAATGTCTGAAAGGGACTCGCCAGAATCCCATCCACTTTGCAGGTACTGTAAAATGCTGTGGTTTTTGTAATATTAGGCGATGGCCTAAAAAGGTTTCTTCCCTATGAAACAACACCACTGTTGTACATGACTTGGGTTTGGTATCGTGGCTCATCCCTGTTGAAATGGGTCAGATCTGCAATATTAAACACAATAGACACAACCCATGGACTAGAGTGGCACTTTATTCTTTTCCATAACCTTCAGTGTGACATACTGTAAGAAGATTAATGTCCTCTAATGTGATACATAGAACAGTATAGATATGGAATAAATCCTCACCCATTTTTGATTTACTTTTGGAGTGCTGTTCATTTGCTGCAATATATATATATATATATATATATATATATATATATATATATATAGCCACTGACAGACAGTGATTTATTTATTTCTCTTACCTATACAGTATCAACATATTCAGCACTTTACAGCCATGGTCAGTCGCTGTCCCATATATGGCTCGTAATAAAATTCTATATCAGTATATCTTTGGCGTTTATCTTAGCGAGATAATGCTGTGCTAAATAGCGCTACTCTCTGTGCATACAATTACATACTAATGACTGATGGAAAACACATCTGCTTGTGTAAACTTATATAACAGTAGTTGTAATATAGCTTATATTTCCATATAATCCTCTGGTTGACTACTAGGTATTTCAATGGTAAGCATACAATATGACAAAAACTTTCTTTAATGATAGATTCCTTTTATGTCATCTACCACCTGCAAAGGCACATAGCAGACTTATAATGGCTTTCTTACCTTTTATGTTCTGTAAATGGATTGATAGATTAGACCTGGGGGCAGTGAACCATGGAATAAGAGGTTTGCTGGAAAGGGTTTATTACTCTTTAATGTTATTCTTGGTCTAGTGTCAGCCAAGAAGGATGAGCTAGATTATCAGAAAGTAAGCTGGGTGCCAGAACAAGCATTCTCTTCATTTATCCCCCTTAGCCTTCGAGACATCGACTTCATGCATCATAAAAGTTATGATAAGTGTTATATGGAGGCATCACATACACACAGATTTTAATGTATCTTCCGCCATCACTGCTATCACCTTTAATAGGTTTATTTATTTAGGAAAATACAGATATATTTGTGCCAAGATATCAGTTACCCGGATTAGATATTTCTTTGTATTTTCAGTAAAATTAAACTTTAAAATATAAGTAAAATGAGTGGAGAAGTTCTAGATTATGGAGATTATAAAAGGTGCATATATATTAATAAGAATACAATGAAAGGAATTTGGGAGGTATATCCACCCATCTGTTGTTATGTATCAAAAGTGAGAAATAGAGATGAGCAAACTGGTTTGTAATAAGCACGATTCATTCCGAATTTGCCAAAAATGTAAGAATCCACAAACCCAACCTTTTTGGGGTTAGTCATTTCCACGAATGACCATGATATTGTGGGGTTTCTTCAGGCGACATAGTATAATAAAAAGAGGTCCAGGGGAAAGTGCAGAAAAAAATACAGTATCCAGTGCTTTTTCCTAAGAATCTTCTGGCCTCCATGTCTCATCTTAATGTGTTATGACACTGACAGGGCCCATGTGACTGGGGCTCACTGGTGACCTTGGCTAGAAGAAAAAAAAAAAAAAAAAAAGAAAAAAAAATATAGGACGGTTGAGGGACGGGAAATGTCTTTATTGTTTTTCAGCACCTCTCGTAGGCCTCCGATTATTACACCTTAGGGTCTAAAAGGACCCTATAGCATAACAAAGCACTGCAGGTTTCAACTGTACAAGTTTGGTATGAGACAAAATTGTAGACAAACTTTATGAATATTTTGCAAGGTTCACCCATCTGTAGTAAGAACCAAACCCAGATGGGAAATATTTTCAATACATTTTCTTTTATCATGGAAAAGAAAAAAGAACACTAAGTGGGCTCTGTCAAGTTGATGAGTTCCTTATATTATACTAAATAGATCTAGTCTTTTAATACCTGCATGAAGCATACTTCACGTGAGCTCTGTGAGTTAATGCCAATCATATCCATATGGGAGGGGGGCAGAGTATCAGTTTGATACTGATTTTCCTGCTGATTAACTCCCGTTAATGGTCTGTATGATATTCTTTGTAATATATTTGTACATGTCATAGGAGAGTGTTTGATAGGTAAGATTTGCCCGTTTGAAGACAACAAAAAAGGGACATGTATAACTTGGATAAGATCTAGCCTTACTAGATGGATACTCCAAACAATGGAAACTGCAGTTCATTGGTTCCAAGTGTAAAATAATTCACCTGGGACGAATGAACTCATCAATCTGAGTATTGAATTGGCAGTTCTGTATTAGCCAGGACCTCAGAGAAGGATCTAGGGGTCCTGATATCAGATAGTGATAGTGTGAGTGCACATTGGAGCCTCGCAGGGGGAAGGTAATAGGATGCTCAGCTGTATAACTAGTGGAATAACCAGTAGAAGGAGAGCTTTAATCCTGCTGTATAGAGCATTGGTGAGACCACAGCTGGAATATTTGTATCTAGTTCTGAAGATCCCAACTATGGAAGCTCAGTAACCTGGGTGCCTATCTACAGAATTGTTTATAACAGTCTACAAGACTGACTATACGGTAGATAAATAAAATTCTTACATTAAAAAACAGGCTCACTGATGTGTTTCTTTGACTTAAAGTGAATGATTCTTTTTTATCAATACCAAAAAAGGGAAAATGTTCACTTTTTTTTTCTACTTTTTTTGTTTTTAGTTTCTGATTGTTGACTTATTTAATTCTGTTTTCTGCACATGAGTATGGGACTGCCATATTCACCAAGCTTCTCCTTTGCTCTGTTATTAGCAATTATATGATATACTTTACAACACAATATGGCACAGTCAAAGAATAATAAGAATGCAGAGACAGATAGCCAATCAAAGTGACCAGAGACATCGAAAGAAAAGAAGGCTATCACAAAAGGTGTACAATAATCATAAATTGTATGAATCTTTAATGCTTAAACACCAAAAACAAAAAGTTAAAAACAAATTCAATCATGAAGGAAGCCACAATATGGCATTCCCATAGTAAGTAACTGTTGCAAAACAAACTAATACAGAATTGTCTAGTGTTAGTTTTTATTAGGCTTAGTGGTCAGAGTTAAAATACTCGATTTAGTATTTATTATAAAATATAGATATAAGAAACAAGCACCATGACAAACATGTTATTCTAACAGTTCTTTTACATTTCTAATAATTTTGAATCATTGTATTGTTTCTTTTTAGATACAAAGCTAGTAGTGTTGAGCGAATAGTATTCATCGAATACCTCGCTCCCATAGGAATGTGTGTTAGTGGCCGTCAAATATTCACTGCACTTAACTCCTTGGTGTTCGGCCGCTTCCACGCATTCCTATGGGAGCGAGGTATTCAACTTATAGTTTCGAATACTATTCGCTCAACACTAAAAGCTAGTAAAGATTAGAGATGAGCGAACACTAAAATGTTCGAGGTTCGAAATTCGATTCGAACAGCCGCTCACTGTTCGAGTGTTCGAATGGGTTTCGAACCCCATTATAGTCTATGGGGAACATAAACTCGTTAAGGGGGAAACCCAAATTCGTGTCTGGAGGGTCACCAAGTCCACTATGACACCCCAGGAAATGATACCAACACCCTGGAATGACACTGGGACAGCAGGGGAAGCATGTCTGGGGGCATAAAAGTCACTTTATTTCATGGAAATCCCTGTCAGTTTGCGATTTTCGCAAGCTAACTTTTCCCCATAGAAATGCATTGGCCAGTGCTGATTGGCCAGAGTACGGAACTCGACCAATCAGCGCTGGCTCTGCTGGAGGAGGCGGAGTCTAAGATAGCTCCACACCAGTCTCCATTCAGGTCCGACCTTAGACTCCGCCTCCTCCGGCAGAGCCAGCGCTGATTGGCCGAAGGCTGGCCAATGCATTCCTATGCGAATGCAGACTTAGCAGTGCTGAGTCAGTTTTGCTCAACTACACATCTGATGCACACTCGGCACTGCTACATCAGATGTAGCAATCTGATGTAGCAGAGCCGAGGGTGCACTAGAACCCCTGTGCAAACTCAGTTCACGCTAATAGAATGCATTGGCCAGCGCTGATTGGCCAATGCATTCTATTAGCCCGATGAAGTAGAGCTGAATGTGTGTGCTAAGCACACACATTCAGCACTGCTTCATCAAGCCAATACAATGCATTAGCCAGTGCTGATTGGCCAGAGTACGGAATTCGGCCAATCAGCGCTGGCCAATGCATTCTATTAGCCCGATGAAGTAGAGCTGAATGTGTGTGCTAAGCACACACATTCAGCACTGCTTCATCAAGCCAATACAATGCATTAGCCAGTGCTGATTGGCCAGAGTACGGAATTCGGCCAATCAGCGCTGGCTCTGCTGGAGGAGGCGGAGTCTAAGGTCGGACCTGAATGGAGACTGGTGTGGAGCGATCTTAGACTCCGCCTCCTCCAGCAGAGCCAGCGCTGATTGGCCGAATTCCGTACTCTGGCCAATCAGCACTGGCTAATGCATTGTATTGGCGTGATGAAGCAGTGCTGAATGTGTGTGCTTAGCACACACATTCAGCTCTACTTCATCGGGCTAATAGAATGCATTGGCCAGCGCTGATTGGCCGAATTCCGTACTCTGGCCAATCAGTGCTGGCCAATGCATTCTATTAGCTTGATGAAGCAGAGTGTGCACAAGGGTTCAAGCGCACCCTCGGCTCTGATGTAGCAGAGCCGAGGCTGCACAAGGGTTCAAGCGCACCCTCGGCTCTGATGTAGGAGAGCCGAGGGTGCACTTGAACCCTTGTGCAGCCTCGGCTCTGCTACATCAGAGCCGAGGGTGCGCTTGAACCCTTGTGCACACTCTGCTTCATCAAGCTAACAGAATGCATTGGCCAGCGCTGATTGGCCAATGTATTCTATTAGCCTGATGAAGTAGAGCTGAATGTGTGTGCTAAGCACACACATTCAGCTCTACTTCATCGGGCTAATAGAATGCATTGGCCAGCGCTGATTGGCCAGAGTACGGAACTCGACCAATCAGCGCTGGCTCTGCTGGAGGAGGCGGAGTCTAAGATCGCTCCACACCAGTCTCCATTCAGGTCCGACCTTAGACTCCGCCTCCTCCAGCAGAGCCAGCGCTGATTGGCCGAATTCCGTACTCTGGCCAATCAGCACTGGCTAATGCATTGTATTGGCGTGATGAAGCAGTGCTGAATGTGTGTGCTTAGCACACACATTCAGCTCTACTTCATCGGGCTAATAGAATGCATTGGCCAATCAGCGCTGGCCAATGCATTCTATTAGCGTGAACTGAGTTTGCACAGGGGTTCTAGTGCACCCTCGGCTCTGCTACATCAGATTGCTACATCTGATGTAGCAGTGCCGAGTGTGCATCAGATGTGTAGTTGAGCAAAACTGACTCAGCACTGCTAAGTCTCTGCATTCGCATAGGAATGCATTGGCCAGCCTTCGGCCAATCAGCGCTGGCTCTGCCGGAGGAGGCGGAGTCTAAGGTCGGACCTGAATGGAGACTGGTGTGGAGCGATCTTAGACTCCGCCTCCTCCAGCAGAGCCAGCGCTGATTGGTCGAGTTCCGTACTCTGGCCAATCAGCGCTGGCCAATGCATTCTATTAGCCCGATGAAGTAGAGCTGAATGTGTGTGCTTAGCACACACATTCAGCTCTACTTCATCAGGCTAATAGAATACATTGGCCAATCAGCGCTGGCCAATGCATTCTATTAGCTTGATGAAGCAGAGTGTGCACAAGGGTTCAAGCGCACCCTCGGCTCTGATGTAGCAGAGCTGAGGGTGCACAAGGGTTCAAGTGCACCCTCGGCTCTCCTACATCAGAGCCGAGGGTGCGCTTGAACCCTTGTGCAGCCTCGGCTCTGCTACATCAGAGCCGAGGGTGCGCTTGAACCCTTGTGCACACTCTGCTTCATCAAGCTAATAGAATGCATTGGCCAGCACTGATTGGCCAGAGTACGGAATTCGGCCAATCAGCGCTGGCCAATGCATCCCTATGGGAAAAAGTTTATCTCACAAAAATCACAATTACACACCCGATAGAGCCCCAAAAAGTTATTTTTAATAACATTCCCCCCTAAATAAAGGTTATCCCTAGCTATCCCTGCCTGTACAGCTATCCCTGTCTCATAGTCACAAAGTTCACATTCTCATATGACCCGGATTTGAAATCCACTATTCGTCTAAAATGGAGGTCACCTGATTTCGGCAGCCAATGACTTTTTCCAATTTTTTTCAATGCCCCCAGTGTCGTAGTTCCTGTCCCACCTCCCCTGCGCTGTTATTGGTGCAAAAAAGGCGCCAGGGAAGGTGGGAGGGGAATCGAATTTTGGCGCACTTTACCACGTGGTGTTCGATTCGATTCGAACATGGCGAACACCCTGATATCCGATCGAACATGTGTTCGATAGAACACTGTTCGCTCATCTCTAGTAAAGATCACTATATATATATATATATATATATATATATATATATATATATATATATATATATTCACAGATTTTTTTTGACATTTGGTTATGTATTGTTTGTTTTTTACTGAGAGTAAAATATTATGCATAATAGCTTTCACTATGGATGTGGTATATTAGCTCAGCATGAAAAATTTGAGTAAATACCAAGGCTAGGATGAAAGCCAAATGGATAAAATATGGGCCACATTCAATCTATCTATCTATCTATCTATCTATCTATCTATCTATCTATCTATCTAGCTGTCTGTCTATCATCTATCTATCTATCTATCTATTCATCTATCTATCTGTCTATTTATCTCTCTATCTATCTTGCTGTTCTCTGTAAGTCTATTGGTCATGAGGACTCTGGTGTCCTGCTAATGTTAATGCATAGGAAAGAAAACTACAGTTAGTTGTTACACACCATCTTGGAATTGCACAGTGAAATTATATGCTTGCTTTCCTGCTGTCAGTTGTAATAACTGAATTTCTATTTCAAGTTTTTGGCTTGTGAAAATTTTATATAAAATCTATAGAATACTTTTATTAACTATTGTATTCCCACATGGCTCTCCTTGTTGACAGCACTGATGGATTAGGCTGCTTGCAATCATGCCACTGTATTATTTGTTGCAATCCTCCATAGTTTGTCTGATGAGTAGATATACTGGAGATGAGTACATCTGCATACTGACCCTACAGAAATCAAATTTACAGTGTTAGTATGATGCCCTTCTTTTATCTTTCTACTTTTTTATTTTCATTATCAGGATGGTAAGAATTCCCAATGATAAATTGTGAAATGTGCCAGGTGTCTAGTAGTCATTCCTGCATACCTAAAGAGGATATGGCAACTTTAACCCCTTCACAACACCCAATAAACATGGTGCTGGCTGTTCAACACACTAGCCAATCATCAACATTCTGTGATGAAAGACAAAGACAACCATGGAGATTTAACCTCTTAAACGTGTGGCCAGTTGTGAGAGGTCATTTGAAGGTAGAAAGCGGTCTCTGATAAGATAAGATAAGATAATCCTTTAATAGTCCCACAGTGGGGAAATTTCAGTATGTTTCAGCTGCATAGTAATACAGATACATGATAATACACAGTAAATATTACAGAAGTAGTAGACACACATATGCTGAGAAAGATATACTAGGAGTCCTAAGGAACAGAGCATCTACGGAACAGAGAAAAAAGAAGGAGGACATTCATAATCATTAGTTCTCTGTGCGGAGTGTCTCCGCTTGGTCTGATGTAGATTATACAGCCTGGTCGCGGTTGGAAGGAAGGACTTGCGATATCGCTCCTTCTCACACTTGGGGTGAAGCAGACGGTCACTTACAGGTCACCACGGACAGTATCCTTCTGTCATCCTTCTGTCTGATGACCTCCCCATCCTTCCTTGATGAAGGCCCTCATGTCTGCTTGTGAAAAGTAACTATTAAGCTCTGCCATCTTTTGCTAGTTTGCCTTAAAAAAAAAAGTCAGGATGCTGTGGCCTGGCCTCCTGGCTGCCACGATCTTATCACAGGGGGGTACGAGGGGTGACAAGAGCATACCTCCCAACCGTCCCGATTTCCGCGGGACAGTCACGATTTGGGTGACATGTCCCGCGGTCCCGGTTGGAGGGAGGTATGTCCCGATTTCAACTCAGATCTGCGTCCAGAGGACGCAGATCTGAGTTGAACACATATGCGGCTGAAGCAAGGAGCTGACACAGGTCAGCTCCTCGCTTCGCCGCTGCCCGCCTCTCTCGCTGACACATGCGGCTGAAGCTGCTCGCGTGCTCGCTTCGCCGCTGCGTCTCTCTCTCGCTGACACATGCGGCTGAAGCGAGGAGCTGACCTGTGTCAGCTCCTCGCTTCGCTGCTGCCGCCGGCTCCTGGCTTGTAGACGCGATGTACAAGACAGGAGCCGGCAGCAGCGTTGAAGCGAGGAGCTGACACAGGTCAGCTCCTCGCTTCAGCCGCATGTGTTAGCGAGAGAGAGACGCAGCGGCGAAGCGAGCACGCGAGCAGCTTCAGCCGCATATGTCAGGGAGAGAGGCGGGCAGCGGTGAAGCGAGGAGCTGACCTGTGTCAGCTCCTTCCTTCAGCCGCATGTGTCAGTGAGAGAGGCGGGCAGAGAGCGGCGAGGGAGCGGAGGAGAAGGTAAGTTTAATGTGGAGGTGGAACGTGAATCTGGGGGCAGATGAAGGAGAGGACGGCATGACACTGGGGGCAGAGATGGAGAGGACGGCATGACGCTGGGGGCAGAGATGGAGAGGACATGAATCTGGGGGCAGAGATGGAGAGGACATGAATCTGGGGGCAGAGATGTGGGGACATGAATCTGGGGGCAGATATGGAGGGACATGAATCTGGGGGCAGAGATGGAGTGGACATGAAACTGGGGGCAGAGATGGGGGACATGAATCTGGGGGCAGAGATGGAGAGGACATGAATCTGAGGGCAGAGATGGGGGACATGAATCTGGGGGCAGAGATGGAGAGGACATGAATTTGGGGGCAGAGATGGAGGGACATGAATCTGGGGGCAGAGATGGGGACATGAATATAGGGGCAGAGATGTGGGGACATGAATCTGGGGGTAGAGATGGAGAGGACATGAATCTGGGGGCAGAGATGGAGGGACATGAATCTGGGGGCAGATGAAGGGTGTATATGAAACTGGGGGAGAGATAGAGGGGGGACATAATTTACGGGTGACTGTAGGAGGATTATACTGTGTGCGGGCACATGAAAAATTATCGAGTGGGCGGAGTCAACACAAGTGGGCGGGGCTAAATTTGCCGCGACGCGCTACGTGCGCCGCACATTTTGTCCCTCTTTCGGTTCTTCAAAAGTTGGGAGGTATGCAAGAGGGGGCGATCTTGTCCTGGACACTCTGAATGCCATGATCACTATTGATCCGCTAAAGTCTCTTCCAACTCTGGTGGCTGGTCCCGGCCCTCAGCTGTGCAACACAGCCGAGCTCCAGAAGTAAAGACGTGGGCACAGCTTCTGTGTCTGTGGTATTAGGGCGCCATACTGTTGCCTGTTAACTATACACTCAGAGTGACATAATACTACGGCGCAGAGCGGGATTAAAGGATGCAAAGAGCTGAAGTTGGTGGAACTACTGAAAGGTCCTCCTTAATGCCTTCTCATACATAATTAGTATATTGTGAACTCTCATTAATATATTTTAGGTAACTATGAAATTTATCACTGGCATTATTGAGTTCATTGTAATTGCACAAATCAGTAGTATATATGATTGCTAGGAATTATTGTACCATATAAGTAAAAGGTGAAAGCATCTCTTTCTTACCTCTCAGCAGTCTATAGTTCCCTTTTTCCTGCCTGAAGGCTTTCTGGTTACATTGAAAAATCTATTGAGTCTTTATAAAGTCTGTCTAAATCTAGAGTAATACATTAAATGGAAGAAAAGAAGTAGAGCGAGGATGGGTTACAGCTAGAGTTTGTCTCTCTCTGTGTCTGTGAGATCAAAGAAGGAAACAAAATTGAGGTGACATCTAACTCGCTCAGAGTAGTGAAAGCTGCAGTAGTACCACAACAGGAAAGAACCCATCCGCTCAGTAGGGATGAATAGAGAAAAAAAAACATGTAAAAGGGGTTCTACGGGTTAGAAAAACAATTGCCCTATACCCTATTAGAGAATTCAGGGGTAATAGAGGGGACTGCAGTCCCCTTTTCAGGACCATCATTTCTTGACCAGAGGGAAAATAGTTTCCTTTTCTATTTCTATCCTGTCCTGAATTACACAAACAACTCATCGATTTGAATGAAAAGTATGTAATGTTTGATTTGGCGCTACAGAAATACTGAACGTTACGAGATTTCATCACAAAGTATAGTCAACTGCTGGGGAACCAAATAGGTGGACACTTTATGGTGTGAATATTCTCAAGGGATTGTCCAAAGTGGCAAACCAATTCACAAGACATATAAAGTGGTTCACTGACAACAGATCATCCTTAGATTCTCTTACATAAGAAAATAATAATCTATTTAAAGGAAAAGTAATATGAAAAGTATCACAAAATACAGTAGTCCTGCCAAAGGCAACATGTGCAAGGGGTTTGTATGTTCTCTCCGTATGTGCGTGGGTTTCCTCTGGGTACTCCGGTTTCCTCCCACAAGGCCAAAGACATACTGATAGGGAATGTACAGTGTGAGCCCTATATGGGACAGTGACTGAGATTGTCTGTAAAGCACTGCGGAATATGATGGCGCTATATACGTAAGCATAATAAATAAATAAATAGTTTGCTTGCATATTCCCTTTTCACAGTCGATAGTTTATACCGGTATTTTTGCCATTTGGTAAGAAGATACAAAGACTTTAATAATTGCAAATTATACTTTATTATCCAAGAACTGCCCTTTATAATATGAAGTAGTAGAATATTAGTTATCAGCCTTCAGACTTCTTATACTCTTTACATGAACTTCACATCCAGATTATATTTTTTTCCTGAAGTATCTCATGTATCACCACAAAATAAAAAAAAAAAAAAAAAAAAAAATTTACATTCTGCACTGGCTTTGCCTTGTAGCAAACGGCAAACTATTTGTTTATTTGGATACACACCATTAATTACAACAATAACAATTAAATTAAATCACACATTATGTATAGCACATATCTAAAAATGAATAGTTGTTTGGTTATCCACAAACACATCATGTTATATTATATGGCTTTCATAACAGTAAATCAGCTTTCAGAATATATTGGTGAACAATAGTGTTTGTCAACCTTTAAAATAAGAATAAGAGCCAAAAAAGGAACTCTAACCCCAAGAAGTCTGACTCTAGGATATTAAGTAACATATTCCAAGTGATCTTTATGTGAATGGAGTACACTAGATTATAACTCTTTATACTGAGGTGTATGCAAGGGGGGAAGTTACACGGTTAAATAGCCCTAGACTCCAGAGTATAAGAAATGCAGGTCCAGAGGAGGTGAGTAAAAATAAACAGTTCTACTTGTCTTACCTCTCCTGGGCATCCAGTGGTGTGGAATCAAAGTGCCCCACATGAACACTGATGTCCAAAATCACACCTCAGACGTAACCCTGGTACACATGATGTTATCCAGGTGCTGGAAGTGGCCAGAAATAGGGTGCCCAGGGGAGGTGATGCAAAGTGCAAAATACTTGCAGCAGAACAGGGAGAGATCAGGTAAACAATCAGTGCACACTAAGAACATGTAGAGGGTGAAAGCTGTTTGCCAGGCATGGCTCACAGCAGGAATGCAGTGTTCTTTGTCCTCACTAGTTATGGCCAATAGTTTGACTCTATCGAATGGGATGGGGTTTCCAGATTTAGCTTTGATGTAGGATTCTTCATTAAGTTTCCATATTGAACTCTTGACAGAAAGCTAAAGTTTTGGTGAGTGGCCTTGGCTCATACTTTTTAAGTCTGTCAAGGTACTTGTCAAGGCTATTTCCTGTCCACTCTCTTTGCTCTCACCATTGAGTCTTGGAATTCACCAAGATCCACATTTTAAAACAGTGTTCCGGGGAACTGAGAGAATAGAATTATCCTATATGCAGATGACCTGGTCCATTTTATGTCTGATACCTAGGGCCATCGACATGGTGAATCAGTTTGTCTCTTTCTCTGGATTGTTCATTAAGTGGTCAGAATCTGTGCTAATGCCTCGGTGGAATGCAGAATGCCTTTTTTTTTTCTTGATAACTTAGGCCAGTTTTGAAGTACCTGTTGTTGTTGTTCTAGTGCAAACTGTTAATACCATGTATCAGGTTTGGAGGGCAGCATAAGGGTGCATTCACACTACTGATACGCTGCCTGATTCTGAACATTAAAACACGTTCAGAATCAGCGCGTATAAAGCAGTTCCCATTCATTTCTATGGGAGCCGGCATACGAGCGCTCCCCATTGAAATGAATGGGCTGCTTTTTTCACTACGAGCGCTCCCATTGAAGTGAATGGGAAGTCCTTGCGTGTACGGCTAGCTCTGCTCATTCCGAGCCGTACACGCAAGCACTTCCCTTTCACTTCAGTGGGAGCGCTTGTAGTGAAAAAAACAGCCCATTCATTTCAATGGGGAGCACTCGTATTCCGGCTCCCATTGAAATGAATGGGAACTGCTTTATACGCGTTGATTCTGAACGTGTTTTAACGTTCAGAATCAGGCAGCGTATCAGTAGTGTGAATGCACCCTAAAAGCTAAAAGACTTTGAGGATCTGGTTGATATGCTTTTGTTAGTCAAACCCGTGCTCTTGTACCTACAGACTTTTGGTGAGTGTGCTCTTTGAGTACTGTATTGGGAAGTACAGTATTGGTGCTTATTAGAGATGAGCGAACAGTGTTCTATCGAACACATGTTCGATCAGATATCAGGGTGTTCGCCATGTTCGAATCGAATCGAACACCACGTGGTAAAGTGCGCCAAAATTCGATTCCCCTCCCACCTTCCCTGGCGCCTTTTTTGCACCAATAACAGCGCAGGGGAGGTGGGACAGGAACTACGACACTGGGGGCATTGAAAAAAATTGGAAAAAGTCATTGGCTGCCGAAATCAGGTGACCTCCATTTTAGACGAATAGTGGATTTCAAATCCGGGTCATATGAGAATGTGAACTTTGTGACTATGAGACAGGGATAGCTGTACAGGCAGGGATAGCTAGGGATAACCTTTATTTAGGGGGGAATGTTATTAAAAATAACTTTTTGGGGCTCTATCGGGTGTGTAATTGTGATTTTTGTGAGATAAACTTTTTCCCATAGGGATGCATTGGCCAGCGCTGATTGGCCGAATTCCGTACTCTGGCCAATCAGTGCTGGCCAATGCATTCTATTAGCTTGATGAAGCAGAGTGTGCACAAGGGTTCAAGCGCACCCTCGGCTCTGATGTAGCAGAGCCGAGGCTGCACAAGGGTTCAAGCGCACCCTCGGCTCTGATGTAGGAGAGCCGAGGGTGCACTTGAACCCTTGTGCACCCTCAGCTCTGCTACATCAGAGCCGAGGGTGCGCTTGAACCCTTGTGCACACTCTGCTTCATCAAGCTAATAGAATGCATTGGCCAGCGCTGATTGGCCAATGTATTCTATTAGCCTGATGAAGTAGAGCTGAATGTGTGTGCTAAGCACACACATTCAGCTCTACTTCATCGGGCTAATAGAATGCATTGGCCAGCGCTGATTGGCCAGAGTACGGAACTCGACCAATCAGCGCTGGCTCTGCTGGAGGAGGCGGAGTCTAAGATCGCTCCACACCAGTCTCCATTCAGGTCCGACCTTAGACTCCGCCTCCTCCGGCAGAGCCAGCGCTGATTGGCCGAAGGCTGGCCAATGCATTCCTATGCGAATGCAGAGACTTAGCAGTGCTGAGTCAGTTTTGCTCAACTACACATCTGATGCACACTCGGCACTGCTACATCAGATGTAGCAATCTGATGTAGCAGAGCCGAGGGTGCACTAGAACCCCTGTGCAAACTCAGTTCACGCTAATAGAATGCATTGGCCAGCGCTGATTGGCCAATGCATTCTATTAGCCCGATGAAGTAGAGCTGAATGTGTGTGCTAAGCACACACATTCAGCACTGCTTCATCACGCCAATACAATGCATTAGCCAGTGCTGATTGGCCAGAGTACGGAATTCGGCCAATCAGCGCTGGCTCTGCTGGAGGAGGCGGAGTCTAAGGTCGGACCTGAATGGAGACTGGTGTGGAGCGATCTTAGACTCCGCCTCCTCCAGCAGAGCCAGCGCTGATTGGTCGAGTTCCGTACTCTGGCCAATCAGCGCTGGCCAATGCATTCTATTAGCCCGATGAAGTAGAGCTGAATGTGTGTGCTTAGCACACACATTCAGCTCTACTTCATCAGGCTAATAGAATACATTGGCCAATCAGCGCTGGCCAATGCATTCTATTAGCTTGATGAAGCAGAGTGTGCACAAGGGTTCAAGCGCACCCTCGGCTCTGATGTAGCAGAGCCGAGGCTGCACAAGGGTTCAAGTGCACCCTCGGCTCTCCTACATCAGAGCCGAGGGTGCGCTTGAACCCTTGTGCAGCCTCGGCTCTGCTACATCAGAGCCGAGGGTGCGCTTGAACCCTTGTGCACACTCTGCTTCATCAAGCTAATAGAATGCATTGGCCAGCACTGATTGGCCAGAGTACGGAATTCGGCCAATCAGCGCTGGCCAATGCATTCTATTAGCCCGATGAAGTAGAGCTGAATGTGTGTGCTAAGCACACACATTCAGCACTGCTTCATCACGCCAATACAATGCATTAGCCAGTGCTGATTGGCCAGAGTACGGAATTCGGCCAATCAGCGCTGGCTCTGCTGGAGGAGGCGGAGTCTAAGATCGCTCCACACCAGTCTCCATTCAGGTCCGACCTTAGACTCCGCCTCCTCCAGCAGAGCCAGCGCTGATTGGCCGAATTCCGTACTCTGGCCAATCAGCACTGGCTAATGCATTGTATTGGCTTGATGAAGCAGTGCTGAATGTGTGTGCTTAGCACACACATTCAGCTCTACTTCATCGGGCTAATAGAATGCATTGGCCAATCAGCGCTGGCCAATGCATTCTATTAGCGTGAACTGAGTTTGCACAGGGGTTCTAGTGCACCCTCGGCTCTGCTACATCAGATTGCTACATCTGATGTAGCAGTGCCGAGTGTGCATCAGATGTGTAGTTGAGCAAAACTGACTCAGCACTGCTAAGTCTGCATTCGCATAGGAATGCATTGGCCAGCCTTCGGCCAATCAGCGCTGGCTCTGCCGGAGGAGGCGGAGTCTAAGGTCGGACCTGAATGGAGACTGGTGTGGAGCGACCTTAGACTCCGCCTCCTCCAGCAGAGCCAGCGCTGATTGGCCGAATTCCGTACTCTGGCCAATCAGCACTGGCTAATGCATTGTATTGGCTTGATGAAGCAGTGCTGAATGTGTGTGCTTAGCACACACATTCAGCTCTACTTCATCGGGCTAATAGAATGCATTGGCCAGCGCTGATTGGCCGAATTCCGTACTCTGGCCAATCAGCACTGGCTAATGCATTGTATTGGCTTGATGAAGCAGTGCTGAATGTGTGTGCTTAGCACACACATTCAGCTCTACGTCATCGGGCTAATAGAATGCATTGGCCAATCAGCGCTGGCCAATGCATTCTATTAGCGTGAACTGAGTTTGCACAGGGGTTCTAGTGCACCCTCGGCTCTGCTACATCAGATTGCTACATCTGATGTAGCAGTGCCGAGTGTGCATCAGATGTGTAGTTGAGCAAAACTGACTCAGCACTGCTAAGTCTGCATTCGCATAGGAATGCATTGGCCAGCCTTCGGCCAATCAGCGCTGGCTCTGCCGGAGGAGGCGGAGTCTAAGGTCGGACCTGAATGGAGACTGGTGTGGAGCTATCTTAGACTCCGCCTCCTCCAGCAGAGCCAGCGCTGATTGGTCGAGTTCCGTACTCTGGCCAATCAGCACTGGCCAATGCATTTCTATGGGGAAAAGTTAGCTTGCGAAAATCGCAAACTGACAGGGATTTCCATGAAATAAAGTGACTTTTATGCCCCCAGACATGCTTCCCCTGCTGTCCCAGTGTCATTCCAGGGTGTTGGTATCATTTCCTGGGGTGTCATAGTGGACTTGGTGACCCTCCAGACACGAATTTGGGTTTCCCCCTTAACGAGTTTATGTTCCCCATAGACTATAATGGGGTTCGAAACCCATTCGAACACTCGAACAGTGAGCGGCTGTTCGAATCGAATTTCGAACCTCGAACATTTTAGTGTTCGCTCATCTCTAGTGCTTATATCTATACTTTGCATCCCCATCTGAATTTTTTAGATAACTTCAATTGCAACATGGTTTGAATGCACAGTTTCAAGATGACAACCACAATACCTCCAATTTCCTGTTTATATGTATTCTTAGAACCCAGGGATCAAGAGGTATAATTTCAGTTCTCTATAATCTACTTCATTCTCTAAATTGGATTCCAGAGTAAATTTCCAAGCCTTGGCAGTTGAGTTAGAGTGGAATTTAATCATCCAGTTGCGGCTTCAGAAAACTGAGCAAAGGCCCTGAAGTCATCCATATATGTCTATTCCTTGATTAATAATTGACTAATTCAGATACACTCCTTGACAAACAAAAATGATGCACTGAGATAGAAATGTTGGATTGTTATAAATCTCATCAGGTAGTTATGTCTCAGGCAGATATGTCAATTATTTCAGGTGTGGTCTGATTGTTCACCGGGTCTTGCTATAAGAAGGTATAAAAGTGATTCCCCTACTTGAATAGTTTGTATTTTACTTTTAAATAGGATATATGTCAATAACACAAGATAGTAAAAAGTGAAATAAACTCATCTCCGTATAGCGATTATAAAATAGTTGTAAAAAGAAACCAATTACGACTATTATTATAGCATTTCCTATCCTGTTATGCCTGATCTATGCTGCAATGGACTCACCATGGAGCAGATAATTTCTAGGGTATCTGAGATACATAATACTTTACTTTGCTAGTATATAGTGTATATATAGTAGATATAAAAAGATACAGATTTGCAATACTACAGTGGTCACCACTAAGCCAGTCTAATATGGCATACTTACTGAAGGTATTGTACCAGCATGCAAAAAAGTCACAAAGAGCAAAAACAGTCTTGCGCCAATTCTGTGAGCTGTATGATTGGTCTTCATGTCTGACGCAAATACATATTTATGTTTTCAATGAGACTGTCATGAAGATATTAAAAAAAATAACAACAAAAGCTGAAGGGTTAAGTGCAAGTATACATGGACAGTATTTAGGTACTGATAGGAATAAATGTTTATGATTTGTAAGTATAGACATCATATATAAGGTGTATATCCATAGAGAAAAAAAGTAAAAGCATCTAAAAACCATATAGACAAACACAATACTCTAAATAGGGTTTCAGGCATTGTCCACTTTCTATATGTATTGCTGCATTATTTCTGTAAAATCTGATAACTAACCGTATATATGGCATTCTCATGGTCCCAATACACGCCTATGCATTTCATTGCTGATGATGAAACTGTACTAGATAACAGTGATGTCTGGTCCTGAAATAGACAACACATGTTTACAGCCAGAGTCTTCTATATGTAATTTCCATAAATTTCTATAAATTGTATAATCTCTAGGGTCAAGTAAACCGATTCCGATAAAACTGGATCCAACCTGATTTTCCAAATGTTTGTTTGATCCGAATCTGAAGATTTTAGAGTTCACTCCCCACAAAACACTAATTTCTCTGGGTTTTTCTCAGGCTCCAGAGTATAATAAGTGGAGGCCCAGGAGAGGTGAACAAAAATAAACTGATATACTTACATATCCTGGGCATCTGCCCCCCAATCCCCCTCCTGTATTGTCTTCAGTGTGTGTGATTTGTGGTCACACAGGTAACACCAATGTCATAAAGTGCCCACAGAAATTTGATAAAATCTAGTGCCCCTAGTAAGCCTTACCCTCACTCTTTGGCCCACTGCAAACCTCATTTAGCTACTTCCTTGGAGTCCATTGTTTACCATGTGTCAATGCCTTTTTCGCTTTGAGCCCCTGTGCATGATATGCTTCAATGTATGGATATATTGTATTTTCACGATTTCAGTATGTCTCCTGATCCATTGTCTTCTTGTACTACATAATCTTGTTTTATTTTGAGCCACGATAAAAGGTAAGGCAAGATATATTTGTAATAAAGTCACATACTAAGATAAATGAGCCAAATTGTTTGATCTAACAACACTTATGTAAAAACATCATGTTGCAAGATATTTCCGTCACAGATATTTATACCCTATGAATAAATAAAAATAAATAAACCACAAAATTTAACAAAAGCCGTAGACCGAGGGATGGTTTTAACTGTTAGTGGCAGCTATAAATTATAGCTCTTGCCATTGTAACCATGAAAATTACAATAAAAAAAAGTCTGAAATGAATACTCTTCACAGCCTTTAATGTATTCTTATTATAAGCTTTCAGAAATCTGTTCTTAGACATACTTATAATTCAGGAAACAAAACAAAGTATATGTTATTTGTTTCCTGCCTTCCATTCTGCCTCCTTTGTCATTCTTGTAGTTGCCACGGTAACCATCATCGCTTTTCTGTCAGACAGATTTCGATTCACTTTCTTCTGTAAATAACTTATGGTTGAGGATTAGTATGATGACACTCATCAATAGTACCTCATGTCCGTGACACAATAATATAGCAGTCATCTTTTCTTAAATTAGAACTGCTAGAAAGGGAAAGCAATTGTAGCTGATGTGTTAGATTGTTCATGCATTGCAGGCAATAGCTGGAGTTATCGTTTTATGGGATTCCGGAATAATTAAATGGCTTCTCTTTTTTTCAGATAAATTTCTTTTGCTATGCATTGTGATGGCGGAGACTGAACTCTTCGCATGATAATTTCTGTGTTCAGCATCTCAGATCAAAAAGAGACCTGTATATGCAGTCTGTCTATCTATCTATCTATCTATCTATCTATCTATCTATCTATCTATCTCTCTATCTATCTATCTATCTATCTATCTATCTCTCTATCTATCTATCTATCTCTCTATCTATCTATCTATCTCCTATCTATCTATCTATCTCCTATCTATCTATCTATCTATCTATCTATCTATCTATCTATATCTCTCTCTATCTATCTATCTATCTCCTATCTATCTATCTATCTATCTATCTATCTATCTATCTATCTATCTATCTATCTCCTATCTATCTATCCACCTATATCTATCTATCTATCTATCTATCTATCTATCTATCTATCTATCTATCTATCTATCTATCTATCTATCTCTATCTATCTATCTATCTATCTATCTATCTATCTATCTCCTATCTATCTATCCATCTATCTATCTATCTATCTATCTATCCATCCATCTATCTCCTATCTATCTATCTATCTATCTATCTATCTATCTATCTCCTATCTATCTATCTATCTCCTATCTATCTATCTATCTATCTATCTATCTATCTATCTATCTCTCTCTCTCTCTATCTATCTATCTTCTATCTATCTATCATCTATCTATCTATCTATCTATCTATCTATCTCCTATCTATCTATCTATCTATCTATCTCCTATCTATCTATCTATCTATCTATCTACCTATCTATATACAGAAAGAGAGAGCGATATTAAAAGGATCTTGGCATCTGTAAGGAGACTACTATTTTGGTTGGAAGGAAAAAGCTATGTAGCTTTTATGTGTTTTTATTATTTTATTACAGGTATTGATTTAATACCATACACAGTAAATTAAAATTGTATGCAGCAGAGTCTGATATTGATAAAAGTACATTGGAAATTATCCAGTCACAGACTGAAAAATGCATTAGTCTATATAGTGCTCTGTACTATACTTTCAACAACCCCATGTGATGTACCCAGATGATCAAATAATATAGTGATACGTATAGAATATGCACTATCCAGTGAACAAAAACCATTGTCATAGGGTGCCCAACTAACCCTAATAAACCATTATAATCAATAAACTAGGAAATATTGCAGATTTGTGTAGAGGTGTCTTTCATGTGATTTAGTGTAATGAGGCTTGGACACAATGTGTTGGCGGGGGGTCCTGTCATTAATCTCAGGTTGTCTGCTGTTGTTTTAAGGTTATTATGCCAAACTGTGAAGCTCCTGTAGTTTCCAGGGCTCTCCTATTCTAATCTAAATAGCAGCTGAGGAGGGCTATTTAAACCCTGTTCCCTCCCATCCAGGTGCCTGTTATTTGGTTGCACTTTAGTGACGCTTTCCTGATTGTTTGTGCTGGACTGCTTTAATATTGAACTTTGGCGTGGTACTTTTGTCTCTGACATTACCTCTCAGACTGACTTTTGGCTCAGACACTTGTGAATTTATCATGGATCCTGGTTAGACTTCAGTTTGTAGAGCGTTTATTTCTTATACCAGTTTGGTTGGTGATAAATTGGGCCCCAAATTCTGCATAAGTCCATCTTGCTTTGCAGCTGGCATTGGCGAAGATGTTTGGGACCCCGGGATCTGTCTCTCAGCACTGTGTGAAATTTAAACAGCCAATTCCTGCAATTTCCGATATTTGCTCCAGAGATAATATCATAACTCAGATATTAACATAACATAACATAACATCCCTTTCAATAGTGACAAGTGATGTTCCCTTACTTCAGGTATACCTTTAAGATCTGCCATGGGAGTACGTATGCAATACCTAACTCTTGATCAAGTCAAACCTTATATAAAGTTATAAAAAAAAAAGTAATAGTCTCATGACAGTAATGACAGCCACATACAGTAGTAGTCCCCATAGTGACAGTTTATTAATAGTCCCTACTCTTTTACACTCATTAATGTGCTCATTGTGGAAGATTAATGTAATCCCTATTTTATCAACCTGGTCTCACCAATGATTCCAGCTTCACAATAGCCACATACTCATCTGTAACGTGGCAGACTCATTGCAGTACTTAGTTGTATTTTTAGTGTTAAATTATCAAAGTAGCCAAGGTTTCTATTCCATAATAGTCTCCACACTGCCGACCTCATTTCTTTATTCAATCAGTACTTTCAGCCTCATCAGCTCTCATAGTCATAATGGTGCTATCCAGTTTCTAGTATTGATGGACTATCCTTAGGATAGCTCATCAATATTAGATCTGGAAGGGTCTGACAGCCAATCCCCCTGCAGATCTGTTGTTCGTGGACAGAGCGGCACTCGATAATGTTTCCATGCCAGGAGCCACACTACTCATTGTACAATTAAATCCCAAGTGGCAGTGCTGCAGTACCAAAAACTACCACTACAGCTCATACAGCAGCAGTATGTAAACATTACTGAGAGACATGATGTTTCCGAACAGCAGAGTTCTTTGCTTGCAGATCTAATATGGATGAAATATCCTAAAAATAAACCATAAAATTAGAAACTTTTGCTGGGTAGTAATTGTAGCTATATATAAATCACAATATACCTACTGTACCTGTTCTAGATCCCCACAACTTTCACCTGCATTATCAGTAGCCAGGATGTTCCAATCAGCCTATAACTGTAAGAAATGTAACTTTCTGCATGATTTCGCTTTATCAGCAAACTACAATTAGCTGAACGATTGTCCTGCCGGCAGAGCACTGAGTGAGTGACGTCACTTGTCCTACTGGTCCATGGTTATAGCAACGCTGTGTAAACAATGGCAGGAATAAATTCACATAGCATGCAAACAAATCAGAATTTCTAAAGCAATATATTTAGGAAAAGTCTTCCATTTACATAAGCTACCAGTATAGATTGGATCCTTGAGATGGGAATACCCCTTTAAGCATGGGATAGACAACATGTTTGTCACGATGTTGTGCCTAGTAGTAAGGAAAGGTCCATCTGAGGGGAAAAGCTCACATGCACCCATTCAGGGGTTTGATGGAAAAATTCTATGACATTTGTGTAACATGCAGTAACTACTTTTTGGGTGAATTTTTTTCATGAATGCTGGAAAATGAATTCCTTAGAATACTATTAAATCAATAAATCCTTGTAATATAATCCTGTTAAAGGCTTACAAAGTATACAAAGAGTAATTACAGCAGATCTGAGTCAGCTAAAACTAATGAAGAAAGCGTTATCGTTAATTGATAGATATAAATTCTTCAGTAGCACGTCACATATAGGCACAAATAGGATAGTTAGCATAATTTGTCACTAAGCCATGTTGTATTCAGAAATGCAGCTTTACTTGTGATACACATATCCTACATTTTTTTATGTAGGGGACTTGAAGCTGCGATCGTTTGATTGCTTGTATAACACGCTCCCGTACCTGTATATTGCAGGGTATTATACATTTCGGTGTTATACTGACATCCAGCTACTAGACCCAACCTCTGATCACTGTCAGTACTCCGGCTACCATGGGAAACCCCAGGCACCCTATAATTGTATGGACGAAAGGGGGAGCAAGGGGCTGGCAGAGGGAACCCCTTACCTCTGTTTTGTCTAATCACTTTACATGCTATAGTCGCTATTGACCACAGCATGCAAAGGGTTAAACTGACAGGTATTGGAGTTTCCAATCCCCAGCATTTACGGGTCGGACCTGACTGTGTGAGTACAATCGCAGTGCTTGAGCTATCACCATGCATCTTATGTTTATCATAATAATTCATTTCCATACAAATCTACCGGTATACAGTCATACATACAATGATACCTACAAAGAAGATGGAATATAGACCATGTATAAACCCTGCATAAAATGTTGACCAAAAGTATTACGTTGTTTGTACTATAGATTGTAGATTTTAACATGCTGATCAGAATTTCTAGAATTAGATTTTGTAATTTCCGTTATCTAATTGAATTAGTTTCTTAGAGACTAAAATACAGTATTTTGGGCTGTTAAAAAAAAAAGAATAACTAGCTTGATGTATACTTACTAATTCATTCTTGGTCACTTTTCATCAGTGTTCTGTGTTTTCTGCTGCTCCGTGTGTCCTTCCTTGTGTACAGACATGTCACACGGAGAGGAATTGATAAGCTAAGTATATTAAGGGTCACTTAGGGCAAAAAATGAATTCCAGAAAATGCCTTTAAAATACAGTTACTAATAATATTATGTGGTTGTTTTTTCAGGTATCTAAGGATCTACAAGACAAGCAAAATGAAGTTGAGGACCAGTTAAAGAATTTCTCTTTATTTGAGCTCCAGCTGAATCAGTTGACATTGTGGGTTACATCTGTGAAAGACCAGCTATCATTCTACAATCAAGTGGGAAGACCGGGTGCATTTAACATCGAGGTAAGGAGCCCCAATGGTTGTATCTCAGCATGCCAATGGAAAATGAAGCAATTTAATATATGAATAAGGATGGGTGATCCCCTGAAGATTTGTATCGTCTGGTGTTCGGATAAAGCGATCCTCAAGTTTGCTTCAGTATGAACTTGTACAGATAGAACAGAATGTGACATTATTATACTCTAGAGTTTCTTAAGATCTCATAATATAATAGAAGGAGGCCCAAGGAAGGTGTAAAAAAGCATTTATACTCACCTTCTCATCATGACACTTGGTGTGCCCAAGTCACTGCTAAGGCCTAATCACAGGCCTCAGTGCTGACCCCTGGGCATGTGACATCACTGAAGAGCATCAGACCTTGTCTCTAGCATGCTTCTGAGATGTCATACGCACGGAAAAGAAAGAAAACAGATGCCGCAAGGAGACCTAAAAGAGGTGAGGGAAGGTGAGTATAAATGTTCATTTTTTACACCATCATTGGGCCTACTCCTATTATACTTTGGGGTCTGAAGAGGCCCCAGAATATAATAATTTACCACAAATAATGTTGTGGTGGACAGGTTATTTTGTCAAAGATGAATCCCAAATTGTTGGAATTTGAAATATTTGTGACGACTCTGGTTAGTTGCAAGCCGTTTCCCCAACACGGTGTATGAATATGTGAATCAAGTGGACATTATACCCTGTTTCCCCAAAAATAAGACAGTGTCTTATATTAAATTATCTTCCGAAATATATGACCTGTCTTATTTTCGGGGGGATGTCTTATGGAGCGGCTGGAGCGGGGGACTATCGGCAGTCATGCCGGCGCTTCCTTAACGGAGTGCCGGCATGACTGCCGGTTGTAGGTGGTGCAAGAGGTGGTGGTGGGGAGGTATGCTAGTTACCTTCCCCATCTTCATAGCAGTGCTGGTGCTGCTGTTGGTCACGATTGTGGTTGTGGTTGGCGGGGCTTAGCAGAGATTAGCGAGGCTTCCGGCGGTTGTGCCGGAGAGCCTCACTTAGTGGGCATTGCAGCCGGCTGAACGCTGTGCTCCGTGTGCACAGGAAAGCTGGCTGCCTCCTCTGCTTTGATACCACTGTTCCGGCTGCTGTGGGATGAGCTGGGAGAGTGGACTCCCCGCAACATACAATGCTTTCCTTTTACAGCAGCAGGAACAGTGTCATCACAGCAGAGGCAGCAGCCGGCATACCTGTGCACACGGAACATCGTGCACAGTGTTCTGCCGGCTGCAGTGTTTTTGGGGATGTCTTATTTTCAGGGGGTGCCTTATATTAGGCAATTTAACAAAATCTCCCCCCATGCCTTACTTTTGGGGGATGTCTTATTTTCGGGGAAACAGGGTATGTCTGGCAATTTCTAGATTGAGTCTCTTAATATAAATATAAAAGCCTTGAAAGACTGAAATTCACCATTCTGCATAGAGTATTCGCACACAGACATGAACAGAGTAGTTAGAATCACTTTGGGGTAACTTGTCATGAAAGCAGCTTAACATGTTTAACACTTGCACAAGAGAAAGTGTAGAAGGATGTATAGTCGTAATACATCTATATATTTCAGTATGCTGGTTTTTTTAAATAATCTAGATGAACAGCATGTATTTTTATGTTAAAGCAATAAGATTTTAATTTTGGGTAACATAAAAAGAGTCAGAGCTTGTAGGTGTATACTAAACATTTCTATTTAAAACTTGACATGTTTGGTAAATGAAGATGTGACCACACTTAACTGAGCTCCAACTTTGTTAAGGATTACAAATTATCTTCAAGCCATCTCAACTCAATATCACAACATGCAAACAAAATCCTTGAAAGGCTGCAATTCACCCACTGGGTAGTCACATATAGGCACAAATAAGATACTTAGTATCATTTGTCACTAAGCCAGGTTGTGTACAGAAAAGCAGCTTTACCTGTGATACGCATATCTGGACATGTCCGATCAAGAGGATAAGTAAGGGAGGGCACATTTGTATAATGGAAGGTAAATAAAACACCTGAATCCTGTGCCTCACTAACCCTCCATAGATGATGGAGTCTGCAGATCATCTACATTGTATGCGAATTTGAGAAACTCTTACCAAACCCTTAACATTACTAAAGAAAAGGTTGTATTTTGAAGCTAGAACTAAATGGATTTATTACATTTATCCTTTATCCATTCCCAATGTTCATTCTTAGTTTTCAAGCCTAAATGTTCGTTCACACTTGCACTTGGTATCCAGTGTGTGCATTCTCCCGGGTTTTCACCCCGGCGAAGCTGCACAGGAGACGAAAACCCCGGCAGTCAGCTTTAAAACCCACCGGTGTCTGCCTGCAGCCTGTCTGCAGGGAAATCGTTTTTTTTTAGTTGGACACAAATTCCTGCATGTCCGACTTTGTGTCCAGGTAAAAAAAAAAAAAGTTTCCCTGCTGAAAGGCAGTAGAAGGATACCGACGGTCACCTTTACAAAACCATTCAAATGAATGGGTTTTAAATAGAGATGAGCTAGTACTATTCGAAATGGAAGTTTCGAATAGCATGCACCCATAGGAATGAATGGACACAGCCAGCACGCAGGGGGTTAAGTGGCAGGACGCCGGCCCCGTCTGCGTGCCAGATGGCACCATTCATTGCTATGTGTGTGTGCTATTCAAAACCGTACTGCGTGCCATTTCAAATAGTACTGGCTCATCTCTAGTTTTAAAATTGACCACCAGGTTTCGGTTCCCTGTCCAGTTTTTCCGGGGCTGAGGACAGAAACTCGACGGAATGGTACATACCAGACACCGAGCGCAAGTGTGAATGAACCCTAAAGTGTTTTGTTTTAGTAACTTAATTTTCACAAGACACAATTTACAACCCAACGTTCCTGCCCGACTTATTAAAGCGTCCCAAAGTGAGATAAGATAAAAATAGTGCAGTCAGGCTGCACCAGTTTTTTTTGTTGTTGTTGTTTTTCTTTACAGTGGCACATGGCATGTGCCCTATGTTACTACTTATTCCACTAGCTATGAGCTATAGGGCACTTTCTATTCCTTATACCGCCACTTAGCTGACTTGCTTTAAACCATATTTTATGCCAAAGTAATGGCCCATCTTATGACCCCTCTAAATCACTCCTCTATCCTAGACACTTAAAAAAATTGTCTAATGAGGCATTAAAATGCCTGAAACACATGCAAAATTTTGCACACAACATGTGCGCCAAGTAATTTATGATTGGATTCTGGTGCATTTTGCTTAGAAAATCTCCTGCAATGCAATACAACTGCTACAACAAAGCTTCCGTAAGTAAAGAAAACCCGAGATGCTCGTTCCAGACCTCCAGTAAATGCATCTTTATTGCACCTATGCCATTTTGCAGCACAGTATTTGTAGAAGGGTATTTGCTTTTGTGTTTCTCGTTTTGTTTGCAGCCATGCAATCTTCGCAGAGGATCATGTAGGGTGGGTCATTAAGAAATAGCAGCATGTGATCTAGTAATAAGCATGTTTGTGTACCCTGATTATATCTTCATTGCCATTTCACTTAACCATGGTACTAGGAGCAATCTGAAGAGGTGGTTCAGCGTGCTGTGAAACACTTATTTGAGGAATGGATCTGTAACAACAAATTGGATGAGTGCTTTTCTTCTTGAGCACTTATTTCTTTTGAATGGGCTCAGCAGAATATGCTTAAAGTGAAGATTGTTAAGCTGTGGCTAAAATAAAGTTGTTTTTTTTTTTATTACCGAGAATGTCACAAAACTCTACTGGCTGGAAAAACTTTAACAAACCACTTACTATCCCTGCAATACTCTTAAAGATGAAGAGAAGTCTTAAAGGGGCACAGCCTAAAATCTGTTTTATGGCAATTCTATTTGGGAGTGAATGAAATATGTTATCTGTTAAGGCACGTAGAATCAAATAGAAAAATATGAGCTATAGTCACCTCTCTATAAAGATTTATATTATGTTTGATGTTCTTAACTCTTTCCCTAAGACCTAGCCTAAACTAAGGAAGGTATTATTTGCTTACTGTGGAAGTAATATCTTCTTATAACTATTCTACTATATGACATATAGTACATATTAAAATGTATATATATATACATTTATTTATTAAAACTGATATTGAAATGTCACTGATTGTAGTTTTTTAAAATTTTATTTTCTGTATGTCACTATGGAGGCTGACCTTGTCTGAGCTTATCCTCTGCACCGTTACCAGCCAATAGTGCGATATTTTACAGCATAGTCATAACCATACAGTATGTAACAATAGACTGTACAGTCATGGCCAAAAGTTTTGAGAATGATACAAATATAAATTTTTACAAAGTCTACTGCTTCAGTTGTTCTAATGGCAATTTGCATATACTCCAGAATGTTATAAAGAGTGATCAGCTTAACAGCAATTACTTGCAAAGCCAATATTTGCCTAGAAAATGAACTTTATCCCCCAAAACACATTTCAACATCATTGCAGCCCTGCCTTAAAAGGACCAGCTAACATCGTTTAGTGATTGCTCCATTAACACAGGTGTGGGTGTTGATGAGGACAGGGCTGGAGATCAATCTGTCATGATTAAGTAAGAATGACACCACTGGACTCTTTAAAAGGAGGCTGGTGCTTGGCATCATTGTTTCTCTTCTGTTAACCATGGTTATCTCTAAAGAAACACGTGCAGTCATCAGTGCACTGCACAAAAATGGCCTATCAGGGAAGAGTATCGCAGCTAGAAAGATTGCACCTCAGTCAACAATCTATCGCATCATCAAGAACTTCAAGGAGAGAGGTTCCATTGTTGGCAAAAAGACTCCAGGGCGTCCAAGAAAGACCAGCAAGCGCCAGGACCGTCTCTTAAAAGTGTTTCAGCTGTGGGATCGGGCTACCAGCAGTGCAGAGCTTGCTCAGGAATGGCAGCAGGCAGGTGTGAGTGCATCTGCACGCACTGTGAGGCGGAGACTCTTGGAGCAAGGTCTGGTCTCAAGGAGGGCAGCAAAGAATCCACTTCTCTCCAGAAAAAAACATCAGGGACAGACTGATATTCTGCAAAAGGTACAGGTAGTGGACTGCTGAGGACTGGGGTAAAGTAATTTTCTCTGATGAATCCCCTTTTCGATTGTTTGAGACATCTGGAAAACAGCTTATTTGGAGAAGACAAGGTGAGCGCTACCACCAGTCTTGTCTCATGCCAACTGTAAAGTATCCTGAAACCATTCATGTGTGGGGTTGCTTCTCAGCCAAGGGAATCGGCTCTCTCACAGTCTTGCCTAAAAACACAGCCATGAATAAAGAATGGTACCAGAATGTCCTCCAAGATCAACTTCTCCTAACCGTCCAAGAGCAGTTTGGCGATCAACAATGCCTTTTCCAGCATGATGGAGCGCCTTGCCATAAAGCAAAGGTGATAACTAAATGGCTCAGAGAACAAAACATAGAGATTTTGGGTCCATGGCCTGGAAACTCCCCAGATCTTAATCCCATTGAGAACTTGTGGTCAATCATCAAGAGACGGGTGGACAAGCAAAAACCTACAAATTCTGACAAAATGCAAGCATTGATTGTGCAAGAATGGACTGCTATCAGTCAGAATTTGGTCCAGAAGTTGATTGAGAGCATGCCAGGGAGAATTGCACAGGTCCTGAAGAAGAAGGGTCAACACTGCAAATATTGACTTGCTGCATTAACTCATTCTGTCAATATAAGCTTTTGTTACTCATAATATGATTGCAATTATATTTCTGTATGTGATAAAAACATCTGACAAACACACATAAAAACCAGAGGGCAGCAGATCATGTGAAAATATAAGATTTGTGTAATTCTCAAAACTTTTGGCCATGATTGTAGTTGACTCTGTAGTTGACTCATTGAGGTCTGTGGGAGAGTTTTTTTGGACATGAAATGTGGAAGCAGGGGGATTCTCATCTTTCATATGTTGCTAAGAATGCAGTATTAGGGTGCGTTCACACGGAGTAACGTGCCGCGTGATGTGGCACGCATACGGCGTGTGAGAGTTTGCACACTGTATATGCTCCCATTTATTTCAATGGGAGTTCGGATCATATAGGCCGCGTTATTTTATAACGCGGCGGATACGATCCGAACTCCCATTGAAATCAATGGGAGCGTATACTTCGCGCAAACTCTCACACGCCGTATGCGTGCCACATCACGCGGCACATTACTCCGTGTGAACGCATCCTGAGCTGTAAAATAACCTGAGACATCACTAGTTAAATACACAGTTGGAAATTTAGATTTATATGCTGAAGTTCATGCTGCATATGAAAATCACATTCCTGATTGTGTTTTTAACTAGTGATATCTTTTGTCCTTTCACTTGACAATGTTGTATTCTTTGCAGCATTTGAGAGCTGAGAATCTCAGCATTTATGTGATACCAGATGCATTTTAGATGGTTTCCATAGGTGTTATAAAACTGAAGAGACAGGCATTTGAAGTGACACCTCCCCACACACACACTTTGGCGCTACATTGAGTACATTTACAAGTATTATTCTTATTGTTTATTTATATACCACCCTTAATTCCATGGTTCTGTACATTATTATATTAAATCCATGGTGCTGTACATTATTATATTAATTCCATGGTGTTGTACATTATTATATTAAATCCATGGTGCTTTACATTTGAGGGTTTACATACGATACATAAAATATACAAAACAAATATAATACTATCAGTGACCAACTGGCACAAGGGCTTACAATCTATGAGAGAAGTATAGAGTCTCCCTAGCAATGCTTAGTTAGAGCATACCTGGCGAAAACTTTAGAACCTGTTTTCTATTAAAAGAAAGCTGGATAGGTTAATAAAAGTATATTGCAATTATATTCACCAAACAGTCCCTGACACATAGCAAAAAATAAATAAATAAATAAAATGGGAGATACACTTTTTTTTCTGTTTTTAGCAAGAAAATATATTTGATACACAATTATTGCCAAGCATAAGGCTATGTTCACATTTGCTTTGTTTATAACACAAGGAATAATGCATTGCTAGATGTGTCATATAAAACAATAAATCCTACTGTTGCCTAGTATATCCTATTGACTTAATTGACTTGCCTTATTGACTGTTGTTTCAATTGATATAAGATCATTTTTGTGCAATACTGTTCTTCCCTTCAACCTGTTGCAGTTTGCAATAGAGACTTTACACATAGTCTCATATACAGATGTGAACATCTAAGACAGTCTAGGACATTGAAAGAGCTACAGTATTTTCACATATAAATAGACACATTCGGGATAGGTAGGCTTATTTCTGTCAATATACATTGTCCTGAAGAGTAAAATAATCCATATACATTAATTTGAAACTGTAACATTTTTTTTTTTCATATAATGCTGATGTAATTCCTATTCACTACAAGCATTTTTCTTTATTTTGCAGAAAACATTAGCAGTAGTAATTCTCCCAGATTCAATCTGATTATCTTTTACAATTTTCCATTGTTAGAGTCACATTTCATTTTCATTGTAGAATTCTGACCTATTCCAGTAGACAACTCTTTGAATACTCTCAGGATTGGCACATGTTCATTTGAGATAAGCAGTCAATCTTTTCCAGTAGCAGAATCCTCATGACCTGTTGTGTTATCTATTGTAAGTGATTTGTAATGCTTGTTGCAGCCATTTAATTTCTGCTATACCAGAGTAAAATGTACAGACACATAATATTTTAAAAACTACAAGGATTTTTCTTCATACTGTACAGACGATTTTTATCTGTTTATATAACAGTAGAAACGGTCAGAGGATAATATTCTGCACCCAGTCTCGAAACTAAGATTATACTACAAACAGGTAGGATATATAATAAATGGTGATACAAAGTTATGATAAGCCAAAAAAAAAAACCTCACAGGCAACATTCAGTAACATAGATTTATTCCCTTGGGCAACCATGAACTACCTTTGCACTACTTAGGCTATATCATATTACAGTTGTTAAACTCTGGTTGCTTTTTAATATTTAGCTGTCCATCTCCTATCCAAATAAGAAGTCAACACGATGTAGCAGACATTTGTAATGATTTCAATGATATGGTGGAAAATATACAACTTGATCTTGTTTTTTTTGTCAAATAAATTTTTACTGATTTTCAAATTACAACCATATAAAAAGAAACAGTGTGATGGAAACAAATCAATGTACATACATCTAAAGGGACAGAAGGAATCATTTAAGTAGGTCAAGAGAATAGACCGACTTTGATGAAGTTGTAGGAAAGTAAATAAACATTAAAATATACAAGGGATGCCAATTAATGATCAGGTGTGGGGGGGTCTCAGCTCAGAGATCGGACCAGTTGGGGTCTTGGGTGAAGGAGTACCATGGAGCCCATTTGGATGCGTAGGTGCAAAAGCTCTTCTAGTCGAGCAATCTGGAAGATTTTTCTTAGATAATGGGGGATCTGTGGCCAAGGGTAAAGAGCCTTGGCCGCTGAAAACAATTAGTCACAACTGTTTACATGACTTGGGGGGGAAATCAGGTCAGATGTTCAGAAAGATACCAGTAGGTGATAAGGGGTACAGACTTGATCCTAGTCTGTTAAATCTTCACCCAATATGGTCTAATTTTCTCACAGTCCTACCATAAGTGGAGGTATGAGCCGATAGCGTTATCACAATGTCAGCACTGGGGTTATACATCTGAGAAATATTTGTGAATATGCGCAGGTGTTTTATAGCATCAAGCAGTCAATTTGTTTCTGGTTTTTTTGTAAATCTCATTTTATTATAGTTTTTCACAACATATACAAGCCAAAACAAAAAGTCTGGTGAGATAAATCATACGTATATGAATTGTATAAACAGGGTAACCAATATAGTTTAGAAGAGTAATGGTAGACAATAATAAACAAGCGGTTAGGAAATCAAGGACATATGTCAATTTGTAAGTAGCTTCTTGCAAGCGTATACAGCCCATGGAATGCTGTGGAGGCAGACCAAGATTGAAGTCTCCATCCACTAGTATAAGACCTTCAGTAAAGGTGTCTAGGGCAGTCAGTAACCAGGAAATTTGGCCCACATTAGGAGAAGACACATTACCAATAGTGACTAAATTGTTGGCTATGTGGCCCTTAAGGAATAAATGCCTACCTTGGTTGTCACTCAAGCAAGAGGTGAGAGAAAAAGGGACGTCAGATTTAAAATCTATGCTGACTACATGTTTCTTAGTCACACTGTCACAAGAGTGGAACCAGTTTGCATAAGGAGAACCAGATAGCCTGGGTAGAAGTGACGAGCCATTCTTTTTGAGGAAGTGGAGCAAATGGGAGGGCTTGGTGGGGTAGTTGAGACTGTTGAAATTCCGTAACACTATCTTAATACAAGACACATACAACAGTTAAAAGAAAACAAAGTAAGGGCAATACAACAAATTTGTTCTGTACTACAGTAATGGTATAGATGGGAAGGATATACAATGCACTGATCTACAGTGCCTGAGTGACGGTGGGGGGTAGTAGATGGAGCAAACAATAGTATAAACTGTGGATATTGTATCAGGTACACTAAGTAGTCAAGTTACTGGGAGTGCAGGTATAATCCAATTCCCTCCAGGGGAAGGCAAGGTAGTGAGATAATAGAATGGGGAAGTGGCAAGGTCAAGTCTAAAATGAATAACAAGAGCAGAAAGCAGTATAGAAAAAAAAAGTCTCAGTCCAGTTCAGTGTGTATTGTCGTCTTTTGGGACTGGGAGTTGGGTTTCCTCCAAACCTTGACTCTAGGCAGGTCAGGAAGAGAGGTAATATCTTGAAAGGCAGGCCATGTGGGGATGGTGGAGAGATCCAATTCCAAAGGAGGACACACTGCAAGCAAGTCATCGGGGTGGCGAATGCTGTACTGATGGCTTCTGAACTTGTAGGAGATACCAAAGGGAAACAGCCATTTGTAGGGCGTCTTTCAGGTGGTCTGTGAATTTCTTTGGTTGTCGCCGTCTGGCAAATGTCATGTCCTGGAAAAAGGAAATCTTCTGTCCTTCGTCTGTGATATCCAGTGTAAGATAGGCCTTCTAAAGCAACGCTTCTTTGACATGGAAGAACAGTAGCTTACAGATAATGTTTCATTACCTGGATGGTTAAAATAATCTACCTAGTTTTTTTTATAGTGTGTTGATATATAGTCTGGTTGAGATGCCGAACACTGCCTATCTTTATGTATGCAATGCAATGAGTGTACTATACTGAGTTGGCTGGGGGCCCACCATCGAATTTACCTATACTGCTGTGGACCAAACCAAGCCTGCAGATGTATCTGTATCTTTTTATCAACCATTAAATTTATGCTACTGTGTGACTATACATTAAATCAAATGCAGATACTATATTTTTCAAAATAAGGAAAGAGTTAAACTAAATCGAAAACTGTCCTTTATCCCCTGATGCTAAATCTAGCTAGAATTGAGCTAATTCTAAATATACAGCACACAGTTCATCAGGTTCCAATTTGACTGATGATATCATCAGCAGAACACTGGCCTTCTGAGGATATGTATGACAATGTGCCTGGTGTTCTCACTAGGAATAGAAGAACCTGTACAATCCTTCCCAATACCAATTATTTCTTTGAAGTGTACTAAAGTATTTGCTGAGCTGGATGTTTCCACATTTTCACAGCTAAAATGAATGGTATGACAACAAACTCTATTACCACATTTAAAGCAGCAATTACATTGACTTCAATGGGAAATGTGGAACAATATGCCAGTAGATTGGATTTCATTAATGAAAATGCATTTGACTGTTTCAAGTGCATATGGTATAGTGAACCCACTAAATCTTTCGATCGTTTTGACATGTGCTGCGTTATTGACTTCCACTACATTGAATAGTACAGGAATAAAATAACTTGCCTTTCGAGAGGAAATCTATTCACATGTGGAAAACACAGTAACATTTTATGTAGTGTTATATACCCTACATTGTAAATGCTTTATTTTCAATTGCTTGGATTTTATGAGTATACAGCATATAATATGTTACAGTTCATTTAAAATACTCATCACTATTTCAGTATAAATGCTACAGATGAAAACTTCTTCTATTTGCTATTACTGGATTATAGCAGTTGTTTGGATTAGTTCCATTTTAACTCCTTCCTGCTGCTGCCATTTTTCACATTTCGATTTTAATTTTTGACTCCTTGCCTTCCAAGAACCATAACTTTTTTATTTTTCTGTTCACAGAAAAGACTACAACTGTATTGTAGTCTATGGGTGATTTGTTATATTGCTATTGAGGCTGCTCATAGACTTTAAAGGGGTTTTCCAGACAAAAAATGTTGGTTTTTTTTAGGTCAGTTAGTGCTATTAATGGGTTAATAAATACACCTATATACCTTTTACAGTGTTTTGAGTGATTTCTGGGTGTCTCTGGGAGCTCCTGGTGATTTACTTATGTAAATATTTATTTATGTATACATGGTTCAGCTTCTTGCTATGTAACTTAAACACTAACCCTAACACCTCACCCTCCCTCCCATCCACCCCCTCCCTGTCTCTCTAGTTATCCTGCCCACTACTAGCTCTTCCCAACCTACTCAGCCTAACCTTCAACCCCATTTCAGGCTTTTTCCTTCAGTACGGCGCCTACTTATTTTCTGACTGCAGGTGCATGCTATTGTCCAAAAATTAAAGTAGAGATAACCAATGCTACGTGCCCAGTTAATAAACAAAAATTGGAGATAGGTAGGTAACTATTAGGGACGTATTTAAAATTTCACTTGTATAGATATGTATTAAAAGCTATACTTAGTACAAGACAACATAACAAAAATGTGGTATAAAATACCCCAAAATTCACAAAGGTAATGATTATGTGCAACCACCTAGCCTGTGGGGGAGTGGGACACACCGTCCTCCACAATCGTTTATTTACCCCACTAGTGTTACACTTCTTATCTTTGTTGTAGATAATGGGATCAAAAGCAGGGCTGGAAAAACGTGTGCTATAGCCGCCTTTGTTATCTATAGAGTACTGGCTGGCAAATAACTCCACTGCTATAGATTTTTCCTTCCCATAAGCTGGAGCTACAGTTAATAATTCATTTTGTTAAAACACTGAAGCTCTCTGCTGTGCATTAAAATGCCTACAAAAGAGGACTTGTTAGCAGGCTGGTATACAGAGTAACCGGATAGTAACATCTATCTAAGGCTAAAGTAGTTATCCGGGTAGAGCTGCTCTGCTGCTGATAAATCACATGCAGCTCAGACAGCTCAATTCCCCTTGCCTGCTTTAGGGCTAAAACAATAGCCGAGATTATCTTAATCTTTGCCTGATGGCTAAACATCAATGCCATGGGGGAAACGGGAGTCATATCATAAGACGCTAATGTGATTTAGATAGTGGCCAGTTAATCTCCTGTGCACAACAAAAGCCTCTGATGATTCATGCTGACAGGGAGAGTGTTAGTATGTTGAAATCAGGCAAAGATTAAGATAATCTCGGCTATTGTTTTAGCCCTAAAGCAGGCAAGGGGAATTGAGCTGTCTGAGCTGCATGTGATTTATCAGCAGCAGAGCAGCTCTACCCGGATAATCACTTTAGCCTATAGATAGGTGTTACTATCCGGTTACTCTGTATACCAGCCTGCTAACAAGTTCTCTTTTGTAGGCATTTTAATGCACAGCAGAGAGCTTCAGTGTTTTAACAAAATCAATTATTAACTGTAGCTCCAGCTTATGGGAAGGAAAAATCTATAACAGTGGAGTTATTTGCCAGCCAGTACTCTATAGATAACAAAGGCGGCTATAGCACACGTTTTTCCAGCCCTGCTTTTGATCCCATTATCTACAACAAAGATAAGAAGTGTAACACTAGTGGGGTAAATAAACGATTGTGGAGGACGGTGTGTCCTACTCCCCCACAGGCTAGGTGGTTGCACATAATCATTACCTTTGTGAATTTTGGGGTATTTTATACCACATTTTTGTTATGTTGTCTTGTACTAAGTATAGCTTTTAATACATATCAATAAAAGTGAAATTTTAAATACGTCCCTGATAGTTACCTACCTATCTCCAATTTTTGTTTTGCATGCTATTGTCCCAACATTGCTCTGCGCTCTGCAGTAACAATCCACCTCTACGGCGCAGGCGTGGGCGCTGCGCCGTAGAGATGGATTATCAGCAGCAGAGTGCAGAGCAGCTCTGGGACAAGCACCAGCAGTCAGAAAAGGAGGAGGAGCCGCCCTGCAGGAATAATCCTGCTAAGTATGATGGATTGGATGGGGGGGAGTAGTTGTGGCGTTCCATTTCCAGAAAGTAGGAAACAGATCATCACTAAATAATCAGGAAATATCCCAGGATAACTATATATTTTTGATTATGTTATTTAGAAAGTAGGAGAGTGTTTAGATCAGTGTAGGGATTTCCAGTTATCCCGGACAACCCCTTTAAAGATCCAACATAAAAATGTTGTGTAGTCTTCAAACAGAATGTCATAAAGCAGAAGGAGGTGAGCAGATAGATACAGCTTTGTGGGAAAACACACAGTATAACTTCTCATTTATCCATTCATTACTCTGTTTTTTTTTTCTATGCTTAGAAGTTGCAATTGAGTCCAGTGGGTGGTCGGTGAGACCGACATTGACTTTATGTATAGTCATAGAGGCTATAGGTCACTGTGAGGACTGTCCATTGGACTCAATTAAGCCTTCTGAGCATAGAAAGAACAGAGAATAAACCGATAAATAACAAGTCATACTTAATATTTTCCCTTAAAACTATATATTAATCTGCCTTAGAAACTTCAGCTCTATAACATGCTGCTTTCAGATAAGACTTCATTTACAGGGTGACAGGTTCCTTTTAAGCATAGTAAAATAATAAAAGCAGATATACTCTAATAACCTTCAGATCCTCCTAATCAACTCTTGCTTGGTCACCCGCCAGTCTCGATACTTACTGTGCAACAAGGCTATGTGGCCACTGTAGCCAATGCATCAATGCTTAGCTGTAGCAGGTCATCACTATAGATCTATGAATGGTTTTAGAAAATAATCTAAAACCATAATCTGAGAATAATAACAAACCAGAATATCTCCTCCAAAGGAAGAGAGTCCCATCTGCAAATAGCTGTTTTGAGGTTTTCTCATCTTATCAGTGTAGAGTATGGTAGTGGATGGCTGTGCTAGAGGTCTAGACACAGGTCTGAAGGAGTGCCAAGTCTCATTAGAGAAAGATCGTATAGGGACTACTAAATTCCTGCACCATCTCTCCCTTGTGTGACATAGTGCACCTTCTGACATTTTGTACAGAATGTTCATGTACATTCTAGTTAGTGGCAAGCAATATATGATATACGTGACCAATCAGTCTGTCTCATTGGAGGAGGAGACGGGTGTAGCTTCTTGCTGTATGAATGCTGTGTTTTTAAATTCAGATCCATATGCAGAAATGACTTTTAAATGACTATCCAGGGAAGTAGCGCTAATGCGAAGCGCTGATTAATCAACACCCTACAGTTCTGTTTAGAAGAACTCATGTCCTCATTATTAACTGATACGAAAGGAAAAGCAGATGATTTGCGAGGAATTAAAAGTTAGAGCTGTCAGAGGCCATCATTCATTTGACACAATGATTAAAAACAGAAGGTTTCTAACTAAATTATCAGGAAAGTTCTTCAAAGATGCCACTGAAAATATTTGCATGACTGCTGTGCAAAGTCTATGCTAATAAATATATTTATGCAGACAGACTTTTTCTCTTAAAATCCTATAAAACATAAGAAACTGTATGTTAGGGTGACTGGACCCAATTGTCACAATTGCAAAAATCTATACAAAAAGTTTTTCGCATACTTAAAGGCATTATCCAGTTTCTAATATTGGCAGCCTATCCTCATATTGATGGCCATTAAAGTCTATGGGGCAGCACCACACTATCTACCTATCGACAGTCACATTGTCTTGGTACAGGTTATATTGGGTGTCTAATATTGATGGCTTATCCTAAGAGGCAAATGTGGGTGAGGATGTGGAATCTTTGTGTCTGAAAAGATGTCAAATCTTTTGGTAGGATAGGATTGATAAGGTTTCTGATGTAATATAATACACAGGGTAAAATAAGCAATTTGTTCTTGTCATCTCACTATTCTCAAGGGTGGATGGTATGTTAAATTCCCTCAGGATTCTTGCCAGGAAAGGTGACAAATTAGTATCTGCTAGTTTTCTCAGTTAATGGAGTGAGAAAATGCCTAAATATGGAATATAGCTTTGGTTCCAATGGTATGTATATATCACATTGACATGAATTGTGGTTGAATGCTTAGTATATATAACTGAGATGGAAGATAAAACAGGCCTGTGAAACGAAAGTGAGCTAGGGTGGTTCGCAGATAGGCCCAATGAACCCTTCCCAAGAAGAGGAGCATCTGGGGCCCGTTGTTTCTATGTAAAACCCACTTGGTCATTGTGTATGATGTATGGCAAGATGGAGATGAATCTAGTGGCGATGACTTTTACATAGAGCTTTAATACTGAATTAAGTAGCTAGATAGGGCATAAGTTTTATGGAAGGTTGTGGCCAGGTTTTGGAATGACCAATTATTATTGTCTTATACATTTCATTAGGGAATATACCTCATGGCTTGGCATAATTAAAGAGGACACAGATATGGGGTGGGAAATAATTGGGGGAAATGTGAATTTAGTAAAAGCTATAAAAGCTTAACTAATAAAAAGTAAGTTAAATACATCCATTAAAAAGCACATACGGTAGAAATAAATATACAAATCATAATCTGGATATCATAACAAAGACTATACAAATATTCTGGTCCACAAGAGAGACTTTATGAGAGTTTATTGTGCATTATACTAGGGATGGAGATCTGTAGTGTGTTTTATACAAGTGAAACACAGCAAAATTGTCTGCTTGTTTGTGTCTATGCAATCCTTCAGTATATTTGTCGTATGTGCATATTACTAGACTGTACATTCATAGTGTGATCTTTCCTAGAATGGACCATTGTGTCCTTACTGACTAGATATATCCAGGATACAGTGTAATACATGTATCACCTTTTTTGTGTTTCTTTTAGTTGAATGTAACATATGTGTATATAAAAGAACACTTTTTTTTCTGCAGCTTTATGTATTTGATTTGATAAGCTAGTAGGCTTCATAAATGGTAATACAAAACAACAGAATAAATAAGAAAGGACAGGGAACACTTGCTATATTGTTATGTTAGCAAAAGACACTGTAAAGGATTGTAGTAGAATTCTTGCAGCGGTACTGCCCTTTCTACTTGTCTCTGCGTTCCTGCTATTGTGTTTTGATGAGGAGGGGGTTAGACATGCTTGGTCTTCATTGCAGGCAAAGCAGTGAGGGAATCTTTTAATGTAGCAAGATGAGAGGATGATGGTGAGGCAAAATGAATCCTTCCAGTTTAATATCTTAAGGACTTTTTTTTAACTATAAGTGTCCAAGTATAAAAATAAACACATTATTATAAGGTGCACTGTTTATACTAATTTACACTCTTATTTTAGTAAAATTAAAAATAAAATTGGTTTGCACACATGCATGCAAATATTTCTAGCTATTATAATTTGGCTATAATGCCACCAAATATAATAAGATTCTATGGATTACTTGCTATATAAAATATTCACTTTCAATGTTGTTCTATGATAATGAGAGAGCTCACTGTACTCTCCTAAATTCAGTTTAATTAGCTTGTTTTTGCATAAATTTGCAGACAGAACATTTGTTAATACCCGAATAGCTCCATATTGAGACATTCCAATTATAATTACTCATAAATTAGAAATAAATAGGCTTAAATGAGTATTTATGCCAAATTTAACACACACATCTTTTTATTTTTAAATACTATTACAGCCTTGTACGACAATAACCTAGAATAGTGTGGCTGTCTTGAGGGTTAGAAACTATTACTTTAAAGAAGTACGAGCTTCTTGTATACAGAAATATTTAGAAAACTTCACTTATATTGTATTTTTTAAGGCTGGGATTCCATGACAATATTAATATGGTAAAACTGTGGTGGTCCTGTAAATTTAAGTTACTTATAAAGCATACTAATGCTGCCTTTACGCAAACTGCAGCTTGAACACATCGCAGTTCTTCCCGCAGCGCTTTCTGTTGCAATTATATCTATGGTAAAGCCGCCGGCATCTCCGTAGATATAATTGACATGCTGCGATTTTCAAAACTGCAACGGTTTTGAAAATCGCAGCATGTCTGTGCTGCAATTTTTTCCGCAAAGTGGGCATGGGATTCGCATGAATTCCATCCACTTTGCAAGTACTGTACAACGCCGCGATTTTTCCCTTGGCGTTTCCGCCGCCGCCAAATTGTGGTGTTTCCAGCCCGTGGGGCCCAGGGGTGAACCATGGCTTTCTGCCGCCTGAGGCGGACGTCAGAAAGCCGCCCCCCCCCTCCCCCGAGGAAGGGGCGGGGCCGAGTGGAAGGGGGCGGGGCGGAGCGAGCATCTTTAGCAGGCAGGGAGAGGACCTGCTCTCTGCCTGAGCGTGAGGGGCGGCCTCTCCAATCCACTGCTCAGTGACTGTGACCCTAAGCCAGTCCAGGACAGCTTGTCCTGGACTGGCTTAGGTCAGCAAAAATGCCGCCCTCCCCGTGGCCCTGGCATAGCACCGCCTGAAGCGGTCGCTTCAGGTCGCCTCATGGGAGGTGCGGCGCTGTTCTCAGCTGCTGGCAGCAGTCACCTTACTTTATAGCAAAGCTCCTTACTCTCTGCTTTTCATTGGCTGTGAGTAAGAAGCATTGCTATTCGATATGCTGGGACCATTAGTATTGCTGTGCCTCTGGCGCCTCGTACATCTTTCCTCAACAAAAGTCTTTATCAGAGTGTAGACTCTACAAGTGTCTCTAATTCTTGTACTGGCAATATTGCGTCCTCCAGGTGTAAAAATGCTAAAGGTAACAAAATGTTTGCAAAAAGATTTTGACTCCCCTGATGTGTTTTTGTTGTTCTATTAAATAAAATTTTATAGACATTTATAATGAGTATAAATCAGTAACTTATAATGAGGAAATGGATCAAAGATGATACAATAGAAAAGTTGAGCAGGTTCCATTTGCAAACAATCTGGTTAAAGCTTTGAATTATAAAGATAATTATTGTATTATTGGCCATTGTTTCTATATTTCCATTGCACCAGTCTTGATAAATTTGTTTTTCAAATTGTTGCAGATTTTCTGCCCTTCTTTTCTCATGATCTATGTATTTTGTATACTTCAAAGCCTGACTTTAGAAACAATGGCAACACAGAAATAGTCGATATAAAATTGATATTTTGAGAGTACTTTCATTATTTTTCCTAGTATTTGAATTCATATGTATTCATGATAAATCCACAGAAATACACATACTATATATACTACACATGGCGATTGTGTAGATTTTGTTGTGTTTTTTTTCCTGCAGTTTTCCTTTGGACTTCACCCTATGCCCTGTGAAAATCTGCACATAAATTGACATGCTGTGGATTTATCCTAAAAGTATTTCCCATACCTCTGACTAGGGCCATTTCTACAGCATTTTCACAAATCTCTGCAGACATTATGGTTGGTTTTATACATCGTATTGTGAAGCATTATCTTTGGCAATTTTCAATGTTCTCTTACTTTGTGCTGATTATATAGCTAATATTTGGCATAATAGTATAGGCTCAGGAGCTGTGTCCATGTCATCACTAAAGTATTAGCTGTGAAAAATGGCAAGTGCCTGGCTTTTACTGCTGGAGTAAGAGATGACTCCAAATCTGGTAGTTTAAGTCTTATATGTTGTCAGCAATACTGATACTAACATTGATGTGATTATGGGGATGGGAGGCTGAAGGAATGACCTAATATAGATATGTGGTACTACATATTGCAATACAGAACCTATGTAGTAAGCAATCTCTTGAAAGAGTGAAAAAATAAAAATGACAACTTTTTAAAAATCTAAATAAATTAAAACTTCAATAAATCCTTTTTTTCCGATTTATAACATAAAAGAAACATAATTTGTAACATCATGGATCTCTGAATATAATGCTTACAAGCAATTTTGGTTGAAAAGAAATACCTATAAAAAACTTCGTTGGAAAAAAACCCACCATTTTTACTGCAAAGTTAGCATTTTACTATAGCGTGAACAGGGCAATAACAAAAAGCTAAAAACATTTCTATGGACGTCCTTCACTCAAAAAAATTTATGAAAGCCAAACCAGCATTATCTGTATCTTAAAATGTGCCATATAAAATATAACCCTTCTGACAAAAAAACAAAAACAATCTCTCATAAGTCTTTGTTGAAGAAATAAGAAGAGCTATGGCTTCAAGCCCCTGACCTCTAACATAAACTGCATCCTAAGGTCTCTTGATGTTTTTTCATCAGTTTTTAACTGTTTCCTTCTGTTCTATCAGTGAAAAAACCCACATAGATGGTAAACTGATAATCCATTCCATGTGCATTAAAAACAGTAATTTTAAAACATAAACTTGCATTGAGTCCGTTTGGCCATCAAAATGGACAAAGATAGTTCAGATAAGCTTTCTTTGGCGCACATGAAAAACGGACTGTCAAAATAACAAACATATGTTGCAAAAATGGCCATCGCGTATGCAAGAGGCCTAAAAGTTTGATACAAAACTGTCCTAAAAACCAACATGTTTATGTTTTTGCATATTTTAAAAACGATGATACTGACAGGCAAAACATTTCAATTTATTACAATCCATCCCACATATTTAGGCTTAGCAATAAATATTGAAATGAAGCAAGCTGCCATGAATTGTAAATCATATAAGCATTTGTTGGGGTGAAAGACAGAAGAGAATACTGCGCTAAATGCTTTCATCCTAGGGTTGTACAGGTTTTCTTCTCTTGTCAATCACTTCATTACACAACTGACAGTTTGCACTTAGGCTATGAATTAGGTGTGTGGATAGGGTCTGGTAAACCTAATTGTTGATAAATAAAAGAAAATTCACCAGCATGATGGAAATGAGAAAAAGTAACTGCATGCACAATGTTTTGTTTTCCATCTATCAGCCTTAATTTCTAGGTAGGTGACTGACAGATAAGACCAGGGTTTAACCATTTATGTTTTCCATCTATTTCATGAAAGTGAGTTTTGTTTTTTTCCCTTATTTATTAAAGAAATAAGAAAATCACCTACTCCAGTGTTTTCTTGGGAAAAATGAAAATGGAGCATTTGCCTCACTGATATAATCTAAATTATAATGTGAATAGACATGTTTAGTATTACTTTGATTGTTAATGTCCAAATAAAGGGGAAAAATTACACAAGCTTCCAAACAATGGAAGTCATATGTCCTTAAAATTACCAAGATCAATTAAAGTGAAAATCAGAAACAAAATAAAACATTAGTATTTTGCACTAGATCACACCAGTATATGATCCATATGATATATATCATCTTAAAGGAAAAGAAACTCTAAGGGTGAGTTAACACGGAGTAAAGTGCCGCGTGATGTGGCACGTATACGCCGTGTGAGCTTTTGCGGGCCGTATACGCTCCCATTGATTTCAATGGGAGCCGGGATCGTATACGCAGTGTTATTTTGCGGCCGTGATTTTGCTGTGATTTTATAGAAAGTCAGTTAATCTCTCAGTATGTTTAGGGATTGTGGAAGAGAATGGGAAGACCTGAAAGAAACCCACACAAACATGAAAACCCCATGCATTCGGTCCCAGGCCCCCAGTGCAACAGTGCTAACTACTAAATCACTGTGCAGACCATTCATGTAACTACTTCATGGCTTGGTTCTGGCTATAAAATACAACAGGGACTTGGCTCTCACTGCTGGAGTTGGAGATATTGCCAATTCTGGAACTTTAACTACTGTGATGCCGATAGTGATCTAGACATCCAAGTGATTAGAGGTGGGGAACACTTTCTCTTGCACTCAGAGCCTCCCCAAATGAGATTACAGGTTGTCAAGGTAGCAAGGAGGTGTAACATCAGCCTTCAGGTTGTCATATACAGTTTCCTTTTAGGTCCTGCCAGAAACAAGGCATAATAGGCATGTAGTAAAATGTCTAATATACTGCAGTACAAGCACCAAGGCTATACTATGACCTAGTCCTTTGTGGGAAAGGTTAAAAATAAAATGAAAAAAACAAAACAAAATGTGTTCTAAAAATGTCTAAAAAAATTATTTCTAGAAATAAAAACAATTAAAATATAATGTCATTTACGGTATCCCATATGGCAAACACTGTTATTAAAAAACCATTTTCTAGATTTTTTCATCACCTCATCTCCTACTACAGTAAAGCTAATGGTCTTCCCCATAAAATGTTCTCCTATTACTTTATCAATGAAACAAAAGGTATAAATGTCTCCAAAGCAGGGCTGTAACAATGAGAAGGTAAAGGTAGGAGGCCAACTAGGGCATCACATTTTTTGGGAATAAGAAGGGGCTGCATTAAGCCATTCACTCCTGCACAACCCTGGCCTATATGCATCTGTTTTCTAAGACATATTGTATAAGGCAGTTTGGTCATGCTGGTACCTCTTACATTGCCCTGTATACAGCCTAGTCCCACTTCTCCTAACCTGTATGTGAGACTCTAATGAAACTCTTCACTGGCGGTAACCCTAAGATGGCAGCGTCTTCTTTATCTTATGTAAATAGCTGTCTGTTTCTGTTGGAGCTTTATCAGTAGGGTTGTATTACATACTATTGTTCATGACATATAGTGTCTAGGGTCAGCGCTAACTAATATCCCAACAATTTTACTTTTAGATTCCACAGTCATTACCTATATCTAAGGGGTCTGACAGAAGAGGAGGACTCCCTCTGTTGTGTCCCTGGTGCTCCAATGCTATCACAAGTCACTAATGGATTACCTTGGTATACGGTGGCCAATAAACAGTCCTGCATCTGTCTATTAGGCCGCACTGATAAGCAGTAATGCTTTGTGAAACCATGCATTGCAAAGTATTATGAAAGTGATCAAATGACTACTCTTTCAAGTCCCCAACGGGACAAAAATGGTAAAATCATGTTTAAATATCTCCAAAAATTAAACAAACATTTTTTTTTTCAGCTCATTATATTTACCCCAAAGTGGTGCCTGTTAAAATTTTTGTCAAATAGAAAAGCTATGAGGTTTGCAATGCAACTACACAAAAGTAACCTTTTCCATAAAACGTTTTTAATGTGAAAAAGTGATACAATGTGAAACATGATCTTATCTGCATACTAATTCTTATCTGCATACTGACCTCTGAGGTCATTCTTAAAGGTAAATGGGCAATTAGAACATAGTAGAGGAGGTATTCCATACCCTACCTGGCAGTACTACGGCTTTAGTGGTGAAAATCCTGGTGACAGCTTTCTTTTAACCAGATGTAGAATGAAAGTTTCATGGTCATGTTTAAATACTAATGTACTGTCACATTTTCTTTAGACCTTTGGAAAAATTGCTACTTGACAGGGAAAATCTGTCATGGCTTCTACTTCCCACTGCTAAATGGCCTTTTTAAGAATCTATTATTAAAGTTTGTTAATGTTTTATGTATTTAAAATGTTCCCTCTGACAAATTAAGATGTACAAAATTGCTGGTGATACGTCTTCTGTGCCCTGATCTGTTCTAACATCACATCTTTCATGTCTTTAATTGCAGAAAGCAAACAATAAGGTTGTGGCAGGGTAGCCGGATTTAAAGAACGCAAGAATATTATGTTCTGTACCGTCCTCTCTTTAGCATTTTCATTGATTCAAGTGTGTAATAGAACAGATGAACACAATATCAACCTTACTTTTATTTATTTTCTGAATATCTAATGAATATTTTCTGCTCGGTGATAAACAGGTGAAGGGAGTGATCAGTATTAGTAGTGTATTGAGGCCTTCACCCGGATAGATATGCAAACTATGCAGTACTGTTAGTGGCCAGATGGAATAGGATTTTCTTTTACTGCTGTTTATGTGATTCCTTTATCTGCATGAGAGTTAGATAAAGCTGATGGGAATGTTAGGTCTACCTTTCGTAACTGCAAACTACAGCGATTTTAGGTGATTTTTGCCTAACCTTATACAATTACTTGTTACATTGTTCCATTGGAATGACGCCACCATTATTTTTACAAATGTGCTAATCTTCGTTCTACTTCTAATTTTTAAAAATATTTTTTTCTCCTTTTTAGGAAACTGAGAATGCTCTAGCAGCTAAAAGGCCACATGTGGAAAGTATATTGTCTAAGGGGTATCAGCTTCAAGCAGAGAAATCCACATCCTATCCTTTAAAGGTAAATATTAAAGCAGTTTGTTATCTCATTGCTTTAAGAAAATATCATATAACTAATGTTTGTAGACCCAACTAGGTATAAGGCCCAAGCCCCACACTTGTACTGATCTAATAGGCAGCTATAGGGAAGACCGACCCAAACTGATCATGCTTGTCCTTTATGAGGATGGGCTACAGATCATATCCATTGGCAACCGTGCTCAAACACTGCTAGGGAAAGGAAGATTTCATTGAGCTTTTTCTAGTGACGTATACAATATTGTTAATTATGTTCAGTGATGTTTTGCAAAGTATTTTTATATGAAATATGATTGTTGTGTGAATACCCCTTAAAGAATGTAATACCTTAATATCAGTAATATAATATTATGCACTATAGATTACATGTACTCATGTAAATAACAGTGAGTAAATAAGCAACAAGTAATAATATCATATCTGTATCTATTTTTATTTGATGTTGTTATTAGGCTCTTCACATTGGTGTTCACAACACAGCAGTGACGACTATGCATTCCCATTATCACATCAATTCCAACAGATCGTATTGACAAATAATGGGGTCTGACAGATTATTATTGGGGGTTTCTGTATTTTAATAAGTACTATAGACTGCAGTGCAGTTCTTACTTTTTATATACTGTATATAATACCAATATATTCCAGAGCATTGTACAATAATACAATTATGTCCAATTACAACAACACAAAGATTTAAAGAGTAATATTACTTGAGAAAATGCTAGAAATCCCATGTTAGGAATCATGGTAAGAGGAGAATTTATAGCAAAGAATGTAAAATGACAATTATAAGACATGTATTTCTCATTTCCATGTATTCATACAGTAAATTGTCAATTTCATGTAGATATGCCAAAAATGTCTATGATGGTAACAGCTCTTTAACGGACTATTAATCTTGTCCATCATAGACTATTTCACCTTTTTCTTGACATAGACGTAGCTGCATGGATATGGAGGGTGTGATACCACATTGAAGGTCAATCTACCTATGTTAAAATCCTGGAAAACATAAAATAATATCCTGTGTCTACCTACCTAACAGCTGCTGATCTTCTCAGCATCTTCTCTAGTGCACTCCTAGTCAGTACAGACAATTACACAGTAAGGAAAAGGTTGTCTTTTTTAACAAACAATGACATTTAAGTTAAAGCAGCCTAGAATGAGTCTAGACAAAATTCTGTTACACATTTATTGTTAATGGCTGCTAGGCAACTGTAATAGAGACATGCTGAAACGAATGCCTGTTCGCTATTTGTTTTGTCTTGTGATAATTTGCGATTTCCATAAGAGGTAGTGTTCTACTACTACTCGCCTTCTAATTTAGTTTACTTTATAATTGCTTTTTTTGTATTTTTTTAATCCAAAAAGGAAAACATTATTATTACTTTTGTTCATGACTTGGAGCTATATTCGTATACTCTGGCAAGAATAGGTTTTTTATCTTTTCTATTTTGCTTATTGTGCCAGTGCATATAAAACATACATATAAAACATGAAATACTCTCTTGTAATTATCAACTGTATCATATTCTCATTGCTATATACAGTACACTCCAGTAACTACGCAATAAAGAGAAAATCTATGTAGTGTTGGCCTTATTGCTTTAACCCCTTAAAACTGAAGCCAGTTGAGTCCTTTCAGACAATGCATTACCATTTTATAGCGGCAAAAATTTACTGCGGAGTGTGGGAAAATCTGCCTAACAAAACCATATTTATTTTGCCATACATAAGTAGCAGAGCTATGGTTCAATGAATCCTGTACCTAGTAGTGCTGATTCTATCACATTTAATGGTATGCACATCCGAAGGGCATTCATACAAGTATGACCATTTTGGGAGACTACCTGAGTGCAGTGTCAGAGTTGCCAAGACCATCAGCTCCCCCTTAATACTGCTGTGTGTATTCCATGTTAATACCATCCTGTTATTTTCTATAAATGATGTAGCCACAGATAGTAATGACTGCTTGTCTCTTCTAGTAAAATATGTAGTCACATTAGGCACTAACTGTCTGTCTCTTCAATGTGATTACAAACCGCTCTTTGACTCGCTTGTCAAAAGATTCAGACACAGAAAGAACTAAATCCCTGACAAATTGTACTAATTATATAGGCACAGACTTTACTACCTTCCCCTCTTTCCTTACACGTTACTACATTTCTCTCTATATCACCAGTGATATAGGCACAGACATAAGTGCCTCCCTGCCTCTTCCAATAAGTGATATAGGCACAGACATAAGTGCCTCCCTGCCTCTTCCAATAAATGATATAGGCACAGATATCAGTGCCTCTCTACCTCTTCCAATAAATGATATAGTCACAGACATTAGTGCCTCCCTGTGTCTTCCAATAAGTGATATAGGCACTGATATTAGTACCTCCCTTCCTATTCCAATAAGTGATATAGGCACAGATATTAGTACCTCCCTTCCTGTTCCAATAAGTGATATAGGCACAGATATTAGTGCCTCCATGCCTCTTCCAATAAGTGATATAGGCACAGACATTAGTGCCTCCCTGCCTCTTTCAGTAAATGATATAGGCACAGACATTAGTGCCTCCCTGCCTCTTTCAGTAAATGATATAGGCACAGACATTAGTGCCTCCCTGCCTCTTTCAGTAAATGATATAGGCACAGACATTAGTGCCTCCCTGCCTCTTCCAATAAGTGATATAGGCACAGACATTAGTGCCTCCCTGCCTCTTCCAATAAGTGATATAGGCACAGATATTAGTGCCTCCCTGCCTCTTCCAATAAGTGATATAGGCACAGACATTAGTGCCTCCCTGCCTCTTCCAGTAAATGATATAGGCACAGACATTAGTGCTTCCCTGCCTCTTTCAATAAGTGATATAGGAACAGACATTAGTGCTTCTTTGCCTCTTCCAATAAATAATATAGGCACGGATAGCATTGGCTCCAATAAATAATATAGGCACTTATATTTGTGCCTCCCTTCTTCTTCTAATAAGTGATCTAGGCACAGACTTTAGTACCTTTCCCTCTTTCCTTACACGTGTTACTACATTTCTTTCTATATCACCAGTGATATAGGCACAGTCGTAAGTGCCTCCCCTCTTCTTCCAATAAGGGATATAGGCACAGGCATTAGTGCTTCCCTGCCTCTTCCAATAAATAATATAGGCACAGATAGCATTGGCTCCCTTTTTTCTCTCTGCTGCAACTATAATCATTCTTTAACATTGAATAAAGAAAGAATTTCTTTATAGAGAAGCCAGAGAGATATAAAAAAATGTCTCCTGGGTTAATAAATTGAAAGATGTTTATACTACATCTTAAGTGGATTTTCCTCTAAATGGAACACGAGATTGTATAAAACATGTAACTACAGTACCTGCCACAATTATGGGGAAACTCAAGATTTTCTATGAATCTGTTCTACTGTGAAAAGTGAAAGTTAATTTATATGCTTGCTGTTTATCTTGTGAAAGTTTTAAAGTAATAATTTATGGCAAAGTTTGCCAAGTAAAGCTAAAGGAATGATGTTCCGTAAAAGAAAAGCAGGGATCTAGAATTCTCCTTGGTTTTGTAACATAAATAATTTGTACCGTTTCTTGCTTATTCTCTAGCTGTGTGACCTTGGGCAAGCTACTTCACCTCCCCAAAACATCCTTTTAAAGGAAAGCAAGGCATACAGCAATTCAGAGTTTTTATGGTTGAACAATTTTTGGCGTGTTCATTTTAAGTTAAACCAGTCAATCTTAAGTCTGTGTTGTTTGACATATAAATATTCCTTTTGTTTCTTTCTTTTTTTTAAAGTTTCACTGAAAAGTACTTTTTTTGATTTGTGCCTAACTTACAAACGTCAGCTTCTAAAAGGCATTGCGAATGTTTGTGGTCTTTCTTTGTTCTCATCGGCCTGCAGGAAATATGTCGAGCATCTGACAATGAGCTGTGACAGATAGGTATAGATTGTTTTTCACTCCCAGTTGACTCTCTGTGATAAAACAACAAGGCAGAACTGTTTGAACATAATATGCATGGGTAAATATTTTCAGGCATGCCTTACCACTTCTTTCAAAGTACTGTTGTTCCATGACAATTGCAAATATTCAGAGCTGGATAGTTTTATTGTGAAAGTATTAAGAAGATCACTTGTGTCCTCTATTGGGTCAAAAGTGAAGAGGCGGCTGCATTTCTACAGTATAATGCATTATATCCAGCATATATATTACTTAAAGGGGCTCTATCATTGGGAAAAGTTATTTTTAACTAAGCACATACATGCATATCCTTTAGAAAGGATATTCCACACCTACCTTTTTATGTAAATCACCTCAGTTACTTTTGAATGAGCCCGCACAGGAAGTTCCCAGCAGCACTCATCTCTGCTATTCTCTCCTATCTGTGTGTGCAAACAGGTAGCAGGAAGTCATCAGGAGCAGCCTGTGCTGTACATAGACATAGGAAAGAATAGCAGAGTGTTCATCGGGGTGCACCGAGAGGCTAATTAGCATATGAATAAAAATGGGCTCATTCAAAAACCACTGAGGTGATTTACATACAAAAGGTATGTGTGGAATAGCCTTTCTAAGGGCTATGCAAGTATGTACTTATCTAAAAATGACTTTTCCCAATGATAGAGCCCCTTTAATGCTTTTGTGGTCGGTTCCTACTAGCATTACTGCTTCCATTTAGAACTGAACTCATGATATCAAGGATCCATTGGCAAAGAAGATTTTAAAAAGGGGGCTCAAATAAAATAGTGAAATAAATTAATAAAAAGCAAAATATTAATATCAAATACTCTTAAAGTGGCATCCAATGGACATTTCAGTTGAAATAGAGATTGCCAGAATTTAAAGAGATGGTTGGATTTTGGTATAGGGTTTTTTCCAGAATAGCAGCATGACCAATGGAACTCCATTAGTACTTAACCTTTAATGGGATATTCTAGGATCAGAAGAAAAAGACCCAAGTACTTGCCTATTAAATGGCCATCTGCCACGGTCAGCTGATTATCTTTGACACCCTGGACTTCTTTTACCTATGACACTTATTTCCCTGCAACTTCTTCCTTAATAATTTGGTAGGCCATGAGTCATATAATAGTTTAGCAAATTATGACATGGGAAGCTACAGCTACAGACTTGACATCTTTCTATATTCTTTTAAATACAGTTGTATCCACCCTTACCATTCCTCTTGGTGGACATGCTGTATGAATTGTAAGCTATCCTATTTGTGGGGGGTGATGAAAAGTGCAGCCTTTTGTTAGCATTTCTGTCCAGTTTCGATCACACAGGAATGTCTGGTGCCTGAGATGTATGTTCATGTTATTATCAGGGGCGAATCATGAGACCTGATGACCCAACTGGAGTGAAGGATGTCATAAATTTTCAGATACTGTTGAAAGCAATAAATAAGAATTTTTATTGGGTTAGATATTTATTGGAGAATAGGCAACCAATGAAAGAACGCTTCTTAGATCTCCTGTGGCCACCAAATATCATACCTCTGGAGAAATGTTTGGACTCCACATTCACCTACATTTTACAAACCATAACTTTGGAAACAACAGCCATTTTGTTAATATACTTAAATGGACATAATTGCCTCCAATAAATATATCTCCATAGATTGTACACAAACTAAATTTACAATGTGATGCAGCAAATCCAGATGTAGACTTACCAAGGCTCTGTAACTGGCTGTGTGAGGAATGTAATCCGGCAACTTAATGCAAATGAAGGTAATAAATCAACTTGTAGAGCTAAATTGTTGTCAGGGTAGCTGATATCTCTGCACAGTAGTAAGGAAAACAAGTACTTGAGAGAAATGAAGGGATATGCAGTGTGGACTGTAGTCTTCTCAGTCACGGTGCCTTAACAGTTCCACGTAGCAATGCTGGGACATGATCAAAGCAGACAAGCACTAAATGTTGGTCTTCAGACAGTGTGTTCCGTCTTATACATTGGACATCTTCTGTTGGTGTAAATGGAAAGTATGCCAGAATTAATTTCTTTATGTTTTACCAGAACCTTTATAACCGTTATACCTGGCACTTTCTTTACTTACTACAGAGAAATATATATTTGTTCCTAATAATCTCATTTTAAAATCTTAATGATCTATATGAGGTCTTATTCATATAAACACGTGTATTCTCCTATGAACCTGAATACGAATTCGTTGAGGTATATATAGGTGTATCCAACCCCACATTTCCGCAAAGGTTTGTCAAGGAAGCCAAGTTCTTACATACAAAATTCAATAAATGATCACAATTTGCTAGTAAAATCCAGAAAGCTGCTGCCCATGTTTCAGCCACTGGGTGATTACATATTGTATATACATAGTGTTGGACGGGTTCCCAGAGCAACAAAGGATCTTCTAGTGGGCCAAGGCTCTAGCTCAATAATGGTCTGGCAGAAGGCACAAATTTGAAGAGTAGTATGGTCTATTTCCTAGGGGTTGTCGGAGGGTGGGTTCCCAGAATTATTTTATTTGATGGGTCCAAGGAACACTTCTTTTTCTGCTAAACAGTAAGCAGAAAAACAAAGCATCCTCTGCTCTTTAAGCAGATTCTGTCTGAACCGTCTATTGAATTGAATGGGAGTTAAACATACCGAGGTTAGAAAGATTTCTATGGCGAGTATTGCATGGCAGGTTCCACTGCAAATTCACTGTTTGAACTTACCTTAAAAACTCATCCATATTATAAATGACACATTGTACAGTAGATTGGACCTTGTAAAAGATTTTGCAGTCAGATCCTAAGCTTTAAATTGCACCTCTGAGTTTACACATCTTTTGATATTTCGCAAGCAGATATACTTTGATTAGATTTGTTATTCTACAAACAAAACAATTTACTTTGAATGCTAGAATTGAAAATAACTAGTTGTTAGACTAAAAATTCCATTATATTTATGTCCCTATACACTCTAGTGACCTACGGTGTTAAATACAGGACATGATCCAGGAACCCTGCATATAAATTGTTACATTTCAATGACAAGCAAATACATATACATGTAAACTCTGTATTGTTTGTCTTCAAAACTATTCAGTTTCATACAACCATGAAATTGTATTTGTTAGCTTTAATTCAATTTAAAGTCTTATTTCTTACAAATATTATGTGTATTTTCAACAGAATAAGGTAGAAAGTCTGAATAAAGAGTGGAATACAGTCAGCCTGTTACTGGAGGAACTGAAAAGAAGACCTACTACATCTGCTGGTGACCGTAAGTGTCAAATTAGAATGATATTAATATTAACCACATTTTACTAGCTCAAGTAATATTTATGACACAATACGTCTGTAGGTTTCAGAATCTATTAGCGACATCATTGTCTCCTGGCATCATGGTTCCCATCGTAGAGGTATATTGGCATTAGTATGACACATGAATGCTGGGCCCATTGAGTCAATGACTGACTACAAGAATCACTAGATGCTAGATGCTAACTTTGGAAACAAAGTTTGTGGGGTTGGCCAAAGCATCCGCGCAGGATCAGAAGGGGATTGAAGAGCTGCGTATTGTTGTGGGGGGTTTTATTGTTATTGTTATGTTATATGAAATAGATATTTCATATAGTAAAACACATCATAGAGTAAAAATGTAAAAGTACAAACAGCAAAAAGTAAAATGCTATATTTAAGGGCTCGTTCAAACAGGCACAGAGGGGGCGGAATATGGTGCGGAATCCACATCATAATCCGCCCCCTCACAATGGTGGTCTATGGTGACCACTAGTGTTCGTTTTTCCGCTAGCGGCTTTTGCTGCTAGTGGAAAAAAGAATTCCGGATTCCACCTCAGGAAGTCAATACAAGTGAATGGAAAGCGGAAACCGCATTGTGTTTTTTGACAAAAACTGCGCCCAAAAAACGTGACGCGTTTTTTAAGGTCCATTCACGGTCCGGGAGGGAAAAACCGCTTGGTGTTTTCTGAGGCGGTTTTTACAAAAAAAAAACACTCCAAAAAATGCTTGAGTCCAAAAACCGCTTCCTAATTCCTGAAGTGTTTTTTTTTTCCAGACCAAAATACACCACACGGTATTCACGTGTGAACTAACCCTTAGTTTGTTTTTTCATGTAATATTTTTATCAAGTTAAAGAAGGAAATTAATAGAGAAAGAAATTGCACAATGTATTTTTATACATTTTCTGTTCAGTATTCTTTTACATTCAGATTCTGTATAATCCATCATCATCCATGTGTTTGGAGGGTTCTTTTCATTATGATTTGTATTGCAAAGCAACCTGTGTAAATGAATAGAGCTGATCCACATAACCAAGTACACCATTGTCTCAGTATTGCAGTAAAGGGTGTGATGTACATGGATCACACACTGATGGCCTAGCCCTTCAATAGCCAAACACTGAAAGTCTTTGAAAAAAAAAACTAAAAGGAAATCTTTTTTTTCCACTTTAATGATGCTTTCCTTGTGTGTTAATATGGACAAACCTCACATTTAATCCAGAGTGATATTCACGTACTGTATATGGGAATAAAACAAAATAAATACTTGAAAGTCATATATATGAAATATATTGGCAACATGGAGTATATAGATAGCAGTAGATACCAATAAAACGTATGCAAGAGTTTATTCCTGCGATGCAAAATAATTAATCAGCAATCGAACCATATCAACCACATGTAAAAATTGCTAAAAATAGACTTGACATCTGTTTATTAATCCCAGGGCTAGTTATTTCCACCATTCTCTTGTATACATATGGCAATGTTAAATGATACATATGTTTAGCAGGTTGCATGGTGTTAATTCCCCAAATGCAATTCTCCTATAACACAAGCTTGTCTTGTCTTTTAACTCCTTACTTTGATGCCCTCATTGCCAAAGTTGTGCAGGAAGTTAATCGTTGACTGCATAGATGTCCACTTTTTTATAATATCATTTGTAATCTATTACAAATAATGTCACAAAACTTTAAAGGTCAAACATCCACTTTATACTTTTCCTGCTCTTGTTGCTGTTCTGTTTTGAAGAGTAGATTGCCATATACAGCAGATTAGAAATTCAGTATTGCAATATGATAATATTCCAGGTGCTAGAAAATGAAATTCCAAATGTAATATAAAAATGTGTCCAAATAGTTTAGGTGCATTATTCAAGAAACAGATGACTGTAGAGAATTTGCGTTTCGGAAAATCTCCATAAACATTTGCATATAGTCATCAACTTCTGTATGCAATACAGTATTTAACATGGTAAAAAAACATATATAGTATATAAAAACTGTAATGGCAATGAGCGGTTGTAATGTAGATTAAATACAAAATGAGAAATTAATTTATTAAATATTTTCGGTGTTTCGTTGATGCGCTCATGTTATGAATGTTTTTACTTGAGCATAAAATTTGAACACAACTAAATATCATTGCATAAAACTGATAGGCAGAATGGTGCTGGAAACTGTGTGACATTGATTGCTGAATCGCTTGTGACAGTATCACTTTTGAGGTCATACACAAATATATTTGAAAATAACTTCTCAAAAAGTAACCCTAGAGTATAAACCAGACATACTGTATTATAGCTATTATCAATAAGCAACATAACCTAGTATGGAACTTATATTGGTAGATCTAAAATGGAACTTTAATTGGTTTACTCATTATATCTGAAAACTAATGAGATTGACAGTTAAACAGTCCAAAATCTTATTTGTCTTTCAAAGTTGAAATATGTGCAGGGTCTTGCTGGGCAACCTCTTCTATGACTGTATAAGCCTTCATAGATGGTGCTTTATCAGTTTTTCTTTTACTAATAATCTCATGGCTGCAGCACATTTTACATTTGTCTCTCAGGTTTATACAATGAGAAGCAGTCTATCTCACTCCCCTACCCATAGTAACTAGTTTAGTTTTTTAGATGTTTCTGCAAGCAGTAACTGTACAGTACAGTTTTTAGACATCTGCCTTGTATAGCTGTGCATTTGTATGTTCATCACATGACCATAGACTGTATATCACATTACCATAAATTGTATATCACATGACAATGGTTTGATTTTTATCCACTGAAATAAACAGAATGAATGACAGCAAGTATGTGATGAATTGTATAACTTTTCATTATGCAAACAATAACATTGTCAATATTTGTCTGAAACTAGGGAAACCCTTTAAATAATTGTATTTAACAATATATGTTATGTGATACCTATGTTTTATATCAGAAAGTAAAAAGGGGTGCTTTAAGATGCCTCAGTTTCTAAGAAGTTATTTTGAAGGAGCGGGTTGCCTCCAGTGATCAATGAGTCAAAACTGTGTATGAATGTAACAGAATGTAACAAAACTGTGGGAATGTTTGTTCTATGGCTATTGGAGACCTATGGCAGGGTGTAAGAGTAACATAGTAGTTTTACAATAGGCTGCAGTGCTATATTATTGAATTCTATGGTGAAAGTAAACTAAGGATTGCATGTAGAGATGAGCGAACAGTGTTCTATCGAACACATGTTCGATCGGATATCAGGGTGTTCGCCATGTTCGAATCGAATCGAACACCACGTGGTAAAGTGCGCCAAAATTCGATTCCCCTCCCACCTTCCCTGGCGCCTTTTTTGCACCAATAACAGCGCAGGGGAGGTGGGACAGGAACTACGACACTGGGGGCATTGAAAAAAATTGGAAAAAGTCATTGGCTGCCGAAATCAGGTGACCTCCATTTTAGACGAATAGTGGATTTCAAATCCGGGTCATATGAGAATGTGAACTTTGTGACTATGAGACAGGGATAGCTGTACAGGCAGGGATAGCTAGGGATAACCTTTATTTAGGGGGGAATGTTATTAAAAATAACTTTTTGGGGCTCTATCGGGTGTGTAATTGTGATTTTTGTGAGATAAACTTTTTCCCATAGGGATGCATTGGCCAGCGCTGATTGGCCGAATTCCGTACTCTGGCCAATCAGTGCTGGCCAATGCATTCTATTAGCTTGATGAAGCAGAGTGTGCACAAGGGTTCAAGCGCACCCTCGGCTCTGATGTAGCAGAGCCGAGGCTGCACAAGGGTTCAAGCGCACCCTCGGCTCTGATGTAGGAGAGCCGAGGGTGCACTTGAACCCTTGTGCACCCTCAGCTCTGCTACATCAGAGCCGAGGGTGCGCTTGAACCCTTGTGCACACTCTGCTTCATCAAGCTAATAGAATGCATTGGCCAGCGCTGATTGGCCAATGTATTCTATTAGCCTGATGAAGTAGAGCTGAATGTGTGTGCTAAGCACACACATTCAGCTCTACTTCATCGGGCTAATAGAATGCATTGGCCAGCGCTGATTGGCCGAATTCCGTACTCTGGCCAATCAGCACTGGCTAATGCATTGTATTGGCTTGATGAAGCAGTGCTGAATGTGTGTGCTTAGCACACACATTCAGCTCTACTTCATCGGGCTAATAGAATGCATTGGCCAATCAGCGCTGGCCAATGCATTCTATTAGCGTGAACTGAGTTTGCACAGGGGTTCTAGTGCACCCTCGGCTCTGCTACATCAGATTGCTACATCTGATGTAGCAGTGCCGAGTGTGCATCAGATGTGTAGTTGAGCAAAACTGACTCAGCACTGCTAAGTCTGCATTCGCATAGGAATGCATTGGCCAGCCTTCGGCCAATCAGCGCTGGCTCTGCCGGAGGAGGCGGAGTCTAAGGTCGGACCTGAATGGAGACTGGTGTGGAGCGATCTTAGACTCCGCCTCCTCCAGCAGAGCCAGCGCTGATTGGCCGAATTCCGTACTCTGGCCAATCAGCACTGGCTAATGCATTGTATTGGCTTGATGAAGCAGTGCTGAATGTGTGTGCTTAGCACACACATTCAGCTCTACTTCATCGGGCTAATAGAATGCATTGGCCAGCGCTGATTGGCCGAATTCCGTACTCTGGCCAATCAGCACTGGCTAATGCATTGTATTGGCTTGATGAAGCAGTGCTGAATGTGTGTGCTTAGCACACACATTCAGCTCTACTTCATCGGGCTAATAGAATGCATTGGCCAATCAGCGCTGGCCAATGCATTCTATTAGCGTGAACTGAGTTTGCACAGGGGTTCTAGTGCACCCTCGGCTCTGCTACATCAGATTGCTACATCTGATGTAGCAGTGCCGAGTGTGCATCAGATGTGTAGTTGAGCAAAACTGACTCAGCACTGCTAAGTCTGCATTCGCATAGGAATGCATTGGCCAGCCTTCGGCCAATCAGCGCTGGCTCTGCCGGAGGAGGCGGAGTCTAAGGTCGGACCTGAATGGAGACTGGTGTGGAGCGATCTTAGACTCCGCCTCCTCCAGCAGAGCCAGCGCTGATTGGCCGAATTCCGTACTCTGGCCAATCAGCACTGGCTAATGCATTGTATTGGCTTGATGAAGCAGTGCTGAATGTGTGTGCTTAGCACACACATTCAGCTCTACTTCATCGGGCTAATAGAATGCATTGGCCAATCAGCGCTGGCCAATGCATTCTATTAGCGTGAACTGAGTTTGCACAGGGGTTCTAGTGCACCCTCGGCTCTGCTACATCAGATTGCTACATCTGATGTAGCAGTGCCGAGTGTGCATCAGATGTGTAGTTGAGCAAAACTGACTCAGCACTGCTAAGTCTGCATTCGCATAGGAATGCATTGGCCAGCCTTCGGCCAATCAGCGCTGGCTCTGCCGGAGGAGGCGGAGTCTAAGGTCGGACCTGAATGGAGACTGGTGTGGAGCTATCTTAGACTCCGCCTCCTCCAGCAGAGCCAGCGCTGATTGGTCGAGTTCCGTACTCTGGCCAATCAGCACTGGCCAATGCATTTCTATGGGGAAAAGTTAGCTTGCGAAAATCGCAAACTGACAGGGATTTCCATGAAATAAAGTGACTTTTATGCCCCCAGACATGCTTCCGCTGCTGTCCCAGTGTCATTCCAGGGTGTTGGTATCATTTCCTGGGGTGTCATAGTGGACTTGGTGACCCTCCAGACACGAATTTGGGTTTCCCCCTTAACGAGTTTATGTTCCCCATAGACTATAATGGGGTTCGAAACCCATTCGAACACTCGAACAGTGAGCGGCTGTTCGAATCGAATTTCGAACCTCGAACATTTTAGTGTTCGCTCATCTCTAATTGCATGTTGAAACCATCTTCTAAAGGGGGCTAAACGTAAATTTAAAAACAAATTAAATAAGTTTATAAAGTTTTAAAATTATTTAAAATACACATTTAAAAATTAAATTCTCCATCCTTTCTCTGAAAATGCCTAAACTATGCCTATGAAGCAGGGCCATCACTTCTATTTTGTGAATTGATTTATAACACTGTAATGTCTCATTTTGAGTGACAATGGACCCTATGATTTGTAAAGTGCAGCAGAATATGTTGATGCTATATAAATACGTTTATTATTATTATTTATTATTATTATTATTATTATTATATAAAAGTATTTATCCCATACAGTATACACTGTATCAGAAAAAAAATTCAACAGTTTATGCTTTGCCTCCTAAAAAATTGAATAGAAATGCAAATATGGCAATGCAAAGAATTTTTTTCAACTTTTTTTTAAAAAAATTTTTTGGTAACTAATAACTATACTATATATACTATTTACTATACTAACATTCAGAATTAAGGTAATGTCTCATATTTACTGCATAGTGAATGCCAGAAAAAAAAAACATAAGACAAAAGTATACCTGTGTTTTTTTTCCCAGTCCCACCCTATTTATATGCTTTCTACAGATACCAAGTACATTGTATAGAACAGCGTTTCCCAAACTGCGCTCCGTGGAGCCCCAAGTGCTCCGCGAACCATCTACAGGTGCACCGTGATATGGTGATAATACGCGGTTAAACATAAAAAATAGATAAGGGAGATGTTCCCCAAAAACAAACAATTAAAATTTTACTTTTATTAGGATCTTTAAAAAACTTGTGTCCCTCAAAAGCATCAGCCACACTGACAATTCCTACAAATTGTTTTACCTAAAGTGTACGCATAGTAAACGTTTTATAAACATACAATGCAAAATTCTCTTTCAACAAAATACCTTTCTTCAGCTATAAACATAAAAAATAATTTAGGCAAATATGAGCCCTGTTCAGCTCTAATGGGTCCTCCTTATAGTGGCGGCATTATTGCATGTATGTATGTAGTGGAACATAGGAACGGCGCTCTGTGTTAATGAAATGGTGCCCTGTAGCCTCCTGCTGTGGGATTCTTAGGGAAACAGTAGGGACACTTTAAAAAGGGTCATTCTGGTTGCTGATTTTCTTTAAAATACACTTTTCTTAGTACAAATTCCATTACGTGATATAACAAGTATTGCTATAGATTGAGTTGGAAAAAAAAATCACTTCTCAGTTTTGGATATTTGAAGGTCACAGCTCAGCTTTATGGTGTTTATTTTTAATGTAGCTGACATCGGGAAGTATCTAAACAACAAACTTATCTAATAAAGCTTTCAGATTCAATGTACTTTCTGCATAAAACTTGAGCAATCTGTGGAGGTCATTCACAGCATGTTGTAAGACACCAGCAGGGAGAAGTAATGAAAAGAGCAAGGATAATATTAAGTTTAAAAAAAATGCATGAAAACCCCCTAAGATATGTTGAAAACCTCTGAACAATAGCAGCTCTCTTCCTATATTTATTCATTAATGCTAACATCTATAAGTCTGTAAATCTAGCTTTTTGCTGTTGTGACAGCAGTAAGCTGAAAACAAATGAACTGATGTTAAATTCTATAACAAACGTCTTTCCATCAGAACTCCATGTGTCATCTTCTTCACTAAGATGTCAAAATGCATGGTGGATACCACATCCTATACCACAGAACAAATAAACAGACAGGTACATGAATCGATGGAGCAGCATTGGTGCAAATTATAGTAATGAAGATAAATTATACAGAAAATTATTGCTTCTGGAATCCAATGGGCATATGTCCAGTTATTACAATAGTTTCATGAGTTTTTTATACCTAATAAACTACTTAGGCCTTAAAAATGGTTATTTAATAAGATAAAATTCTTTTACTATGTATATATAATGCTACACCATGTACAGAACATTACTCTTTGCTCCTATTAGAACATTATCATTGGTATCTGAACTGGCTCAAAAATGTCAATATGCTTTCCTATACATTTGTACTATTTCCTAGGCTGTGTGTGTAATATTTCACAGATTTGGTGTATTTATACTTGATGGAATAGGTAGCAAATCCAAACTTCATGTATATATACTAGGATACGAGCCACTCATTGACTTACTAGAGGCAGTTAGCAAATGAGTAACTGAAACATTGGGTTAAATTAATATTTCATTGCCTGAACCCTGTTTAGAGATGTAAAATGGCAGCTGATCCGAGGCCATTATTGGGCTGACAATCTTACTGAATTCAATTGGAGTTTCATTGCAGTGGTGTCGAGTTTTATATTATTACTTCTGAAATGTATTATGCTCATAAAAAGAGACAGGAAATGAGATGCATGCTTATAATCAGTGGCTTGCCATCCTATTAATATAAACTGAAAATGTATACATCATTGTAAACCTCCAAAGGGCAGCTTTTTAATTGACTTCTCAGTTTACCTTGAGACTATTATCTAATCTGAAGTGAAGTGTAGCATCAGTGTAATTAATCTTGCAAATTCAACAGCAGTTGAGCCAGACCTCGGTACAAGATAATAGCAATCATAAGCAACTTGAGGGTACTGGAGACTCGCCATGAATTTCTAAATGAAAGATCTTCTACGCTGACCTAAATCAACTGTGTTTCCATAACTTTGTTCAGTTTTATGCTCTTCAAAAAGTTTATACAATTACATGTTAGGCTCCGATGAGAATTATAACTATGGATGTAATACCAAACTCAACCACAAGCTGGATGACACTACCACAGGGTGGTCTCTTCATCCTTTCAATACCAATATACCTCAAGCACTGTATGTTACCACCATGTTCTGATAAAATATGTTTAACAATAATTCCTGGGTTGGAAACCCAAGTGCTCCAAAAATCTAGTTTTTCGTTTTCGAGTAGTACATACAAGGTCAGCTACACTGATGATCGAAAAGGTAACAATGTTTTGAACCCATGACTTTCAGGCTCCATATCTCACCATCCACTACAACTTCCAACGTGAGAGTACTATTGTTTTATAGACAATCATCTTGGCTATTTCATATATAAATTTGACTTGCAACTATTTAGCATATGATTAGTTCTGCAGATTTTTGTCATATAACTGCATTGTTACGGTTTTACTCCTGATTGTGGAAAAATCTTTTTCTTCTTATGTACTATAAGTTGCAATCTCACATTCCCTAATAGCTCAGTGTATTATTAGGTTGATTCCCAAGCGAAAGATCATTAGTTCAAATTGAGAATGAGCCATGAAGAAGATTTCCCAAGAAAAAGAGAAACATCATCATCCAGCTCCTTGATAAGTGGCCTCTCAGCCAAGAAAATTGCCAAACTGCATCATGTGAGTGCCATAACAGTTGGATGGATACAAAATGAAGTCAGTCCCTGCATTCATAAGCCAAGATGTGACTCTCCAGTTAAAATATCAGAGTCAACAAGTTAGGTCACTTAAGGTGTTTCGTAATAGTGAGATCACAGGTGCCCATGCAAGCACTGTACAATACATGTTATACAAGTCTGGAATGGTGGCCGAAAATTAAGGTGAATGAGTCTCATCTTCAATATTGTCATTAGAAGCGTTGGCTCCAGTTTGCAAACAAGTATGAAAAGTGGACAGGAAAAGATTGGAAATTGGTGATTTGGAGCGATGAAACAAAAGTCAATAGATTGGGCTCTGATGGGAACAAATGGTTATGAAAGAAACAAGGGAAAATGGGGTTAATGGATTGAGAAATTGAAGCTACTGTCAAGTTTGGTGGAGGAATCCTGTTACGGGGTTGTATCACAGCAAAAGGCGTTTAATATTTGACCAGGATCTATAGTGATATCAATGCTAAGCTATATGTGAGTATCCTACACTCGAGTACTATGGGTATGAAAAGGATGACAGTGTTCCAGCAGGACAATAACAATGAAGTAGAGGTGCTGGGTTGCCCAGTCCCCAGACCTCAACCCAATCAAACACTTGTGGATAGAGTTGAAGATAAAGCTGTATTAATATCCAGGTGAGTCGACCAGTATGCACCATCATTGGGAATGTGTAAAAGAGACCTGGGATCAGATTTCAGTCCAGACATGGTTGAATCTGATCAAGAACATGCTCAGAAGGATTCAGGCAGTGTTGAAAGCCAAAGTTGGATATAACATTTTGCTTTTTTAGTAACAATACAATTACATAACATGAATCTGCAGAACTAATCATATGGTAAATAGTTGGAAGTCAAATTTATGTATGAGATAGCCAAGATGATTGTCTATAAAATTATGGTAGTCTCATTGGCATCTGTAGTAGATGAGATATGTAGTTTGATAGCCAAAAGTTCAAAACATTGTTACCCTTTTGCTCATTGGTGTATATCATACTCTGCAGATAACCATATAACTTGCACATTGAGTATTGCAATTTATACACTTCGTGTTATGGAAAGTCTGGTTTCAGGAAGAATTTGAAAACGTAGTCAATTGTTTCATATATCTGCAAGTTCTGCATGGAACATATGTACAAAACATTATTGTGCAACCATATCTTTCACATATGGTGGGGTCTGTAAAGACTGGGAGATAACATAAGGTCCACATTTGGGGGGGAAGGGGGTTCTATAAATGTGATCACACTCCTTTTTTGTGTGACAAATAGAGTTTGTAATGCCACATTTACCCTGTGGTAGCACTGCAGTAAGTTCCTGTTAGATTTCTGCAAAGATTACATGGAAACAAGCAATCCTTCCCAAAAAGAACAAGATTGTTCATTAAATAACTGCAAAACCATTCATTTCACTTTCAATTAGAATAACATATTTCACTTTGTGCTATGTTTACATTTTATATGGACAGTTTTATATAGTGTGCATGATAAGGTCATTTTATTGTTACAGATTTATTAGCAGTTTTCACTATGTAGAAGCTTCTCACACGTTACAAGCAATAAACTCCGATAGGTGTCTTAAACTGCCAACATCTATTAATAATAGTAATTGGTATTTAATGGTGATTGGCAAGGCAACTGTTAGATGCATTTTTTAGATTTCATTACAGAGCTAACCTGATGTCACTAGAGACAGGATATAAAGTTCTCATCCACCTAGCAGCACCATTTTACTGTATATTTGTAACTTCAATCATGAGATACAGGAACTTTCCTTCAATTTTCAGTAAACATGTATACATTTGTTTTTGGAGATGGAGTTTAGCTTTGTAATGTTTTTCCTCATTGCGTGAATGAGATGTATTAATAATGAGGCATACACGGTCCATCTGGTGGAAAGAATTCTAATGATATACCGTATGAACTAACAGGGATGTGCTAGATATGTTAATAAATCCGTTTACAAGGTAACAAGCAGCACATAATGCGTAAGATTCTGACTTTCTTATATTCTGTGCATGAGAGGTACCTGATTTTGTGTTTTGTTCTTTGTGAAGAGGTAGCAATGTATTCATTCATAATGCTATGAATACTGGATGTTACTGTTTCAAGAAATGTGTATAACAGTCTTGTCTGTTGTTATTATGCCATATGTTTTTTATTGGACTCATTGCCTTTCTTCTATCCCCACTGACAACTTTCAGCTTTCTTCCAGCCACACTGAACACTGCGGAAATACAGGGAATCCCCCTTGCTTCAGTGATTCTTGTGGTACATTCACATTAGTGCGACTTTGCTCACTTCATGTCCATATATATAGATATACTAGCTGGTACCCACGACTTCGTCTGCAGTGATTGTAGAAGTGGGTAAATACAGGCGCGGGTAAGGTTTTTGTACTGTGTATAAGGTATGGGATATGAAATGTAACTGTGTATCTTGTTTTTGCTGTAATTCTGAGAGCACATGAGACTTTTGTGTTGAAGGTAACTTGTATTTCAGCTGCTATACGGTGTTCTGTGAAACTGTACATAGTGTCTTTGGGACAGAGGTATTTCAGGTTAATATACTTCGATATACGACGTTGTATGATTTGTTATTTTCCACCAGTACATGTAAGTTTTGGGCACAGGATACTCTTGAGCAAGCAACATAAAGTCTGGCCCAGTGCATGACAGTTTAGTAACTCCATGTGCCTCTTATTAATAGCAATTAACCCCATCATGTCCCTCACATTAACCCCTGTGTAAGAGTTACTGATAGAGATGAGCGAGTACTGTTCGGATCAGCCAATCCGAACAGCAAGCTTGCATAGAAATGAATGGACGTAGCCAGCACGCGGGGGGTTAAGCGTGCCGGCTATGTCCAAGCAGAAGTACCTGGTGCATCCATTCATTTCTATGGAGCGTGCTGTTCGGATCGGCTGATCTGAACAGTACTCGCTCATATCTAGTTACTGATATGTGAGACACTTGGAGGTAATAATTAAGTATCTTCCTTACTGAGGTCTTTTATTAGTCCCTCCATATGTCTCACATATTAGTAATCTTTATATGGGGCACACAGGGGTTAATATGAGGGACATGATGGGGTTTATTCCTATTAATGTGAGGCACATGGAGTTACTAACACTAAACTAATAACCCCAAATGCCTGACATTAATGAGAATAGGAACTAAATGAAGGGAGCTGTGTGTTTCTTACTTTCAGTTTGCTAGCAGCTTCCTGTCCTCCTCGGGGATGGTTTGCAGGGTGCAGATGGCAGGAGCTATCACAATAGCAGGCACAGACCTGAGCGATTATGCTCCACCCCCTGGGTTTCCTGCACCCCTCTCAAAGGGGAGTGTCCTTATGCCTCAGCTCTAGCCGAGCACGGACTTCATTCAACTCTTGCAGGTCCTGTGCTGATGGTGTGCCAGTGAAATATGGCAGGAGTGCCACTCTTGGCATGTGTGCCAGGAGTTGCTGACCTCTGCTGTAGAGGGTAATATGAATTTTGTGGCTTGCTATGGTCCAAAGTGTGTGAGATTGCAGAGATAGTGATGGGAGTTTGGGTTTTGTGGGGGTCCTGGGGAAAATGTATGTGCGCTATTGTGACGAAAAGTAGCCTATTGCGCAATCGAGTGTAGTGACTATGTTTGTGGAAAATTTCAGCCAAATCGGTGGAGTGGTTTTTTCGTGATTGACCGCCGAACATCCAAAGTCACAAATTATTATTGTTTATTTATATAGCACCATTAATTCCATGGTGCTTTACATTTGGGGGTTACATACAATATACAGAATATACAGGTAGATATAATACTTAACAATGACTGACTGGCACAGTGGGATAGAGGGCCCTGCCTGCAAGGGCTTATAAACTATGAGGGGAGAGGGATAGAGACCGAAGGTTTGGGTAGAGACTGTTCAGATGGCAGTGTGGGGACAGTAGTGTTATTGGGGGTTGTAGGCCTTCCTGAATAGGTGAGTATTCAGGGCCTTCTTGAAGCTTGTGATTGAGTGAGTCAGTCTTATGCATTCCAGAGTATGGGGATGCACGTCTTGGAGATGGTTCTGTGAGGAGCAGATGAGTGCAGAACGGAGTGGTAGGTCTTGGGAGGATCGGAAGTTATGTGTGGCCAGGTAGCAGGAGATGAGGTCAGAGATATATGGAGGGGACAGGTTGTGGATGGCTTTGTATGTCAGTGTTAACATTTGGACTCTATTCACCAAGAAATCTACACCAGACACACATTTTGGTGTTAACTGTAGAAAATATAAAGGGCTAAGACACCACAGCCCCTTTTGACCATGAATACCCACCCTGCTCCACCCACTTCCATAAAAAGTGGTGAGTGTGGTGCAAATTCAAAAAAATTGTGCATCTTTTTAGATCTGTTAGTGCTAGTAAATTCCGCTCATTGTTCCTTTTTTACTATCAAGTTGTCTTTCTCTTCAAGTTACAAGGTGAAAATGTTCATATCATAGACAACCTTGAAACATTACCCTGGGGTTAATTACCACTTCAGATTTGCATTTTCTTCTTACAATAGTTGACCCTTTCATAAAGTAAACCTTCAACACTAATTTTGTATGTGCACTCTTTCCTCTTCTATTGAACTGTCTTACTAAGGTTATGACCATTTCAGTAGTATTTTGCTGAGACAAGTATATCAATTAGAACACTCAATAAATGCATTTAACAATATTCTGTGCTGGATAAAACTCTTCTTATTAAAATCAGAGCAGTCAATCTTTGGATCTCATCTGTTGGGTTTAGTTCACAGCTAATTTTTTGATTAAAAAAGACTTGAAATGAGTCAGTATAGCTAGCACCATGCTAAAGAAGATTAAGAAAAATGAAAATGTAAGCTTTGTTAGGGATTTATCAGGCTCGCTTCTATGAAATCTGCCATCGTATAGAAGGAAACTTCATAAACAGTAATTCTCATATGTATATTTGTAATTGAAATCACTCCGAATCCAAAATGTCTGTTATTACCGGCAAGAAGAAAACCTAAATACACTGTAACGTCTTTGTTAACCTATAAGCAGCCAATGGCAGTGTTATGCCATTTTATAGCTTCTCCATAGATAGGATAATCTGAACACATTCTAACAGTGTTGTGGCAAATTCATATTCTATCATATTACAATTTTCCTATAAAGAAGACCTCTCATCTCTGTATTATAAATACTGTAACAAATGCAATAGTAACAAGTTATCAATTTGGGAATAGAAAAAGGCAGATTAGTCAGAAGTATCCTCCAAAATTATTTCATGATTCCACTAGACGAGGCATGCTGCATAGCTGTTAGAATTGACTCAAGTTGCATAAGGTTATATATATGATAAACAGCACAGATGTGTTATGCTCTATTTTTCCTCTTGGCTGTACATGTCCAGATATCTTTGTGACAAGATGGGCAGCTGTTTTAATATAATATCACAAAATGATTCTATGACTCTACTCTATTCCTCAGAACCTAACTCCACCATCTAGAGGTTATCCTGCACTCCATGCACTTAATATCAGAGTATTCACAAATACCAGCTGGTGACGGGCTCATACAGCTTTATTTATAAGACCTTATTTATTAAAGATGGCTGGACCATTGTCCCAAACAAGCCTTCTTACTACTTGTATTTCCCTATTTCCTCATAGATTGTAAGCTCTTGTTAGCAGAGCCCTCACTCCTATTGTTCGATGCGCTAATTCACATTGTAATGTCAAATACTTTATGTTCATGTACTCTTTGATTTGTAAAGTGCTGCAGAATATGTTAGCATTATTAGTAATAGTAGTAGTAGTAAATAAGCTCATAATGACTAGAGATGAGCGAACAGTAAAATGTTCGAGATTCGATATTCGTTTCGAGTTGCCCCTCAATATTCGACTACTTGAATCGAATATCGAACCCTATTATAGTCTATGGGGGGAAATGCTTGTTTCAGGGGTAGGCAACGTTCGATCAAATTATACTTACCAAGTCCACGAGTGAGGGTCGGGCTGGATCCTCCGAGAAGTCTTCTCCGTGCAGCGTCCCCGCGGCATCTTCCGGCTCTGAATTCACTCTGCCAGGCATCGGGCCTGGGCAGAGCTGACTGTGCATGTCCACACTACAAGCAGGCATGTGCAGTCGGCTCTGCCCAGGCCCGATGCCTGGCACAGTGAATTCAGAGCTGGAAGACGCCGCGGGGAAGCTGCACGGAGAAGACTTCTAAAGGTAGGAGAAGAACCAGCATTGATTGGCCGACTGTATAGCATTCGGCCAATCAATGCTGGTTCTGCATAGAACTTTTCCATTCCAATAGCGAGTGGTACTCGATTGAGTAAGAGTATTTCGAATACCGTAGTATTTGATCGAATACTACTCGCTCATCTCTAATAATGACCCAAATTCAACCTATATTTCTCAAAACATTTTGTTTCCAGATAATCCTATATTATATAATCCTACCATATATTATAAAGCAGCAGCCTGCTTTAAAAGTGTGGGCTTTCCCAATCTAATAACACCAGTAACACCAGCCTGCAGGCTCCCAAATACCCCACCCCTCACTAGAAAAACACACATTTGTTCCACACCGTGGCATGCCATCAGTGATATAATAATTTCGCTCACTTGGGGTAGGGGATCTGAAGCCAGCTGGAGATGGTCGGGACCCTGTAGCAACATGATAGGGGTAAAGCTACTATCTCTGCTACACATCTCAGGCAGCAAATATATACACTCATCTCTGCTGCCTGTGGACAGTACTGTTAATGAGAAGGATCTCCGGCATTATAGGATGTAAGTATATACCTCTGCACCCCTTTACAATACAAGCCTGCTCACAAGAGGTGAGTAAAAATATGAAACACTTATACTCACCTCTCCTGGCTTTCCTAGGACCACAGAGTAAGATAATGTCACCAAAGTAAACCAAAGGGCCTAACCTCACAAATATTCATCATGGCATTCATCTGTAGAGGCTTCAGACTGCCAAAACATAATGGCAAATAATGACCTGGGGAAAGTGGGCTCTTGGGAGTGTAATCTACTGTTTGGGGCCACTGTGAATCATTATACTGTGTAGGACCATAGTGTACCCACTGTGGGGAGCATATTATACTATAGTAGGCCACTGTGAAAAAATATACTGTGCGGGGCCTTTGGGAGCATATTATATGGTGTGGGGCCATTTACATCACTTCCCATCTGTTTTATATTAGGCGTTTTTAAGTATTTGACATTGTATGGATGCATAAAAAACAGGAATTTATATTCTATACAGTATAATCTAGACTGATTCCAAAACTAACCTGGTGATATCATTTTATACAGGTCCTGCTCACACAACTTCAGTGGTAACTCAGACCCTTGTAACAACAGGAACAAGTACATCAGATATGCCATCTTCACTTCTCCTTGAGATTCCTGCACTAGCTGAATTCAGCAAGATGTGTGCTGAGCTAAAAGACTGGCTTACTCTACTAGACCGTGTGATAAAGGCTCAGATTGTAACAGTGGGAGATGTGGAAGAAATTAATGAAATGATTATTAAACAAAAGGTAAGAGACAAATTAGTGAATTTTTATATTTTCAATATATTGTAGCTACTTCAATGCCTTCCCGCTGTGCGCTGTAGTTAATATCTGTGGCTGCGGTGTTACTTACTGTATTCGGCTGTTTTGCACAACCAAGGCCCTGGATTAGCCACCGGAGTTGAAAGATACTTTGACTCTGGCTGATTAACCCTTGTATTCTGTACTCAATAGCAATCACAGCATCCATGGGTCAGGTGGCAAGATCCCCATACCACCCCTCGTATTCCCTGCCAAGCATCATAGGGAGTCAATGCACTGCAATGCAACGTATTACAGTACATTGCACAGGTGAACAGAAATCCCAGGTTTAAGTTCCTTCGTGGGAAAGGTCAAAAGTTAAAAATACATAATAATAATAATAATAATAATAATAATAATAATAATAATAATAATAATAATAAATAAATAATTAAATAATATATATTTTTAAACCTATACCATAAGCACAAAAAAAAAAACAATACATGTTGGGGATCCCCATGTGCGTATAAATCTGCACTATCCTAAAATAACATCATTTATACCATATGATGAACATTATAAAAGAAATATCCTGTAATGTGCAAATTAACATGTTTTGGTCACTTCCCTAAAAATAACAAAAAAAGTGATCAAAAAGTCAAACATACCAAACATTGGTACCAATAAAAAGAACAACTTGTCCCGCAAATAAAAATCCATTACATATCTCTGTCAACGAAACAGTAAAAAATGTTATAGGGCATCAGAATATGGTAATCCCAGGAAAATTGATTATTTTTAAAAAGTGACATTATATTTCATAAAACATAATGAAACCAATATAAATATGGTATCGCTGTAATTATAATGACCCATCGGACGAAGTTGCCATGTAATTCTTAAAGTAGAGTAAACACTGTGAAAACAAAATGCAAAAAATTCTGATAAAATTGTGGGTTTTTTCACATGGACCTTGTCCCAAAATGTTAATAAAGGCTAATCCAAACATTATATGTATACCAAAATGGTGCAAAATGAAATTACGACTTGTCATGGAAAGAATAAGCCTTCACATAACTGTGACGATAGAAAAGTAGAAAAAGATATAGATTTTGGAAGGCAGGGAAGAAAAATCTGAAAAAAAGCTGAGCATTAAAGTACAAACAACTCTGTGTCCTTAAAGGGTTATTGGGAACTTTTAGAAAGAGATTTATTGTAGATGAAAATGAAAACATATAAAAAGTATACTCAAGATGCACAGTAGATAAAGAGATGGGATATACATAAATTGGCGTGTTCGCACAAAAACTTGTAAGTTCAAATCTTAAATACAGAATTTGTAACTTCTTATATTACAGTTTATGACCTTTCACAAGTTCCAGATGCTCAAAATTCCACTGAAAGCTTGGTTATTATTTATGTCAATTCCCTACTCACTTCATATGTGTGAGATACCCATCTAGAGTATAACACCATCACAACCTAAGCATCATCTTCATGGATTTTAGATATATAATGCTAATATATGAACACTACAGAATGAAATATCTGAAATAAACAAATATCTGTAGCGGCCTTGGCACTCCTGGGAATATTGAAATCATAAATAGAGAATCTATATCTTTGCAGATCTCCACATTACAACAGGGTGCGCTTTGCATGCACATTGAGCACAACTCAACAGTTCATAAATGTTTTATTGTGTGGGAAAACAGTGTGCTTCTCGCAGCTTGTCAAAACAATTATCAGAAACAACTGATGGTGAACTGCAATGTTTTTACATTCCCCATCATTCTCAGGTTTTTCTAGTACGTTTCAGAACAGTTTTGTAAGGGGTCAAAGTACTCTCTCAGTAAAATATAACACCACTTAGCCTGTTACCAAGAAATAGGCTATAAAATAAAAAAAATGGATTTGCAATAATATTGCAATATTGCATTATTATTATTATTATTATTATTATTATTATTATTATATATAATATTTGCATTTTCTTAAGCAACTCAACTGCCAAAATACTTAGTGTTTAAAAGTCAATAGTGCTCCAGATGGGTCAAATAACAAAAAATACATTACTCACCTCTACCTGGTTCATCATTTCCAGTGCCGTCAGGTTTGCTCCTCAACTTATAGGTACATCTGCTGATGTCATCAGTGATGTCCTGTTTGAGCCGGCTGCAGCCAATCACAGACCTCAGTGGTGACCCTTCACAAACTCTTCATCTGCACTACTATTGTGTATAAGGAAAAATATCTTTGTATCGTGTTAGCCAGTGGATATGAAAAATAAAAATTTTTGAGAAGTCTTCAGTAGTTGATACCTTTATTAATGGCTAACTTAAAAAATGATGGCATATTGCGAGCTTTCGGGATAACTAAAATGATCCCTTCATCAGGCTGGTAGCACCACTATTAAGTCTTAAAAAAAAAAAATCAAACAACTCCTTTAAAGTGATGTCTTCTGTGTAAAAATCTGAAGAACTTTCACAGCCCTAAAGTACTATAAAGAGAATTGTAAAATAATGTGGGACATGTACATGCCTATTATTGTGCTTAATAATAGCTACTGTTAGACTTCTGTATATTGGCAGGAATTTATAGACCTATGTTAGAAGAATGCCAACATTCAGTAGAAATCACATGGGTAATGAAAAGCCACAGGGATTTCAGATTCTCTGCTATTTGCCAGTACAGCTTTTAATATAGCTTTGCTTTTGTTTGTAAAATGATTGATTTTGATATTAGGCATATAATACTTCTCTGTTATACCTACTAAATTCCAAGTATCTATCCAAGCTCTTTTAACTTTAGAAATGATAACATTAATGCAAACAAAGCCTTGCAAACTTGTTACAAAATAACAGTCTTAACAATTAAACAGAGTTTAGTATGTTGAAGGCCATATTGAAATATATGAAAGCTAACTACCCTATTGACCCCCCCAAAAAGTCATCAGTATAATCTCATATATATATATATATATATATATATATATATATATATATATATATATATATATGTATAGTATATGTCATGTCTGAAAGTGCCCATAAAACAACCACTTGGGAGTGAATGAATAAAACAACAAAGGAATTGTCTATCATATATACTCCCACTGTTCCAAAGCATCGCATGTACTTAACACTTGATGTAGCTAAAAGGATTTCAATCTGAAACACCAAAGTAAGATGTGCAAAAAATTAAGTGTTAAGAATAAAGCTAAGGTAACATGACATCTCATATCTCCTCTTCTATAATATGTTTGATTTTCACACTTACATTTATTAGAAGTTTAATGTACATTATCGCACAGCAGAAGAGATAGCTACATTGCAAGGACTACTGACTAGCTTCTGGAATGTCAGTACCTGTTAGTAGAGAGATATGGAGGAGATAAGAGAAAGGCAATACATGGGCTGTGTGCTGTGTGCATTTGTGTGGGAATTGCTGTAGTAAAATGTTTAGTGGACAATTTGATGAGTAATTCTGAGCATGTGCTTAATGTTATAGGGTATTCTGTGTTGGTGTTGTTATGTTCCCGATACCACTATTTTGCTTACACTACTATAGTAAAATGTGTATAATTTGTATGATAACAACAATGTATATCTCTAATGTAGGGGCAATGTGCTAGTAGCACTACATCAGCATCACGTGGTCTGATGACCAGAATACCATACTGAGATTACATATAGGGATGACTTTGGACCATAGGGATGAGCATATGTATGAAAGAATTTGCATGTACTTTTATTATATCATGATTTAAGCTTCTGAGTGGCTGCTTTCCAATATTTTTGCCATGAAAGGCAATATTTTTTTTGGGAATGCCTCTATTCTGAAAGCTTAGGTAACTTCCCATTTTTAAAGGGGCTCTATCATTGGGAAAAGTCATTTTTAAATACGCACATACTTGCATAGCCTTTAGAAAGGCTATTCCACAGTTACCTTTTGTATGTAAATTGCCTCAGTACTTTTTGAATGAGCCAGTTTTTATTCATATGCTAATTAGCTTCCAACCAGCACAGGAAGTTCCCAGCAGCACTCGTCCCTGCTATTCTCTCTTATCTGTGTGTGCAAACAGGAAGCTGAGTCATCAGGAGCAGCAGCCTGTGCTGTACACATACATAGGAAACAATAGGCAGAGGGTACACAATGAGACTTCCAAGGTGCACAGAGAGGCTAATTAGCATATGAATAAAAGAGGGCTCATTCAAAAACTACGGAGGCAATTTACATACAAAAGGAGGGTGTGAAATAGCCTTTCTAAAGGCTATGCAAGGATGTGCTTAGTTAAAAATGACTTTTCCCAATGATAGAGCCCCTTTAAGGAGTTTTCCTTTAACAGCTTCAAACAAAGTGGGGACATCATTTTAATGAATGCATATACGTGTAGATTATGGAGTCCTAAACTCCATCTCTAATCCATTGTTGCTAGTTATGTTATCATTACTTATGAGAATATACCCTAGGTATACTGTATCTAGTTACAGAGTTCATTGAGAAGGACAGCATGCATCAATTGTCTGTTTTGTATTTTATGTTATGCAAACGTATATAAAGAAAAAATCATTTAGCATTGTAATTGCATTACCCTGCCACTTTCATGACTATTCTATGCTTGGGACCATCCCTCTTGTGGAACGACAAAAGTATATAGACAGATGTGATGGCAAGTTCAGGAGCTTCATTAGTTGGAAATGCACATGTAATCTTCTCTAATTTCCAAGTGTTACATTTTCCTCTGCCAAGGAAAGATCAAAAGGCTTTAGATTGGGTTCATTGCGTCATAAGCTTATGATCTCTAACTCTGCAATATTACAAACTTAAAGTTTAGGTGTAGAGGTTCATTAACCTCAGAATGAGAAATTTTTTATGACTGGAACAATGAATATGAAGCATTATTACATTTTGGGATTATATGAGTCGCATTGAATAGAATTATATTTTTCTTTTATATACCACATTTAAATGCATATATTGTTTCTATTGTAGTGTCTACTGTATATCCAATATAGCTTAGAATATAATGCCGCCATTATTAGGTTATGAAAGATGTTATAAAATTTTATTCTTGCACTATTTGAGCTCAAAATGTGATCTAGGTTTAAAGAATAATGTATATGGGGTTTGGTTCAGACGCGAAAGTTTCTAAAGAGGCACCAAATGTATCATCCAGCATGAAACATAGTGATAAGTTTGATGCCTCTATATACTTCTCATGTAGCTTACAACTGTCTAAACAACATTAGTACATTGACCCCTATATGTATATTGTTGTAGGAGATTATTTCCATGTCTACTCTATGAATGTGTATATGTAAACTAAGTCTCTTCTGCAGTTATTGCCTCTGAGACGACCTGCATTGAGATGTACTGTAAACTGATGTATGGCCTTAAATGGTCTCCAGTTTGGTTAAGGACTCTTTATTTCTTTTGAAACCAATTCAATACAATATTCTGACTTGGTTACAAAAGCCTTGAAAGAATAGACATATCTTACATAGTTACTTAGTTACATAGTTAGGATGGTTGAAAAAAGACACATGTCCATCAAATTCAACCAGGGGATGAGAAACATCATGACATTCTATACATTTTCATAACCACCAATGCTATTTTGCTCTAAAAAGTGTGGGAAATTAGCTCGGTAGAGCAGCGGGACGGATCTAAACAGTCAGACAGGGGAACACAATTTTGTATAGTGAAAAACTACCTGGTGCCTCTGGCATTTCTGATTTTAGCCTGGTACATCCACATAAGAGGGTAGTGATCTGTACTAAGCCTGAAGTGTCAGCCCAACAAGTAGTAACGCAGCGATTCTAGGGCCCACTTATTGGTTAAGCACTCCCATAAATTCCTTGCTAAAGTCATGTGTAACCAAAACCGGCTGTTTATATTGAACCAATTTTAATTCCTGGAATGTCCCCTCAGGTCGGGGGTCACACCTTGATAAACAAATTACAAGGAGGCACAGAGGCAAATAGTCTCTGCGTGCTATGAGAGAATAAACAAGGGCTGCTGAGATGAAGTGGACGGAGGGAAAATAGGATAAAATAGGCTAGTAAGAACAGGAAAGATGGGGGGATTAAGAAATAAATTAGGGGAGAAGAAAAGGAGAGATGAGAGAAAATAAGAAAAGAGAGAGAGAATACCAGAGAAAGGAAAGAATGAGTGAGAGTGGGAAATGGAATAGAGAGAAAGTGAGTGAAAAGTGGTGAGCAATGAATTTACAAAAGTCATTACAGAACTTTATGGTTCCGTCTGGTTTGGGAATCAGGACAATGGAATCTGTCACTCTTGCACTCCTCAGTAACCCCAAGTGCTAACATCCTCTCTGACCTCCTCAGATATGGCTTGTCTATGAGGTTCATGTACCCTGTATGGTTTTAAATTAATTTGTACCTGTGGCTCATGTACAATGTCATGTTCTATCACCATGGTGTATCCAGGCAATTAGGAAAATACATAATTATTTATAAGCACAAGTTCTTTTGCCTCTTGTCCTCTGAATGACCAAAGCCTCACTAAGCATAGTCAGGTTTTCCATCAGCATGAAGTTCCTGTTGTTTAGCTTGGGTCTGTTGCTGCCGATTTTCAAATTCTGTCTGCTGCTGCAACAAGATTTGTTGTTGCTCAAACTGCTTAACAAAGTCCTCTATATTGGCAGTCTTATTAGTATTAAGCTGTCCTGCAGCCTTCACCCAGGACATAAGGAGAAGGAAGGAAAAAAAAATTGTGTGTGTCTTTTTAAGACACACAGCATGGTAAAAACATGGTTTTGCCACTGTTTTCTCAGGGAGCATTCACACAGTGTAACGCAGCGCTGATTCTTGGTAATCTTGGTAATCTGTTCAGGGAGTCTGCATGGGGACCCCTTGAACAGAATACCAAACGCATTGGCAAGCGGTGTGCAGTGAAAGCACACGAACCCATAGACTATAATGGGGTCCGTGTGTTCTCTGCACGGTGTCCGCACGGAACATGCAGACAGAAAAGTAGATCGTGATCTACTTTCATGTCTGCATGATTTGTGCATAGTCTATGGCGTCTGTGTGCTTTCACTGCACACCACTTGCCTGTGCGTTCGGTAGTCCGTTCGGGGGGTCCCCATGCGGACTCACTAAACGGATTATAAAACGCAGATGTGAACCATGGGTTAATCCACTGGTTGGCTTCAGCGGTCATGTGCGATGAAAACTTCCACCAGAACAAGCCCCCAAGCAGAGAGCCAGAGACAAGTAAGTTTTAGTTTTTTTCTTTTTTTACCTTCCCTATCCTCTTGCAAAAAATGTAAGATTCTTGGAAAACCCCTTTAATGTTGCACCTATATTTGTTATAAACTGCAATTTAAGGGCTTTTGTTTACTGTACAGTTTTTTTTTTCTTTCACTGAAACTTTTAATGTTTCTTGTGAGTAAAAAGTTGCCCTTATTTGAACACCAGCAAAAACAAAATGAACACCGGGAGCTTTATTATGTAAGATAATATTTTCCAGTAATTAGAATTAATGTGTGTGTGCATTTACAACAAACACTCCCAAAGAGCATTAAAATTAAGCAGCCGAAAATAAAAGTAATGATGCTACTTATTGTTTTCAAAGATATTCATCATTACAAATGTAAAGAAATTCTCTGGGTTATTCTTGATAGTTTGATAGATCTTTACAATAGGAATCTGTCTGCCATGGTTATGTTATTTATGAACATCTGACTTCAGAGTATACCATATTATAAGATCCACTTATGTTTAATATAAGCGTACTTTAGTGTCTATCTGAATACATGATTAACATTTTCTGTTTACTAAAGTATTTTTTAAAAATTAATTATTAAATGGATTTCCTTGGCAAATTATATTGATGACTTATTCTAAGAATTAAATACAGAAAAATTAAATACAGAATTAAAGGGGTTGTTCAGGAATTGGAGAAAAAGGGAGGTAAAAAATCTCCAAAACAAAATGCATACTCACCTGTCCATAGTGTTCCATTTTCTGCTACCATTGATGTTGGAAGTCCTGAGCCAATCAGTGGCCTCAGCGGTCTCTTCCAAGGAATCTGTGACATATGTGAGTGACATCATCTTTTCCTCTCTGTGAGGGTCAGGACTTCCTAGATCAATGCATCGGTACAAACCTTATTAAACACTAGTGGCATGCAATGGAACAACACAGATTAATATGCTTTTTTACCTCCCTTTGGTTTCTCACGGGTTGCTCCAATTCCTGAACAAGCCCTTTAAATGAAGGCATTTTTCTTTAATTCTGCATCTCCCTTTATGTGATGCGTCTTCTTTCACTCCGCCTCATTTACACTCTGCTCTCAATTTACTGTGATTTTTTTTTAAGAGAGGCAGAGGCATATGATCCAAAGAACAGTGCAGGACTCCAATTAAATGGTGAGAATCAGTTGTGGTGCCTCATTCAATATGCAAAGTTTCGGTATAAGTAATGCATTTTCTCATGTAAAAACCATATATCTAGCCTCTGGTTATAAACATAAGCATTTGTAGTTGTCAGAGACCTTGGAAACAAACTGAAACACTGCACTCCCACTCTCTATCAGTTCCCACTTGTCACCATACCTTCCTTAAGTCCCAAATATTAACTACTGTATGTCTAAGCACGTACAGAGCAAGTTATAATAAACAGATTAAACAATTTCAGTACCACTATATATATGTATTTATATATCTCTATCTATCTATCTATCTATCTATCTATCTATCTATCTATCTACAATATATATATATATATATATATATATATATATATATATATATATATATATATAATTTAGATATTTATATTATAATACAGTATATGCAGCTGGATCAGGTTTTGTTTTTTTTTTTGCTTTTTTTTTGCTTTTTTTTTTTAGCAAGCAATAGCTTGGAATTAAAATCCCCTGTGGTTTTACTGATAAAGGCAGTTTGTAGTCAGGCTGTGGTGCGTAGACTATAATGTGTCCTCAGTTTATTAAAGAACTGATGCCAGGCATTTTGTTTCCTCCTCCAGCTTTTTTTGATCTAGGTTTATATCTAATGAACTATTCAGCTGATAAAGATTTCATATACAATTACGCATAATGCATTTGCTTATTATTTCAGCTCAGATTAAAAAGAGTATTATTTAACTGGATAACCATGATTTTAATGCTGTGAAAATTCAGTGGGCATTTATAGCTGCATGTGGTTTGTTCTAACATGTGCCATTTACTAGATGTCACAATTGTTCCTCATAGCACAATACGTAGGTACAGTTTTAAATATGATATGAGAATGGTATAATAACTTAATTTTATACAGTATAGCAGTATTATTGAGGCACAGAATAGCGTTATTCATTTGCCATGGCTTGAAATCCTGCAGAGAACACAGGGCTAATTTCTTATTCATGTATTTTATTTTTTTGGCTGGGGAACAACTGATGGGTGAAGGTGTATAGCCATCTTTGCGACCTAATGTAGACAGAACAGAGGAGTGAGGTTCCTGCTCCAGACAGTTCTCATACAGAAGGACACAGGACGGTAAAAATAGTAAGGGAGTTATGTCTGATCTCATGGGCCACCAATTGTAATTGTAATGTAAGCAAATTGAGCCAAAGGATTACAAAATATATGGAATTCCTGAAATACTGTCTCTCTCTCTCTCTCTCTCTCTCTCTCTCTCTCTCTCTCTTTCTCTTTCTCTCTCTCTCTCTCTCTCTCTCTCTCTCTCTATATATATATATATATATATATAATTGTTTATGTGGTATGGAAATGTAACTTCATTACAATTCTATTTAGTTGACCTAAATGTCAGGAATCTCAGTTTAGCTGCTGTTGCTCTAAGGTTACCTTTACCACTGTGGGGAAGTTAGATCGGTAGAAGCAGTGGTGCAGCAAAGAGTCAAGACAGGGGCACAAAATGCAGCAAAATGGTTTATTTAGAAAAAACAGAAAATAAACCTTGACTTCAGGCACAAAAAAAGACAAATCAAAATACAACCTTAACTGCAGCAAAAACAAAATAAATACCTGCTCGTCTGAGCCACTCGCTAACAGAATGGATAACCTAACTATACATGTGACTTACTTCCAGCCACACGAATACAACAGGCGCAATATTGTCTCATCAGACTCGGGGTTACAGGAAAGAACCATATACCTCCTTTCACCTCATGGAACTGCAGGCTCTGTAGCCTTTTATGGGTCAGTAATGAGCCCAGGATCTACACTTGGGCTGAGGACTACTCCAGATCTGCCCTGGACCACAAATACGTCAGAAACCTGGGGCAAATATATCTGGAGTCCAGCACTTTGCCTGTTACTTTCTCACACCACCCATGAGGCTTCTGTAGTGTTCAGGGTCCTCCTAAGCTTAACCACTTAGCAGCTGAGGGGGCATATTTAAACCCTCTTCCTCCTCAGCCAGGTGCCTGCTATTTAATTGTACTTAGTGTGGCCTCTATATCCTAATCGTTTGGGCTGGGCTGCTCTATATTGACCTTTGGCTAGTTACTGGAAATTTTGCTTGTCCATTAATTTTGAATGTGACATTATGTCTTGGACTAACTTTTGGCTTGGACGTTCTCTCACCCTATTTAACTGCCTTGTTCTGATCTACCTTGTAAGGTATCATGGGATCTGGCAGTACTTCAGTTTGAAGAAAGTTTATTTCTAGTAGCAGTTACTGTGGTGAGAAGTTGAGCCCAAAATTCAGCATAAGTCCATTTGGCTTTACAGCTGGTACTGGTGAAAGAATTTGGGTGTCTGGGATCTATCAATAAGATGTAAACAACTCATTCTGCTACTCTCTTTTTTTCAGCCAGATCCTGCAATTTTTGATATTTGCTTCAGAGACTCTATTATAACACTAAACATACACTGCCACTGCTTTCTGAATTTGCTTTCTATTTCTGTTGTAATTAATAAAATATAATGCAAATCGTAAAAACGCTGATTTAGCCGAGTCATTTTTGCAAGGTTGTAAAACATGTTTCCTAGAAAACTCTATATTTTTAATTATTCCTTCACTCAGTTCTACGTCATTTGACAGCTGACTCAAGCTCTTAATGAGTGCAAGATGAATCATTTATTGCTGACTAAAAATAGTTTGGATAATAGTTAGGTTATCCCACATCTCAGCTCTGAAACTATAACAACAGGACATCAATTGTAAATTGCTATGAAATTTAGAAACATCTGAAATTTTCTTGTTGCTAGACAACAGTCTTCCACCAAGTATTGTTTCTATGGTTATAGCTGAAATTAGTTCATCCACTGCAGTAAAAAAGTAACAAAATAACGTCACTGTACAACTATTTAACAACGTTAACTTTTTCAACAAACATAAAGAATACTTCCCCATATATAAAAAAAAAATAATCAATGCATATATCGTTGTGGAGTTTTTTGTAATTTGTGGTGTTTTTTGTAATTTAAAAAATATATATTTTTAATGATTAGAGATGGGCAAATCTGTTTGTAATGAACTGGATTCAATCTGAATATTCCAAAAGTATCAAGTTCATCCCGAACCCAAAACTTTGAGAGTTTGCCACCTGTGACTTGAAAGTGGAATTATTATACTCTGGGGTCTCTTCAAACACCACGTCAAGGGGAGGTGTAAAAAAAAAAAAAAAAAATTATACTCACCTTTCAACATCTTTTGTAGGCCTCATCACAGCATTTATAGCTCTCTCCAGGTCCTTTTCCAGGCTTCTGGTGATGTCATGCACCTGGGGTCATTGCAGGAAGCCTGTTTTAATTTTACTTTGGCTTCTGTCTGAACTAGTTCAACCTGAAACAAATCTGAACTTGAAACGAAACAAATCTTTAGAGGCCTGCTCATCTTTAATAATGTTTTCTACGAAATGAAAGAAATTTTCTGAGAGAAGTCCTCAGTAGTTGATACCTTTTTTAATGGCTAACTCAAAAAGTTTTTTGATGACATATCGAGCTTTCGGGACTATAGAGGTCCCTTCATCAGGATGGTATAACACAATGTCTGAAGGTAGGCATATATACAGTCCTATGAAAAAGTTTGGGCACCCCTATTAATCTTAATCATTTTTAGTTCTAAATATTTTGGTGTTTATAACAGCCATTTCAGTTTGATATATCTAATAACTGATGGACACAGTAATATTTCAGGATTGAAATGAGGTTTATTGTACTAACAGAAAATGTGCAATATGCATTAAACCAAAATTTGACCGGTGCAAAAGTATGGGCACTTCAACAGAAAAGTGACATTAATATTTAGTAAATCCTCCTTTTGCAAAGATAACAGCCTCTAGTTGCTTCCTGTAGCTTTTAATCAGTTCCTGGATCCTGGATAAAGGTATTTTGGACAAACAATTCAAGTTCAGTTAAGTTAGATGGTCGCCGAGCATGGACAGCCCGCTTCAAATCATCCCACAGATGTTCAATGATATTCAGGTCTGGGGACTGGGATGGCCATTCCAGAACATTGTAATTGTTCCTCTGCATGAATGCCTGAGGATTTGGAGCGGTGTTTTGGATCATTGTCTTGCTGAAATATCCATCCCTGGCGTAACTTCAACTTCGTCACTGATTCTTGAACATTATTCTCAAGAATCTGCTGATACTGAGTGGAATCCATGCGACCCTCAACTTTAACAAGATTCACGATGCCGGCATTGGCCACACAGCCCCAAAGCATGATGGAACCTCCACCAAATTTTACAGTGGGTAGCATGTGTTTTTCTTGGAATGCTGTTTCTTTTTGGACGCCATGCATAACGCCTTTTTTTTATAACCAAACAACTCAATTTTTGTTTCCAAAATGAAGCTGCCTTGTCCAAATGTGCTTTTTCATACCTCAGGCAACTCTATTTGTGGCGTACGTGCAGAAACGGCTTCTTTCTCATCACTCTCCCATACAGCTTCTATTTGTGCAATGTGCGCTGTATAGTTGACCGATGCACAGTGACACCATCTGCAGCAAGATGATGCTGCAGCTCTTTGGAGGTGGTCTGTGGATTGTCCTTGACTGTTCTCACCATTCTTCTTCTCTGCCTTTCTGATATTTTTCTTGGCCTGCCACTTCTGGGCTTAACAAGAACTGTCCCTGTGGTCTTCCATTTCCTTACTATGTTCCTCACAGTGGAAACTGACAGGTTAAATCTCTGAGACAACTTTTTGTATCCTTCCCCTGAACAACTATGTTGAACAATCTTTGTTTTCAGATCATTTGAGAGTTGTTTTGAGTAGCCCATGATGCCACTCTTCAGAGGAGATTCAAATAGGAGATCAACTTGCAATTGGCCACCTTAAATACCTTTTCTTATGATTGGATACATCTGGCTATGAAGTTCAAAGCTCACTGAGGTTACAAAACCAATTTTGTGCTTCAGTAAGTCAGTAAAAAGTAGTTAGGGGAATTCAAATCAATAAAATGATAAGGGTGCCCATACTTTTGCACCGGTCAAATTTTGGTTTAATGCATATTGCACATTTTCTGTTAGTACAATAAACCTCATTTCAATCCTGAAATATTACTGTGTCCATCAGTTATTAGATATATCAAACTGAAATGGCTGTTGCAAACACCAAAATATTTAGAACAAAAAATGATTAAGATTAATAGGGGTGCCCAAACTTTTTCATAGGACTGTATATACAGAGAAATGGAGTGTTAGATGCAAAACAGATGGAAAACAGAACATAAACAGTTTTAAAAAAAACACATATATATCAGTTCGCAGGAAAGTTCTCTGGGTTTATGGCTTCTTTGATCAGTGACGTGGTGTCTAGTGGTTATAAAAGGCCATAAAACCCTGGGCCCTGTTTAAACCTTGTTGGAGAGTGCGAAAGGTCTTCATAAGTTTAAATTCCCATATGAGGCGATCTTTTCTGTCTCTGAAATTCCCCCTTAGTACCAGGATCTTCATATCCTGGGTCATATAATATGGCCTAATTTACAGGCTTCAGCAGAAACATCTGAAAAGGGCCAAAGACACTGAAGACAGCATGAAGGAGCGAGGATGCCCTGGAAAGGTGAGGCAAGGTGAGTATGATTGTTTGTTATTTTTATCACCTTCCCTGGGCCTCTGATTATTATAGACTAGGGTCTGAGGAGACCGAAGCAGAGGGGGGATGTTGGGAGCATGTAATACTGGGTGGGGGCCACTGTGAGGAGTATCTAATACTGGGTGCGGCCACTGTGGGGAGCATATTATAATATGTGTGCTGCCACTGTGGAGCATATTATCTTGTATATGGGCACTGTAGAGTATGTTATTATGTATGAGGACCACTGTAGAGCATATAATGCTGTGGGGGCAACTGTTGAGCATATAATGCTGTGTCGGGGCCACTGTCGAGGATGTAATACTATCTTGGGACCTCTGTGGAGCATATTTTACTGTGTGGGGTCCTGTAACCATCACTCTCAAGAATTTACAGTAGGGAGTGGGTAAGGAATCCCGGACAATAGTTTGCACCCTGCCCCACAAGACTTTAATTACGCAACTGGTTAAGTTAATATTGAAGTATATAGTAGGTTTTTTAGAGATTACTAGTCTAAATAAACACAAATGTAAAAAGATAGTCAAAGACAAATGTTATGGTCAGAATAGGAAATACATACAGATACAGTAGTTACAGGGCAGCGATGTAGATAGATCTTGATAGGACCTCTGTACCCGTCTCAAATTCGTCTTGCACTTCTACTGTGAGCTTAGCATTTCTAATCCTATCTTATATTTAGACAGCATAACCATATAGTGCGAAAATGTCCTTTAGTATCACAGTGGGACAGTTATATTATTAAAAAATACCCAGTTTTTCTATTTATTGTGACTATAATATTTGAAAAAAAACTATTAATACAGCTATTTAGACTATATGTTTATTTATAGAAAAGGGAACAATGAAATGATGTGTGTCAAATCCTAAACTTTTAATAATCTCATATGTAGGGCAAGTCCAATGTACAGCAATAGGTACAAAAATAGCATTGCCTAAATGTATAAATCTAGGTCATCCCATTTAAGGCGCATTGAGATGCATGAATAAATACTGAATGCCACTGTGTTCCCCTTTCTGTACTTTGGGCTCCATTCTATTTATAAGCATACTGTATGCGGTGCAAACAAATGTTTCCTTGTCCCTTGTAATATGTATTTTTAGTTGTAGTTAAGATTATGTAATCGTGCCCAGCTCAGAGATCACATTTGACAAGATATTTGAGCTGTTTTTTTTTTTTTTTTTTTACAAATGTCATTTCAGAAACAGAAATGACCTTTTCAGTACTACATAAAAGATAGTCCATGAGCATGAATGGTAGGTAAAGTGCACCTGCAATTACAACATATATAATATTAGCTACATGATCACCTCTCAGACATACAATAGATATTTACGCACAGTGTCATCTCTTGTATTTCCATTGCATAATGGTATGACATTTTGTTATGTTACACCATACAATGTGATTGGTGGGGGCCCAACCTCTGCAATCCCGGCTGTTTAAAAAATGGAGCAAATACAATTCTTTTTTTCTTAATAAGCACAGATTACAAAAGATAATTGAAGACAATTGTTATGGGCAGAATAGGAAGTGCATACAGTAGTTACAGAGCAGTGATGTAGGTAGAGATTGATAGGATCTCTGTATCATATGGGCTTATATGCCTTCTTGTCATAGTCAGTTACACAAAAGCTAATAAATGGCCTGGAAATCCAAAGAAATACTGAAACAATAAAATTCCATGATACAGATTAAGGGCGTATTCAGATGATGGAATTTGGTGCTTTTTTTGAGACGGAACTCGCTGTTCAAGGAAATGCAACATAGCCCTATTTAAGAATATCAGCTGGCTAGGAGTCCCCTTGTGAAGGAGCCACTGTGTTGTAGACTTTTAGGCCCCTTGCACATGACTGTGTGCAATTTAGTGTGCTAACCAGGTTTTTCTGGGCCTATATTCAGGGCTGCAAAACTAACAAGAGGTTCTATTCCTGTCCAGTTTTCCACGGCCCATTCATTGAATATATGGGGCCACAGAAGCAGAATAGGTGCACGGGTCAGCACATGCGTGACATCCATGCACCGGCCACGCCGTTCAATCACGGCCATGTACGATTAGCCTAAATACTACACTAGTGGCCAAAATTGTGGACACGGTGCAATGTTTTCATTGAATTTTAGACGTCAGGAACACGCTGGGAGCTCGGCTGTTGTAACAATTAATCAATATTGATATAAAACTTTATTTAAAGCAGCATAACAAAATAAATTGTTTAGCAATATCTAATCATTTGTTTGGCTAAAATGAAGAAATTCACATACCTGACCAAAAAGATACAAATAAGAAATTCTTCCAATATCTTCAAAGTTTCTAACCCTCCAAACACAGTAAACAAGCATAGACTAATAAACATTAAAGACATAGCAAAACCATAGAAATATCTTAATTCACAAACGTCCACAATTTTGGCCACTAGTGTATATATTAGTGTATCTCCAGCAGACAGAATCAAATCTATCAGTATATCATGACATATATATACTAGCAATTTGCTGTCACTTGCTTTAATAATAAAGCCACTTTAAAACATAACAACCAGGTTAGTAGACATATCTGCTATGGCAGCCATCTCTAAGGGGTGTCATTTCACCGCGATGTAGGGTACAATTAGTGATAATTATGAATTATGGAAAGGATTTAGAAAATGTAAAGTGCCTCTATTACTTTAATGGGATATAAAAATGCCTGTTATCGCATTATTATAATTACTTTCTTTATAAATTGTTATGTCATTGCCTACACAGAGATCTTTTAGTGTGTGCATTATCTCTGTGCTATGATATCCTAGTGGGCATTATCCCTGTACATGTATATAACTCTGTACTGTGACATCACTTTGTACATTATCCTGGTATTGTGCCATCAATCTCTGCATTATTCCTGTACAATGACATCACTATTTATTATCTCTTTGTGCATTATTCTCGTAGTATAACATAACTGTCTACATTAGTCTTGTACTGTGACATTACTGTGTGTATTATCTTTGTACTGTGACATTACTATGTACTTTATTCTGGTAGTATGACATAACTGTGTACATTAGCCTTGTACTGTGACATCACGGTGTGCATTATATTTGTACTTTGACATGACTTTGTGCATTATTCCGGTGCTGCATGCATTATGTCTGTAGCGCGACAGCACTGTTTGCACTAAACCTGAACTGTGACATTGCTGTGTGTAATTTTTGTGTACTGTGATATCACTGTGTGAATGATCTCTGTACTGTGACGTCACTGTGTACATTATTTCTGTTCTGCGGATTTACACCATTTTCTGTTGACCTTGACAACATTTTATGATGCAAAAAGACGGAATGACCACCAACGGCAAAAGTTAATCTGCAATGTTGTTTTCTTTCTTTCTTTTTCATTGTTGGACATATGTTGGTTAGTTTTATTGACTGGTAATCTGAGAAATTGCTCAGTACACTTTTTACCCTAATAATGGGACCTCTGTCATCAACTTCTTTGGGATCAAAGGTCAAGTCTTTCAAAATCTTGGAAATCTTGAAAATTTTGGAAATGCATGGACAGTTTAAAGGGGCTCTATCATTGGGAAAAGTCATTTTTAACTAATCACATCCTTGCGTAGCCTTTAGAAATGCTATTCCATACATACCTTTAGTATGTAAATTGCCTCAGTGTTTTTTGAATAAGTCAGTTTTTATTCATATGCTAATTAGCTTCCAGCCAGCACAGGAAGTTCCCAGCAGCACTCATCTCTTTTATTATCTCCTATGTGTGTGTGCAAACAGGAAGCAGGAAGTTAGCAGCAGCAAAAGCCTATGCTGTATACACCCATAGGAAGCAATAGCAAAGAGGGTTCACAATGGTGCACCAAGAGTCTAATTAGCATATGAATAAAAACAGACTTATTCAGAATCTACTGGGACAATTTACATACAAAAGGAAGGTGTGGAATAGCCTTTCTAAAGACTATGCAAGGATGTGATTAGTTAAAAATGACTTTTCCCAATGATAGAGCCCCTTTAAAGTAATGTACACAGGATATTTATCTGACAATCGTGGGCAGATTCATCTTATTTTAGTAATATTTGCTATTTATCCTATTTTTATGACTAACACATACATAAGATTCTCAGCAGATGTCACCAAATTTAGTTCCAAAAGTAAATATATTACATGTATTACCTTTGGATATTTGTAGGGTTCTGATCAGTTCACAATAAACTACTGTATATATAATCATCATCATGGCACATGATTTATTCAATTTGCTGGGCAATTGAACACAATATTTTATTTATATAATATGTATGTCTTTTTACATTAGGGGAACAACTTTTGGAAGTTAGAATTATATTTTATTTACAATGTTTACAAGCACATTTCCAGGCAATGTGACATTATCCTTGAAAAATACACTTGGCATCTATGTAAATGTCCTTATGGGAGTCTACAGCAAAAACAGAGAAATGCTTGCCATCAGCCGAGTTATAGCATTATTTATTAAGTGCATGAAAAAGCTCTTTACAACTATATATTTTGCGAATGTGATCAGTATCCTAATTATGGGAATGTAACGGCTTTCACTTGGCTCTATGTAAAAAGCATAGACTTGACCACCACAATTGATGATGTTGACTAAAAGTTAATAGCAATATCTATTAAAGTCACATATCTTGCACTGAATCAATGAACGCTTTTCCATATAAAAATGTATTCCTGTCACTTCCACCACATGCAGCAAAATGCAGAGCTGTCTTGGTGCACAGATCTGATAATTACAACCACACATTTTGCTTTGCTTCATCACACTTAACTATAGGCAGCTCAAATTGAACCGGTAAAATAAAAAAAAGCAGCACAGTATCTTCCATCTGTTTTTAATTAAAAACTGGATATGTTGCCTACTGTTTTCTCTAAATTCTGTTTGCAAACAGTAGGAGGAAACTTTTCAATTACTTACACTTGGTTCACATTTGCTCACTCAAGTGGAAATCGAGTTATAGAACACCCCTTAAAAATAAGTAGTGATTTGCTTTAATGTGAACAGTATACTACAACTAAGTCCATGCCATTGATTCATGATGACAGCCAGGAGATGAATTGTGCCTCACTATGAACTGTTATAGGAAAGAAATAATGATAAATAGATTAATTTATTGCAATTGTCATCAGTGAGAAGCTGGAACAGAGGCAAAGGTAAAAGTAAGGGCCAGTATACACGTGTCAGAATGTGAGCGCTCAAAACAGATCCCATTCATTTCAATGGGACGTTACGGGCGTATAACGTGCGTAATTTTGCACGTACAATTTTGCGGCTGCAAAATTATGCGCGTTATACGCCCATAACGACCCATTGAAATGAATGGGATCTGTTTTGAGTGCTCACATTCTGACACGTGTATACGTGCCAGAATGCGCGCCCGTAAACTCTGTGTGAACTGGCCCAAAGAATAGAGAATAAACCGTTTGCTATGTATGGGATCAAGTATGTGCCATATTATCAACACATCTAAACGCTCCTTCCATCTGTGAACATACAGTAGAGTGCAGATTACATGTTGACTATGATGCGAATATTATTAAATATCTCTAAAACTCCAACAGTAATCTTTGGCCATAAAGTTCATTAGCTTAGACGTTTACGTTGAATCTAATTGAGAGTAGAAAGCTGCTGTTTCGGTGATCAAGCCCTTAACCCAATGGGCCCTTGTTATGTGCATGGTATGTGCACCTTTAAGTTAGATGGAAAATAGATCTTTGGGCAACAAGCTTACAGCCTGGTGGTTCGTTTTTTTCTACAGTTTATCTTGTAATTTTAATATCTGAAGGTACCTCATGAAATTCCTGAATCAAAGTTTGCAATGTTGCATTTCAATTCCCAAATAAAAATAAAGTTCAATAATATCTCAAAGCAATGGTTAAATAATCTGTTCTTTTAGTGTGCACAGAAATGTCCATCCTACTAATATTAGAAAGTTTGTGTGTTTGGATGTTTGGATGTTTGTTACTCAATCACGCTAAAACGCCTGGACGGATTTGCGTGCAATTTTCCACAAACATAGTTTTCCCTTAGGATTGAGTCATAGGCTACTTTTGCTGCCACTAAACAACATGGCTTCCTAGCAGGAGACTCACAAAAGCAGGACTCCTAGCCCCAGCTATAGACTCACACACACTGCCTGGCATTTCCTGCCTCAACCTGCCTGCACACTCCTTACTGTCACCTCAGGAGTAGCCCTCACTCTACTCACTCACATTTACATATAGCTTTCCACTATATAACAGATCACATTGTCTGTATCACTACATACACAATATAAAAGATCACATTGTCTGTATCACTACATACACAATATAACAGATCACATTGTCTGTATCACTACATACACAATATAACAGATCACTTTGTCTGTATCACTACATACACAATATAACACATCACATTGTCTGTATCACTACATACACAATATAACACATCACATTGTCTGTATCACTACATATACAATATAACACATTACATTGTCTGTATCACTACATACACAATATAACAGATCACATTGTCTGTATCACTACATACACAATATAACAGATCACATTGTCTGTATCACTACATACACAATATAACACATCACATTGTCTGTATCACTACATACACAATATAACACATCACATTGTCTGTATCACTACATACACAATATAACACATCACATTGTCTGTATCACTACATACACAATATAACACATTACATTGTCTGTATCACTACATACACAATATAACACATTACATTGTCTGTATCACTACATACACAATATAACACATCACATTGTCTGTATCACTACATACACGATATAACACATCACATTTGCTATCCCACCAAACTTTTTAAAGCACTTTTACAGATTCACACGTCTGTGTCCTCCCAATTCTCAAATCACCGCAGACGAAGTCGCGGGTAAAAGCTAGTACAATATAATACAATAATATAATATAATACACTATACCCCATATAGATTACTGCAGAGCAGGAGACAGAGAGGACTGTGTGGCTGCGATCTAAGAGCTGTTCAGTACTCTCTAATGTCAGGCATATAGCAAAGTGGAACATAATATTTTTTAGTGTCAATCTCAAGTTGCCTCTGAGTGTCATTTGGGGAAAAGAAAGTATGCAAATCAGTTCTTCCAAAAAAGAAAGTTGGATTTGGAGCCACCTGTTGTAAAGGCAATGTAAAATTGCCCCAAAAATGTTACCCAAAGCAGACACGCATGTAAAATACAAGAAAAAACTACATGAAAGGGCAGAGTACAAGGTTGTTTTGGTCTTTTCTTATGTATCGCCTAATAATGGCTCCTGTGTGACTGTACCATTCTTTTTATGCATTGGTAAAGGATAATCTTTGTTCAAATAAACTGGTGTTGTTGAGTCCATCCTTCATGCAGATTTGTAAAGTGACACTTTATATGAAGTAAAGGAGACACCTCTAGTCTGCACTTATTCGCGATAGCTGTATGTTGGACACTAATGGATATGAGCTGGATACAAAGCCCTGCATAATAATCAATGTGCGGAGCCTAGCATTATGCTGAGAGGCTAGGAAAATATATGTTGGCAATAAGACTACAATTTTACAAGCAATGTAACCTTTCGAGTTGCTATTTCATATTCTATGTCATGTTCCATTCTGCAAACACTAACATAGACAAAGCTCTATTACTCAAAGGAAATTTGATAATATTATAAGTTCTTTTTGCAATTTGTTGCAAAAAATGGAAAGAATTAGTAGCCTACACCTGGAGGTATAAATAGCGCATATTCTTTCATTAATTGATTTATTATTAGATCCTAAAATAAGCTATCACAGCTTGGAAAAAATGTCTGCCTTGCAGTTCTGGGATGAAAGATGGTATATTTACACTAGCAAGCAACATTCCAAGTGTAAATTCAATCAAGAATAAAATGCTATTATGTGCAAACATCTCCCTGGCTGGTGCTGGGGTAATGGAGCATAGAATATACATATCTACGAATAGCTAAGAGTTAGGGAAGATCTGTGCATTTCAGCAGTTCTTAGACAATTCTGCTCTGTCACCTATGAAACCATTCTATTTTTATACAAAATCATATTTCAATATTTCACTTCTTTTCAGTACACACATAGAGAACATCAGAACATATCAACCTCAAGATATTTCTTTCTCTTCAGATCTGCCTTGCTTTAGAGTACATTTGCCAAGCACAACTTACAATATAGGACTAGGCTGAATTTCATTTCAATATTAGTCTGACAGTCAATATTTTCTACTAAGGGTTTTAATACCAGCTAGCGTAAAAAAAATGACCACAACTATTACTAGTTAAATTGTGAAAAAAGGAAGAAAACAGAACTAACTTGTAATAAAGGAAAAGGCCATATAGACAAGTAGTCTCGTAGCTTTACTATTTGGGGAGCAAGTTTTAGTAAAATAGAGACAAAAACAATTTACTATTTAACTCATACAATATGGATGTCACATATTTAACATCTACTGTACACACTGAGGAGATAAATCGTGCACATGTCCCTCACACATTAGAAATATGTCACATGTATGCCTCTCATCCAGTTGACAAATGCCACACATATTGCATATGACACGTGATGTGCCTAAGATATATTATCCTTTCGTTGGCAAATATCACATACAATACAGACCAAAGTTTGGACACATCTTTTCATTGAAAGAGTTTTCTGTATTTTCATGACTATGAAAATTGTAGATTCACACTGAAGGCATCAAAACTATGAATGAACACATGTGGAATTATATACTTAACAAAAAAGTGTGAAACTACTGAAAATATGTCTTATATTCGAGGTTCTTCAAAGTAGCCACCTTTTGCTTTGATTCCTGCTTTGCACACTCTTGGCATTCTCTTGATGAGCTTCAAGAGGTAGTCACCAGAAATGGTTTTCACTTCACAGGTGTGCCCTGTCAGGTTTAATAAGTGGGATTTCTTGCCTTATAAATAAGGTTGGGACCATCAGTTGTGTTGTGCAGAAGTCAGGTGGATTCACAGCTGATAGTCCTACTGAATAGACTGTTAGAATTTGTATTATGGCAAGAAAAAAAGCAGCTAAGTAAAGAAAAACGAGTGACCATCATTACTTTAAGAAATAAAGGTCAGTCAGTCTGAAAAATTGGGAAAACTTTGAACGTGTCCCCAAGTGCCGTTGCAAAAACCATGAAGCGCTACAAAGAAACTGGCTCACATGAGGACCGCCCAAGGAAAGGAAAACCAAGAGTCACCTCTGCTGCGGAGGATAAGTTCATCCGTGTCACCAGCCTCAGAAACTGCAGGTTAACAGCAGCTCAGATTAGAGACCAGGTCAATGCCACACAGAGTTCTAGCAGCAGACCCATCTCTACAACAACTGTTAAGAGGAGACTTTGTGCAGCAGGCCTTCATGGTAAAATAGCTGCTAGAAAACCACTGCTAAGGACAGGCAACAATCAGAAGAGACTTGTTTGGGCTAAAGAACACAAGGAACGGACACTAGACCAGTGGAAAACTGTGCTTTGGTCTGATGAGTCCAAATTTGAGATCTTTGGTTCCAACCATGTCTTTGTGCAACGCAGAAAAGATGAACGGATGGACTCTACATGCCTGGTTCCCACCGTGAAGCATGGAGGAGGAGGTGTGATGGTGTGGGGGGCTTTGCTGGTGACACTGATGGGGATTTATTCAAAATTGAAGGCATACTGAACCAGCATGGCTACCACAGCATCTTGCAGCGGCATGCTATTCCATCCGGTTTGCGTTTAGTTGGACCATCATTTATTTTTCAACAGGACAATGACCCCAAACACATCTCCAGGCTGTGTAAGGGCTATTTGACCAAAAAGGAGAGTGATGGGGTGCTACGCCAGATGACCTGGCCTTCACAGTCACCAGACCTGTACCCAATCGAGATGGTTTGGGGTGAGCTGGACTGCAGAATGAAGGCAAAAGGGCCAACAAGTGCTAAGCATCTCTGGGAACTTCTTCAAGACTGTTGGAAAACCATTTCAGGTGACTACCTCTTGAAGCTCATCAAGAGAATGCCAAGAGTGCGCAAAAGAGTAATCAAAGCAAAAGGTGGCTACTTTGAAGAACCTAGAATATAAGACATATTTTCAGTTGTTTCACACTTTTTTGTTAAGTATATAATTCCACGTGTTAATTCATAGTTTTGATGCCTTCAGTGTGAATCTACAATTTTCATAGTCATGAAAATACAGGAAACTCTGAATGAGAAGGTGTGTCCAAACTTTTGGTCTGTACGGTATATATATAAATATTATTTTACCATACCTCCTGGACATGCTTTTGTATTCAATGGGGTTTTGATTAGTGACGAGACAGTGAGTAAAATGTAGTATTGCTTTGGTGAAAGGCCAAAGGTGAGGGTCATTTGGTTCTGTTGGGATATAGTAAGTCAATAAAGTAGCCCACATTTTTCCATTCATCTAGAACCTTTTGACCTCTAACCATAATGTAAATCATTATCGGAGATTATTTAACGATGCTTGACTACAGACACAAGATTGATCAAAAATGAGGATTTCAAACAAAATTAATTTTTCTTCAGGTGAAAACTAACAATGGATGATAGCGTTAGCTTACTGATGATAAATCGTATGGAAAGAAGTCAGCCATGTTAAAACTTTTTCTATTTTTGTCAGATACTAGTTCACAAATAGTGTTTCTATGAAAGAACATTCCTAGAATATATCAAATATGTATGACTACATTAAAAGAATGATTGTGGAACCATAAACCTACTTCTATCTAATGTGTTTGACCACCTTTACATGTATATTTTATGGAGGAAACTTCAAGACATAACAGAACCAGATTTCATATTACAACTTTTGTGTCTGGTGATTCTGTAATGCAGAAACAAATATATGGTATAGATGTGTGGATGCCTAACTGATCTACTGTATGGTTAAAGGGATTCTATCATTAGAATCCTTTTTTTAAAAAATACTAACACATAGGAATAGCCTAAAAAAGGCTATTCTTCTCCTATCTTTAGATGTCTTCTCCGTGCCGCCATTCGTAACATACTCCTGCTTTTCTTCGGTGTGCAAATGATTTTTTTCGCCACACTGGGAACGCGCAGTATGCTCATGTAAGTGGTCACAAGAAAATGGCCACTGACATGTGCAGTCGGCTCTGCCTGAAGTCCGATCTTAATGTAAATGTCTAGGATTTAGAAGACCAGTGCCTGAAGAGGATGCAGCAAAGAGGTGTTCCAGAAGAAGATGAGGCGGTGCTGGAGAGTTCTCTCTCAGCATTGGGAACGCCCCTATGCTGTCTGAGTGCTGAGAACCGCCCCCAGTGCTGCGAGAAAAATCATTTGCATACCGAAGAAAATCGGGAATATCTAATGAACAGTAACACGGAGAAGACTTCTAAAGGTAGGAGAAGAATAGCCTTTCTTAAGGCTATTTTTACATGTTAATATTAAAAAAAGGGTTTCAATTTCGCATGAAGTAAATTCAACACATCAAGATATGCTAACAGAAGCCACAGGGTGGCCTCACATAGACACATTTAGGATAGTCAGCATATCAATTTCTGGTAAATTATCACAAAATCATGTATTTAGAAAAAAACTGTTTAACTTGTGATATACATATCTTGGCATGATCAGCCAAGAAGAAAGGTTAATAAATATAAATCTGTACACTGTATCAATGGTATGTTATAGTTATACCCTTTGTCATGTACCTGCACATAGGAGCAGTGACAATCTTGAACAGGCAAATGATATGTTTATAAGAGATTCATCCATCTTATACATATATACTGTAGTATAGGAACATTTTTCTTGGGAGAAATAGGCAGAAAAGGTAGTAGAAGCAAGAGGTGTGATAACTAGGACTATATACAAACATACCAGCAGTGCTAACCACTGAGCCAATGTGATCGTATTACTATTCTCCAACATAGTAGAATTGTGGAAATACATAGCTAGCACTGAAATGTTATGGTAAAATTACTGCCATATTTCATTGTTTTGATAAGGATCGGCAGCAGAGTAGACACTGACAGCAAAGGCCCCTGTGAAGGACATGTATCTGGGTCCCCCTTCTCCTTCATGTTCCTACCGCATTTATACATGCATGTGTGAAATATTTGCATACACATACATCTACATATTAATTATATATACATTCTTTATGCAGATAAACATTACACATACATTATATATATATATATATATATATATATATATATATACACACATGTATCTAAAGTACTCACATATATTCACATATACACAAGCATATAATGGGATCCCTACATTTTATCCATTATATTTTGACCATTTGATAATTTGAAATAGTTAATATTTCATCACTTTTCATGCCACATTAATTTTAGATGACTAAATTTAGGTTAATACTTTTTGTAGATTTCTATCACTCTACTGTCACCACAGATTTCTATTACACAATATGTTGCGTTCACACAAGCTTCTTATTTTTGGTGACTGGAGTTAGCTCGACATTAGCAATGATTTTTACGTTTGTAATTAGGTTGACAGTGTTGTGTCTGGAACTGCATAATATCAGCAGCTTCGTCTTATAAGCCGATGGTAATTTCCACAGTAACAGCCAAAATGTATTGTTTAAGGAAGTCATTAGAGGAGCTTGGTGACAATATTAACTGCTGCTCAATCACAATGGAAGCGCCATGATTAACATTGTAGTACTGCTAACCGTGTACACAACAACTAAAGGGTATACATATAACTCAGAGTATAGGCGTCCATTACAGTATACGTGCACACAAATCTTTGTTTCCAATTAAAGGAATTTTTTTTAATTTATATCTTTGTTATAAAACTTGTGGCATGCCTAATAAATATAGCACGCCGTGTTACATAATTGCAAACATTTTCCTTTATGATGTCCCATCCTCCTCCAAATCATATCAATCACTAAAGAAAGTTGCCTTGATGTCTTGAAAACAAATCTGCTATAATATTTTCTTCCATGATTGAACTGACTTTAGCAGTTTTACAGCAGAAGGCCATTTGTACTACAAACAATAGCGCAGGAAATGTTGACACAGTCATCTTAAATGTCTTACAGGAGCATTTCTGTCAGAAAATGTTAGTTTTTAAGTGATAATATCATCTCGCTATGTTAATTATAAAGAGAAAAGTTGCGAGACTCTTGTAAATCAGGGTGACAATTTTGCTCTGGGCAAACGTGACTAGAGCAGGGTCGTGTGATCTGTTCTGTCTGGATGGTCTATAGACTTCTACGTGTGGCTGAATGAAGGCTCTTGTTAATTAAATAGCAACACCTGCAGCTAATTACATTAATATACAAAGACTTTCAGCTTAGACTGGTCCTGTGTGTTTGAGCAAACCTCGGCGGAATACAAATGATATTGCCTGAGAGCACAATTGATAGACTGGATGGTTCAGTGGCTGAGTTCCAAGTTAGAAATTTGTTATCTGTATGACCTGGGCTTGAGAGCTGTGATTTATTTAATATGATGCGAGGTAATGTAATAAGAACATATTACATAAAGATTCCATTTAAATAGCATAATGATTTCTTATTTCACTTGTAGTCTGTGTGTCAGTACGTTTTATGTAGATTTATCCTTTTCATTTATTTTAAATACAAAATAGGCCATATAGATTATTTTGTATTTTATTTGTATTCACATGACCCATTCCTGAATACCGACACAGTGGTCCAGATTTACTAATAGGTAGATAGTGTAATCTTAGGTAGTGTGACTATGCGACAGCTTTATCACAGTTGCTAATGTTGGATGATAAATCTGATGTATTTATACTATCTAATCAACAAAATTTTGGCTCATTTTTGGTACATCGTGGCACATTTATGCTTTTTCTAAGAATCCACACCTGTGTATAGAAAGTCATTGTGGAACTTCTATACCTGTTCGGGTCTCTGCACCACCTTATACTCGCACACTGTTCAATTTGATTCTTTGCTTAAAGTTTTTTGTTGCTCTGTCTGAACACCGCTCTACAGGTAGCCCTCGGGTTATGACGTTTTGTGGTTACTACTAGATATGAGCTAAAAAGTAAAGCTGCCTCGTAACAGAAAGCTGCCAGCACTCCCGACTAGCAAGGACGAGCCTGTGGCAAATCAACGCTGGTTCTGCAGCAGGCTCGTTCTTGCTCGTCGGAAGAGAGCTGGCAGCTTGCTGTTACAAGGGAGCTTGCTTTTTCTCATAGGAATGAATTGGCCAGCATTGATTGGCCAGTGTACAGCATTGGGCCAATCAACATTGGTTCTGCCGGAGGCTCGTCTGTGAGGAGGCGGAGTCTAAGATCGGACCACAGCAGTCTCCATTGTGCTCCGCTATTAGACTCCGCCTCCTGTGATGATGATGTACACTGGCCAATCAATGCTGGTCAATGCATTCCTATGAGAAAAAGTAAGCTCCTGCATAAACGCAAGCTGCCAGCTCTCCCTGTACAGTACGTGATTTAGTGTGCAGCGGCTCGGGACTGAGGAAGACTGTACTGTACTGTATATGGTACAGTCTTCCTCGGTTACGAGCCACTGCACACTAAATAACGTTGATCCGTTCCTACGTGGCATCGTATGGTATGTTTTTGACTTACGTCGAAATTCGGTTTACGATGCCATGTAAGAATGGATCAACATCGTAAGTCGAGAACTACCTGTATTACCTCTCCTCACTAATTGAATTTTCACCACACCCTTCTCCTGCACCTTGTTCCCTTCTGTCCATCAAATAGTTAATCTTAGCCTTGCCTGTGTGATTGACAGCCTGTCTACCAATCAAGTTTGGGGCAGTTCCTGGACTTCCTATATACAGGTCTTCAACCCACACAGGTTTGCTGGCTATTTTGACTCTGCCCTGTGACTTTATCCTCGCTAGCTTCCTACTTGCTCTTACTATTGTATTATTGACCTTTGACCTTTGACTTCCTTTGTGACTACTCTTTTAAATTACAATTTTGTACTGCTTAGTCTCTCTGGCTTTGACCCTTGGCATTTTGCCTTCTCTTCTGTGTTGTTTGTCTTGTTTTGCTCTGTATGACACTTATTCAGAGAACTAATCCACTGAAAAAGTGTGAGGGGGTGCCAGGGTAATTGCAATAGGATAGGATCCCACTCCTTAGCCGTTCAGTAATAAAGAGGATCCTACTGACTCGTACAGTTCTTCATCATAGTGAATTTATTCAACAAGTGGTAACAGTAAACAGTTTTGGCTCGACTTGAGCCTTCATCAGACTCTACAATGGTATACAGAGCTATGCAAAGCTAGTGAGTTACAAATACCAGCATGTGTAAGTGTTGACAAATACAATACAGAAATATATTTACACATATATACTGTATATATAAATGTCACAGTATTATACACTCGATCTTATTGTAGGAGTATGGTATCTGATCAGGTAAGCTCATTGTTTATTGCTTACAGAGATATGCAAAGTTAGTGAGTTACAAACACCCAACTAGCAATTCCCTTACAGAATCAATTTTAGTCCAAACTAGATGTTTCATATTTTGCCAAAGATGCTTTAAATATTTCAATTTTAAATCTGGGCCACAATGTGGTATACTGTATGTAAGAAATGCATTGCTCAACCTATTATAAAGAATCTTAGAGGCTCTATAGTTTAAAAGGGAGTTTCCGTTGTCTTGAAAAATTCAGGAAACAAATAGATAAATGATATTACAATGTAGAACTTCCATAAGTAATACCAAATCTGTAATTTATTGTATATATCATATAGCAAAGACCATTTGAGCACATCTGCAATACTGCTAATATTGTAAGTGAAGAAAATACTCCCACTTCGTGACTTAGAGTTATCTTTAAAGATTTACCTTTATCCAGCTGTTGGATAAAAATTGACCTATCCTGAACCCTGCAGCAAGTGATCACTAAACTCTCCCTTTAAAATTAAGGTTCCCATAATACAAGAGCAAAATTGGCTGACCTTGCCAGGAGAGACAGGACCAACTGTTTTGTGTATATGGATACATGCCTACTCTCCCTCAACATGTCTAATCCCTTCTTCTCACAGGAAATAATCTACTATCAGAAGTGTCTTGAAGTAGCTGAAGTGGTCTCTGTTCCCCATTAATAACACTTATGTGCTTGGCCAAACAGAACATTTGTGTGTATGGACAAGTTGAGAGGAGTTAGTGTGCAGACAGCAGCTATTGAAGGGGTGTGATCACCAATATGCAAGAGATTTACAACATACTATTGCAATATCATTGTAACCAACTCAGGAGATACTCTCCATATATGGCTAAATCATCAGATGAGATGGCAGAATGTGGCCGGCTACACTCATATTACTGACCTAATAACAATGTTCTGTTTCCTGCTGAACCAGGACTATTCTCCTCTGACTATGATTTACTGCCATTCTGTGTTATTTCACAATTTCTGGTCCATCTGCAGGACTTAAATCCAGACAGTTGTGTAGCAACAGGGAAAGCAGTGGGTCTAGTCATATAGGGGTCAGAGGTTATTGTGTCAGCACTTCAACCCAGTATGTTACACAGGATCAGAGAATCTTTAATCCTCACTGCTTACTGTGATAGTAGACTAGACTTTCTAAGTGAGTAAGAGATCTTAGTGCTCTCACAATACTTAAAAATAGTTTTTAATATATTCTGAATGGGCTATGTTGCATGCTTGATCATATGGAAAAATATATACACACTGTAGTATAAGTAGTTTCTCCAGGATCTGATCAAGTACAAATTAATATTGTGTAAAATACATTTCATTCAGAATCTAAAGTCACTGTATAGACCTGTATAGACACTAAATAGATAGTTTAAGGCAATGTCATTGACAGCACTACACTGATATTGAAAGGTAGCCTTTATTAAATATCTAGAACAATTGTTAAGGGTATATTGTCACTCCTTAGGGAGAGACCACCATATAGGTGTGTGGAGACTTATTAAGCCATGAGCGCTCCACTTCGCAAAGGACCATGGGAAGAATATGCAAATCTGTCTTCCATGATGTAATTAGGAAGTCAGCTGCTGCTGCCTCAGTGTTGCAAACCAATAGAGGGCGCTCACTGGAATGTGCAAGCCTGTCTTCCCTGATGTAGTTAGGAAGACAGAACTCCAGTGAAATATGGTGGTCTCTCCCTAAGGAGTGACAATATCCCCTTAACCCTGTCTAAGCCTCTCACCTCTACCAGGTTATAGTCCTCTCTACATCGAGCTGATGAGATGCAAGTACATCGAAACGGCCGTCCTCGATTGAGAGACTATACCTGGTAATAATCCCAGCCTCATTGCAAAACAAAGGCCTCTTGGAAGGTCGAGCATGATGCGAAAGGGAGCAGCCTTTATTGAGTTATTTCACTGGAGTTCTGTCTTCCTAACTACAACAGGGAAGACAGGCTTGCATATTCCAGTGAGCACCCTCTATTGGTTTGCAACACTGAGGCAGCAGCAGCTGACTTCCTAATTATATCGTGGAAGACAGATTTGCATATTCTTCCCATGGTCTAGAACAATTGTTCTAAGGGATAACTATTAATGTAACAATAGAATTTACCAATAGCAATTAGTAATATGTAATAAAGAAGAAAAATCAGAAGTGCATAAATAGTACATCAGAACAAATGGATCAACAAGTGAGATTTAACCAAATAAAACCCCATGCGGGAATATATTAAAGGGATTACGGTAAAAAACATAGTTGTCCTTTATCCACGGTATAGAGAATACATTTCTCTTCGTAGGGGCTCAAATTTCTGAAACCCCCACTGATCCTGAGAATAGGGGGTGAATTACCCCATACCTCTACTCTTCTATGCATAGAGAGAAAAATGTTTTGTGGTGTTGTATATGTAGGTCCAATACTAGTTTTACATACACCAGTTTTAATCAATTCCCTGTGGTAACATGTTCCAGAATTATTAAAATCCCTAATCTGCCCGGTGTCTTAAAAGTGCTGAATGTAATGGGACCCGTCAGGGCTGTCCTTTGTCTGCCATTATATGTGCTCTGGTAATGGAATCCCTGGCAGAGTCCATTCGAACGGACGGGAATATTGGAGGAATTACTGTGGGCCGTCAGCAACACAAAATTGGTCTATATGCTGACGACGTTATACTGGCTTTGACCTCCCCTAGCTCTTCCTTAAGTGCGGCTACTGCTGCTCTTGAGAATTTTGGCAGGATCTCCTATTACAGAGTTAACCCTTCCAAGTCCCAAATCTTACCTATTTTAATCCCACCTTCTATGAAACGAGATCTCAGTATCAAATTCCCCTATCAATGGAATGACTCTCGTATTACTTACCTTGGCATCTCTCTGATGGCTCCGAGCTCGGACTTATTTTCTGCTAATTATGTTCCTCTCCTGACTAGGGTTTCCTCTCTCCTCTCCACCTTCTTCCAACCAATGCTGTCCTGGGCGAGTAGAATTGCCATTGTCAAAATGATGGCATTACCCCTAATTTTATACATGTTCCGTACTGTAGTTATTCCCGTCCCTGACTCATACTTTACCAAACTTCAAAATATGCATTCTAACTTCATATGGGAGGGTAAGAAATCTAGAGTCCGACTTAAAGTGATGCCCAGACCTTGGACCAGTGTGTGTGTGGGGGGCGGGGGGGGGGCAGGTGTCCCAGACGTTAGGAAGTACTACATAGTGTCTATTCTTGAGCAACTTAAGGTTAGCTGGGATGAGGCCTCTAAGTGGCGTTGGATGGAGATTGAGGAGAGTTTGTTGGACGCCCCGCTTTTGAGTATTTTACGCCCTAAAGATCTGGGCCCCACTACTGTACATCATCATTTGTTGAGCATTAAGGCCTCCACAGTTGCGTGGCAATATCTCTTGTCCAATACTTCTTTAGAAGACTTATCTCCTTTGTCCAAACTGCCTTTGCTGTATGTGACCACATTCCTTCCTCAGTTGAGACTTCGTAGCTGGGTGTCTAGGGGCCTCTATAAGATTGCCCATTTGTTTTCTGAAGAGGGACTTAAATCATTCTCTGCTACAAGATGAATTTAATCTCCCCAAAACTGATTTTTTTCAAATCTCTACAATTGCGTCACCTTTTTCAGACCCATGAACCCTCGAGATTAGTCTTTCCCACACTTCCCGAACCTCGCCTGTTAAAGGTGGGACTTTCGCGTTTTACAGCTTTCTTTCTGTTCCCTCTGAGCGGGTCAAACCCTTTCATCTGCTTCGATGGGAATCAGATCTTGCCATACCTATTCCTCTGACAGACTGGTACGAGGCTAGTGGGTTTGTCAAATGTGTCTCTAGGCAAGGTTACACTGGGAGACGGCCTTGAAAATAATGTTGCGCTAGTACAGGACCCCTAGCCAGCTGGCGCACATAGACCCCTCTTTTTCAAAACTCTGCTGGAGGGTAGGTTGTCACGTAGGGTCTTTTATACATCTATGGTGGGAGTGTCCTCCGGTCTTAGCCTTTTGGGTGGCTGTATTTAACTTTATGTCCTCTATAGCTGGTCTTACTATACGTCCCTCCCCTGGTCTAGCTCTCTGTTTCTTGGATACTGGTCTTTTCCTCTCAGGGACACAGGTTGTGTGGGGTCAGATAGTGCTGGCGGCTCGATCCATGATCGCTTGTCAGTTGAAATACGTGCTCTGTCTGACCATTAGCGAACTAATTCACCATATCGACCTAGCCTTCACTTTGGAGAGGATGCTGACTAATGGGAACCATACCTTCCCCAGCTTCTGCTCCAAATGGTCTCTCTGGTCCTCCTACATGGAATCTAGGAAGACTTTCTCCCCTCCCCAGCTCCAGCCTGACCCCTCGGTTATTCCCTAATTGGTGTATGGTACCGGGGGGCCTCGTTTGCTTTCTACAATGAGACCTGGTGGCTAATGTGCATCTACCCTACGACTCTTTTACATCATACTTCGTATGCCTTTTATGGCGCTAGAATTTTGTCCAGGTGTGCTGTTCTAACTGTGTATTTTGTTTTCTCTTTTTGTCTTTGTTTGGTTACTTTACTCCCCTCCCTTCCTTGTTTCTCCCTTCCTCCCTTGGATTTCCCCCTTCCCCTACCTGCTGCTGTTCCTACCTGAAGTCTCTACCATGGCCTAGATAGATTATGCCTGGGAAGCTCATGTGGGCCCTGCTCTTGATTTTCCTGTACAATTTCTCTCTCCTAACATGGGTGAACTTCGCATCCTGATTATTGTATGGAGCAATGTTCCTATGTTTGCATTGGTTTATGCACAGTTTCTCGATGTTTTTTTCTGTTTCTCATATATTGTAAAAATCTTTCTTTTTTTCTTCTCAATAAAAATCAAATTTAAAATAAAATAAAAGTGCTGAATGTGGTAGAAAAACAACAAAGTGATGAATCTTTGATGTAAATCGCAGTCTTGTGCCAAATGTGCAGTACACAAGTTGTATGGCCTACATGTTATAGCAAATTCCCCTCCTTGAGCTTAGTTTGATTAGTTGCTCACCAAGCTACTGAGTCTTCTTTCAAGAGCAACATATTTTTTTAAAATTGCACTTTGATTATTAATAAGTTATTAAACTAGAATTGGATACAAAATAATAATAATAATAATAATAATAATAATAATAATACATTTTAGGGTGGGTTCACATTTGCACCTGGTCTCTGCCAATCCGGCAGGTTTTCGTCTTCTGCCCCGAGAAATTGGTCAGGGGACGGACACCCGGCAGTCAGTTTTCAAACCCATTCACTTGGATGGGTTTGCAAAGTGACTGCCCGTGTGTGTCTTCTGCCTCTCTGCGGTAAAACCATTTTTTTTTAGCCGGACACAAAGGTGTACATGCAGGACTTTGTGTCCGATTAAAAAAAAAATAGTGAATGGGTTTGAAAACTGACCACCGGGTTTCCGTCCCCTGTCCAGGTTCTCGGGGCAGAAGACGGAAACCCGCCGGATTGACTAAAACGGAGACCAGGCACAGATGTGCCCTTATTTATATAGCACCACCATATGTGGATTGTTAACTTTGATTTGCAGTAATGTCAACAACTTAATATTTCTTCCCTGTATTTAAAGGGTTTTTCATCTGGACGTGAATGGATTTCTGAAATTGATTTAACTAGTTTCATTTGGAAGAAGTAAAGCCAACTGCAAAAAAGGCACCTTAGCCCTTAAGGTGTTTTTATTAACTTAGTATTTTTTCCTTGTAAGGCGACCGTTTTTGCTATGCAGTAACAATAATTCCTTGAAGTTCATGTATAGCAACTTGCTTTTTACAGTCACTGTTTAGTTTTCTTTTGTTTAGAAGTCATTTACGTTTCCTTACCTATACTAAGCAGAAATATTGGTGCATTAAATCAGCTTCTTCTAGAGAACATTTTGTTTTCTTTTATAATTTGTGTAACTTGAAGAACATCTTTTGTTTCATGGCTGAATGGACAGAACAATAGATGTAAAGCTCTTTTGAGCAAGGGTTGAGAAATGCCCTGTTGCACTAAAGAACATTGAACATATTTGTAACAGTTGCATCAAAAAATGTAAAAAAAAAAAAAAAAAAAAAAAAGATATATGTGAATGTGATTGACAAATATATGCACAATATTTAGAATAAACATCACATATAGGATAATGGGCGACCACATATCATTTATGCCGTGTTCTGAGCACATTATTTATTGTTGCTTCATTATAGTTTATATTTGCATATCAGTATATTTATATCAGTCAGTAACATAGACACATTCTGTAGGCCATGATAAACTGAATTATTTGCATTTATTAGCAGGATAGAAACTGGCATTAGTTGGTGTTGAACTTACAGAAGAAACAGAATCCGAACTATACACTTTGTGACAGACAATAAACAATGCACTTACTGTACAGTGACACTCTGATAATGTGTTATTTCTTTTGTTATGTACCTATTCCCCTATGTCACTTAGCATTACCTTACTTAGTTATTGAATTCAATTTGATAATTCATGGATACCTTTTCTTCCTTTGGGTCATGTGGTCTCGTTGTCACCTACTGTGAATAATATGACTTTTTGTTCTTGGGACATGTCACTTACACTTCCTGTATGATGACACTGCATGAACTATCCCACACCAACTTTCTAAGGGGGGCAGATACTACTTATGATGATTGGACAGCCTCTGGTCGCACAGTATAATGAGGAAGATAACATTCTGTATACTTATAGCCTCTTTTTTTAGTAGATTTATGGGGCAACAGATAGAGAACGATGCTAATACTATCCCACAGCAGGGAGAAATGGTGCTGTCTCCAGCTGCCCAAGTGATGCTGTGCTGATGCTTCTTCATCGGATAGATAGTTCACTGAAGGAGTAACTAAAATTTTACTTTTATTGGATCCGTTAAAACAATTATTTCAAGGATAAAGGGTACTTAGATGTAAGTAAGTACCCTGTCCTACCATCTAGGGCAGGGGAACTGTGATTGTTATCACAAATCCTGCGGACATTAATCCATTTGAAACCTCTCCTGATGAACAGCCCATAATACGGCTAGGGAAACATGTTGAGGGGATAAAAGGATGTAGGGCAAACCCTCTATAACCACTTTATTAAGAATAAAGATGGAGTCTAGGTGCACACAATATGAATGAGCCTAGTCCTGTTTGCCTTTAAGTCAGGGATCTCATTTAAACTATGAGACTCTGATTAGATGTCTTGGTATTGAAGGAGCCTTGGAGTTTTTGTATTGAGACTTCTATATTATTATTATTATTTTTTTATGTAGATTGTGAGCCCCACATAGAGCTCACAATGTACATTTTTTTCCCTATCAGTATGTCTTTTTTTTCGGAATATGGGATGGAAATCCATGCAAACACGGGGAGAACATACAAACTCCTTGCAGATGGTTTTTTGCCCTTGGCAGGATTTGAACACCAGGACCCAGCACTGCAAGGCTGCAGTGCTAACCACTGAGCCTCCGTGTGGACCCCCGAGACTTCTATTTGATGTGAGGTTGGGCAGAGACCTGTGGGAGGATTTAAAGTGGTGTATATTTAGACCACACACACTATTGAAAGGTCCAGCCACCCACATTTTGGTGTTTTTAGGACTTGATTTATCCTTGAAATAATGGTTTTAACAGATCCAATAAAAGTTAAATTTTAGTTACTCCTTCAGTGAACTACTTTCTATAGAGCGACAATCCCTCAATGATATTCATGGAATAGATAGTAGAACACAAAGAAAGATCAATCTAAAAAACAGAATAGAGACTGGACTGTAGGGAAATGAGTAATATATATATATATATATATATATATATATATATATATATATATATATCTACATGAACTGCAAAGTGATAGACAATGAGATGATGGATGCAGGGATTTAAAAAAAAAAAAAAAAAAACATGGTAGAGAGATAATATCACTGTATGGCAAAAAAAATACCATTGGGCAAAAAGTCGCAAACTAAAAGGATTTCAATGTTTCCAGTTTTCTGGCATCAGTGATGACTAAAATGTATGCCAGCTACTTTCTTGCATAGATTTCAATTTTAGGTGCATGGACTTCTTTTCAGACCCCAGAGTATAATAATTGGAGACCCAAGGGGGGTTACAAACATAAAAAACACTATTACTTACCTATCCCCGTCTCCGCTGTACTCCCATCTGATGTCGGCCATCTTCAATGACATACGGGACATCACATGACACAGGCCTGCTTCACGACGCATATGGACGCAGTCCCCGATCATGTGATGTCAGGGATTTAAAGCCATAATATGGGCGTATTGCATGTACAATTAACCTAAAAGACTTGCCTCTCAAAGGACCACATCCATGAGATTAGTGGGGTAGCCACATAAAAATATTTTTAAAAAGTATATATGTTTTATCGTAAAATGTCTGTGCATATATAGACATATGTTTTCTTTAGCACAAGTATTTACTTTCTTGATTTTACCATTGTACATAGGTAACACTTCAGGATTTGGAACAAAAACGACCCCATTTGGAAGAACTAATAACTGCAGCTCAGAACCTGAAAAACAAAACAAACAACCCCGAGGCTCGTGCAGTGGTTACTGACCGCAGTAAGTGTACAGTATTGCAATACATAACAATGTGTAACTGCTGTATGATAATAGAATGACTCAAAAAGAAAGACTTCCATAACTTCATGTCTAAATTCTGATCACTGGATCCAGCGTTAGTGGATAGATATTGCTGGGGGAAGCAGCAGGATATAACACATTTGCCTTGCAATAGTCATTCAAATATATGAGTGACCATGTAATGCAGAATTTCTGGCTAATAAAAGGGGCTCCCTGATGAGACAATTACTATATGTCACAAGTTAAATAATGACTAAGAAAATAATAGAAAAGTGGAGCTGTGCTTATATATTACCAAAATCAATTAAATGGAACAAGATTTTTGATGATAAAGCTGCCAACTGTGACCTATATTCCATTATCATCCTCCTACTAGCCAACCTCCTAGGGCCTTCAAAAGTTTGAAATAAAAAGCAATGCCAACCAATACTAAAATAAAAGGATTTTATTTTTTTCTAAAAGTTGGTATTAACCTTGTAGTATTGCTACCATTTACTCTTATCTAACTTTTGAGATAGTGATAAAGGATTTATATTTCTTCAAATGCCTGAAATATTAAAAGTGAATGTATCCCAACTAAAACTAGGCACTGCAATATATTCATTTCTCCTTATCTTTTTTTTTATTTCCAAATCACTAATAATTTTACTTCATGTTCTTGATTTGATTATGGAGGTAGGAATCTTGCCAAGCTGCTGTTTGGAGCTGTGAAATGTTTTATGGGCATGCTTTTTGGCATCTTGCCAAGGTGCTGTTTGCAGCTGTGAACAGTGACATGGCAAATAAAAACCTACGTCAGGAAAAAATTCTTGGAAATATTTTATGGGCATGCTCTTTGGCTTCTTTACAAGGCGCTGTTTGGCGCTGAGAATAGTAACATGAAAAAAGATCCCTATGTCAGGAAAAAAAGCTTGGAAATGTTTTAAGAGCATGCTCTTTGGCATCTTGCCAAGGTGCTGTTTGGAACAGTGAACAGCAACATGGCAAAAGAAACCTACCTAATGTTTTATGGACATGCTCTGCGACATCTTCAGAGGTCACTGAGCAGGGAAGGGGAGGAGTTGGGTTGTGTATAACACCTATTGTCAGTGGTAGTTTATAGAGATGAGCGAACACTAAAATGTTCGAGGTTCGAAATTCGATTCGAACAGCCGCTCACTGTTCGAGTGTTCGAATGGGTTTCGAACCCCATTATAGTCTATGGGGAACATAAACTCGTTAAGGGGGAAACCCAAATTCGTGTCTGGAGGGTCACCAAGTCCACTATGACACCCCAGGAAATGATACCAACACCCTGGAATGACACTGGGACAGCAGGGGAAGCATGTCTGGGGGCATAAAAGTCACTTTATTTCATGGAAATCCCTGTCAGTTTGCGATTTTCACAAGCTAACTTTTCCCCATAGAAATGCATTGGCCAGTGCTGATTGGCCAGAGTACGGAACTCGACCAATCAGCGCTGGCTCTGCTGGAGGAGGCGGAGTCTAAGATAGCTCCACACCAGTCTCCATTCAGGTCCGACCTTAGACTCCGCCTCCTCCGGCAGAGCCAGCGCTGATTGGCCGAAGGCTGGCCAATACATTCCTATGCGAATGCAGACTTAGCAGTGCTGAGTCAGTTTTGCTCAACTACACATCTGATGCACACTCGGCACTGCTACATCAGATGTAGCAATCTGATGTAGCAGAGCCGAGGGTGCACTAGAACCCCTGTGCAAACTCAGTTCACGCTAATAGAATGCATTGGCCAGCGCTGATTGGCCAATGCATTCTATTAGCCCGATGAAGTAGAGCTGAATGTGTGTGCTAAGCACACACATTCAGCACTGCTTCATCACGCCAATACAATGCATTAGCCAGTGCTGATTGGCCAGAGTACGGAATTCGGCCAATCAGCGCTGGCTCTGCTGGAGGAGGCGGAGTCTAAGGTCGGACCTGAATGGAGACTGGTGTGGAGCGATCTTAGACTCCGCCTCCTCCAGCAGAGCCAGCGCTGATTGGCCGAATTCCGTACTCTGGCCAATCAGCGCTGGCCAATGCATTCTATTAGCCCGATGAAGTAGAGCTGAATGTGTGTGCTAAGCACACACATTCAGCACTGCTTCATCACGCCAATACAATGCATTAGCCAGTGCTGATTGGCCAGAGTACGGAACTCGACCAATCAGCGCTGGCTCTGCTGGAGGAGGCGGAGTCTAAGATCGCTCCACACCAGTCTCCATTCAGGTCCGACCTTAGACTCCGCCTCCTCCAGCAGAGCCAGCGCTGATTGGCCGAATTCCGTACTCTGGCCAATCAGCACTGGCTAATGCATTGTATTGGCGTGATGAAGCAGTGCTGAATGTGTGTGCTTAGCACACACATTCAGCTCTACTTCATCGGGCTAATAGAATGCATTGGCCAATCAGCGCTGGCCAATGCATTCTATTAGCGTGAACTGAGTTTGCACAGGGGTTCTAGTGCACCCTCGGCTCTGCTACATCAGATTGCTACATCTGATGTAGCAGTGCCGAGTGTGCATCAGATGTGTAGTTGAGCAAAACTGACTCAGCACTGCTAAGTCTGCATTCGCATAGGAATGCATTGGCCAGCCTTCGGCCAATCAGCGCTGGCTCTGCCGGAGGAGGCGGAGTCTAAGGTCGGACCTGAATGGAGACTGGTGTGGAGCGATCTTAGACTCCGCCTCCTCCAGCAGAGCCAGCGCTGATTGGTCGAGTTCCGTACTCTGGCCAATCAGCGCTGGCCAATGCATTCTATTAGCCCGATGAAGTAGAGCTGAATGTGTGTGCTTAGCACACACATTCAGCTCTACTTCATCAGGCTAATAGAATACATTGGCCAATCAGCGCTGGCCAATGCATTCTATTAGCTTGATGAAGCAGAGTGTGCACAAGGGTTCAAGCGCACCCTCGGCTCTGATGTAGCAGAGCTGAGGGTGCACAAGGGTTCAAGTGCACCCTCGGCTCTCCTACATTAGAGCCGAGGGTGCGCTTGAACCCTTGTGCAGCCTCGGCTCTGCTACATCAGAGCCGAGGGTGCGCTTGAACCCTTGTGCACACTCTGCTTCATCAAGCTAATAGAATGCATTGGCCAGCACTGATTGGCCAGAGTACGGAATTCGGCCAATCAGCGCTGGCCAATGCATCCCTATGGGAAAAAGTTTATCTCACAAAAATCACAATTACACACCCGATAGAGCCCCAAAAAGTTATTTTTAATAACATTCCCCCCTAAATAAAGGTTATCCCTAGCTATCCCTGCCTGTACAGCTATCCCTGTCTCATAGTCACAAAGTTCACATTCTCATATGACCCGGATTTGAAATCCACTATTCGTCTAAAATGGAGGTCACCTGATTTCGGCAGCCAATGACTTTTTCCAATTTTTTTCAATGCCCCCGGTGTCGTAGTTCCTGTCCCACCTCCCCTGCGCTGTTATTGGTGCAAAAAAGGCGCCAGGGAAGGTGGGAGGGAAATCGAATTTTGGCGCACTTTACCACGTGGTGTTCGATTCGATTCGAACATGGCGAACACCCTGATATCCGATCGAACATGTGTTCGATAGAACACTGTTCGCTCATCTCTAGTAGTTTACACTACTGTAGATCTTGAAATGAGCAGCTACATACATTCCTTATGTTGTATTAGTTACTTTTTTACATTTTTTCTTTTATTCTCTCTATATACTTTGTATTATAGGCAATATAATCAGCATTGACATCTGATTAATTGTCTAATTCTCTAACATTGGCATAATGTCTTGTTACTTGAGATTACATAATACGCTGTATTCTACCTATATTCTACCCACTGCTTCAGTGGCATTTGTTGGATATCATATGGGTAATCTTTTTTAAAAGAGGATCCCTCTGTAGTTATTATTATTAGAGATAAGTCAGTAGTATTCGATCGAATACCTTGCTCCCATAGGAATGCGTGTAAGTGGCTGAACACCAAGGGGTTAAGCGCAGTGAATATTCTATGCACTTAACTAGAGTTGAGCGAACAGTGAAATATTCGAGATTCGTTTTGAGTAGAGCCTCAATGTTCGACTACTCGATCGAATCCCATCATAGTCTATGGGAAAAAATGTTTGTTTCAGGGGAAACCACTATTCGACTAAAGGAGAGTCACCAAGTCCACGAGTAGCAGGAGGAGAGTGTTTAGGAGGAGCACTGTGCAGTTAAAGCGCACAGACCCCATTATAGTCTATGGGGTCCGTGCACTTTAACTGCACAGCACTTGCAGTTGAGCTGATAAAAAGTAAGCTCCCTCGTAACCGCAAGTTGCCAGCTCTCCTGACTAGCAAGGATGAGCCTGCAGCAAATCAACGCTGGTTCTGCAGCAGACTCATCCTTGCTAGTCAGAAGAGAGCTGGCAGCTTGCTGTTACAAGGGAGCTTACTTTTTCTCATAGGAATGCATTGACCAGCATTGATTGGCCAGTGTACAGCATTCGGTCAATCAACGCTGGTTCTGCCAGAGGCTCGTCTCTGAGGAGGTGGAGTCTAAAATCTTACCACAATGGGGACTGCTGTGGTCTGATCTTAGACTCTACCTCCTCACAGACGAGCCTCCAGCAGAACCAGCGTTGATTGGCTGAATTCTGTACACTGGCCAATCAACACTGGTCAATTCATTCCTATGAGAAAAAGGCAGCTCCCTCATAACATCAAGCTGCCTGCTCCTAGCAAGGACGAGACTGCTGCAGAACCAGCGTTGATTGGCCGAATGCTATGCAGTGTATAGCATTTGGCAAATCAACGCTGGTTCTGAATCGAATATTTACTGAGAATAGCTAGTAGTATTCGATCGAGCACGAATATTTCAAATACTATAGTATTTGATCGAATACCTACTCGATCGAATACTACTCTCTCATCTCTACACTTAATCCCTTGGTGTTCGGCCGTTTACACACATTCTTATGGGAGCGAGGTATTCGATAGAATACTACTCACTCATAAGTGGAATGACATTAGAAATGTATTTTGTTCTTAGTTTTCAATGCTGTGCCTGACTGCATTTAGTCATAATTAAACATGCAAAAAAAAGGAAGTCTGATGTTTTAAAAATGTCATTATTCTAATAATGAAGCTATTTCTGCACTATTAAACAGGAAATAGTAAGGACAACTAAAAAATACAGCACCAATAAATAAAGTAAAGCTAGCTTAAAGACGCTACCAGGCTATTGAACAAAAGCATATCTTCGACTTTAGGGATAATCATTGGAAGAATTTTAGAGTCCCAGGTATAATAATTCAAGCTTTAATGAAAAGTAGTTCTCTTAGTTTGAGAATATTTCTCTCTAGCAATGCACAGTATTGTTAGAGCTGATTCAGTCCTAGACAAATGTACTGGGAGACACTGGATTCTATGTACATATTCATCTGAAACAAGTATTATTTTTGTCTTCACTAAAGTACTATTTTGGACATACTCCATATTTTCACAGACCGCCTTCCCTGGTCCATTTTCATGGAACCGATTGACTCCTACAGGTGAATGGGTCAGTTAAAAAAAATAAAGCTTACACAATTACATTGAACACAAGACTTGGCTAGACTTGACTTGGCCAAGAGAATTGGCTAGACTGCATGAAAATAACATTGGGCTGGGGACACAGACTGGAAATGCGACATTTTTGACATTATGGAAACACTTTCAGAAAAAAGTGCAGCATTTCTTAAATAAAACCCATAACAATGTGCCATTTGGTGCAGATTTTCTTTACCCTTAGGCAAAGGTTCCACATTGTGGAAAAGCAGCTTTTTTTCTTGAAGATTTTGCTTGCTTTTTTATGGCTAAACCCAGGAATATCTATAAAAGGAATGGGAAATATAAAGGAGGATCCTATACTTCTTGCTTCTCAATCCATCCCTGGCTTTGACTCAAAAACTGCAGAAGAATCTGCAACAACCCCCCCCCCCCCCCCCCCAATTTTCTGAAATGTGGGGACTCAGCCTTAGGCTGAGAAATTTCAGAATTTCCGCTGCAGATTCTACAATGTATGAATGGGAATATTGAGAATATCATTCATTTTGTAGGTAGTGTAAAATTCAGTTTTTTTTTCCACAACGCTTCCACTGCGAACAAAACGCTGCAACTTCACAACATGGGCCCCCGGCTTTAAGCAGCTTACGTTGTTTTTTGAGCCAAAGCCAGGAGTGGATTGAGTAGAAGGGAGAAGTATAAGAACTTCCTATTTATTCTCCATTCCTTTTGTATTCACATCTGGGTTTAGCTCAAAACCGCAGCAAAATCTGCAAGAAAAAAAGTTTTTGGAAGGGGAATGAGACTCCTAACTTATTTAAGGATTTCAATTCAACACAATATGATTATATGCTAACAAAAGGTTTGAAAAACGAATAGAATATATCACGTTTGATAACTTGTCACAAAACTGTTGTGTTTACAAAAGTAGCATTACTTATGATATACACATACACAGCTCTAGTATGGGATCATCTGTATGATCAGTGACTACAGCTTAGGTTCAACCCATCTCTTTTCTTAAACTCCAAATGATAGTCCCTCCCTAATTCATGCTTTAAGCTACAGCTCTGCTTGTTAAGGTGAACTGTTGTGTATAGGTACAAACCCACCATATGTTTATCAGTGAGAAGGTTATGTCCAGCAGTAGTTAATACTGGTGCTTTGCAGCACTGGAGCCCTAGGTTCGAATCCAACCAAGGAAAACATCTGCTAATAGTCTCGCTTTGGTTGCGTGGGTTTCTTCTACTATATTATTTCTTCTACTAACAGTGAATGTATATGTAGACAATGCCTGTAAAGCACTGCAGAATATATTGATGTCAGCAAAAAAAAAAAAAAAAAGCAAGGAAAAAAAAAAAAAAAGGAAAAATAGGTAAGCAAAGCAAAAATCAGTTAATAAAATATAGAAAAGATATTAAAATAAACTGAAAGGAGATAAATCAATGGTGATAAAACATATTATCATGTAACTGCTATAGATATGGGGGCAAATGAAGCTCAATTGGATTAGCCATTTTAATTATTTTAATGTGGTCGTAGATATGACTGAATCAGTATTATTATGAGCCTATAATAGTTAAGCAGGCCAACTAGATAAGTGACTGTTTTACACAGGGTACATATATCTCTTGTGGATATCTACCAATGTAGGAAATATCTTCTACTATTCACCACTATTTTAAGATCATGCCTTACTGCAGTTTGTTTGCTATCCGTTTTTTTAAATAGAACCATATTTCATATTTTATAATATGATTGGAATTGTCCCATATTGTTTCTTTCTATACTTCAGGGGTTTAAGAATGTTGCTGCTTTTATCTGAAGTGTTCTCAAATAAAAGCAGTATTGCTCCATCAACACCCTATAAAGGCTGTTATCCATCCTAAAGTCTATGTCTGCAAAATGTAAAGTGCTATTGTAAGCAGTAAAAACCATCACCACAATATCTTGGCATTGAGGAAATGACAGTGAAACAGAACAAATGGCAGCTTTATGGTCAGCAGAGTCTTGTGCTATTAAATGTTGTGCTATACCTGTCATTTTTGCAGCTACATCATTAAACTGCCAGTTGTTTTAGCAGTCAAATGATAAGATAAAGTTACTGAGTTATATTACCTATCAAAATCAAACACAAGGGATTGTTTGCACATAGTTTTTGTTTCTCGCACTATAGAAATGGAATATGCTTGCTTTCACTGGCATTATAGTGGTAGGTTACCATTCTTATTAAGACATATCTGCCAAATAGAGATCCCACATCTCCATTATTATGAGCCTGGAAGAATCCATCCCAAATATGACAGGTATGTCAGTAACATCTGTGACCTGCACCATTTGGTATCCATTAACTGATACAATTATGAAAAATGAATAAAGAAAATTCAGACACCACATGTATCTATACTGAAAAGGAACATCAATTGATCTAATTTACTTTCATACTTATGATAGTAATCTGCTTATTATATAATTTTTTGCACCAATGTTTTCCATTTACTGATGTCCATTATATATTGGGATAACTTTCTATACTGTGATATCACAGAAGACAAAAATGGAATTGAAAACCCATTGAAATAGTCACAGTTAAAAGTGTCAAGTTAAACCTTTGCCTAATCTGTACATTACATTGTCCAAGTTGACTTGATTTGTCTTAATTCTCTTTTGTGTGCCTAAGATATGAACTCAGTTCAACAGATGGTCATAACCTTATATAGCAGCGCAATAGCAAAAAGTTTTTGCCAGGAGGTTGGGACAGCAGTGTTTAGTAGAGATGAGCGAACAGTGTTCTATCGAACACATGTTCGATCGGATATCAGGGTGTTCGCCATGTTCGAATCGAATCGAACACCACGTGGTAAAGTGCGCCAAAATTCGATTCCCCTCCCACCTTCCCTGGCGCCTTTTTTGCACCAATAACAGCGCAGGGGAGGTGGGACAGGAACTACGACACCGGGGGCATTGAAAAAAATTGGAAAAAGTCATTGGCTGCCGAAATCAGGTGACCTCCATTTTAGACGAATAGTGGATTTCAAATCCGGGTCATATGAGAATGTGAACTTTGTGACTATGAGACAGGGATAGCTGTACAGGCAGGGATAGCTAGGGATAACCTTTATTTAGGGGGGAATGTTATTAAAAATAACTTTTTGGGGCTCTATCGGGTGTGTAATTGTGATTTTTGTGAGATAAACTTTTTCCCATAGGGATGCATTGGCCAGCGCTGATTGGCCGAATTCCGTACTCTGGCCAATCAGTGCTGGCCAATGCATTCTATTAGCTTGATGAAGCAGAGTGTGCACAAGGGTTCAAGCGCACGCTCGGCTCTGATGTAGCAGAGCCGAGGCTGCACAAGGGTTCAAGCGCACCCTCGGCTCTGATGTAGGAGAGCCGAGGGTGCACTTGAACCCTTGTGCACCCTCAGCTCTGCTACATCAGAGCCGAGGGTGCGCTTGAACCCTTGTGCACACTCTGCTTCATCAAGCTAATAGAATGCATTGGCCAGCGCTGATTGGCCAATGTATTCTATTAGCCTGATGAAGTAGAGCTGAATGTGTGTGCTAAGCACACACATTCAGCTCTACTTCATCGGGCTAATAGAATGCATTGGCCAGCGCTGATTGGCCAGAGTACGGAACTCGACCAATCAGCGCTGGCTCTGCTGGAGGAGGCGGAGTCTAAGATCGCTCCACACCAGTCTCCATTCAGGTCCGACCTTAGACTCCGCCTCCTCCGGCAGAGCCAGCGCTGATTGGCCGAAGGCTGGCCAATGCATTCCTATGCGAATGCAGACTTAGCAGTGCTGAGTCAGTTTTGCTCAACTACACATCTGATGCACACTCGGCACTGCTACATCAGATGTAGCAATCTGATGTAGCAGAGCCGAGGGTGCACTAGAACCCCTGTGCAAACTCAGTTCACGCTAATAGAATGCATTGGCCAGCGCTGATTGGCCAATGCATTCTATTAGCCCGATGAAGTAGAGCTGAATGTGTGTGCTAAGCACACACATTCAGCACTGCTTCATCACGCCAATACAATGCATTAGCCAGTGCTGATTGGCCAGAGTACGGAATTCGGCCAATCAGCGCTGGCTCTGCTGGAGGAGGCGGAGTCTAAGGTCGGACCTGAATGGAGACTGGTGTGGAGCGATCTTAGACTCCGCCTCCTCCAGCAGAGCCAGCGCTGATTGGCCGAATTCCGTACTCTGGCCAATCAGCGCTGGCCAATGCATTCTATTAGCCCGATGAAGTAGAGCTGAATGTGTGTGCTAAGCACACACATTCAGCACTGCTTCATCACGCCAATACAATGCATTAGCCAGTGCTGATTGGCCAGAGTACGGAATTCGGCCAATCAGCGCTGGCTCTGCTGGAGGAGGCGGAGTCTAAGATCGCTCCATTCAGGTCCGACCTTAGACTCCGCCTCCTCCGGCAGAGCCAGCGCTGATTGGCCGAAGGCTGGCCAATGCATTCCTATGCGAATGCAGACTTAGCAGTGCTGAGTCAGTTTTGCTCAACTACACATCTGATGCACACTCGGCACTGCTACATCAGATGTAGCAATCTGATGTAGCAGAGCCGAGGGTGCACTAGAACCCCTGTGCAAACTCAGTTCACGCTAATAGAATGCATTGGCCAGCGCTGATTGGCCAATGCATTCTATTAGCCCGATGAAGTAGAGCTGAATGTGTGTGCTAAGCACACTCATTCAGCACTGCTTCATCACGCCAATACAATGCATTAGCCAGTGCTGATTGGCCAGAGTACGGAATTCGGCCAATCAGCGCTGGCTCTGCTGGAGGAGGCGGAGTCTAAGGTCGGACCTGAATGGAGACTGGTGTGGAGCGATCTTAGACTCCGCCTCCTCCAGCAGAGCCAGCGCTGATTGGTCGAGTTCCGTACTCTGGCCAATCAGCGCTGGCCAATGCATTCTATTAGCCCGATGAAGTAGAGCTGAATGTGTGTGCTTAGCACACACATTCAGCTCTACTTCATCAGGCTAATAGAATACATTGGCCAATCAGCGCTGGCCAATGCATTCTATTAGCTTGATGAAGCAGAGTGTGCACAAGGGTTCAAGCGCACCCTCGGCTCTGATGTAGCAGAGCTGAGGGTGCACAAGGGTTCAAGCGCACCCTCGGCTCTCCTACATCAGAGCCGAGGGTGCGCTTGAACCCTTGTGCAGCCTCAGCTCTGCTACATCAGAGCCGAGGGTGCGCTTGAACCCTTGTGCACACTCTGCTTCATCAAGCTAATAGAATGCATTGGCCAGCGCTGATTGGCCAGAGTACGGAATTCGGCCAATCAGCGCTGGCTCTGCTGGAGGAGGCGGAGTCTAAGATCGCTCCACACCAGTCTCCATTCAGGTCCGACCTTAGACTCCGCCTCCTCCAGCAGAGCCAGCGCTGATTGGCCGAATTCCGTACTCTGGCCAATCAGCACTGGCTAATGCATTGTATTGGCGTGATGAAGCAGTGCTGAATGTGTGTGCTTAGCACACACATTCAGCTCTACTTCATCGGGCTAATAGAATGCATTGGCCAATCAGCGCTGGCCAATGCATTCTATTAGCGTGAACTGAGTTTGCACAGGGGTTCTAGTGCACCCTCGGCTCTGCTACATCAGATTGCTACATCTGATGTAGCAGTGCCGAGTGTGCATCAGATGTGTAGTTGAGCAAAACTGACTCAGCACTGCTAAGTCTGCATTCGCATAGGAATGCATTGGCCAGCCTTCGGCCAATCAGCGCTGGCTCTGCCGGAGGAGGCGGAGTCTAAGGTCGGACCTGAATGGAGACTGGTGTGGAGCGATCTTAGACTCCGCCTCCTCCAGCAGAGCCAGCGCTGATTGGCCGAATTCCGTACTCTGGCCAATCAGCACTGGCTAATGCATTGTATTGGCGTGATGAAGCAGTGCTGAATGAGTGTGCTTAGCACACACATTCAGCTCTACTTCATCGGGCTAATAGAATGCATTGGCCAATCAGCGCTGGCCAATGCATTCTATTAGCGTGAACTGAGTTTGCACAGGGGTTCTAGTGCACCCTCGGCTCTGCTACATCAGATTGCTACATCTGATGTAGCAGTGCCGAGTGTGCATCAGATGTGTAGTTGAGCAAAACTGACTCAGCACTGCTAAGTCTGCATTCGCATAGGAATGCATTGGCCAGCCTTCGGCCAATCAGCGCTGGCTCTGCCGGAGGAGGCGGAGTCTAAGGTCGGACCTGAATGGAGACTGGTGTGGAGCGATCTTAGACTCCGCCTCCTCCAGCAGAGCCAGCGCTGATTGGCCGAATTCCGTACTCTGGCCAATCAGCACTGGCTAATGCATTGTATTGGCGTGATGAAGCAGTGCTGAATGAGTGTGCTTAGCACACACATTCAGCTCTACTTCATCGGGCTAATAGAATGCATTGGCCAATCAGCGCTGGCCAATGCATTCTATTAGCGTGAACTGAGTTTGCACAGGGGTTCTAGTGCACCCTCGGCTCTGCTACATCAGATTGCTACATCTGATGTAGCAGTGCCGAGTGTGCATCAGATGTGTAGTTGAGCAAAACTGACTCAGCACTGCTAAGTCTGCATTCGCATAGGAATGCATTGGCCAGCCTTCGGCCAATCAGCGCTGGCTCTGCCGGAGGAGGCGGAGTCTAAGGTCGGACCTGAATGGAGACTGGTGTGGAGCGATCTTAGACTCCGCCTCCTCCAGCAGAGCCAGCGCTGATTGGCCGAATTCCGTACTCTGGCCAATCAGCACTGGCCAATGCATTTCTATGGGGAAAAGTTAGCTTGCGAAAATCGCAAACTGACAGGGATTTCCATGAAATAAAGTGACTTTTATGCCCCCAGACATGCTTCCCCTGCTGTCCCAGTGTCATTCCAGGGTGTTGGTATCATTTCCTGGGGTGTCATAGTGGACTTGGTGACCCTCCAGACACGAATTTGGGTTTCCCTCTTAACGAGTTTATGTTCCCCATAGACTATAATGGGGTTCGAAACCCATTCGAACACTCGAACAGTGAGCGGCTGTTCGAATCGAATTTCGAACCTCGAACATTTTAGTGTTCGCTCATCTCTAGTGTTTAGTAATGTTACACTCAGTTAACTCCTCGGCCTATACTGTTCTATACAGTTGAACTAAGGACATTGCTAAATAATATCTCTGCAGTATCTTTTTATGTATTTAAAGCAGAGCCTTTGATAGCAGAATCTTTGAGTATACAGGCAATGCCTATGGCATGAAATGCAGTTACATTTGCATAGCACATCTACTGTATATTAAACTTACATTTCCCAGAGTGATGTGTGCCTGGTGGATACAGTCTGGATAATATAAACTTGTTTATTAAACCCTAAAGTAAAAATAAACTTTACAGCAATGAATAAAAACACTGTATGGAATTAATCAGATATCAGAAGTATCAGTAATGTATCCGCATAACCTTCAATTAATTCAATATGCAAAGAAAATAAAATATAAAATCTCAGTTCTCCAGACACATGTTATCTCCAGTAAATGGTTTACAATATACTATAAACATCAATTACAATGTCTTGGTTTCCATTGGGATGTGCAAAAACCTATTTAGTGAGCTGTTTTCTTAATGCCTGATACAGCAGATACTAAAAGAAAGGCAACCCATTCCTTTTATGTTCAAACAGTAGATAGAAATATTCCTAGTTAGCTGGTGGCAGAAATTCCTTAATGGTCACTAATATTTCAGACAACTTAGTTTCATTTAATGGAAAATACAAGGTACACCACAGTGTAATGTACTTTATTTTATAATGTTGCTGTTTTCTGTTTGATAAGAAAAAATCAAAAGTTCCTGCCATAGGTGTCTCCTATCTAGCTACTGTAATTTGATGTTCACACCATGTTACTAAGGAAGTCCTGTACTTAGTTACTGCAGGCTTATGCTAGGATCACACTTGTTTTCGGGTATCCATTCTTTAGGTCCGCTTGGGGGAACCAAAAATATGGAAACCCAAACCCAATAAAAAGCAATTACCTGTGGAAACCTATGAGCCCCACAGACTATGATGGGGTCCGCTTGGTTTACGCCCAGTTTCCACTCGAAAAATCATTGCAGGACTTTTCTCTCTGCACAGATTTGGGATGAAAACTCCAAACCGAATCCAGTTGCAGGTGTGAACCTGGTCTAAAAAGGATTTACTGTGAGTGAAGGGAGGAGGCACTGGTATCTTCACGCAGTGTATGAAGAGGGGAGGGGCTGTTTTTCTCACTGCCTCCAAACATCTGCAAACTGCTTTTTCTGAGAGAATTATACAATATTTCACAGCAAATAATATAAGAAGTCTACCATACACTTGGATTAAACACAAAATGTTTTCGGCCATAATGGAGCTATTAGCAGCAGAAAATGTACAAAGTCGTATACAGCCATAGAAAGGACTGCCTAGCAAGAACTTTTCATGAAAACCAACATACTATTTAAAAGAATGACTGTCATTTGTTATTCCAAAAAAAGCTAAATAAAGCATATTCATTTTACCTGCAGATTCCAAAAACATATTGGTTACTAAAGTGTGATAAATAAAACAGATCACATGGTGTAGAAAAAGTATATGGAGTTTTATTTTAATCTGTTGTCCTTTTTTATCTGTTAATATTTACTTAGTAGCTTAGTGCATCTCCTGGAGGAACATGATGTACATAATGTAGCACAATAAGGCGTTTGGCTGAGGACGGAAGTACCTTTATATTCCAGGAGATTACACGCATGGCAAGGAAAGTTGAAAACACAGAAAACAGTAAACATTTGAACATAACACAGGCCAGGGGGCATAGCTATCCCTAGTGACCGCAGGGAAAAGGACAAATGGGCTTCGCTTATCTCTACCACATGAAAGGCACAATACTAAAGAGAGAAAGATCACTGGTGTAACTTACAGTAGTGAGCCCATGGATATAATTGCAGGTGCCCAGGGAGTGGGGAAAAAGAGCCCTACTGGTATAACATTTTGGACTAAGTATTTAGCAGGTCAGGGGTATACCCAGCAAAATAAGAGAAGTGTGGCATGCCTAGATCAGTAGGTCTGAGAAAACAGTATATACTGGAGATTGGGAATCCCAAGGCCAATGGGAGGTACCTCACATTAAGAAAAGATCTGAAAAAGCTTGGGAGAAAAGTGGGCATAGTTTCAGACTGAACATCTTGGGAAGGTCTTGGCATTGTAATATAGGCCTCATCAAGGCGCATGTAGGCTGAAATCAATACGGACTGGAGACTCTGATGGTCCATGGCAAGCTGAAGCCTCATGAAGGACTGCAGCAGTTGTCAAGTCTCGTCAGTCAAGACCAATCAAATCACTCACATAGTTGATGAAGCATCTTGAAGATCTGGTGGGGCTTCCAGCTGACCTCTTTGAGAAAGTGACAATAATGGAGGAAATGCCTTATTATCTTGTCCAATTCCTCAGTGGTCTTGGGGTTCGTCTGGTCCATGGGCTTCATGGATATCACTTAGGATAGGTCACCAATATTAGATCTGCAGAGGTCTGACACCTGAGACCACCACAGATCTCTAGTGTCAAGGCGCTTTGGTTCTCACCGTGCTGCTTGCTATACAAACTTTAGCGGTGAGTGTAGGTACTGCAGCATTCTTCCAATGAAGTCTATAGGACCACGTTGAAGTATGTATAATCCGCGGTCCAATTTATACAGCAAGTGAGCAGTTCAGTGAGAGTCACACTGCCTCGGTATGATATATATTTGTGGGTCCCAGGTGTCAGACCCTCACAGACCATCACTTATGGAAAGTGGATAACCTATTTAACTTTTAAAAATTTTGATGTAAAAGTACATGTATCCTTGCAGTAATTCTGAAACTTTGCATGCTTATATTTCTGGTGTGATCAGCTATAAGATAAATACCTCTTTTTTTTTTTTACTACAATATTAGATTTTAATATAACACATTTGAATATATTACAATTACACAACCATTGCGTCATCTTTAAATTCTACTGTAACCAGATATGTGAATTAGAAAATTCAGCAGTGCATGACCCATCCCAAGGCTTTCCTTCATGAATAACATCTTTCATAGGCAGTAGGGATGGTTTACATGATCACAGTACAGGATACATTCAATTAGAATAGTATATGTCCACATTAACAGTCTATTGCATTTACATTTTTTACTTAAGGGCATTGTTCGTTGCAGAGCAACTTGACACCAATTTTCAAAGCAATGTGTATTCCTTCAGCAGCAGTGGATTTGAAGCAATGACATGAGCTATTGTTCACTAAAATATGTGGCGTGTCGAGATGTCCCCTTGATGTTTATCAAGTTCAACATTTATTTAAATAGCCTTTCTAAAAGCTAGTTAGTAAAATAAATACTAGCCTCTATGCAGTTGCTGTGTGCCGTGTATAATACAATGTTATGCCAAAGGAAGACCAGAATGACTGTCTAGCTTTTCCTAAATGAATGTTAAAAAGCCATTTAGGGCATATGACTTGGCTAAGTATATGGGAAAATATGGTCTGAATTACTGGAATTATTTTCCATTGCCTAAACCCTCTGAGAACGTCATAGTTCTCCACATTATATTACCATATTAGTACATTCATCTATTGGTAATTCATTGGCCATTGCTGTTATATTCTTCCTTTTTATTTCTAAAGGGAGTTAAGTTAAAACCCCCACAGCTTCTATGGGTGAGATATTATATATATATATATATATATATATATATATATATATATATATATATATATATATATAATGTAGTGCCACATACAGTAGCAGAGATGCAAAGGTAAGTAAGCCCGGTCTCTGGCCTACTTGTAACTTTAGCTATGCACCTATAGTATAAGTTATTCTTTTGACATTAATAAGAACTCTTCCTCTCTTAATACAGTATTTAACATTACAGAAGTTGTATTCAATACAATTGTATGTATATGTATACTAGCTAAAAATGTAAAGAAAGTACAGTATGTTTGAAAATCTGTGGGAATCAAGTGTGTAATATATGGATTTAATTAGAGATTGTCTATAATAGTAAATTAAGATGTAAAAATTAATAAAGAACTTTGGATGGAAAAATGTATGAATAATTCATCTGTGGAATATTTATAGTTTCACACCACTAATTGAAACATTTATTCAGTATGAAAATTTCATTTGAATATAAATAAGATGAGGTCCCGTATATCTTTATGTCAAAGACTGTTACCACAAAATCATAAAACCATAACTATAAAGCACACAAATTATTGTTCAGTCTTTTATTTTCTCAATTACAATAAAGTTAGAACTTATATTGCTATCTACTATTGTCAAAAGTTCTTGAGGCTAAAAGCTTTTCTCCCTAATTAGAATTCTTGTTTCTGCGTTCCATATTAAAGTATAACTAAACTTTTATTTATTTTTTCATGAATCCATAGTACATTTGAAGAGAACAAACTTTATGTATACTTTACTAAAGAAAAGTGCCTGTTTCTTCACTTATTTGCCTCCTTCTGCCACTGATTAAAATATAGAAGTCTACAGAGAGGAGGAGGAAGCAAACTCCCTTAAAGCAGAGGGTGTCCATTTATCACTGTAGACAGCCTTATATGTTATCTCACTCCTTCCCTTCTCCATAGATTTTATTGTGAGATTATCTACAGACCAAAATTAGTCAGATAGAAACTATATTGCAAAGTTTGTTCCCTTCACCACCAATTTTGATTTATGAAATTGATTTATAAAATTTTGATTTATAAAAATAAAATAAAAAAGTGTCTTTATGGCCGTCTCAGTTCAGTGATTTCTGTAGGATGCCAGGAACCCATGTGACATGTCATGCCATATTTCCTACCCACTGGCTAACATGGTACAAAAGCAAACATTTTCCATATACGTTACAGATTATACTTCAACAGTCACCTAAAGCTGCTATATTAGCTCAAGCTCATACCCCACCAACTAGGTTTTCAAATCAGTTTGGAAAAAGACCTTCAGCTTACTTTCATTGAAGATCAATGGATGGCTACATTTAAAATTGTTAACAATATGCTACATTGAGTAGTAACACTTAGGGTGCATTCACACTGAGTAACGTGCCGCGTGACCTGGCACGTATACGCTGTGTGAGATTTTGAGCACCGTATACGCTCCCATTGATTTCAATGGGAGTTAGTCTCGTATACAACACGTTATTTTGCGGCCGTGATTTTGCGGCCGCAAAATAACGCAGCGTACACGATCCAGGCTCCCATTGAAATCAATGGGAGTGTATACGACGCTCAAAATCTCACACGGCGTATACGTGCCAGGTCACGCAGCACGTTACTCCGTGTGAATGCACCCTTAGAAATATCTAGAAAATTCACAGACAAGTCCTTAAAACTAAAACTTAGCCTTTATTTAAGCAATTTAAAACCTGATGTCATGCAATAAACTATTGTACAGATGGTATTATACTCTGAGAGGCTTATCAGCTATTTCCCCTACTGTCTCAGATGTATGATGAGGCATACATTTGCCAAGGGCATGCTTCTTCCCATATGATGGGTATGCCCTTTGATAATCACCTTTAGACACAAATCTACTCTATGCTACAATACTTAATATAGTGGGATACCCCTTTCCTTGGAGCCCTAGTTCCTTCTTTTGTCTATGGATATAGCTGATCTATCTGCTGAGGATCTTTGTATCATGTTCCATACTTTGACTGTAATGAGAATCTGTATAACTTAAAATTGAAAGAGTATACATATTCCTACATTACCTGAAATATTTCATTCTCTTCACAATGACTGTATTTTGAAAGACCTTATTACCTGTTGCTTAGAAACTACAAGAACATTCGGTACATATTGGTGTAAATGGCTTTAATGGACTGGATACTCCTGTCGAATTAGCAGGCCAATATTGACATGTTTCTAACAAATGACTAGAACATATCTCAATTGATAATGATTCCACATCATGATAGATGAGACCTTATTATATTTCTTAATTTAAACTGACCTCTTCAGGCAGAAAAGGTTTTCAGTTTTTTGTTAGATTGTGCTCATTTTTATGTATTGGCTAGTATTTAATATGGGTTTATACTGCATGCTGAATCAGATCATGGTATATTATTCTGTACCTGTGACTTGTTTATGTATCATCTCCTGTTTTCACTCCTTACCCTTGTTCCTTCCCCTCCTCTCTTCCCCTATACCCTTTGTTTTTCCTTCGCATGCGAGATTATGTGGTGAAGATAACTTGATTATGATGGCGATGCTGTGAGATGCAATGATGACTTTTATGCTAATGTATTATTTCTGATTAAAACTTTGGTCCTTTGAAAAATGTAATAATAGAAGTTAGAAAAAAAAAAAAAAGAAATATGGAGTTTTCTATTGTCTTTACATAAAGGGAAAAGATCTTCCTTAACAACATTCAGGGCTATGCTTTTAAGCCCCTTGCACATGCCCGTGTGCTATCTGGGTTTTCCTCAGATACCACACTGACCCATTCATTTCTGTGGGCCAGGGTACATGACTGTGAATTACATGGTCCTGCGTGCGGGCCGACGGTCCGGGCCGCAAAATATGAAACAAGTCCTATTTCTATCCGATTGTGCGGCTGTACTTCTGTGGTTCCTATTCTGCGGAAGCATGGTCAGTGTATGGGCCGCATACAGATGACACCAGCATGGCTGTGTGCAACCCACCTAAAGCGGTCATATGGATCATAGGAACCAGTACAGTGAAGATGTTTAATGACATCTGTGAAGCATGGGATTTTTCAAAAAACAATCGGACCTTGATTGATGAAAAGAATCCAAGGAGTTTATTTCAGGAAGTCCAGTTTTAACAAAAAAAATAATTCTTCAGAAAATTTCCATAGTGTATACAACAAACACCTTGTACCTCAGGCTGCTGTAATCTCACAAGCTATTCACCATGTGAACTTCACCAACACACACATACCCAGCTTTCTGGGAATTGGAATCATTTTATACCTTAGACATTTCCCATAATCCTCTGCAGTTTTCCCTATAAAACCCTGGAGTTGCTGCAGACTTGCCTCTTATAAGATCAGGGCAGGCACACCCCAGTGCAACGCCACTACTGCAGGTAAATATGCAAAAAAACACTTTATAAATCCATGTTAATGTGAACAGTTCCTTAGTGTTAGTATATGGTTCCCAGAGGGTAAGACAAGAAATAGTAGGAAAATAGAGCATTAGGTGGCCAGCCTAATGAGGAAAGAAAGAAATAAGAAGCAGTAATAGAACATTCACACAGAGATATTACCAGACCTGGGGACTCCTGTACCACCACTAAGGTTACAAAGAAGAAATCACATGGAAACATAACAGAAAACAGTTTACCTCTTCACAACATCCATTACATTTTTTTCTAAACATGCTCTGTGATGTGAACAAAGGATAATTGGAAATGGAAATGAAGAGTGTGGATTGTAGATATTACCTATTGCGGAAAGTGCAATGCTCTGTTATATAGGGAGGAATCCAGCATTCATTTTACATTCTTTAAAATATTTTGAACAAAAAAAAATCAAAACCTTCAATAAATAGGATATTATATGATGATACTTTCCTTTTAAATAAAGTGGGATTGTTAATGTATTTCACTTAGTGTGACGATTATACAGGATAACGCGGAATATAGTGATGGTTCATTGTATGTACTGTAGTTATGTAAGTTGCGAACATCTATTATGAGTTTATCCTATTTTTTGTCATTTCTGTTTAACAGTTGAAAAAATCCAAAATCAGTGGGAGGAAGTACATTGCCGCCTCCATAATAGAAGACAGCAGCTTCAGGAAATGCTGAAGGATTCCACCCAGTGGCATGATGCCCGACATGAGGCCGACCAGGTCCTGGAGAAGGCAAAAGCACATATTGACTCGTGGAAGGAGATATCATATACAGTTGAATCACTGAAAAAACAAAATTCAGATCTAAAGGTCTGTACTGAGAAATCTTTTATGTCTTCACAGCTTTCTGCAACTTTACATATGTCAAGTGACACAACCGTGATGTCTGAGAATGCTTATGACAAACGGATTTCACATACACAATTGTAATCGAAATACAAAAATGAGATAAACATTTGTGACTATAGGTTTTATACGTAATGATTATTAGGCAAATATTAGATGTATTGCAAACATATATATGTTACTTATTTTCAATAGGTGCATAGCGGACATACACTATCTGTGGTCACAAAGCCTTCTTGTGTGGCCAGTAGGGTTGAGAGATCGTGTTCGGAAAAGATCGGATTCCGATCGGCGATCGAGAAAATTTCACGATCGCCATCAGAATTCCGAACATGATCTTTTTATGTGGGATCGAGATCGGTGATCTTTTCCCACAATGCTTTGCTTAGCCTTCACACTGAGTATACACTGTATACTCAGTGTGAAGGCTCCGCTGCAGTTCCATAGGAATGAATGGAAGCAGCCGGCACACAGCCTTAATCCCCTGTGCGCCGGCTGGCTCAATTCATTCGAATGGGAGGCTAAACTAAACATCTCTAGCAGCTACATACCTCTAGAGATGGCTGCTCTGGTGCCCCCCTTCTTCTTGCCTTGCTGCCCCGCCTCCCAGGTTTGTGTTTAAAGTGCTAGGTAGGTGGGGCTTGTGACTTAGGAGAGTGTGGGCGGGTACAGGGCGGGGAGACGTGACGTCTCCCCTCCCAGTACCCGCCCACACTCTCCTAACCCGCCCACACTCTCCTAACCTGGCAGGGAGGGGGCAGCGAAGGGAGAAGAGCAGCGTGCAGCGGCAGCGAGGCAAAGAATGAAGGCACCGGGCACCGGACCAGCCATCTCTGGAGGTAAGTGGACAGCAGGGGGGACTAAGTAGCCAGAGGATTAAAAAAAAATCCTCTGGCTACTTAGTGATTCACTACACAGTGTGGATTCTAACAATTGTTAGATTCTATGCTGTATAGTGAATAGGATTGCTTTTAAAATCCAATTTCCGATTAATAAAAAAAATCCCATTGACTTGCATTGGGATCGAGATCGAGTTCGAATGAAAAATGATCGGAAATCGGATGTTAAAATCGATCCTGAAAAGTCAAGATCGGCTCAACCCTAGTGGCCAGTAACAGCAGGAAGAGTTACAATGTGCAATGTATATTATTGTGCTATTGCTAGTTATGGAATCAGCAAAGAGAAGAGACTGTTGGTGTTGGTGGAGTAATATGGTTTTTTTGCAATTTCCAATGGTGGCCAACGCCCCTTTCTCCCCTCCTCACAACAAGCTATCTGAGGGATATCAGTAAGGCTGTAATATTACATGAACGCAGGAAGGGGTAGGATATACTTTGTTGTAGAGAGGAGTGGTAGAGTGCCTATCACTCCTGAAACTGAACATTGGAAAGTTCTGCATAAAAATATTATCCTCTGCAAACAAGGGAATGTAGTGCCATAGTGCAATGAAACCTCTCCAAAAGACTAAGCGTAGAATGCTTTGTTATAAATTCAACCCTATTTTGTCATTGGAAATCTGACATGCAATGAGATTTCTCTGCATTATTTATTCTGTATGTTTTCTTCCAAGTACCGTATAATAAGGGGTATGACACATTCCATTTTAAAACGAAAAAAATAAAAAAAAAAATAAAAAAAAAAACAGCATCTCTTTAGTTGCAGATTCTGCTGTGCTTGTTCTTCTGTCTGCGTGTTATTCCATTTGGGCAATTTACTGATGATGAGCCTCCGCAGTGCTTACATGGTATATTTTTTAATTATGACCCTAATTACCATAATTTGTCCTCCTTAAACCTGTTACTGTAAGTTAATCTCCATTGGGGAAGAGATAGACATTAGAATAAATGCACTCTATGAGGATAGTGATACATTTCCTCCATTAGCAAGCAAGCAATTAAAAAATAAGAATAAGACACACAATATTCTATAGCCCACGTGTGAGCCATTGCTGTCAATAGTCAGGTGTATTGGTATATAATTCTTACAATAACATCAATGTGGGTTTTCATTTCTAACCACGTGTGCCTTGACATGTTTTTTATCCGTGTATTTCCAGCTTTGTAATATTAATAAACTAGGAATGTGACATTTAGGCCTCCTGCTTTATGGCAAGTTGTAAATACTTGATATACAGGCACTGAAGGCAAATGAAATACTTTGCAACTACTAGGTATATTACATGGATATGTTTATAGGCTATTTATATGCTGTTGTAGCACCATGTAATGACATAGGGCACATGCCTACTTTTTGTAATTAAGGAAAAATAATGTACTTTTTGCACTGGTTCATCTGTGGGTATTGCACAATCTTTATGGTAGGGAGATGGGCTGGATGCAAACACAGGTGTTAAGGGTGCACTGAATAGCTCCTCTTCATACATATCTAAAGATCTTTTTCTTCACAGTAGGATTGCACTTTAAGGCCGGGGCCCTATGGGACCGAAACGCTGTGGGGAAAATTGTGGCGTTTTACAGTTAAGGCAAAGTGGATGGGATTCTAGCAATTCCCACGCCCACTTTGCGGTAAAAACTGTGGTGTGGACACATCGTGATTTCCAAAACCGGTGCGGGTTTTGGAAATCGCAGCATGTCAATTATACCTATGGAAACGCTGGCGTTTGGAGTTGTAACAGAAAGAATGCAGAGGAAAACTCAGCAAACTTTCTGTCTAAAGCGCTGCGGGAAGAACCGCTATGTATTGCCGCTGTGTTTTTTCCCACATTTTTCCCATTTTTTTTGGTGTGGGACATCCCGTGGAGCCTTAGCCTTAAGCAAAAAAAGAGTATATTCGCTACAGCCTCTAAAAGAGCAGATAAGTGGTTTAGTAGTGATCTTGCAGGTAGTAGACTCCCTTTAAGATTTTATATATTAAAGACCCTGCACTGATCAGCTGATTGAGGGGCAACATCAGTGGCGAAAATAAGTCAACTCAACATACCATGCAGGGGCCTGCAGTACTGCTGTCATTGTCTTCAATGGAAAAGAGCTGCAGTAGTATTCACGGCCACTGCACGGTGTATGGCTGCAGGCTGTGGTGAAGTCAACAGGGTTAAAATCCTAAAACGCCCTGTAAATAGAGATTAAATATTCCATCCATATGCGTTTTGTCTGAAGAAAGTGCTTTGTATCTTTCTCATATTTCTAGAAAACTTCACCACGGCCATAGTACTACATCTTCACAATGTCAAGTGTAATGTTACTTAATGCAAGTTGCATGTCGCTATGTTTTTACAATCCTTGGTAGAATTGAATTTTTATACATCAGAGCACTCATATTACATGTTGCGCTGTGTTACAATGGACTGGAAGTATACAATATAATTATCTTTGTACACCCTTTTAAAGTTTACATTTTAACCCCTTAAGGACATAGCCTATTTTGAAACCTTCAGGACGCAGCTATATTTTGCACAGCCAGGAGCCATACCTTTTACATTTTTCTGTTAACATACAGTAGTTATTTGAGGGATTGTATTTTGCAGTTGTATTTGTAGGGGAGAATGAATAAGTAACATGTTGAACATAATTTATCACAGTCGACATGTTGACTGTGGTTATCCTAGGGTGTAACACTAAGTTTTTTCCGGGTCGAAACGAGTTTGTTGTAAACAGCTTAAATTGGTTTAAAACATGGTGTATGACACTGTCAGGGTTCCTAGGAACCTATCTATCCAATTTCATCTTCTCCAAAGCAAACACAGCCAAAGTTATGTCAAAGTGAAAGAAACATGTATGTCTATGGAAAAACGGATGTTAAGCAGTGGATACAAACTCCTAGTTTAACCATACACTGCACAGCTACTCCCTTTTATGTATTCTAACATTTAAACTAGAGAATGGCGAACCTCCCAAGATTTGTTTAGTTTTGAGTTCTGGTGGCGCAGGTCCCTGGCTTGTTTTGGCTTGAACAAGTTCAGTACGAACCAGAAGTGAAATTATTATACTCACCTTCCCTCACCTCTTTTGGGCCGCCTCACGGCATCTGGTGCTTTCCTGGTGACGTCTTACCCTTAGGGTCAGTGCTGACGTTTGTGATTGGACCCCATCGGTTACATGTGCACAGCAAGCGTTACGACTAGAGATGAGCGAACACTGTTCGGAACAGCCATTCCGAACAGCACGCTCACAGCACACTCCCATAGAAATGAATGGAAGCGGCCAGCACGCACGGGGTTAAGCGGCCGGCTGCCGGCAAAGTCTGCGTGCCAGGTGCTTCCATTCATTTCTATGGGAGCGTGCTGTTCGGATCGGCTGATCCGAACAGTGTTCGCTCATCTCTAGTTACGACATCATGACTTGAGGTCCAAAAGAAGTGAAGGAAGATGAATATGAAACTTTTTTTCTTTTATTTCACCTTCCTTAGGCCTCTACCTGAAGAGACCCCAGAGTATAATAAATTACCGCAGTGCATGTTGCAGTGGGCATTTTAGTTCATCTGAGATGAATCCCCAATTGTTTGGTTTTATTAAAAAGTGAACAATTTAGAATATTCAGGATGAACCTGGCTCGGAACAAATCATTTCTTCCATCTCTATTTAATATGCTCCAAAACTTTACTGATTTTTTTTTTTTCCGAGAAAAGCTGCTTGAGGGTTTTTTCTTAGATACACACATTGGTTATATTGAGAGAAGCAATGGTTTTATAGAAAAATGAGCCTGTTTTGATGACTTTTAAGTGCTACAGGCTTGTTATTTGGGAGACAAAGAAGAAACGGCTTTCCAAAACAAAAAGCCCTCAAAAATTATCCATTAATGGAAGCAAATTTGAATTCAAAATAGCATTGGCATTGAAAGATGCAATGACACAGGGATTTTTTTGACATGAGGAACTTCTCCAATATAACTTTAATTTTTATTTTATGGCAACACTGTAGCACCAACACTATAGAATACTGAGATGTGATGGACCAGGCCGCAGGACATGTCTGGTTGAGTAGTGGCAGTGGTGGTAGATGTGGCAACATATGTGGCAGTACAGCATGGAATAATGTGATGGACCGGCCGAAAAAGATGATGTCCAGTTGTTTAGGAGTAGCAGGGAGCATGAGCAGTACAGTTAATGGAACGTGATACTGGGAGACAATGGCAGCCCTATTCAGAAGCCACAGTCGAGATGTAACAATCACCTTTAACCAACTGAGATTTTTCACACTATCAGACTGTGTCACACTGATTATTAGGTGAGCCAATACACTTTCTTTAAAAAAAAGAGTGATTTTTCAGATTAGTGTTGGCAGACTTAGTGTTTTGCCATTAGAAAGGCAGTTTGTATGTATTTATTGGAAAAAAAAAAACTCTTCCTGAAAAAAGCCATTTAGAAAAGGTTTTTTTTCTTACTGACAGGACAGACTTCATCAGTAAAAACAATATGAGACACTCTGTGGACAATCACAGATGAAACTGCTCTACTGCAAAACAGACTTGGACAAAATTAGATTACTGGCAGTGAAAAAAGTCAACTGTCCATTGTCTATATTACTGCCGCAGTCTAGCTCACACAGCACAGATATTCTCCATCACTCCTATCTATGATTTCTGGAAGGTTCCCCTACTACACCCCTGTAATTGATTAAATTTGACTTAACTTTGTTCTACTTCCCCTACTCCTAGGGTTCTCTAGCCCTGTTGCACATTTTGCTGCTGTGTATTGTAGAAGAAAATGTACTAGTTGCTTTCGATCACGCAGTGAGGAATAACCCCTAGTTTCACCATTAAAACTCAACTTTTATTAATGTATTTTAAAAGTTCAGAACGGCATAATAAACTACCGTCCATATAAAGGGGATATTGAAACAACAGTAGAGTAGGGTAATATTCTAATGGCTGTATTAGATACTGTGTCAACCTACAGATGCAGCTCAGTCTTTTAGTCAATTCCCTTCAATACAATTCCCACCCTCCATGCATGAGACAGCAGGACTAGTACCAGAACCTAGGGGGCACTAAAATCTCCTCTATTGTCAATAAGAGATTAAGAACAATAAGCCCACCCTAATTCCAATGTTTGCTAGTACTTATGTTTGCTAGTATTTATCTAGCTAGGGAAGACCACAAGCATACATCTGGTAATTAGCAAGTTACACACAGCCAAAGTATCTATAGGGTTAAATTTCCCCCAATGCTTTAACCTACTCCACACACAAACACACGACTCAAATGGTATACATATAACTAGTAATGCAGCCTAACGGTCCGTTTCCCCGACCAAAGTCAGTTCATCAGAGGCTTTTTTATGCACATTGATAGTGCTAATGATATTTGTATAGCATTGAATTATAGCGTGTAGCCGCTTGTCGGCTGTGATGTATAGCCGCATTGGCGGCTGGTAATGCTTGTTACTTATACCAAACAAGCCCCACCCCTCTTGGTGACGTCAGAGTGGGCGTGCCCAATCAGATGACTCGCACCATACTATGTCACCTCTCCTATTGGTGCCCTGAGCTCCGGCTCAATGCCGCCACTCAAAATCACACCCAACAGGGTATAACAAAAACCCACCCCATATGGGGGCGTAAACTAACAACGCACAAGCGTCATAGTAACCCCAGATATAATATCGCGGACCACCTCAAACAAGGTACAAATCCACACAGATAACCAAAAGCACCCAGTCCATTACCAGAGTAGAACCAATGGTGGAAGAAAACAAATAAAATACACCAAAATAAGGTATATAGGTAGAATAAAACTAATATAGAAAGGGGACCATTATGTTTGCATACACATCTATCTGAACCAGATGAATACATACATAGGTAGGTATATAAAAGATAGAAATAAATACCAATTCCAAGCATGCCTAATCCATATAGGTAAGTATGCACATGATGAAAAACAAATGGATGACTATTAACCGGTTAAGGACCGCTGGCCGTAAATTTACGGCCAGCAGTCCTGGTCTCTAAGACCAGCCGATAGTAAATTTACGGCCGGTCTTCAGAGACTCACTAGGCAGGGGGTGGGGCGGGGGGAGGGCAGGGGTTAGGTGTTACTAACACCTAACCACCCCCTCAACAACGTTCAGTCGGACTCAGTTCCGACTGAACGTTTTAACCCTTTCGATCGTGCCATGAAACATCACGGCGCGATCGAAAGGGATCCGCCGCAGATTGAAGCTGATCGGCACCCCCCGCGGCGAGATCGGGGGGTGCCGATGTCAGTAGAAGGTAGTCTGGGGTCTGGCCAGTGACCCCAGACTACCGGAGCCCCACATACCTGGTGATCCTGCCAGGCGGTGGAGGAAGTGAGCGATGTGTCTCACTTCCTCTGCAGCTTACAGGACACGAGCAGGCTCATGTCCTGCTCGTGTCCTGCAAGCTACTATACAGAATCAGTTGATGCTTTCATCAAAGCATCAACTGATTCAAGTGTCCTAAATGGACACATGAAAAAGTAAAAAAAAAAAAAGTAAAAAAAAAATAAAGTGTATGAAAAAAGTAATAAAGTTATAAAGCCCAAAAATCCCTTTTTCTCTATACAAAATGAATTATATAAAAAAAGTACTAAAAATTAATAAAAACAATGCATATTTGGTATCGCCGCGTCCGTAACAACCTGTACAATAAAACTGAAATAATATTTAATGTATACGGTGTACATCTGAAAAAAAAAACGGAAAAAACCCGCCGGAAGTAATGATTTTTCACCATATCACCTTACAAAATATGCTATAAAAAGTGATCAAAAAATCATATGCACCCCACAATAGTACCAATAAAAAGCGCAGGTTGTCCCGCAAAAAATAAGCCCTCAACCAACACTGTCAACCGAAAAATAAAAATGTTACGCCTCTCAGAAGATGGCGATGCAAAAATCACTGATTTATGTCCCCAAATGTGTTTTTGTTCTGCAGAATTAGTATCGCATAAAAAAATACTATAAATGAGGTATCGCCATAACCGTACCGACCCGCAGAATAAAGGCTACATGTTACTTATACTGTACGCTGCATGGCGCAAAATTTAAAGGGTACAACTCAATGCCAGGATTGATTTTTTTTTTTTTTTTTTTTTTAAATCCAGCAAGAAAGAGTTAATAAAATGTATTCAGTATGTTGTAGGCACCCAAAAATGGTGTCATTACAAAATACATCACATCCCGCAAACAACAAGCCCTTATATGGCCGCGTCACCAAAAGAATAAAGAAAATATAGCATCTAGCAATGTGAAGACAAAATCACGCAAAATCGCCAAATCATTAGAATACAACTGGCGGCGTCAGGAAGGGAATATATAAGCGGTGTGAGCGAATATCAGTGGACACCCCAGATTTACAGCTTATGAGGGAACAGACACCAGAAGTGACCCCCAAAGTGACCCCCAGAGTGACTCCCCCAATCATAGGAGCTACTGGGACATAGTAGGGAATTTGGTGTCTGCAATGTTCTCCGCACCGCTTATATATTCCCTCTTCGCCATCCGCCGTGCAGTCACGTCTGGGATACTAATACTCACTACACCCCCTGATAAATTCTTTGAGGGGTGCAGTTTTCAAAATGGGGTCACTCCTTTGGGGAATCCACTTTTCTGGTACCTTACAGGCTCTACAAACATGACATCTGAATCTGTACTCCAAAAGCCTCATCGCGCTCCTTCCCTTCTGCGCCCTGCTGTGCGCCCAAACTGCAGTTTATGACACATGTTTGACACATGTATGACACTGGTGTACCCGGGATAACGGACGTAATGTCATATGTGGGAATAAACTGATATTAGGGCACAGCCGGACACAGAAGGGAAGAAGGGTTATTGGGTTTTTGGAGCCCAGACGGTTTGGTTTTTGGATGCCATGACACCTTTGCAGAGCTGAAACGCCAGTAAAGTGGAATCCCCTGATATGTGACCTTATTTTGGAAACTACACCCCTGAAGGATTTATCCAGGGGTACAGAGAGCATTTTTAGCCCCCAAGTTTTGCTATAACTTATTATCCATAAATGAATACGCAGATGATTGTGAGAACTGAAAATGACCATTTTTCCAGGAATCCGTCATTTCAGTGCGTAATATGTTGTGCCCGCCTTGTATCAGAGATGAACGCTCTGAAAGCTGTTGTGCCCGGGATACCCGCTTACCAGTTTTTGGAGTGTCTCTGCTGACATAAGTCGGGCACAACATATCGGGTACTGAAATGGCGAATCTCTGGAAATTTTTCATTTTTAACTTCTCATTATCAGTTGCGATTTCATTTCTGGAAACTAAATAAATGCAACACTCAAGGGTTAAAAATTCTCGCTACGCCATTTGATAAATCCCATCAGTGGGCTAGTGTCCAAAATAGGGTGACATGTCTGCAGATTCCACTTTATTGACAATTCAGGGGCTTTGCAAAAGTGACGTCCAAAAACCAAACTGTGCACCAAAAACCAAAATAGCGCTCCTTCCCTTCTGCGCCCTGCTGTGTGCCCAAACTACAGTTTATGCCACATGTATGACACTGGTGTACCCGGGATAACGGACGTAATGTCATATGTGGGTATAAACTGATATTAGGGCACATGTATGACACTGGTGTACCCGGGATAACGTACGTAATGTCATAAGTGGTTATAAACTGATATTAGGGCACAGACGGACACAGAAGGGTTATTGGGTTTTTTGGAGCACAGATGGTTTGGTTTTTGGATGCCATGACACTTTTGCAGAGACCCTAAACTTGCCCCTACAAAATGGGGTTTACAGTTACCTCCAGGTCTCTCCAATAGGAACATGGCCCCCAGAAAGTCCCTCTAAATCTGTACCCCAAAAGCTAAAAAGCGCAGTGCTCCTTCCCTTCTGAGCCCTGCTGTGTGCCCAAGCAGCAGTTTACACCCACATATATCATTTTTTGCCCCTCGGGATGGCCCCTTAATAGTTTTAGGAGTGCAGGTCTCTGACAACACAAAGTGGGTGCAACGTATTGGGCACCGAAATGGCATATTTCTTTCAAAATTTCAATTTTCATTTTGGACATTCATTTTTTGGAAGCATTTTAGGCACAAAATGATAATACCCCTTGATTCATTCCTTGACAGGTGTAGTTTATAAAATGGGGTCACTTTTGAGGGGTTTCCATTGTATTGGTACTTTAGGGGCTCAGCAAATGCGACATGGCACCTGAAAACTATTCCAGCCACATCTGCCCTCCAAAATCCAAATAGCGCTCTTTCCATTCTGAGCCCCATCATGTACCCATACAGCAGATTATGGCCACATATGGGGTATTGCCGTGTTCAGGAGAAATTGTGTAACAAACTGTGGGGGGCTTTTAATTCTTTAACTACTTGCAAAATTAAAAATATGGCGCTAAATGGACGATTCATTGTGAAAAAAAAGTAATTTTTCATTTTTACGTCCCAATGTTAATAAAATCTGTGAAACAGCTGTGAGGCCAAAATGCTCACCAAACCCCTAGATAAATTCTATGAGGGGTGTAGTTTCCAAAATGGGGTCACTTTTAGGGGGTTTCCACTATATTGATACTTTAGGGGCTCTGCAAATGCGACATGGGACTTGAAAAATATTCCAGCAAAATCTGTCCTTCAAAAGCCAAATAGCCCTCTTTCCATTCTGAGCCCCGCCATGTTCCCATACAGCAGATTATGACCCCATATGGGGCATTTCTGTGTTCAGGAGAAATTGTTTAACGAACTTTATGGAGCTTTTTCCCCTTTATCCTCTTGTGAAAATGAAAAATGTGGGGCTAAATTGACAGTTTATTGGAAAAAAAGTAATTTTTCATTTTCATGGCCCAATGTTAATAAAATCTGTGAAACAGCTGTAGGGTCAAAATGCTCACTCTACCCTTTGATATGTTCTGTGGGGGGTGTAGTTTCCCAAATGGGGTCACTTTTAGGGGGTTTCCACTGTATTGGTACTCTAGGGGCTCTGCTAATGCGACATGGCACCTAAAATTATTCCAGCAAAATCTGCCATCCAAAAGCCAAATAGCGCTCTTTCCATTCCAAGCCCCGCCATGTCCCCATACAGCAGAATATGGCCACACATGGGGTATTGCCGTGTTCAGGAGAAATTGTTTAACAAACTGTGGGGGGCTTTTACTCCTTTAACCCCTTGTGAAAATTAAAACTTTGGGGATAAAGTGACATTTTAGTAATTTTTCATTTACACATCCCAATGTTAGTAAAATCTGTGAAACAACTGTAGGGTCAAAATGCTGACTATACCCCTTGATGAATTCTGTGAGGGGTGTAGATTCTAAAATGGGGTCACTTTTGGAGGGTTTCCATTGTTTTGGTACTCTAGGGGCTCTGCAAATGAGGCATGGTGCCTGAAAATTATTCCAGCAAAATCTGCTGTTCACACCCCCAGTGTCGCTCCTTCCCTTCCATGCACTGCCGTGTGCCCAAAAAATCAGTTTACGCCCACATGTGGGGTATTTCTATGTACGGGAGAAATTGCATAACAAAATGTGAGATGCATTTTCTCCTTTAACCCTTTGTGAATGTGTTAATTTTAGGTCTAAATGAATGTATTAATGAAAAAAAATGAAATGTCTAAATTTCACTTCCATATTATGTTTATTCTTATGAAAAACTTAAAGGGTTAACAAACATCCCAAATGCTGTTTTGAATAATTTGAGGGGTGTAGTTTTGAAAATGGGGTGATTTATGGGGGTTTCTATTATACAGGCCTTTATAGTTCCTTACAGAACTGAAGCGGTCCCTAAAAAATTGGTTTGGAGAATTTTCTAGCAAATCTAGAAAATCGCTGTTACACTTGTAAGCCTTGTAACGTCCAAAATAAATAAAAAGACAATCAAAAGATGATGCCGATATAAAGCAGAGATATGGGAGATAATATTTATTCATGTATTTGGGTGGTATGACTATCTGCCTGAAAAGCAGAGAATTTCACATTTTGAAAATTGCAATTTTTTCCAAATTTCCATCAAATTTCCTAGTTTTTTTTATAAATAAATACAAAAATATTGATTAATATTTACCACTAACATGAAGTATAATGTGTTACGAAAAAAACAGTCTCAAAATCATTTGTGTAAGTTAAACCGTCTCAAAGTTATTGCCATTTAAAGTGACACATGTCAGTTTTGAAAAAAAAAGGCCTGGTCTTTAACATACTTTTGGGCCTGGTCCTTAACCGGTTAATGTTAAAGGAGAGTACAAACACACTTGCACCAATCACTGACCAGGGAATCAGAATGCATACTATTCAAAGGAAGCTACTGTATGAAATCACTTCATTAAGCCCCCTAGGCTGCACCGTATCCAAGAGGAAGGTCCAACGGGCTTCTCTCTGTAGGACCTTTCGATCAAAGTCCCCCCCTCTCACAGATCTCCTGCCCTTAATTTATTGATCTGTTCAGTGACCACCCTTAGGAAAATGTCAGCAGCCCCCTCGTCACTCATTGGAGGACTTTTTTTGGATGGTGGACGTCTCTGGGTGAATGGTCCCTCCCCCAAAGGTCTCTGTCCTTCCTCCAATAAATCCCCTAAAATATTGGACCAGAGGAGGAATTTCTCTCCATGGTCCGGGCGTTGAATAAAAATGATCTAGGCCTATTCTTTACGTCCGAGATTAGTGCTGATAAAATCATTTTCTTGGACTTGACCATTAGTAAGGGACCGTCTGGTCAATTACGCACGACCGTTCACAGAAAACCAACTTCTACGAACTCATTGCTCCTGTGGGATAGTTGTCACCCGGCACCACTTCGTGCTGGTATCCCGAAAGGTCAATACCTTAGGCTACGCAGAAACTGTTCGGAAATCTCCGATTTCAGGGTGATGGCGAGGGACCTACAGGGTAGGTTTAGGAGACGTGGATACCCTGATGGGGTCTTGAAGAAAGCTTACCATCATGCTTTCACGGTGGACCGTACATCATTACTGAATCCCCGGGTATCAAACTATGTAACGGAGAAATGTACACAAACGCGGATTATAGAAACGTATGATCAGGCGGCAGAGAGTGTTAAAAAGATTCTGAGTGACGCCTGGGGCATTTTGAGTACCGATCCGCTTCTTGGAGAGTTGGTTGGGCCGCGTCCTAATATAACATTTAGGAGGGGTCCCAATTTACGAGATAAATTGGTCCATAGCCACTTGAGTCCCATGAGAACGGAGTCTACGTGGCTGGACCAGATTGCCCGGACAACGAGGGGTACATTTCCTTGTGGTTCATGTAGAGCCTGTGAACATATCTTGAGGGGAGGTAAATTTAAGTGCACCAATACTGGCAGGGATTTCTGCATTCGCCAATTCATTAACTGTAAGACCACTGGGGTTGTATATTTGGCTACTTGCTCCTGCGCACTCCAGTATGTGGGGAAAACCACAAGGGAGTTCCGCAGGAGGATAAGGGAACATATCAATGATACCTTACGTAAAGAGCCTACACCAATTTCAAGACACCTCTGGGAATATCATGAGGGGGATGTCTCTAACCTCAAATTTCAAGGAATTGAAGTGGTCACAAGATCTGTGAGAGGGGGGGACTTTGATCGAAAGGTCCTACAGAGAGAAGCCCGTTGGACCTTCCTCTTGGATACGGTGCAGCCTAGGGGGCTTAATGAAGTGATTTCATACAGTAGCTTCCTTTGAATAGTATGCATTCTGATTCCCTGGTCAGTGATTGGTGCAAGTGTGTTTGTACTCTCCTTTAACATTAATAGTCATCCATTTGTTTTTCATCATGTGCGTACTTACCTATATGGATTAGGCATGCTTGGAATTGGTATTTATTTCTATCTTTTATATACCTACCTATATATGTATTCATCTGGTTCAGATAGATGTGTATGCAAACATAATGGTCCCCTTTCTATATTAGTTTTATTCTACCTATATACCTTATTTTGGTGTATTTTATTTGTTTTCTTCCACCATTGGTTCTACTCTGGTAATGGACTGGGTGCTTTTGGTTATCTGTGTGGATTTGTACCTTGTTTGAGGTGGTCCGCGATATTATATCTGGGGTTACTATGACGCTTGTGCGTTGTTAGTTTATGCCCCCATATGGGGTGGGTTTTTGTTATACCCTGTTGGGTGTGATTTTGAGTGGCGGCATTGAGCCGGAGCTCAGGGCACCAATAGGAGAGGTGACATAGTATGGTGCGAGTCATCTGATTGGGCACGCCCACTCTGACGTCACCAAGAGGGGTGGGGCTTGTTTGGTATAAGTAACAAGCATTACCAGCCGCCAATGCGGCTATACATCACAGCCGACAAGCGGCTACACGCTATAATTCAATGCTATACAAATATCATTAGCACTATCAATGTGCATAAAAAAGCCTCTGATGAACTGACTTTGGTCGGGGAAACGGACCGTTAGGCTGCATTACTAGTTATATGTATACCATTTGAGTCGTGTGTTTGTGTGTGGAGTAGGTTAAAGCATTGGGGGAAATTTAACCCTATAGATACTTTGGCTGTGTGTAACTTGCTAATTACCAGATGTATGCTTGTGGTCTTCCCTAGCTAGATAAATACTAGCAAACATAAGTACTAGCAAACATTGGAATTAGGGTGGGCTTATTGTTCTTAATCTCTTATTGACAATAGAGGAGATTTTAGTGCCCCCTAGGTTCTGGTACTAGTCCTGCTGTCTCATGCATGGAGGGTGGGAATTGTATTGAAGGGAATTGACTAAAAGACTGAGCTGCATCTGTAGGTTGACACAGTATCTAATACAGCCATTAGAATATTACCCTACTCTACTGTTGTTTCAATATCCCCTTTATATGGACGGTAGTTTATTATGCCGTTCTGAACTTTTAAAATACATTAATAAAAGTTGAGTTTTAGTGCACTTTTATATATTTTGTTTGCTCCTTGAACTATTGGGGGTGCACCAACCAAAAATTTTTTTTTTTTTTTTAGTTTGTTTGTCTAGTTTCACCATTACTTTAATGCCTCGTGTCCCTGCACATCCTATACACTGTATGTTACATCTGCATGTAAGGTGTCCACTTACCTCTGACAATTGGCTGAGAGGCTGTCAGGTGATGCCAGGACATCACATGGACTTTCTCTGCACAATGCTTGTTGTAGCTACCAGTTTCATTGTGTCTGAGATGAATCGCCAATTGTTCAGTTTAGTTAAATACCAATTTGGAATAACTAGCTCAAACTCAGCTCATAACAAATTGGTTCACCCATTTCTAGTTATGACTAATGTTCAGTACATGATACATAAAATAGTGTACAGATGTGTCCACTGAACTGATTTCCAGTTTAGCGCAGGATTACAGTTTGTCTAGAAACCAGCACAATGTGGTAACAAAAGCCTTGAAAGGCTGCAATTTACCCTCCCCCGCTGGGTGGTTACACATAGGCATAAACAGGATAGTTAGCATATCACTTTCTGATAACTTCTCACAAAACCATAATAGGTTTTGAAAAGCTGCTTAACTTGTGATACACATATCTGTACGTGTCCCACAATAAGGACAGGTAGAGGATAATACATCGGTATGGGAAAACTTCTTATGTAAATGAATAGACATATTGTAAACTGGTGTTCAAAGGTTCCTTATAAATAAGGAAAATATCATTCATGTAGCCAAAGGGTATTCACATACAGGGGGTTGCAACGATTATAATCGAGACCAGTCAAAGCCTGGGGAGTCCATAGGTCCCTACTACATCACTGAATCTGGTTTATTGGCAGTGAGGGGCAGTAAGTCCCCTTCTCAACACCATGCAGTAAGTTAGTTTTAGTAATGCCAGATCACAGGCAATAGTAAAATACAATTTCTCACAATCCAAGTATTTAATGTTTAGCTACTTTTTGGTAAGGGTACTTTTATGGTCACTTTATGATCGATATAATTCTAGGTTAAAGACTATGTGTACCTTAAATTGTTGAGATAACATAGATAGATAACAATAAGGTAATTCTCTTCATAAGTGATAAGTGTGTCCTCTTTTATGTTGGGGATTTTTTGTATGTTATATGTAAACACTGAACTGTTAGGCAGTGAAAGTATAACACACCTTATAAGAACCGCTAAGGAGTAAGGGGACACTCTATAACTCGCTTCTAAGTCAAGAGACAGAATTTACCAATTGTTTGTTAGTTCTTGTAAATGAGCAAGTGAGAAACAAGTTACTGTGCAGCAAGGCTTGGGAGAAAACACAATTAATTTCCTTGGCTTCAAGTGTAGAAAGTTAATGAAATTCAGCATCTCTTCTAAGCTTAGATTTGTAGGTCTTATGTATTTTAAAGCTAAGATAGGCAGCAGAATGTAGTCCTGAAATTTTACTTAGTTAAAATAACCATATTGCAAATAATGGGAGGAATATGAAGGACGTAACTCATAGCTTAAGAATAGAGATGAGCGAGTAGTTAAATACTCCGCTATTCGATATTCGTTTCGAGTAGTCCCTCAATATTCGACTACTCGAATCGAATATCGAATCCTATTATAGTCTATGGGGGGAAAATGCTCATTTCAGGGGTAGGCAACATTCGATCAAATTGAACTTACCAAGTCCATGAGTGAGGGTCGGGCTGGATTCTCCGAGAAGTCTTCTCCGTGCAGCGTCCCCGCGGCGTCTTCCAGCTCTGAATTCACTCTGCCAGGCATCGGGCTGGGGCAGAGCCGACTCCGCATGCCCGCACTACAAGTCAAAGCGGCCATTTTCTTGTAGTGCGGGCATGCACAGTCAGCTCTGCCCAGGCCCGATGCCTAGCAGAGTCAATTCAGAGCCGGAAGACGCCGCGGGGAAGCTGCACGGAGAAGACTTCTAAAGGTAGGAGAAGAACCAGCGTTGATTGGCCGACTGTATAGCATTCTGCCAATCAACGCTGGTTCTGCATCGAACATTAAACTTCGAACAGCTAGTAGTGTTCGATCGAGTACGAGTATTTCGAATACCGTAGTATTCGATCGAACACCTACTCGATCGAACACTACTCGCTCATCTCTAGTTAAGACCAAACTAAAAGGTCCACATGGTCGTATTCTGACACCAGTCTTATGGTGCTAAGAAAAAGCTGCTGACAGAGGTCCGAGACTTCTTCTCAAAGGTGTAGCTAGAAGCTCCCGGGCCCCTACATATAATCTATAATGGGGTCTCTCTTTACCATAAATAACACATTAATATAGTGGTATATTTTATGTGTTATAGGGCCCCCTCAGGGATTGGGGCTTGGTAGCTACTGCTACCTCTGCACCTCTTTTAGTAACCCCCTGCTCCTTCACTCCTCTCCATTCACAACATAGAAATAGCTAACAGCTGTACCAACAGATATCAAATGTTTATGGCCGAATGTAATATGTATGGTCAGCCTTTCTGAAGAAATCTGGTATCGCGTTTGCTTTTAGAGGTGGAGTGATGTAGGATTTTAATGGATAGTACTCAATTCAAATAAACTGTAATGTTTCAACACAAAGGATAGTAAAGACTAAAATGACGGTTTTCGCACTCATGATATACTGAACATTAACCTACTAATAATTTAGCTGTTACTAAGTGGTTAGTCTCATATTGTTCTAATATAAATCTATCTATCTATCTATCTATCTATCTATCTATCTATCTATACAGTATATATGTATAGATGTATGTGCAAAAAGGGTGCATTTTGTGTGTCTAATTTACCATTTATATGTATGCTTTGTTACCTTTGGACAATGTTTCAAGACAGCGAACCAAATATTCCAAACACTCATGCAGTTACCATGGCTCACCAGCAGATGGCAGTGATTACATGACATTCTTTATGCAAGCTAGATCAGTAATAAATTGAATGTGCTAGTATATACCGCTGTCATGCATTTCAACAATAGCTGCAATCAATATACAAAATTATGAATAATATACAAAATAAGCAATCTTTCTTGTTTTATTACAACTAGCATGTCTTATAAACAACATTTCGGAATAGTTTCCAGCATCTCTGCACAGACTTTGCTTCATAACCTTCAAGATAATGTAATCTACTTGAAATAAAGCATCCAGAATTTCTTATGAATGCTTGACTAATAAAAGCCTCGTAGGACATGCATTTTCCAATCCTCCCTTTTCATCATATCTAATAACTGGACCGCATATATTTCCTTATGCAGCAATTTTCCAAGGAACTTCATCAATGGCAGATAAATGTTGATGTAGCAAATGATTTGGCCTTGAAGCTTCTACATGATTATTCCTCTGATGACACTCGGAAGGTGGAGCTGATGAAAGACAATATTAACATGACCTGGACCAGAATAAACAAAAGGTATGACATGTCTTCTCTGTATACTGCCCATTTATATGTCACCACTATCAGCTGGAATGACAACAGGCAAACCAAGACAGTGACATATCAAGGTATTGTCACTTATTCTATATGTAATGCCTTGAAGTTTAGCCAACCTTGTAATATCTTGATGTTTAACCAACCTGACAGTGCTTTGTATTCACCGTGCTTTTTTTTTTATCCAGGTTAGTTACGTGACACATGAACATGGCTTCTGGTTTACATTGGTACTGTACATGACGTATATGCATTCAAGGACTGATTATTATTATTATTACTATTATTAGCATATAAGATTAAGGTGAAATGATGAGTTTTAAAAGAATATAGGGATTTGGAATATTACTCCTACGTTAGTTTTTTTTGTTTTCTGCTACTGAAGTTGGATATAACTTTTTACTTTTTATTAAAAGAAGTTTGTCACCAGAACAGTCCCTATTGAACTATAAGCACATTCAGATAAAAGGCGTCCACGTTTAGGTTTTTTCCTGATATGCTAATGAGCCGTTTGGGCAATGACAGCATCACTGTTGCTCTCATTGCACCAAAGTACTATGGTCTCCAGCACACAGTCCCTCAATCGCTCCCTCCCTGCTATGATTGACCTGTACCCTGCCTGGTCCTGTCACTCATAGCAGGGATGTAGATCTGTAGTGCATCCAGAGGAACAGTGATACCTTCATTGTACCAAAGAGATCACTAGAGTATCAGCAAAAAAGCTAATATCTAAGCAACAGAGGCACCAACTGGAAAACAGAAAAAAACCTTAATCATGTGAGCGCTGGCTATCCGACATGCTTACAGTTCTGGGGGCAGGCCTCCTTCAGGCTTCCCATACATTGGATTAAAGTTGGGCAGAACTCAATACTTTTGGTGTAATTGAGGAACTTTTATGGGGATATTGCAAAGCTCCTGCAGCAAACATTGTGGAAAGAAGATTTGAGCTGTAGGATTGTGTAGCAGATCCTTTTTCTCAGGGAAGATAAGCCAATACCAGTGGTCTCTGGCAGGAAGCTTATTCCCCTCTCTCCCTATTGAGAACAACTATATATGATTGAGCCAAGTGTACAATACATGTACACGTATATCGGTTAAGACACAGTGTACACATCCCAAGGGGAGGGGTGGCTTATCTCTTGGGACCAATGTATAATAATTCTTTATTTGATAACTCTTTATATACACTTTTATTGTGTATATGAAATAACTTTTCCCGAGCCAGACAAGAAAAGCTTTGAGGTTACCGTTTTTAAATAGGAGCCATGCTGTGCATTTTGTACCTAGGTAACATAACAAAATAGCAACAGCCCTTCTTCTTTTGACACATACTGACACCCAGGTTCCAAATTCTTACAAGATATTTAAAGACATCAAAAATACTTTTTGTTTTTGTCATATAGATGTGAAATTTCTGACAGGTCCAATTCATCCCTTTTTTTAAAGAATACAATATTTCTGCAGAGGTGTGTAATGTCTAATACAATGTGCCAATGTACACAATACACTGGGGAACTTTCTCTTTTTACAGTGCGCCTTTATGTCATCCTGTTAAACTCTGCAAGTTTTCACCACATTCTGCAGTAAACCAGATAAAGGGCACATTTAACCAGGCTATTCTCTACAATACTTTCTAATGAATTCCACAAAAATGTCAGAGTTAAATTGTCTCAAATTGTATGCCCTTTTGTGGAAGATTCTGCTTTGACTTCATTAAATGAGTACTCCGGATATTAATATGGTCCAAATTTCGGAGACATTTGAAAACCTCTGCACTTTTTCTACATTAGGCACAATATTTAAAATTCTGTCACACTGTGGATTTCAGCAAAGTGCAAGGAAATAAAATTCATGGCTAACAATTTCCATAAAGAAACACTTAGCAGTTTGTTGCTCTAGAGGCGTGTGAGCAATGTTCACATTTAATGCTTTCTTAAGTTTTTTTCCCCACATATTTCACATATAGAGCATCTATACAAGTGACTGTTATGTTATGAGGAAGCAACTAAAAGCCCATCTTGCAATGACAGGACCACTGATAACAGACACTATTTATATGCCCTTGGAGAAATACAATGGTCTACATTAAGTAGAGTTTGTAATCCTCAAATGAAGAGATAGAACATTCTATGAAGATCTATGTATTTCTCTGTGTCCTATCCAGGAACTATAAGGCTAGGGCCCCACACTGCAGAAATGCAACTTTTTTTGTTGCAGATTTTGTTGCAATTTTTTTAGCCAAACGCAGCAAAATCTGCAACAAAAAAAAAAGCTGCGTTTCTGCAATGTGGGGCCTTAGCCTAAAGGGTTTTTTTGGGCAAAATATATATTTTATTAAAAAAGGTCTGTAAGTGCTATTAATGGGTTAATAATAATAAGTACACCCATTTACCTTTAGCAGTGTTTGGAATGATTTCTGGGTGTATGTGGGAGCTTTTGGCATCATCTGCATTTGTTTACAGGGTGCAACTTCCTGTTGGGCAGCTTCCTGTGTACCTTTCGCACTAGTTCCCTCTCACTTATCCCCCCCTCCTCCGTCACTCCATTACACCCCCCCCATCTCCCTAGCTAAGCTATCCTGCACACTACTAGCCCCTCCCTCTCCCCGTCTCACTAGCTAAGCTATCCTGCCGACTACTAGCCGCTTACCCCTCCCCCCTGGTAAGCTATCCCACTCACTGCTAGCAGAGAGAAAGAGGGGAGAAGCCATCCCCAGACTCAGCAAGGCTGGTAAGTATTTATGGGGGTGGGGTGGGAGTAATGGTGACATTTTGTTTCAGAAGCAGTGAAACAGAATGTTACCAGATCATCAAAGTGTCTCCGCCCCAGATATATGGGTAATTATACTTTTTTTTTTTTTTTTTAATAGAAAAGTAAATTAGAAATTAGTAGAGATGAGCGAGTAGTATTCGATTGAATATCTCCCCTGCATAGTTATTGGTGTAATCAGTGGAATACCAAAGGGTTAAACACATTAAAAATTTGATGCCCCTCCCACCTTCCCTGGCGCTTTTTTACATCAATATCTATGCAGGGAAGGTATTCGATCGAATATACTCGCTCATCTCTAGAAATTAGGCGGGGAGGGAGTTTAGTTTAGGGGTTAATTCTTAGTTTATCCTGGACAACTCCTTTAAGGGTGCAGAGGATACATGAGTCCCCCTGCGAACTTCCGGTTGGCACATGCGCAATGGAAGGGCGGCAAGAAGACTTCCTGTTCCTTAGTGAATTAACCAGGGCTGGGTATGTACTTCAGGGTATGGTCCTCGGGTTACGACGAGCCTGCTGCAGAACCTCATTTTCTGAATGCTATACAGTGTATAGCATTCGGCAAATGAAGGCTGATTGTGTAGCAGGCTCGTCCTTGCTACAAGCAGGTAAGTATGCTGTTACCAGTTGACTTTTTCTCATTGAAATGAATAGACCAGCGTTGATTGGCCAGTTGCCAGTGATTTGGCCAATCAACGCTGGTTCTGCCAGAGGCTCGTCTGAGGAGGCGGAGTCTAACATCGGACTATTCATTCCAATGAGAAAAACTCTTGCCTGCCTGTAGCAAGGACGTGCCTGCTGCAGAATCAGTGTTCATTTGCCGAATGCTATACATATATATAGCATTCGGCAAATGAATATATATACTGTATAGCATTTAGCAAATGAGGTTCTGCAGCAGGCTCGTCGTAACCACGAAACAGTATGCCTATACCCCTGCTAGACATGGCAAACTCTCAAAACCGGAAAGAGATCTTCGACCGGAAATAGGAAGGGCGGGACTTAATCCTTTGTTATTGTTGTCAAAGGGGGACTCATGTATACAGTCACACTTGGACTCTATATAAACTGGTGTGTTTATTTTTATATGTAATAAAAATATATTTTTCTATTTATTTATAAAACATATTGGTAGATAGACAGACAGATGTATTTTTTTGAGACAGCTCAAATCAGCCATACTTGGAGAGAGCTAAACTCCTGAGCCCTTTTCATACTTCCCCTGTGATTTAATGACGGCTATTCTGTAACATCCTGGTGTGTATTAACCCTTTCATCACTGTCCATTATCTCCGTTATGACATCACCATACACATCATCCCTGCACAGTGACATCAGTAACACTTTAATTATAGTGCTGTTATTCCATTTTGATCATTAAATATATGCTGTGATATCGCTGCCTCTATATTCCCTGTGCAGAGATACCATTTGTTCAGTATCTTATTTAACATCGCATCATACTGTAATTTTCACATCAGGTAAGGGCAGTTTAGGATAAAGGGGGAATATAGTTTTCTATCATTTGCATCGTTATTTTATTCTAAATGACAGTAACAATTGCGCCAGAAAGAGCCCAATCTCCGCTGCCTACACAGAAATCCATGAATTTTCCTGTATTTCAGCTTTTCCTGAGTTAACATACACGGATAGCTGTCAATCATTTTCTGAGTGATGGCAGAATTAAAAATGAATTTACTTGAAAATACTGAATAGTTGAAACTTTATATCCTTTAAGTTCAGTGTTTCTTTCTCTACCCTATGCTACGCTCAGATAAAGTAGTATAAGAAACATCAGGGTGACTTGCTTGCCAAGACAACTACACAATACTTGAATGATTTTGCATATACTCCCCACCCTCACCCTGCATTCCAAATTTTTGCAGGAGATGCAACCAGTATATTATCACTGTGCTACTTTGAGGCTGAGATTACATGGCACATTTCTACCGGATGAAGTTACCAATTGCTGTAATGAGTTGTTACTATACAGTTCACCTATATGATAATGGACATTAAATTGAAAACCTCTAGTTTACTGGTATAGTAGAAATGTCCCACTCTTAGCTACAATCAAAACCTGCATGCAGTTCTTAAAGAGGACCTTTCACCACCACTAATGCTTTGTTCACACTTGTGTCCGGTCTGTGCATTTCTCCGGGTTTCCGTCCTCAGCCCTGGCGAAACTGGACAGGGGGAAGAAAGCCAGCAGTCAGCTTTAAAGCCCTTTCGCTTGAATGGGTTTGTGAAGGTGACCGCGCGTGTCCACCTGTGGCCTGTCTATGGGAAAACGTTTTTTTTAGCCGGACACAAAGTCTTGCATGTCCGAATTTGTGTACGGCTAAAAAAAACGGTTTCCCCGCAGACAGGCCCAGGCAGACACTGGCGGACCCCTTTACAAATCCAACTCAAGTGAATGGGTTTTAAAATGGGGCCTTCCACTCAATGAGTGCAGATGTGAACCTAGCATTAGTTAGAGCACGTAATATGCAAATTATGCTAATGAAGAAGACCTCGAACCTCACAGTAAAGAGATTAATTAGCATATTAGATGCTGAAAGTAACAAATATCATTGCTCAGAATGGTGGGGCCTAAAGAAAAAAATTCCAAATGTTTCAGAATCAATAGAGCAGCTCATATTAAAGAATGCAAAAAGTTGGCATTGGTGGAGGTGGATAAAGGTCCTCTCTAAGTAGAAGTATAACAGTGTAAGGCCTGGTTCACATCTGTATTCAGGTCATTCGGTTCCCCTCTCTGTATGAAAAATGCGGAGAGAAAAGCGCTGCGGGTACCACACGGGCCCCCATTATAGTCTATGGGATCTGAGGATTTCCTAAGATAACTGCTTTTTTTATGAGGATTAGGTTTCTGTTTGGGGGGTCTCCAAGCACACTCCCTGAACGGAAACCCATGCACAGATCTGAACCGGGCCTTAGCCTAGCTTAAACCTTTGTCACAGGTGGCTAAAATGCCAAGCACGCTAGGTCATGCACTTGATAACCTGTGAACATGTTCTATGTTATAAAAACTTGCTGTTTTTCTGCTTTAATAAGTTTTTCCCTCATAAGTATTAAGTATTCCCTTCTATAAACCCAAGCTTCAAATTTTTTTTTTTTTTTTTTTTTTTTACTCCTTTCATTTGTGCATTTTCCATCGCTCGTAAAAATAAATGCGCCTTGAAGAGGTAAATGAGTTAAGTTAATGTATTGGCTAATGGTACTCCCACAGATCTTTTCTAATTCCTTCATCTTGCACACAATCTGCATTGTTATACCGCAGTATAGAAACAGGAGGGTGGTGGAGAAAGAATAATGGAGACCAGATAATTAAAGAGAAATAAGGAACGACAAGGTGAATGAAAAATGTGCATGCCATTTTTATCTTTAATTAAAAAAGGCAGATAAATTGAAGCAGTCTGTCAGTAGGGGGGATCTTTCTGCATATTATTACTTTATAAACTTGGGGGAATTTTCATTTTGAGAAGAAAGAGAGAGGTAACTGTTAGTGAGTGGAGAAGAGATTGTCGCAGATATTAAACTGCAGTCTGTAGCTGGTTGTCTTGCAAGGAATCTCTAAGAGCTAAGTATAAGATGAAAGGAAAGGGGAATTCTATCTCTGCACTACAGATATCTGGCACAGCAGTCACAGCTGGGATGGAGCGACCAAAGGAAGTGTCATATACTTCACTTGTTTTACAATAAAAACTTTTTTTCACTTCATGTAGGTTTCGGTTATAAACTCGATATAAGTGATAAACTGCAAGCCATGAAAAGTTGAGTTTACATGAAGAAATAATTGAAAAAGTGCAAAAAAAATGGCTAAGTTTAGCAATAATCTATTTGAGTGAATAAGATGAATGTGAGCCATAAACAATGAAAAAAACATCACGTTAATAATTTTTGCATAAAAACTTTAGGTTCTCAACAAAGATACGTGACAGTAATGTCAGGAATTAAAATGAACCTGTATTTGGCTATTTAAAGCAAATCACAATAAACACAATATACATAGGTTGTAATATCCCTCCTTTCTTTAAAAAAAAGTCTGAAAGTTTTTATTAAATATATAGCATAACAAATATAACCATACATATAAATATATCATTCTATATAACCACTCTTCCCACCCATATCCTTACCTGTGCACAGTCCAGATAATAGACAAATGCATTGTAATTTTAATCTTTTGATCTGAACTTCAAGTGAATTTAATTCCACGGATTGGGATATTGGGGTACCTGATTATTACTGTAAGTATAAATAAGAAAAGATGAAGACAAGGAAATGTGCTATTTCAGCAACCCAGTGGAGGAAGGCAGGGAGGATGGGGGCAGTAGCTCCACTAGTCCTCCAGTACTCCACAATGTTGGTGCAATGAGTGAAGAGGGCCTGCAGTGTGAAGGATGGTGGTGGAATTATCCTCTGAGACACTCCCTGTAGTAAGCCTTCCAGAACCTGATCGTGGTTGGGGTGCCCTTGATGATTGATGATACAAGATTGAGGACTTGGGAGTCTAGGATAAATAATGCAAAAAATAATGGTTTACTGAAGACAAATGAAGAATAAACTACAATCTTCTACAAATTGTAAGTACAAGTTTGGCAGCCACAAAGCTGGAGAGCTGAGTCTTGATGATGGTTTGCCCTAGGATCAGTCAGAGTTTCTCTAGCTTAGGCAGTCTCCTTGAAAACTGTGCTCTTAGTCTTCCAAAAAAAAACAAAAAAAAAACATAAAAATACTCAGGCTACAGGGTATCTGGCTGTAAGTTCCAAAAAGTTTGTCCAATCCGGCATAAGGCTCATATACTGTATTGTAACTATGAGGTCCATCCCTCACAGTTTGTCACACACATACTAGTGCTAAGAATTGAGGTTTATGGCTAATGTACTGTCTGCAAGCCTGACAGTGTGTCTCCTGAATAGTTGGGGTACTATATTTATTGTAATGGCTAGGGTCATTCTGACCAAGTTGCTTTAACGTCTACAGAGGGTGGCTAGAACTGAGTCAGCCCCCCCCCCCCCTCACTAGAATAATCTATGTAAAGGTTTGTACCATGTGCTCAGCTTTACATTAGTCCATTTAATGCTAAAAAGTATTCATAAAGCAATAGCACGTAGACGTGTAAGAAAGGGCAAACTCATATATGGCAACATTATACAAGTGCAAAGTAGCTAGTTTTAATGTAGTGTTGCACTGGGATACTACACACCCTTCATATGAATTAGTAGTTGTTTTTTGAAAACACAGTATGTAGAAGAATTTGAGGCTTACCTTGATAACCAGGGAGCATTGTTATTTCCTTTGATAAAATTGAGACATTTAAACTCTACCTCAGGATCACCCAAACTGGTTGAGACTTAGAGGACCCACTTTTTAGTAAATCTTACATAAACCCTATCCCAGGAGATTGCTCAAAACAGGCCAAAGGTGGCAGGATTCTTTTCTGAAAATGCATGACAACCACAGCAAACATGAGACAGCTGGCAAGTATGAAAGTGGTACACAGTAAGTGTGTTAAAGGGTTCGTCCAAGGAGTTGTAATTGATGTACCTGTTACGGGGATTTCGGATGATGGATCTGGGGGTTCTGGTCATGTCAAAACCCTAAGATCATGTGGTCTGAAGAAGCTTTCCATCCCTCTGTGTCACTCCGCTCCCCCTTCCCCAGATTCATAGACAATTAATTACTAGAGATGAGCGAACAGTGTTCTATCGAACTCATGTTCGATCGGATATTAGGCTGTTCGGCATGTTCGAATCGAATCGAACACCGCGTGGTAAAGTGCGCCATTACTCGATTCCCCTCCCACCTTCCCTGGCGCCTTTTTTGCTCCAATAACAGCGCAGGGTAGGTGGGACAGGAACTACGACACCGGTGACGTTGAAAAAAGTAGGCAAAACCCATTGGCTGCCGAAAACATGTGACCTCTAATTTAAAAGAACAGCGACGCCCAGCTTCGCGTCATTCTGAGCTTGCAATTCACCGAGGACGGAGGTTTCCGTCCAGCTAGCTAGGGCTTAGATTCTGGGTAGGCAGGGACAGGCTAGGATAGGAAGGAGAAGACAACCAACAGCTCTTATAAGAGCTAAATTCCAGGGAGAAGCTTGTCAGTGTAACGTGGCACTGACGGGCTCAATCGCCGCAACCCAGCTTTCCCAGGATCCTGAATGGAATACACTGTCAGTGTATTCCCGTATACCCGATATATACCCCGATACCCGTTCCAACGGTGTGCCCCCCCACCTTCACCCCAGAAATACCCTGCAAGTCCCCTAGCAATAGAATTGGGGCTATATACACCCACAATTTTTACTACTGGTATACAGTGCCATTGTCTGACTGGGAATTCAAAGAATATATTGGGAATACAAATACCCTCATTTCTTGCTACTGCCATATAGTGCCAGTGTCTGACTGGGAATTCAAAGAATATATTGGGGTTACGTGCACCCACAATTTTTACTACTGGTATACAGTGCCATTGTCTGACTGGGAATTCAAAGAATATATTGGGAATACAAATACCCTCATTTCTTGCTACTGCCATATAGTGCCAGTGTCTGACTGGGAATTCAAAGAATATATTGGGGTTACGTGCACCCACAATTTTTACTACTGGTATACAGTGCCATTGTCTGACTGGGAATTCAAAGAATATATTGGGAATACAAATACCCTCATTTCTTGCTACTGCCATATAGTGCCAGTTTCTGACTGGTAATTCAAAGAATATATTGGGGTTACGTGCACCCACAATTTTTACTACTGGTATACAGTGCCATTGTCTGACTGGGAATTCAAAGAATATATTGGGGTTATAAATACCCTCATTTCTTGCTACTGCCATATAGTGCCATTGTCTGACTGGGAATTCAAAGAATATATTGGGGTTACGTGCACCCACAATTTTTACTACTGGTATACAGTGCCATTGTCTGACTGGGAATTCAAAGAGTATATTGGGAATACAAATACCCTCATTTCTTGCTACTGCCATATAGTGCCAGTGTCTGACTGGTAATTCAAAGAATATATTGGGGTTACGTGCACCCACAATTTTTACTACTGGTATACAGTGCCATTGTCTGACTGGGAATTCAAAGAGTATATTGGGAATACAAATACCCTCATTTCTTGCTACTGCCATATAGTGCCAGTTTCTGACTGGTAATTCAAAGAATATATTGGGGTTACGTGCACCCACAATTTTTACTACTGGTATACAGTGCCATTGTCTGACTGGGAATTCAAAGAATATATTGGGGTTATAAATACCCTCATTTCTTGCTACTGCCATATAGTGCCAGTTTCTGACTGGTAATTCAAAGAATATATTGGGGTTACGTGCACCCACAATTTTTACTACTGGTATACAGTGCCATTGTCTGACTGGGAATTCAAAGAGTATATTGGGAATACAAATACCCTCATTTCTTGCTACTGCCATATAGTGCCAAATTCTGACTGGGAATTCAAAGAATATATTGGGGTTACGTGCACCCACAATTTTTACTACTGGTATACAGTGCCATTGTCTGACTGGGAATTCAAAGAATATATTGGGGTTATAAATACCCTCATTTCTTGCTACTGCCATATAGTGCCAGTTTCTGACTGGTAATTCAAAGAATATATTGGGGTTACGTGCACCCACAATTTTTACTACTGGTATACAGTGCCATTGTCTGACTGGGAATTCAAAGAGTATATTGGGAATACAAATACCCTCATTTCTTGCTACTGCCATATAGTGCCAGTTTCTGACTGGGAATTCAAAGAATATATTGGGGTTACGTGCACCCACAATTTTTACTACTGGTATACAGTGCCATTGTCTGACTGGGAATTCAAAGAGTATATTGGGAATACAAATACCCTCATTTCTTGCTACTGCCATATAGTGCCAGTTTCTGACTGGGAATTCAAAGAATATATTGGGGTTACGTGCACCCACAATTTTTACTATTGGTATACAGTGCCATTGTCTGACTGGGAATTCAAAGAATATATTGGGGTTACGTGCACCCACAATTTTTACTACTGGTATACAGTGCCATTGTCTGACTGGGAATTCAAAGAGTATATTGGGAATACAAATACCCTCATTTCTTGCTACTGCCATATAGTGCCAGTGTCTGACTGGTAATTCAAAGAATATATTGGGGTTACGTGCACCCACAATTTTTACTACTGGTATACAGTGCCATTGTCTGACTGGGAATTCAAAGAATATATTGGGGTTATAAATACCCTCATTTCTTGCTACTGCCATATAGTGCCAGTTTCTGACTGGTAATTCAAAGAATATATTGGGGTTACGTGCACCCACAATTTTTACTACTGGTATACAGTGCCATTGTCTGACTGGGAATTCAAAGAATATATTGGGGTTATAAATACCCTCATTTCTTGCTACTGCCATATAGTGCCAGTTTCTGACTGGTAATTCAAAGAATATATTGGGGTTACGTGCACCCACAATTTTTACTACTGGTATACAGTGCCATTGTCTGACTGGGAATTCAAAGAGTATATTGGGGTTATAAATACCCTCATTTCTTGCTACTGCCATATAGTGCCAGTTTCTGACTGGGAATTCAAAGAATATATTGGGGTTACGTGCACCCACAATTTTTACTACTGGTATACAGTGCCATTGTCTGACTGGGAATTCAAAGAGTATATTGGGAATACAAATACCCTCATTTCTTGCTACTGCCATATAGTGCCAGTTTCTGACTGGGAATTCAAAGAATATATTGGGGTTACGTGCACCCACAATTTTTACTACTGGTATACAGTGCCATTGTCTGACTGGGAATTCAAAGAATATATTGGGGTTATAAATACCCTCATTTCTTGCTACTGCCATATAGTGCCATTGTCTGACTGGGAATTCAAAGAATATATTGGGGTTACGTGCACCCACAATTTTTACTACTGGTATACAGTGCCATTGTCTGACTGGGAATTCAAAGAGTATATTGGGAATACAAATACCCTCATTTCTTGCTACTGCCATATAGTGCCAGTGTCTGACTGGTAATTCAAAGAATATATTGGGGTTACGTGCACCCACAATTTTTACTACTGGTATACAGTGCCATTGTCTGACTGGGAATTCAAAGAATATATTGGGGTTATAAATACCCTCATTTCTTGCTACTGCCATATAGTGCCAGTTTCTGACTGGTAATTCAAAGAATATATTGGGGTTACGTGCACCCACAATTTTTACTACTGGTATACAGTGCCATTGTCTGACTGGGAATTCAAAGAGTATATTGGGAATACAAATACCCTCATTTCTTGCTACTGCCATATAGTGCCAGTTTCTGACTGGGAATTCAAAGAATATATTGGGGTTACGTGCACCCACAATTTTTACTACTGGTATACAGTGCCATTGTCTGACTGGGAATTCAAAGAGTATATTGGGAATACAAATACCCTCATTTCTTGCTACTGCCATATAGTGCCAGTTTCTGACTGGGAATTCAAAGAATATATTGGGGTTACGTGCACCCACAATTTTTACTACTGGTATACAGTGCCATTGTCTGACTGGGAATTCAAAGAATATATTGGGGTTACGTGCACCCACAATTTTTACTACTGGTATACAGTGCCATTGTCTGACTGGGAATTCAAAGAGTATATTGGGAATACAAATACCCTCATTTCTTGCTACTGCCATATAGTGCCAGTGTCTGACTGGGAATTCAAAGAATATATTGGGGTTACGTGCACCCACAATTTTTACTACTGGTATACAGTGCCAATTTCTAACTAGGAATTCAAAATGCACAAGGCTCCCGGAAAGGGACGTGGACGAGGCCGTGGGCGAGGTCGGGGGAATGGTTCTGGGGAGCAAGGTAGCAGTGAAGCCACAGGGCGTCCCGTGCCTACTCCTGTGGGGCAGCAAGCATTGCGCCACTCCACAGTGCCAGGGTTGCTTGCCACATTAACTAAACTGCAGGGTACAAACCTTAGTAGGCCCGAGAACCAGGAACAGGTCTTGCAATGGCTGTCAGAGAACGCTTACAGCACATTGTCCAGCAGCCAGTCAGACTCTGCCTCCTCTCCTCCTATTACCCAACAGTCTTGTCTTCCTTCCTCCCAAAATTCCGAAGCTTTACAGAACAATAACCCAAACTGTCCCTGCTCCCCAGAGCTGTTCTCCGCTCCTTTCATTGTCCCTCAACCTGCCTCTCCACGTCACGATTCCACGAACCTAACAGAGGAGCATCTGTGTCCAGATGCTCAAACACTAGAGTCTCCTCCATCTCCGTTCGATTTGGTGGTGGATGACCAGCAACCCACCCTCATCGACGATGATGTGACGCAGTTGCCGTCAGGGCATCCAGTTGACCGGCGCATTGTGCGGGAGGAGGAGATGAGACAGGAGTTGGAAGAGGAAGTGGTGGATGATGAGGACACTGACCCGACCTGGACAGGGGGGATGTCAAGCGGGGAAAGTAGTGTGGATGTTGAGGCAGGTGCAGCACCAAAAAGGGTAGCTAGAGGCAGAGGCAGAGGTCAGCAGCTTAGGCGAAGCCAGGCCACACCCGGAATCTCCCAAGATGTTCCAGTTCGTACCCAGCCCCGAAAAACTCCCACCTCGAGGGCACGTTTCTCGAAGGTGTGGAGTTTTTTCAAGGAATGCGCCGAGGACAGATATAGTGTTGTCTGCACAATTTGCCTCTCGAAATTGATTAGGGGCTCTGAGAAGAGCAACCTGTCCACCACTTCAATGCGCCGTCATTTGGAATCCAAGCACTGGAATCAGTGGCAGGCAGCAACGGCAGGACAAAGGCCGCCTGCCGTTCACGCCACTGCCACTGCCTCTGCCACTGCCTCTGCCACTGCCACTGCTGACTGTGCTGGCGATGCACTCCAGAGGACGAGCCAGGACACCACTTCATCTGCCTCCGCCACTTTGTTGACTTCTACCTCATCCTCCCCTGGTCCTGTCTTATCTCCTTCTCCTGCACCATCAAAGGCACCATCAGGCGTTTCTTTACAACAACCCACCATCTCTCAGACATTGGAGCGGCGGCAGAAATACACTGCTAACCACCCACACGCGCAAGCCTTGAACGCCAACATCGCTAAACTGCTGGCCCAGGAGATGTTGGCGTTCCGGCTTGTTGAAACTCCCGCCTTCCTGGACCTGATGGCAACTGCGGCACCTCGCTATGCCGTCCCTAGCCGTCACTACTTCTCCCGGTGTGCCGTCCCCCGCCTTGCACCAGCACGTGTCACTCAACATCAGGCGGGCCCTTAGTTCCGCGCTTTGCACAAAGGTCCACTTGACCACCGACGCGTGGACAAGTGCATGCGGACAGGGACGCTACATTTCACTGACGGCACACTGGGTGAATGTAGTTGAGGCTGGGACTGCTTCCCAAACTGGCCCGGTGTACCTCGTCTCCCCGCCTAACATTCCTGGCAGGGACACGAGAAGAACACCCCCCTCCTCCTCCTCCTCTACCGCCTCCTCCTCCGCCACCGCCTCCTCCTCCGCCACCGCCTCCTCCTCCGCTGTTAGATTGACCCCAGCTACGAGTTGGAAACGTTGCAGCACTGGCGTTGGTAGACGTCAGCAGGCTGTGCTGAAGCTGATCAGCTTGGGGGACAGACAGCACACTGCCTCCGAGGTGAGGGATGCCCTCCTCGATGAGACGGCAATATGGTTTGAGCCGCTGCACCTGGGCCCAGGCATGGTCGTTTGTGATAACGGCCGGAACCTGGTAGCAGCTCTGGAGCTTGCCGGACTCCAACATGTTCCATGCCTGGCCCACATCTTCAACCTAGTGGTGCAACGTTTCCTAAAGAGCTACCCCAATGTTCCAGAGCTACTGGTGAAAGTGCGGCGCATGTGCGCCCACTTTCGCAAGTCGACAGTAGCCGCTGCTAGCTTAAAATCTCTCCAGCAACGCCTGCATGTGCCACAACACCGGCTTTTGTGCGACGTCCCCACACGCTGGAACTCAACGTTTCAGATGTTGAATAGAGTGGTTGAGCAGCAGAGACCTTTGATGGAATACCAGCTACAAAACCCTAGGGTGCCACAAAGTCAGCTGCCTCAGTTTCACATCCATGAGTGGCCATGGATGAGAGACCTTTGTGACATCCTACGGGTCTTTGAGGAGTCCACAAGGAGGGTGAGCTCTGAGGATGCGATGGTGAGCCTTACAATCCCGCTCTTGTGTGTTCTGAGAGAATCCCTGATTGACATCAGGGATAACTCAGATCACACAGAGGAGTTAGGGATAGCATCCGATCCGTCACAGCTGGAGAGTAGGTCCACACATCTGTCCGCTTCACTGCGTTTAATGGAGGAGGAGGAGGAGGAGGAGGAGGAGGAAGAAGAGTTGTCCGATGATGTGATGGTGATACAGGAGGCTTCCGGGCAACTTCGAATCGTCCCATTGTTGCAGCGCGGATGGGTAGACATGGAGGATGAGGAGGAAATGGAGATTGAACTTTCCGGTGGGGCCAGAGGAGTCATGCCAACTAACACTGTGGCAGACATGGCTGAGTTCATGTTGGGGTGCTTTACAACCGACAAGCGTATTGTCAAAATCATGGAGGACAACCAGTACTGGATCTTTGCTATCCTTGACCCCCGGTATAAAAACAACATCTCGTCTTTTATTCCGGTAGAGGGGAGGGCCAATCGCATCAATGCTTGCCACAGGCAATTGGTGCAGAATATGATGGAGATGTTTCCAGCATGTGACGTTGGCGGCAGGGAGGGCAGTTCCTCCAGTAGGCAACCAAGTTCTCACCGGTCCACACAAACGAGGGGCACACTGTCTAAGGTCTGGGACACCTTGATGGCACCCCCTCGCCAAAGTGCCGCCACGGAGGGTCCTAGTGTCACCAGGCGTGAGAAGTATAGGCGCATGTTGCGGGAATACCTTTCCGACCACAGCCCTGTCCTCTCCGACCCCTCTGCGCCCTACACGTATTGGGTGTCGAAGTTGGACCTGTGGCTTGAACTTGCCCTATATGCCTTGGAGGTGCTGTCCTGTCCTGCCGCCAGCGTCCTATCTGAGAGGGTGTTCAGTGCAGCCGGTGGCATCATCACTGACAAGCGCACCCGTCTGTCAGCTGAGAGTGCCGACCGGCTCACTTTGATAAAAATGAACCACCACTGGGTAGAGCCGTCATTTTTGTGCCCACCTGTGTAAAGCACCCCAACATGAAACTCCATGTCTGTACTCAACCTCTCCAATTCCTCCGCATCCTCATACTCATCCACCATAAGCGTTGCATAATTCTGCTAATACTAGGCTCCCTCCACCCTGATTTCCACCAACTCTGCTGGTTAGAGGCTCCCTCCACCATGAATTTGCCCAAACTGGGCTGTTTAGAGGCTCCCTCCACCATGAATTGGTCCAAACTGGGCTGGTTAGAGGCTCCCTCCACCATGAATTTCCCAAAACTTGGCTGTTTAGAGGCTCCCTCCACCATTAATTGGTCCAAACTGGGCTGGTTAGAGGCTCCCTCCACCATGAATTGGTCCAAACTGGGCTGGTTAGAGGCTCCCTCCACCATGAATTTGCCCAAACTGGGCTGTTTAGAGGCTCCCTCCACCATGAATTGGTCCAAACTGGGCTGGTTAGAGGCTCCCTCCACCATTAATTGGTCCAAACTGGGCTGGTTAGAGGCTCCCTCCACCATTAATTGGTCCAAACTGGGCTGGTTAGAGGCTCCCTCCACCATGAATTGGTCCAAACTGGGTTTTTTAGAGGCTCCCTCCACCATGAATTGGTCCAAACTTGGCTGTTTAGAGGCTCCCTCCACCATGAATTGGTCCAAACTGGGCTGGTTAGAGGCTCCCTCCACCATTAATTGGTCCAAACTGGGCTGGTTAGAGGCTCCCTCCACCATGAATTTGCCCAAACTGGGCTGTTTAGAGGCTCCCTCCACCATGAATTTGCCCAAACTGGGCTGTTTAGAGGCTCCCTCCACCATGAATTGGTCCAAACTGGGTTTTTTAGAGGCTCCCTCCACCATGAATTGGTCCAAACTGGGCTGGTTAGAGGCTCCCTCCACCATTAATTGGTCCAAACTGGGGTGGTTAGAGGCTCCCTCCACCATTAATTGGTCCAAACTGGGCTGGTTAGAGGCTCCCTCCACCATTAATTGGTCCAAACTGGGCTGGTTAGAGGCTCCCTCCACCATTAATTGGTCCAAACTGGGCTGTTTAGAAGCTCCCTCCACCATTAATTGGTCCAAACTGGGCTGGTTAGAGGCTCCCTCCACCATGAATTTGCCCAAACTGGGCTGTTTAGAGGCTCCCTCCACCATGAATTGGTCCAAACTGGGTTTTTTAGAGGCTCCCTCCACCATGAATTTGCCCAAACTGGGCTGTTTAGAGGCTCCCTCCACCATGAATTGGTCCAAACTGGGCTGGTTAGAGGCTCCCTCCACCATGAATTGGTCCAAACTGGGCTGGTTAGAGGCTCCCTCCACCATTAATTGGTCCAAACTGGGCTGGTTAGAGGCTCCCTCCACCATGAATTGGTCCAAACTGGGTTTTTTAGAGGCTCCCTCCACCATGAATTTGCCCAAACTGGGCTGTTTAGAGGCTCCCTCCACCATGAATTGGTCCAAACTGGGCTGGTTAGAGGCTCCCTCCACCATTAATTGGTCCAAACTGGGCTGGTTAGAGGCTCCCTCCACCATGAATTGGTCCAAACTGGGCTGGTTAGAGGCTCCCTCCACCATGAATTTGCCCAAACTGGGCTGTTTAGAGGCTCCCTCCACCATTAATTGGTCCAAACTGGGCTGGTTAGAGGCTCCCTCCACCATGAATTTGCCCAAACTGGGCTGTTTAGAGGCTCCCTCCACCATGAATTGGTCCAAACTGGGTTTTTTAGAGGCTCCCTCCACCATTAATTGGTCCAAACTGGGCTGGTTAGAGGCTCCCTCCACCATGAATTGGTCCAAACTGGGCTGGTTAGAGGCTCCCTCCACCATGAATTTGACCAAACTGGGCTGTTTAGAGGCTCCCTCCACCATTAATTGGTCCAAACTGGGCTGGTTAGAGGCTCCCTCCACCATGAATTTGCCCAAACTGGGCTGTTTAGAGGCTCCCTCCACCATGAATTGGTCCAAACTGGGTTTTTTAGAGGCTCCCTCCACCATGAATTGGTCCAAACTGGGCTGGTTAGAGGCTCCCTCCACCATGAATTTCCCAAAACTTGGCTGTTTAGAGGCTCCCTCCACCATGAATTGGTCCAAACTGGGCTGGTTAGAGGCTCCCTCCACCATGAATTTCCCAAAACTTGGCTGTTTAGAGGCTCCCTCCACCATGAATTGGTCCAAACTGGGCTGGTTAGAGGCTCCCTCCACCATTAATTGGTCCAAACTGGGCTGGTTAGAGGCTCCCTCCACCATGAATTGGTCCAAACTGGGTTTTTTAGAGGCTCCCTCCACCATGAATTTGCCCAAACTGGGCTGTTTAGAGGCTCCCTCCACCATGAATTGGTCCAAACTGGGCTGGTTAGAGGCTCCCTCCACCATTAATTGGTCCAAACTGGGCTGGTTAGAGGCTCCCTCCACCATTAATTGGTCCAAACTGGGCTGGTTAGAGGCTCCCTCCACCATGAATTTGCCCAAACTGGGCTGGTTAGAGGCTCCCTCCACCATGAATTGGTCCAAACTGGGTTTTTTAGAGGCTCCCTCCACCATGAATTTGCCCAAACTGGGCTGGTTAGAGGCTCCCTCCACCATGAATTGGTCCAAACTGGGGTTTTTAGAGGCTCCCTCCACCATGAATTTGCCCAAACTGGGGTGTTTAGAGGCTCCCTCCACCATGAATTTGCCCAAACTCTGCTGGTTAGAGGCTCAATCCACCCTGATTTTCAAAACAAATGTTGGTGCCAACCTCAACTTACTACAAGGGCCAAATTCACTGCTGGTGACAAGCTCTCCTCACTGCAAGTGCCAAATACACATGTTTCAAGGTGTTTTCCTACTGTCAGAGAGGTGGTATTGAGTGTGTAAAGTGTGTAGTTGTTAGGCTGTGATGTTGGGGTAATAGAGGGTCTTTGGTGTGTTAGATGCCCCCAGACATGCTTCCCCTGCTGTCCCAGTGTCATTCCAGAGGTGTTGGCATCATTTCCTGGGGTGTCATAGTGGACTTGGTGACCCTCCAGACACGGATTTGGGTTTCCCCCTTAACAAGTATCTGTTCCCCATAGACTATAATGGGGTTCGAAACCCGTTCGAACACACGAACATTGAGCGGCTGTTCGAATCGAATTTCGAACCTCGAACATTTTAGTGTTCGCTCATCTCTATTAATTACCTGTGCACAGGGTCTGCTTTGGATCACAAGTCCCGATGATTTTAAAATGGTCAGAACCCCTGGGTCTATTGTCAACTATCCCTGAACCAGGTAAGTCAAATACAACTCTTCAAACAACCCCTTCAAATCCTAAACAAATTAAAAGTAGACAGCCCCATCCCCAATATAGAGAATTGACATTGAGGTTGCTTGTAAAACTTTCATATTGATGTATAAAATCCAAGGGGGTTGACTCTGCAGAGTAATTGGAGCTGCTCCAGATATCTTGTCCTGGTTATCTTGGTCAATATAACCTAAACTAGGAGAAATCAAGTTTTATGCAATATATCTTTTATTAAAATAATGATAAACTAGAGTTAAAAATGCTTATACCATCTTATGTTGTTACTTCCACAATGTTACTCCATGCTGGCACTGTACGCTGTTCCATATTGAGCAGGATATATGGCTAGACAGCTGAGCTGACACTGCATTAGATAGTTGTTCATAGGGTAAGCAGCAGTAAGAGGGGATGACAAAACCTGCACAGTGTAAAATTATGTGTTATAGTTATGCATTTTGCCTAATCACTTACCTGCCCCCCCCCCCTTCAGAAATAGACACGTCACCACTTCTCACTTCCGCTGCACCAAGGTCATTTTAGTACATTAGGGGCCCTGTTCAAATTTTATATATAGACCCTCTCTCATAATTTTTTCCCCATAACTAGCATCCTCATAAGGCCCCCTGCCCCCTCAACCACCACACAGAAAAAACACCTACAGGCTCTGGTTGCAATGATATCTGTTGCACTTCCCTGCTGCATCAGCTGAAGGCAGTATAATGGAGGACAGGGCTGATAACTATGCTCTATGCTCCACTATAGTATCCAACCTCTTCCTGTGCCCTAAGGACACAGAGTTGAAATCACTGCCTACCACCCAGAACAGTTGTACAGCACCCAAAATGAGGGACTGTCCCATCGATCCGAGGTGGCTGAGGCGAGCCCCCACAACCATAGGGCCTTTTGCAGATATCCCATTGGCCCTATGGTTAAAGCAGCCCTGAGCGGCACAAGAGCCCATGAGGGAGAGAGGGCCAGGCCTGGAAGCTGTTCTCTGCTGATCTCAGCAGCCTTCCTGTATTCTCTTTGTATTGTATACTAGATGGAAAGGATATTGGCAGACATGCTTAGCTGATTGCTGATCAATAGGAGTGAGGCTCAGTCCTGGAAGTGCCCATTTATTCTGCTACAGATTTTGGAGTTTGGGTTTGTGTATGCTTGCTCAGTGATACACATCAATGGTGCCCAACAGATGCCACTGACATATAATGGAGCGTCCTGAATTTTCATTATAATTTTAGTATTTGTGGTAAAATCTTTTTAAGTAAGTTTCTAAAAGAGTCTCCAGCACACATGTGAACAGAGCCTAAAGTGTATATTTGTTTGTGTGCGTACTGTGTATGTTGGTATTTTATATATGCACATGTATATGTGGGAGGGCCCCAGATGCCTGTTCTGTATAGGTGCCCTTTGCAGTCATTGTTTACCATATGCCTGCTTAGCCCCTTATGACAGCTAAATGCAAAATTACAATTTTTTTTTATAAACTAGTTTTAAAATGTCAATAACTCCCTCTATCATTTTTTGCAAGTCTTAGGGCATTTTTTGGCTTCTCTTCTGTCAATCCTCCAATCTGACACTTCATTTTATTCATTTGCAAGAATATATTTCTTATGCAGTACAGTATCCGTAGCCATCTGTCTAAACTAATACATATTCTTAAGTGACTGCATGACATATATGCACAGTCTTCAGTCTTCCTTCTCTTACAGTATATGCCTTTCTGTACAATAGCCATACAGGGGAATAATATACTAGGATAGATGGATAGACAGACAAACAGATAGATAGATAGATAGATAGATAGATAGATAGATAGATAGATAGATAGATAGATAGATAGATAGATAGATAGATAGATAGATAGATAATAAATAATGGGTGCCATCCACACGATAATAAAAATACAAAAAAGGCAGCACCCCCAGATACATTAAAAAGGCAAAACTGTGGTTTATTCACCCAAACAGCAAAGTTTCAGCTTGGGATGGATAGATAGAGAGATAGAGAGATAGATAGATAGATAGATAGATAGATAGATAGATAGATAGATGGATGGACAGGAGTCTAGGTGTCAACAAAGAAGATTTAAAGTCACATCACATGACTAGAAGTGCTCATGTCCTTTAAGAAGGATATTTATGGTATCTAAGGTTTTATTTTGACCTCAAAGTATCCGTGTGTATGAAAGGAACCGCTAAGTCATTCATATCTGGTTTGGAAACACAAACATTATTTCAGCTATCTTTCCAAATCAGAGTCTAATATTGTTTCTGCACAATCTGTGTAATCCTTTGAAAGTCAAAGCAGCATGCAGTTGAAGGATTTTCGGCTGTGTCAAAAGGCATTCACTAGAGATGAGAGAATTTAAAAGAAAATAGTTATTGTTTAAGTTAGCAAGTTAAATTGCTACATCTACTGCATCACTTTTGCACCTCGGTGGAATTGTAAATGCAAACTTATTTCCTGAGAGATAAGCTGGGCTGCAATTTTCAGGTAATTGGAAGAAGCAGACCCGAGTTGAGTTCTGTCAAGCTGATTTCAGTCTTAAGATATGATGATGATTATTGTGTCAAATGCAATCAACGATGTAGGCCTTGAACTGACAAGAGGGATGGTTGTTTTTAATTCGGATTTTTATATAAAGTAGACCTCCAATGAACACATAGTCACAGCTGGTTAAAGAAAAAAAAAAGCACAAATTGATGTATGTGCACCGAGATTAGAAAGGTAACAGTTCAGCAAATAGTAAGAATTACAATATGCAATGTAGCCGGGCTGTTTGATGTTTAAGGCAGGAAACTATTTAACTTCTAAAAATCTGTTATTTCCATGAATTAGCATTGTAGTGTGCTTAGAAAAAATCTACTGAGTTATAACATTTAAGAATGGATTTCTCCTATGGGATATGCCAATTAATTTACATTAACTGGAATATAGGGAAAAATTCTAGATTGCCTTTATTATAATTTTTATTTGCCTTAAGAAAAAGCTCAAAAGACAGTGACTTAAAAATCACCAGTATGCTTATTCCTGGTACCGTTTAATATTATAACATGATTTATACAGGTAGCTTGGTTTCTGATAAAAATCACTTTATGGGGTTACAGAGTTTCTACAAAAAGAGATTTTTCTTGAGGATCGGGCATGTCAATGGCACTATGTAATGCTTCAGTACTATAGTGGTGGTCCTGCAGACTAGCGGTCTCCGAAACAGAAGCATTTTCCTTTTGGACAGTTTTGGGACCGCAACATCCATTCTTCGTAAAGTGCTAAATTCCTACTTTAGCTCTTTCTGTTATGGAAGTGTCATTTTACAGATGTAGTCCTTTTCTTTTTAACTTACTAATCTGATGTCATCACCTACCATGAAGTGTTTCCCATTCTGGAGGTCACAGGCCTGGCCTGAAGGATTTTAATTGCTCAGATTCCTAATTCCCTGACCGGAAAGCTTTCATGAGCTTAGACTTTTGTGCTTCCCTAAAGTGTCTTAAACTGTTTAGACTCCAGAAACATTAGTGTTGGAGGAAAGATGAATGTCTGGTCATCTTGGTGGAGTAGAAGATACATAGTCTTGTCCTTAACAACAGTGGAGAATGAAAGTAAAACAGCTGGAATATCTCATAACAACTGTAATAACTAGAGATGAGCGAACAGTAAAATGTTCGAGATTCGATATTCGTTTCAAGTAGCCCCTCAATATTCGACTACTTGAATCGAATATCGAACCCTATTATACTCTGTGGGGGAAAAATGCTCGTTTCAGGGGTAGGCAACATTCGATCAAATTATACTTACCAAGTCCACGAGTGAGGGTCGGGCTGGATCCTCTGAGAAGTCTTCTCCGTGCAGCGTCCCCACGGCATCTTCTGGCTCTGAATTCACTCTGCCAGGCATCGGGCCTGGGCAGAGCCAACTGCGCATGCCTGTACTACAAGCGGAAATGTGCAGTCGGCTCTGCCCAGGCCCGATGCCCGGCAGAGTGAATGAAGAGCCGGAAGATGCCGCGGGGAAGCTGCACGGAGAAGACTTCTAAAGGTAGAAGAAGTACCAGCGTTGATTGGCCGACTGTATAGAATTCAGCCAATCAATGCTGGTTCTGCATTGAACTTTTCCATTCGAATAGCGAGTGGTACTCGATCGAGTACGAGTATTTCGAATACCATAGTATTCAATCGAATATCTACTCGACTGAATACTACTCGCTCATCTCTAGTAATAACCCATAGTCCCAAGTTGGATGATATAGGTACAAATAGTAAAGTACCCATTATTTTCTAAATTGATGTACACACAAAGCTAGTCAATTGTAGTATAAGTAAGAACAAAGCAGCATATTTTACAAAGAAATATTACATTTCTCAGTGTGATCGTGCAAAACATAGCCTTTAATAGTTGTTGCTATTACATATCTAATATACAGCCCTCTAGTATTCTTTTGATTTCCTGCATTGAGAGCAAGTTCAAGCTGCTTTTAGTGCAAATCTTACTAACTGGTTTGCACTATAGCATGACTGACATCACAGTCCATGTACAGTACAATAAGGACTGAGTTCTGAGAACTGGACACATTAGGTGGACAATCTAAGAGTGAATAAAAACAATATCAGGGACACCATAGCTAACAATATCTAAATGCAGGGACAATTTTCTGATTCAATTTGAGAAATTACATTCAGAGTGATCTGAGAAATGTAAAAATTCATATTGTGACAACCCCTTTCCATGTCATATAAACAGTAGGATGAGTGATATCACAGAATGCCCTTATCATTTGCCAACACATGGCAAAAGTAGTCATCTCATACTAAAAAGCTTTGGCTATATAGCCTAGAAACTGTAGAAACATGTAATTGACACTACAGTATGTGGCTTTAGGTGGTATATTCACCCTTGAGAGTACAGTGCAAATTATCTTCATATAACAACATATTGAACAATATATTATCCTTTGGCTTCTATGTTATTTCTGTAAACCATAATAATGTAAAATCTAATATATAAACCAGATGTGTCTCAAAACATATAAAATCTTCATATACCTACAAAAATATCGGATGAGCGTTCTCTATGGCTATTTTTCACCAACATCAATTGTTTGTATGCTCATGAAGGGGTGAAGCCCTTCTATACACATCAGGATTCAAATAAGATTTAAATTCCCATGCAAACATGAATCTTAAAAAGAAGATAAATAGCAACAGCATCGGTATATGTAAAAGCTAAGAATAATAACATATGAAATACTTTCCTGCTGATGGGACGCAAAGCTCTTCACAATTACACAAGAGAGCAAAGGATTAAAATGATAAAGGAAACTGAAGCAAGAGATAAAAATATAATATGAACAGGCTGAATGGCGGAAGACAGGCATGGCGTATTTGACAAATGGATGTGCATTTATAAAATGCCTCAGTAAACAGATGCATCTTGGGCATATTTTTAGTCTTTTTCTATGCCATATATCCTTAGAATAATATGACAGAAAAGTTACTTTTGTTACTAACCCAAGTTGTAAAGCCATTAAATTGACCTTTGTATTTCTCTGTGTATTTTATGTTAAATCTAATAGATGAGTATCTTTGCAATGTCCCTGGGTGTAGTACTCTACTATATGAAGAATTGGCTAGAAATGTGCTAAACTCAATAGAAAATGTTAAGAAATAATTTTATATCAGCATCTCATAGTTTCATAAAAAATAACATTCTAGAAACAAAATGGATGGGTCAAAGGATGGAAACTGTCATGCTTCATCCAATGGAAAGACATACAGTAAATTCTTATTTTTCTAAGTTATGAAATATACATCACTAATATTCTATTTGATTGATAAAATCGAGCCATACAGGGGATTTTTTGAGTAGACCGCTATACCTCTTGTAATGGTCATCTTTAAGAAGTTTCACTGTACTGTATAAAGCCAGTTTTACAAACAAATGTAGTTTTGGTCCATACAGGGAAGATCTTTCCACCAGACTGTGTTTCAAATCCGCAAACTTTTCAAATTCAGATTTACTTGCGGATTAAGTTGTAGATCCACCACAGAATTCATCCCTGCTACAATAAGGGTAAAGGCTCAAAAGAAATTCACATGCGGCAGATTAATACCACACGTCATACTCCACGTACAATGTGGATGTTGTTAAAATATCCACATGAATTTTACTGTATTGTTCGGCAGATTTTATTTGTACAAATCCACAACCAAAATCTGTTCCCATGTAATATAATAATACATTTTATTTATATAGCGCCAACATATTCCGCAGCACTTTACAATTTGTAGACTTACCATTTTTGTCTCATAATATACTGCCACGAACATCAAGATTACACAATGTTGAAACTTTATACAGAAAAGGTGGTTTTTAGAGATGAGCGAACACTAAAATGTTCGAGGTTCGAAATTCGATTCGAACAGCCGCTCAATGTTCGTGTGTTCGAACGGGTTTCGAACCCCATTATAGTCTATGGGGAACAGATACTCGTTAAGGGGGAAACCCAAATCCGTGTCTGGAGGGTCACCAAGTCCACTATGACACCCCAGGAAATGATGCCAACACCTCTGGAATGACACTGGGACAGCAGGGGAAGCATGTCTGGGGGCATCTAACACACCAAAGACCCTCTATTACCCCAACATCACAGCCTAACAACTACACACTTTACACACTCAATACCACCTCTCTGACAGTAGGAAAACACCTTGAAACATGTGTATTTGGCACTTGCAGTGAGGAGAGCTTGTCACCAGCAGTGAATTTGGCCCTTGTAGTAAGTTGAGGTTGGCACCAACATTTGTTTTGAAAATCAGGGTGGATTGAGCCTCTAACCAGCAGAGTTTGGGCAAATTCATGGTGGAGGGAGCCTCTAAACACCCCAGTTTGGGCAAATTCATGGTGGAGGGAGCCTCTAAAAACCCCAGTTTGGACCAATTCATGGTGGAGGGAGCCTCTAACCAGCCCAGTTTGGGCAAATTCATGGTGGAGGGAGCCTCTAAAAAACCCAGTTTGGACCAATTCATGGTGGAGGGAGCCTCTAACCAGCCCAGTTTGGGCAAATTCATGGTGGAGGGAGCCTCTAACCAGCCCAGTTTGGACCAATTAATGGTGGAGGGAGCCTCTAACCAGCCCAGTTTGGACCAATTAATGGTGGAGGGAGCCTCTAACCAGCCCAGTTTGAACCAATTCATGGTGGAGGGAGCCTCTAAACAGCCCAGTTTGGGCAAATTCATGGTGGAGGGAGCCTCTAAAAAACCCAGTTTGGACCAATTCATGGTGGAGGGAGCCTCTAACCAGCCCAGTTTGGACCAATTAATGGTGGAGGGAGCCTCTAACCAGCCCAGTTTGGACCAATTCATGGTGGAGGGAGCCTCTAAACAGCCAAGTTTTGGGAAATTCATGGTGGAGGGAGCCTCTAACCAGCCCAGTTTGGACCAATTCATGGTGGAGGGAGCCTCTAAACAGCCAAGTTTTGGGAAATTCATGGTGGAGGGAGCCTCTAACCAGCCCAGTTTGGACCAATTCATGGTGGAGGGAGCCTCTAAAAAACCCAGTTTGGACCAATTCATGGTGGAGGGAGCCTCTAAACAGCCCAGTTTGGGCAAATTCATGGTGGAGGGAGCCTCTAACCAGCCCAGTTTGGACCAATTAATGGTGGAGGGAGCCTCTAAACAGCCCAGTTTGGGCAAATTCATGGTGGAGGGAGCCTCTAACCAGCCCAGTTTGGACCAATTCATGGTGGAGGGAGCCTCTAACCAGCCCAGTTTGGGCAAATTCATGGTGGAGGGAGCCTCTAAAAAACCCAGTTTGGACCAATTCATGGTGGAGGGAGCCTCTAACCAGCCCAGTTTGGGCAAATTCATGGTGGAGGGAGCCTCTAACCAGCCCAGTTTGGACCAATTAATGGTGGAGGGAGCCTCTAACCAGCCCAGTTTGGACCAATTCATGGTGGAGGGAGCCTCTAACCAGCCCAGTTTGGACCAATTAATGGTGGAGGGAGCCTCTAAACAGCCAAGTTTTGGGAAATTCATGGTGGAGGGAGCCTCTAACCAGCCCAGTTTGGACCAATTCATGGTGGAGGGAGCCTCTAAACAGCCCAGTTTGGGCAAATTCATGGTGGAGGGAGCCTCTAAAAAACCCAGTTTGGACCAATTCATGGTGGAGGGAGCCTCTAATTAGCCCAGTTTGGACCAATTAATTGTGGAGGGAGCCTCTAACCAGCCCAGTTTGGACCAATTAATGGTGGAGGGAGCCTCTAAACAGCCCAGTTTGGGCAAATTCATGGTGGAGGGAGCCTCTAACCAGCCCAGTTTGGACCAATTAATGGTGGAGGGAGCCTCTAACCAGCCCAGTTTGGACCAATTAATGGTGGAGGGAGCCTCTAACCACCCCAGTTTGGACCAATTCATGGTGGAGGGAGCCTCTAACCAGCCCAGTTTGGACCAATTCATGGTGGAGGGAGCCTCTAAAAAACCCAGTTTGGACCAATTCATGGTGGAGGGAGCCTCTAAACAGCCCAGTTTGGGCAAATTCATGGTGGAGGGAGCCTCTAAAAAACCCAGTTTGGACCAATTCATGGTGGAGGGAGCCTCTAACCAGCCCAGTTTGGACCAATTAATGGTGGAGGGAGCCTCTAAACAGCCAAGTTTGGACCAATTCATGGTGGAGGGAGCCTCTAAAAACCCCAGTTTGGACCAATTCATGGTGGAGGGAGCCTCTAACCAGCCCAGTTTGGACCAATTAATGGTGGAGGGAGCCTCTAACCAGCCCAGTTTGGACCAATTAATGGTGGAGGGAGCCTCTAACCACCCCAGTTTGGACCAATTCATGGTGGAGGGAGCCTCTAAACAGCCAAGTTTGGACCAATTCATGGTGAAGGGAGCCTCTAAAAACCCGTTTGGACCAATTCATGGTGGAGGGAGCCTCTAACCAGCCCAGTTTGGGCAAATTCATGGTGGAGGGAGCCTCTAAACAGCCCAGTTTGGGCAAATTCATGGTGGAGGGAGCCTCTAACCAGCCCAGTTTGGACCAATTAATGGTGGAGGGAGCCTCTAACCAGCCCAGTTTGGACCAATTAATGGTGGAGGGAGCCTCTAACCACCCCAGTTTGGACCAATTCATGGTGGAGGGAGCCTCTAAACAGCCAAGTTTGGACCAATTCATGGTGGAGGGAGCCTCTAAAAACCCCAGTTTGGACCAATTCATGGTGGAGGGAGCCTCTAACCAGCCCAGTTTGGACCAATTAATGGTGGAGGGAGCCTCTAAACAGCCAAGTTTTGGGAAATTCATGGTGGAGGGAGCCTCTAACCAGCCCAGTTTGGACCAATTCATGGTGGAGGGAGCCTCTAAAAAACCCAGTTTGGACCAATTCATGGTGGAGGGAGCCTCTAACCAGCCCAGTTTGGACCAATTCATGGTGGAGGGAGCCTCTAAACAGCCCAGTTTGGGCAAATTCATGGTGGAGGGAGCCTCTAAAAAACCCAGTTTGGACCAATTCATGGTGGAGGGAGCCTCTAATTAGCCCAGTTTGGACCAATTAATTGTGGAGGGAGCCTCTAACCAGCCCAGTTTGGACCAATTAATGGTGGAGGGAGCCTCTAAACAGCCCAGTTTGGGCAAATTCATGGTGGAGGGAGCCTCTAACCAGCCCAGTTTGGACCAATTAATGGTGGAGGGAGCCTCTAACCAGCCCAGTTTGGACCAATTAATGGTGGAGGGAGCCTCTAACCACCCCAGTTTGGACCAATTCATGGTGGAGGGAGCCTCTAACCAGCCCAGTTTGGACCAATTCATGGTGGAGGGAGCCTCTAAAAAACCCAGTTTGGACCAATTCATGGTGGAGGGAGCCTCTAAACAGCCCAGTTTGGGCAAATTCATGGTGGAGGGAGCCTCTAAAAAACCCAGTTTGGACCAATTCATGGTGGAGGGAGCCTCTAACCAGCCCAGTTTGGACCAATTAATGGTGGAGGGAGCCTCTAAACAGCCAAGTTTGGACCAATTCATGGTGGAGGAAGCCTCTAAAAACCCCAGTTTGGACCAATTCATGGTGGAGGGAGCCTCTAACCAGCCCAGTTTGGACCAATTAATGGTGGAGGGAGCCTCTAACCAGCCCAGTTTGGACCAATTAATGGTGGAGGGAGCCTCTAACCACCCCAGTTTGGACCAATTCATGGTGGAGGGAGCCTCTAAACAGCCAAGTTTGGACCAATTCATGGTGAAGGGAGCCTCTAAAAACCCGTTTGGACCAATTCATGGTGGAGGGAGCCTCTAACCAGCCCAGTTTGGGCAAATTCATGGTGGAGGGAGCCTCTAAACAGCCCAGTTTGGGCAAATTCATGGTGGAGGGAGCCTCTAACCAGCCCAGTTTGGACCAATTAATGGTGGAGGGAGCCTCTAACCAGCCCAGTTTGGACCAATTAATGGTGGAGGGAGCCTCTAACCACCCCAGTTTGGACCAATTCATGGTGGAGGGAGCCTCTAAACAGCCAAGTTTGGACCAATTCATGGTGGAGGGAGCCTCTAAAAACCCCAGTTTGGACCAATTCATGGTGGAGGGAGCCTCTAACCAGCCCAGTTTGGACCAATTAATGGTGGAGGGAGCCTCTAAACAGCCAAGTTTTGGGAAATTCATGGTGGAGGGAGCCTCTAACCAGCCCAGTTTGGACCAATTCATGGTGGAGGGAGCCTCTAAAAAACCCAGTTTGGACCAATTCATGGTGGAGGGAGCCTCTAAACAGCCCAGTTTGGGCAAATTCATGGTGGAGGGAGCCTCTAACCAGCCCAGTTTGGACCAATTAATGGTGGAGGGAGCCTCTAAACAGCCCAGTTTGGGCAAATTCATGGTGGAGGGAGCCTCTAACCAGCCCAGTTTGGACCAATTCATGGTGGAGGGAGCCTCTAACCAGCCCAGTTTGGGCAAATTCATGGTGGAGGGAGCCTCTAAAAAACCCAGTTTGGACCAATTCATGGTGGAGGGAGCCTCTAACCAGCCCAGTTTGGGCAAATTCATGGTGGAGGGAGCCTCTAACCAGCCCAGTTTGGACCAATTAATGGTGGAGGGAGCCTCTAACCAGCCCAGTTTGGACCAATTCATGGTGGAGGGAGCCTCTAACCAGCCCAGTTTGGACCAATTAATGGTGGAGGGAGCCTCTAAACAGCCAAGTTTTGGGAAATTCATGGTGGAGGGAGCCTCTAACCAGCCCAGTTTGGACCAATTCATGGTGGAGGGAGCCTCTAAAAAACCCAGTTTGGACCAATTCATGGTGGAGGGAGCCTCTAAACAGCCCAGTTTGGGCAAATTCATGGTGGAGGGAGCCTCTAACCAGCCCAGTTTGGACCAATTAATGGTGGAGGGAGCCTCTAAACAGCCCAGTTTGGGCAAATTCATGGTGGAGGGAGCCTCTAACCAGCCCAGTTTGGACCAATTCATGGTGGAGGGAGCCTCTAACCAGCCCAGTTTGGGCAAATTCATGGTGGAGGGAGCCTCTAAAAAACCCAGTTTGGACCAATTCATGGTGGAGGGAGCCTCTAACCAGCCCAGTTTGGGCAAATTCATGGTGGAGGGAGCCTCTAACCAGCCCAGTTTGGACCAATTAATGGTGGAGGGAGCCTCTAACCAGCCCAGTTTGGACCAATTCATGGTGGAGGGAGCCTCTAACCAGCCCAGTTTGGACCAATTAATGGTGGAGGGAGCCTCTAAACAGCCAAGTTTTGGGAAATTCATGGTGGAGGGAGCCTCTAACCAGCCCAGTTTGGACCAATTAATGGTGGAGGGAGCCTCTAACCACCCCAGTTTGGACCAATTCATGGTGGAGGGAGCCTCTAAACAGCCAAGTTTGGACCAATTCATGGTGAAGGGAGCCTCTAAAAACCCGTTTGGACCAATTCATGGTGGAGGGAGCCTCTAACCAGCCCAGTTTGGGCAAATTCATGGTGGAGGGAGCCTCTAAACAGCCCAGTTTGGGCAAATTCATGGTGGAGGGAGCCTCTAACCAGCCCAGTTTGGACCAATTAATGGTGGAGGGAGCCTCTAACCAGCCCAGTTTGGACCAATTAATGGTGGAGGGAGCCTCTAACCACCCCAGTTTGGACCAATTCATGGTGGAGGGAGCCTCTAAACAGCCAAGTTTGGACCAATTCATGGTGGAGGGAGCCTCTAAAAACCCCAGTTTGGACCAATTCATGGTGGAGGGAGCCTCTAACCAGCCCAGTTTGGACCAATTAATGGTGGAGGGAGCCTCTAAACAGCCAAGTTTTGGGAAATTCATGGTGGAGGGAGCCTCTAACCAGCCCAGTTTGGACCAATTCATGGTGGAGGGAGCCTCTAAAAAACCCAGTTTGGACCAATTCATGGTGGAGGGAGCCTCTAAACAGCCCAGTTTGGGCAAATTCATGGTGGAGGGAGCCTCTAACCAGCCCAGTTTGGACCAATTAATGGTGGAGGGAGCCTCTAAACAGCCCAGTTTGGGCAAATTCATGGTGGAGGGAGCCTCTAACCAGCCCAGTTTGGACCAATTCATGGTGGAGGGAGCCTCTAACCAGCCCAGTTTGGGCAAATTCATGGTGGAGGGAGCCTCTAAAAAACCCAGTTTGGACCAATTCATGGTGGAGGGAGCCTCTAACCAGCCCAGTTTGGGCAAATTCATGGTGGAGGGAGCCTCTAACCAGCCCAGTTTGGACCAATTAATGGTGGAGGGAGCCTCTAACCAGCCCAGTTTGGACCAATTCATGGTGGAGGGAGCCTCTAACCAGCCCAGTTTGGACCAATTAATGGTGGAGGGAGCCTCTAAACAGCCAAGTTTTGGGAAATTCATGGTGGAGGGAGCCTCTAACCAGCCCAGTTTGGACCAATTAATGGTGGAGGGAGCCTCTAACCACCCCAGTTTGGACCAATTCATGGTGGAGGGAGCCTCTAAACAGCCAAGTTTGGACCAATTCATGGTGAAGGGAGCCTCTAAAAACCCGTTTGGACCAATTCATGGTGGAGGGAGCCTCTAACCAGCCCAGTTTGGGCAAATTCATGGTGGAGGGAGCCTCTAAACAGCCCAGTTTGGGCAAATTCATGGTGGAGGGAGCCTCTAACCAGCCCAGTTTGGACCAATTAATGGTGGAGGGAGCCTCTAACCAGCCCAGTTTGGACCAATTAATGGTGGAGGGAGCCTGTAACCACCCCAGTTTGGACCAATTCATGGTGGAGGGAGCCTCTAAACAGCCAAGTTTGGACCAATTCATGGTGGAGGGAGCCTCTAAAAACCCCAGTTTGGACCAATTCATGGTGGAGGGAGCCTCTAACCAGCCCAGTTTGGACCAATTAATGGTGGAGGGAGCCTCTAAACAGCCAAGTTTTGGGAAATTCATGGTGGAGGGAGCCTCTAACCAGCCCAGTTTGGACCAATTCATGGTGGAGGGAGCCTCTAAACAGCCCAGTTTGGGCAAATTCATGGTGGAGGGAGCCTCTAAAAAACCCAGTTTGGACCAATTCATGGTGGAGGGAGCCTCTAATTAGCCCAGTTTGGACCAATTAATTGTGGAGGGAGCCTCTAACCAGCCCAGTTTGGACCAATTAATGGTGGAGGGAGCCTCTAAACAGCCCAGTTTGGGCAAATTCATGGTGGAGGGAGCCTCTAACCAGCCCAGTTTGGACCAATTAATGGTGGAGGGAGCCTCTAACCAGCCCAGTTTGGACCAATTAATGGTGGAGGGAGCCTCTAACCACCCCAGTTTGGACCAATTCATGGTGGAGGGAGCCTCTAACCAGCCCAGTTTGGACCAATTCATGGTGGAGGGAGCCTCTAACCAGCCCAGTTTGGACCAATTAATGGTGGAGGGAGCCTCTAACCACCCCAGTTTGGACCAATTCATGGTGGAGGGAGCCTCTAAAAAACCCAGTTTGGACCAATTCATGGTGGAGGGAGCCTCTAAACAGCCCAGTTTGGGCAAATTCATGGTGGAGGGAGCCTCTAAACAGCCCAGTTTGGGCAAATTCATGGTGGAGGGAGCCTCTAACCAGCCCAGTTTGGACCAATTAATGGTGGAGGGAGCCTCTAACCAGCCCAGTTTGGACCAATTCATGGTGGAGGGAGCCTCTAAACAGCCCAGTTTGGGCAAATTCATGGTGGAAGGAGCCTCTAACCAGCAGAGTTGTGGGAAAGCAGGGTGGAGGGAGCCTCTAACCAGCAGAGTTGGTGGAAATCAGGGTGGAGGGAGCCTCTAACCAGCAGAGTTGGGGGAAATCATGTTGGAGGGAGCCTAGTATTAGCAGAATTGTGCAACGCTTATGGTGGATGAGTATGAGGATGCGGAGGAATTGGAGAGGTTGAGTACAGACATGGAGTTTCATGTTGGGGTGCTTTACACAGGTGGGCACAAAAATGAAGGCTCTATCCAGTGGTGGTTCATTTTTATCAAAGTGAGCCGGTCGGCACTCTCAGCTGACAGACGGGTGCGCTTGTCAGTGATGATGCCACCGGCTGCACTGAACACCCTCTCAGATAGGACGCTGGCGGCAGGACAGGACAGCACCTCCAAGGCATATAGGGCAAGTTCAAGCCACAGGTCCAACTTCGACACCCAATACGTGTAGGGCGCAGAGGGGTCGGAGAGGACAGGGCTGTGGTCGGAAAGGTATTCCCGCAACATGCGCCTATACTTCTCACGCCTGGTGACACTAGGACCCTCCGTGGCGGCACTTTGGCGAGGGGGTGCCATCAAGGTGTCCCAGACCTTAGACAGTGTGCCCCTCGTTTGTGTGGACCGGTGAGAACTTGGTTGCCTACTGGAGGAACTGCCCTCCCTGCCGCCACTGTCACATGCTGGAAACATCTCCATCATATTCTGCACCAATTGCCTGTGGCAAGCATTGATGCGATTGGCCCTCCCCTCTACCGGAATAAAAGACGAGATGTTGTTTTTATACCGGGGGTCAAGGATAGCAAAGATCCAGTACTGGTTGTCCTCCATGATTTTGACAATACGCTTGTCGGTTGTAAAGCACCCCAACATGAACTCAGCCATGTCTGCCACAGTGTTAGTTGGCATGACTCCTCTGGCCCCACCGGAAAGTTCAATCTCCATTTCCTCCTCATCCTCCATGTCTACCCATCCGCGCTGCAACAATGGGACGATTCGAAGTTGCCCGGAAGCCTCCTGTATCACCATCACATCATCGGACAACTCTTCTTCCTCCTCCTCCTCCTCCTCCTCCTCCTCCATTAAACGCAGTGAAGCGGACAGATGTGTGGACCTACTCTCCAGCTGTGACGGATCGGATGCTATCCCTAACTCCTCTGTGTGATCTGAGTTATCCCTGATGTCAATCAGGGATTCTCTCAGAACACACAAGAGCGGGATTGTAAGGCTCACCATCGCATCCTCAGAGCTCACCCTCCTTGTGGACTCCTCAAAGACCCGTAGGATGTCACAAAGGTCTCTCATCCATGGCCACTCATGGATGTGAAACTGAGGCAGCTGACTTTGTGGCACCCTAGGGTTTTGTAGCTGGTATTCCATCAAAGGTCTCTGCTGCTCAACCACTCTATTCAACATCTGAAACGTTGAGTTCCAGCGTGTGGGGACGTCGCACAAAAGCCGGTGTTGTGGCACATGCAGGCGTTGCTGGAGAGATTTTAAGCTAGCAGCGGCTACTGTCGACTTGCGAAAGTGGGCGCACATGCGCCGCACTTTCACCAGTAGCTCTGGAACATTGGGGTAGCTCTTTAGGAAACGTTGCACCACTAGGTTGAAGACGTGGGCCAGGCATGGAACATGTTGGAGTCCGGCAAGCTCCAGAGCTGCTACCAGGTTCCGGCCGTTATCACAAACGACCATGCCTGGGCCCAGGTGCAGCGGCTCAAACCATATTGCCGTCTCATCGAGGAGGGCATCCCTCACCTCGGAGGCAGTGTGCTGTCTGTCCCCCAAGCTGATCAGCTTCAGCACAGCCTGCTGACGTCTACCAACGCCAGTGCTGCAACGTTTCCAACTCGTAGCTGGGGTCAATCTAACAGCGGAGGAGGAGGCGGTGGCGGAGGAGGAGGCGGAGGAGGAGGCGGTAGAGGAGGAGGAGGAGGGGGGTGTTCTTCTCGTGTCCCTGCCAGGAATGTTAGGCGGGGAGACGAGGTACACCGGGCCAGTTTGGGAAGCAGTCCCAGCCTCAACTACATTTACCCAGTGTGCCGTCAGTGAAATGTAGCGTCCCTGTCCGCATGCACTTGTCCACGCGTCGGTGGTCAAGTGGACCTTTGTGCAAAGCGCGGAACTAAGGGCCCGCCTGATGTTGAGTGACACGTGCTGGTGCAAGGCGGGGACGGCACACCGGGAGAAGTAGTGACGGCTAGGGACGGCATAGCGAGGTGCCGCAGTTGCCATCAGGTCCAGGAAGGCGGGAGTTTCAACAAGCCGGAACGCCAACATCTCCTGGGCCAGCAGTTTAGCGATGTTGGCGTTCAAGGCTTGCGCGTGTGGGTGGTTAGCAGTGTATTTCTGCCGCCGCTCCAATGTCTGAGAGATGGTGGGTTGTTGTAAAGAAACGCCTGATGGTGCCTTTGATGGTGCAGGAGAAGGAGATAAGACAGGACCAGGGGAGGATGAGGTAGAAGTCAACAAAGTGGCGGAGGCAGATGAAGTGGTGTCCTGGCTCGTCCTCTGGAGTGCATCGCCAGCACAGTCAGCAGTGGCAGTGGCAGAGGCAGAGGCAGAGGCAGTGGCAGTGGCGTGAACGGCAGGCGGCCTTTGTCCTGCCGTTGCTGCCTGCCACTGATTCCAGTGCTTGGATTCCAAATGACGGCGCATTGAAGTGGTGGACAGGTTGCTCTTCTCAGAGCCCCTAATCAATTTCGAGAGGCAAATTGTGCAGACAACACTATATCTGTCCTCGGCGCATTCCTTGAAAAAACTCCACACCTTCGAGAAACGTGCCCTCGAGGTGGGAGTTTTTCGGGGCTGGGTACGAACTGGAACATCTTGGGAGATTCCGGGTGTGGCCTGGCTTCGCCTAAGCTGCTGACCTCTGCCTCTGCCTCTAGCTACCCTTTTTGGTGCTGCACCTGCCTCAACATCCACACTACTTTCCCCGCTTGACATCCCCCCTGTCCAGGTCGGGTCAGTGTCCTCATCATCCACCACTTCCTCTTCCAACTCCTGTCTCATCTCCTCCTCCCGCACAATGCGCCAGTCAACTGGATGCCCTGACGGCAACTGCGTCACATCATCGTCGATGAGGGTGGGTTGCTGGTCATCCACCACCAAATCGAACGGAGATGGAGGAGACTCTAGTGTTTGAGCATCTGGACACAGATGCTCCTCTGTTAGGTTCGTGGAATCGTGACGTGGAGAGGCAGGTTGAGGGACAATGAAAGGAGCGGAGAACAGCTCTGGGGAGCAGGGACAGTTTGGGTTATTGTTCTGTAAAGCTTCGGAATTTTGGGAGGAAGGAAGACAAGACTGTTGGGTAATAGGAGGAGAGGAGGCAGAGTCTGACTGGCTGCTGGACAATGTGCTGTAAGCGTTCTCTGACAGCCATTGCAAGACCTGTTCCTGGTTCTCGGGCCTACTAAGGTTTGTACCCTGCAGTTTAGTTAATGTGGCAAGCAACCCTGGCACTGTGGAGTGGCGCAATGCTTGCTGCCCCACAGGAGTAGGCACGGGACGCCCTGTGGCTTCACTGCTACCTTGCTCCCCAGAACCATTCCCCCGACCTCGCCCACGGCCTCGTCCACGTCCCTTTCCGGGAGCCTTGCGCATTTTGAATTCCTAGTTAGAAATTGGCACTGTATACCAGTAGTAAAAATTGTGGGTGCACGTAACCCCAATATATTCTTTGAATTCCCAGTCAGACACTGGCACTATATGGCAGTAGCAAGAAATGAGGGTATTTGTATTCCCAATATACTCTTTGAATTCCCAGTCAGACAATGGCACTGTATACCAGTAGTAAAAATTGTGGGTGCACGTAACCCCAATATATTCTTTGAATTCCCAGTCAGACACTGGCACTATATGGCAGTAGCAAGAAATGAGGGTATTTGTATTCCCAATATACTCTTTGAATTCCCAGTCAGACAATGGCACTGTATACCAGTAGTAAAAATTGTGGGTGCACGTAACCCCAATATATTCTTTGAATTACCAGTCAGAAACTGGCACTATATGGCAGTAGCAAGAAATGAGGGTATTTATAACCCCAATATATTCTTTGAATTCCCAGTCAGACAATGGCACTGTATACCAGTAGTAAAAATTGTGGGTGCACGTAACCCCAATATATTCTTTGAATTACCAGTCAGAAACTGGCACTATATGGCAGTAGCAAGAAATGAGGGTATTTGTATTCCCAATATACTCTTTGAATTCCCAGTCAGACAATGGCACTGTATACCAGTAGTAAAAATTGTGGGTGCACGTAACCCCAATATATTCTTTGAATTACCAGTCAGAAACTGGCACTATATGGCAGTAGCAAGAAATGAGGGTATTTATAACCCCAATATATTCTTTGAATTCCCAGTCAGACAATGGCACTGTATACCAGTAGTAAAAATTGTGGGTGCACGTAACCCCAATATATTCTTTGAATTACCAGTCAGAAACTGGCACTATATGGCAGTAGCAAGAAATGAGGGTATTTATAACCCCAATATATTCTTTGAATTCCCAGTCAGACAATGGCACTGTATACCAGTAGTAAAAATTGTGGGTGCACGTAACCCCAATATATTCTTTGAATTACCAGTCAGAAACTGGCACTATATGGCAGTAGCAAGAAATGAGGGTATTTGTATTCCCAATATACTCTTTGAATTCCCAGTCAGACAATGGCACTGTATACCAGTAGTAAAAATTGTGGGTGCACGTAACCCCAATATATTCTTTGAATTACCAGTCAGAAACTGGCACTATATGGCAGTAGCAAGAAATGAGGGTATTTATAACCCCAATATATTCTTTGAATTCCCAGTCAGACAATGGCACTGTATACCAGTAGTAAAAATTGTGGGTGCACGTAACCCCAATATATTCTTTGAATTCCCAGTCAGAAACTGGCACTATATGGCAGTAGCAAGAAATGAGGGTATTTGTATTCCCAATATACTCTTTGAATTCCCAGTCAGACAATGGCACTGTATACCAGTAGTAAAAATTGTGGGTGCACGTAACCCCAATATATTCTTTGAATTACCAGTCAGAAACTGGCACTATATGGCAGTAGCAAGAAATGAGGGTATTTATAACCCCAATATATTCTTTGAATTCCCAGTCAGACAATGGCACTGTATACCAGTAGTAAAAATTGTGGGTGCACGTAACCCCAATATATTCTTTGAATTCCCAGTCAGAAACTGGCACTATATGGCAGTAGCAAGAAATGAGGGTATTTGTATTCCCAATATATTCTTTGAATTCCCAGTCAGACAATGGCACTGTATACCAGTAGTAAAAATTGTGGGTGCACGTAACCCCAATATATTCTTTGAATTACCAGTCAGAAACTGGCACTATATGGCAGTAGCAAGAAATGAGGGTATTTATAACCCCAATATATTCTTTGAATTCCCAGTCAGACAATGGCACTGTATACCAGTAGTAAAAATTGTGGGTGCACGTAACCCCAATATATTCTTTGAATTCCCAGTCAGAAACTGGCACTATATGGCAGTAGCAAGAAATGAGGGTATTTGTATTCCCAATATACTCTTTGAATTCCCAGTCAGACAATGGCACTGTATACCAGTAGTAAAAATTGTGGGTGCACGTAACCCCAATATATTCTTTGAATTACCAGTCAGAAACTGGCACTATATGGCAGTAGCAAGAAATGAGGGTATTTGTATTCCCAATATATTCTTTGAATTCCCAGTCAGACAATGGCACTGTATACCAGTAGTAAAAATTGTGGGTGTATATAGCCCCAATTCTATTGCTAGGGGACTTGCAGGGTATTTCTGGGGTGAAGGTGGGGGGGCACACCGTTGGAACGGGTATCGGGGTATATATCGGGTATACGGGAATACACTGACAGTGTATTCCATTCAGGATCCTGGGAAAGCTGGGTTGCGGCGATTGAGCCCGTCAGTGCCACGTTACACTGACAAGCTTCTCCCTGGAATTTAGCTCTTACAAGAGCTGTTGGTTGTCTTCTCCTTCCTATCCTAGCCTGTCCCTGCCTACCCAGAATCTAAGCCCTAGCTAGCTGGACGGAAACCTCCGTCCTCGGTGAATTGCAAGCTCAGAATGACGCGAAGCTGGGCGGCGCTGTTCTTTTAAATTAGAGGTCACATGTTTTCGGCAGCCAATGGGTTTTGCCTACTTTTTTCAACGTCACCGGTGTCGTAGTTCCTGTCCCACCTACCCTGCGCTGTTATTGGAGCAAAAAAGGCGCCAGGGAAGGTGGGAGGGGAATCGAGTAATGGCGCACTTTACCACGCGGTGTTCGATTCGATTCGAACATGCCGAACAGCCTAATATCCGATCGAACATGAGTTCGATAGAACACTGTTCGCTCATCTCTAGTGGTTTTTGGTTGCAAATTTTACTGCATTTTTTTTTTTTTAGCTAAAGTCAAGAGTAGCTTGCATGGGATGGAAAATAAAAGGAACTTTGGAACTTTGGTTCAAAAAAACTGCAGCAAACTCTGTAAAAGAAAAAAAAAAAAACCCCAGCTTTTCCACAATGTGGGATGTTAACCTTAGGGTGCATTCACCCTAAGTATATGCTGAGCTGATTAAAACACGTTCAGAATTAGCGCGTACAAAGCAGATCCTATTCATTTCAATGGGAGCCGGCATACGAGCGCTCCCCATTGAAATGAATGGGCTGCTTTTTTCCCTAGTGGGCCACAGCAAAAAAGTGCTGTGGGAGAATTGCATTAGAAACACAGAAATGTTTCCTCTGTGGACTTTCTGCTTCCATTATACCTATAGGGAAACTGACAGCATTTCTGTAGATATAATTGACATGCTGCAATTTCTAAAACCTCCATGGTTTTGGAAATTGCGTCATTTCTACTGCTGATATTTTTCTGCAATGTGTAGATGGAATTTGCGGTGATTATGTTTACGCCATCCGGGTCCCCGGCCTAAGGGTTTTTTTGAGACCAATATCTGATAGATAAGGGTTCCGCTGCCCTCTTCCCGATTAAATGCTTCTTCTTAGTGACTGTGTTGTGTCATGTCCATCAGTCCCAGTTTAGTTCTATTAATGTGAACATGATTGATCTGCAACCTTATAGACAGCTGCTGTGAAATGTCTGTGCTATGCCTGATATACAGTGTACAAACTACAGTACTTGCCCAGTTGCCATCATCTACTTCCCAGAGATGCCAATCTGATATTGCTGATGTCCTATCCTTACTATAACTCATCAATAGAAAAGCTCTGAAAACTACTTCAAAGCATATCCCCTATAGCAGATATATTGGGCCTGATATTGCAATGTATAGTGTTTTCATGAATTGGTTTAATGAATGAATATACATAATTGTAAGGAGTTATACATATACTGCCATGTAGAGATATTACAGTTTTTAACTTATGTTGCACAGGACTCAATACAGTAATTGTTGAAATATTGTACAAGGCTTCAGGTAATTCAGTATCAGAAGTGAGATAGTCTTTAGTGATTTAGCAGCCGCTAAGTCCTAATATCTCAGAGAAAAACAAGAATTGTTCCTCTGATAATATATTAAGAGACATGCAGCAGTACAGAACATGGCTACCAACTACTTCCCTGTCCCATAGGGGACCTGGCAGCTAGCTGGGCATATTTCACATCCCAGTGGGAGGATTATGAGATGGCAAGTGAATTAGATGAGAAAGACCTGAAGGTAAAGATAGCAACATTGTGCTCAGTGATGGGGAAAGACTGTCTGCGTGTTTAACAGCACCTCAAACTCTCTGCTACCTAAACAGGATATGAAGAAAGTTCAGCGTGCATCACAGAGCCATTCTATGGCAGCAAGTAACAGTATATGAGAGGTATATATCCATTACCACACAGCAAGGTCCATCAGAGACTATAGATCTTATGTGACAGAGACAGCTAGCAGAAAGCTGTGAGCTTACAGTATTACGTGGTGAACTTATCAGAGACAGAATAGTCTTGAGATCAAGAGACTTTAATGTAATAAAGTGAATGTTCAGACCAAACTTGAATCTACAGAAAAGCATTGGATTGTGTAGAGCCTATCAACTTACAGAAATGCAAAAACAAACAATAAGAGATTGCAAAATTATACTATTAAAAAGACAGGCTAGTATAGAAGACAGGATAAAAACATGAGCACATTCTGCCGTTGAAATTACCATGCCTCGAACAGAGACCATTGCCCAACATATGGAGAAACATTTATTAAGTGTGAATACTATCATAAATGAGCCAGAGCTTAATATTGGCCAACCAGTGCATATACAACCATCACCTTCATCAACATATGGAATTTGGCAACAAGATGTGTGTTCGGAGAAAGTAGCAGGACTTAAAGAGGACCTTTCATGGTTCGGGGCACAGACAGTTCTATATACTGCTGGAAAGCCGACAGTGCACTGAATTCAGCGCACTGTCGGCTTTCCCGATCTGTGCCCCAGGTAAAGCGCTATCGGTCCCGGTACCGTAGCGCTTTACAGTCATAAGGGCGTTCTTTACAGTCAGGTACGTCCTTCTGCACAGCAGCGCCTATTGCGCTGTACAGTGTAAAGAGGGAGGAACGCCCCCTCCCTCTGCTCACAGTGATCGTCCATAGACGAGTATCAGGAGGGGAGGGGGGTTCCTCCCTGCTCATACTGTACAGCGCGATAGGCGCTGCTGTGCAGAAGGACGTACCTGACTGACTATGAGAAACGCCATTCTGACTGTAAAGAGCCATGGTACCAGGACTGATAGCTCCTTACCTGGGGCACAGATCGGGAAAGCCGACAGTCAGCTTTACAGCAGTATATAGAACTGCCTGTGCCCAAATCGGTGAAAGGTCCTCTTTAAGAAACATCTCAGGACTGTCAGTAACAATGAAATACAGGAGGCATATACACCAAATACACCTGATAAGAATCCTAACAAGACACCTTTAGTACCAGATATGGAGGAGAATAACCAACAATGTCGAGTTCCAGTCACACCAAGACATACAACACCAAAGAGTAACTGAACACCAGCAAAATATGAACGCTATATATTCTAAATATATTCTACTGAAAATATCCTTTTTTTTTTTCTTTTTTTTTTTTTGCAGAAAACATATGTTTTAGTTTTTAGCATTCACATGTTTTATACTATATATATTTCTTCTTTATTTAATAAGAAAGGTGTTATACGTGTGATGACATGGTTACTGCTATCTACAGGCTTCAGTGATATTGTATGTGTCTCAATAAAAAACTTGCTGAAATACTCTTACTCTCTACAATATTTAGACAGTTTTTTTTTGTTTGGCTTTAAATGAGATGGATTTTCTTCAATCTATTTTAGGCATAATTCTGCTTTTAATGATGTTTCGCAGCTTATATTTACATAAAATATTAAGTAATTTTACAGTTAATTAGCTGTACCATTCTCATAGCAATTTGGTATTCTTTCATGATGTTCTCTCCATTTATATTCATTTCTGCTTTCTGTTTCCTACCTTCGGGGACAGGAGGTTAGTTCTGTTCCATTGTCAGACATGTGACCTAAGAGTTTATCGCCAAATGCGCAACTATCATGAGAACTCTTATAATTTATTGCAAAGGCAAGATGAGTGTTGCATATAGTTGTAACCATAAAGGAAGAATAGCTCAAAATTGATAAAAAATAAGACATTAAAACTATTTGCAAAGTTATTTGACATTCTATATAGATTTGACAGTTGATATGTTGCATCGTAAGTTAAATATCCTACAATGTATTCACTGTATTCATTCTTCTAGAATAGGTAAAAGTTTGCCTGTCTGTCTGTTAACAATTGTTACTTAAAGAGTACTTGTCATCACCACTCCATCTCTTTGCATCCTCCTATCGACATTGCTCCACTTATTCCAATTGTTGCACTTATTGCAATTTGTTTTCTCTAGACCTCACTGGTCCTGTGCAATGCAGTTAGTTTTAGCACCCAATATGCTAATTAGGCTCTCTGCTGTCAGATGGGTGGCCCCGTGTTGTTTGTCCCAGCCTATGACCACCCAGGTGATTGGCTTGGTTGGCAAATTGTCTGCTGAAAGTAACTGAAATGATTGCTGAGAAATGGTGGAAGAAACTCCAACTGTTCTGGTAGAAAGATGCAAGGCCCCGTTCCCACTTCAATGGGTGCCAGCTTATGCGCGCTACACATTGAAATCAATGGGAGGCATTTTAACCCATTGATTTCAATGTGTAGCGCTCGTAAGCCGGCACCCATTGAAGTGAATGGGATCTGTTTTGAGGCGCCTCACTCTGACACGTGTTTACGTGTCAGAATGAGCGGCGCATTACTCCATGGGAATGGGGCCCAAGAATTGGAATTGGTGGAAGAGGTGACAAAAGGTCCTGTTGCTTGGAAATTCAACTTTCCTGATCTTCGGCAGTGAATATGAAGTCACATAACAGGCCAATCATCACTATGTATATGAAACATAGGGGCATCACTGTTTTTCCACAGACTTTTTCATTGGGTTTTTGTTGTGTTTTCTTTGCTTTTTTTTCTCCATCCTCCATTACGTCTATATTGAAAATACATGCAATTCCATAGCTAAAATTCACATACTGCGTTTTTCAAGAACACTAGTGAGAAAGCAGCTTTTTTTTTGCAGTGTGTGAATGAGATTAACCAAAATCTCATACATCTCATTCACTTTGCTGCTACTGTGAAACTCAGTATTTTTTTCCACTGCACTTTCACAGCAGTTTGCAATATAGGGCCCTAGCCTAAAGAAGTGTTTCAGGGCTTTGATGAATTGATTGACATCGGTCGCCTATGGGGACAAAATAAAGATGCTGTCTTGTTCAATTTGAATAAAACTGGGCCTGTGTAAACAGTCTCACTAAAGTGCCATATCATCTGTATACTTCTGATCGATAGTGGTCCAAGGGTCTGTGAGAACAATCAACATAGAATATACTGCCTATTAACAGCATAAAACAACATAATCTGATGCTGAGATCTCTCTTTACATCTGTAAATCATTAGAATAATCGTAGAACTGTATTATGGCCCTGGATTTGCCACTTTTTTATTTTATTACATATTTCTTGGCATCTGTCATCCTAGTGTCTTCAAGGTACCGAAGCATCGATGTCATAGTCAAATTTCCTTATCATTTGGTACGGATTCTCTTTTATATTATACTGAATATAGTGTATAGAAAGATCTATACATGTATATAGACATATACTATTTATAAGTTAGCATGTTTTCTATAAGGATCTGATAGTTACTGAAACCATAATAGGCATTTTGGAAAGATTCAAGTGCATGGACCAATTTATTTGAGCGTCCTGCTATTTTGTAAGATGAAACTGTATAATTACCTTTAGTTTTTTCTTTTTCTCACGGTAGGAATAATGAGATAATTGTCCTGTTAAACCCAATCTTTGTACATGCCACAGTCCGTCCCTGGAATATAATGACAAAGCATCAAGTAAACTTAATTATAATGAATGTAATTTTAATGTTTCAAATGAATCTGCAAGCTTTTGTATTTAATGTTCTATTATGTCGCTTCTCCTAGGTGGTTTTACAATTGGCCAGTGGGATGCCAGTGCAATCCTTTCACTGTCAAAAATGATACGTTTGATTCAGCATAGCTGACAGTTCTAGCCTTGTGCATGTCGAGGAGAAAATAATATCTAAATTAAGAAATCATGTAAAAATGTTTAATGTTCAAAAACTAATTTTCATGTGTAATGTTACATGCAGTTTGAGGAAAAGACCACAGAAAATGAGGCTATACCCATGAATATGTTGGTCATGAAACCTTGGCAGAAATGTAGACATGTTCTAATCCCCTACATTGTCTGTCACAAATCATTGTGCTGTAATGTTATCTGTTGTTCACAGTATTTGGTCCTGATTATATTTTGTCATTTCTACTGCTGTTGAATACAAGAGAAATTAGTGCCTTTGAAATCCAATTATTTAGATAATCAGTTTTAATTACATTTAACTCACTTTGTAATCCACAAATTTACATTGTAGCTAAGTGATTTAATTAAGCATTGCAATCTAGTTTTGATGTATGGCTTATCACATGGCAAAATATAGAGAAATGACAGCTGAAGAATTTGGAACACACATATTTATGTTTTAATTGAATAGATAAGCCTTTGCAAAATGCAGTTTTCCTATTCTTAGATTTTAAATGGTCCGCACATTGAATTTCTTAGGAATTAACAGAACGTTAGTCATTGAACATACAGTATGCAAGAAAAGTAATACTTGTTTTCTAAAGCAGAATGTAAGAAACTAGATACACCATGTAAAAGAAGCTAAAAGATGAAAAAAAACCAGTTAAAGTAATTGGAATTATGTCTAGTGTCAAGCAAAGATTTATATGTCAGGATAGCTGTGTATTAAAGTTGTATTAGAGTCATATAATCCTTCTTAAATTGTGTTTCTGCATCAGTGTAGTAAGTCTTATGTAGTAAGGGCCCATTCAGGTGGTGGAAAATGAAGAGGAATTAAGTTAGACTTTCCACCATGGCTGCTCAGCCCCAGATGAATGCGGCTAACCAGCTGAGTGCTTTGCACTGCATGCTCTGCGACCGATCAGCTCTCAGAAACTGTGACAAGACAGAGAAGCATGCTCATTTTTTGAGTGTTCTGCTTCAATTTCTACCTCCCACTTAATACAATGGGAGGCAGATTCAGGGTGGAATTTGGTGCAGGTTTTGAGGCAGCATCTGACTCAAAATCAGCACCAAATTCCACTGTGTGAACATACCATAAGAGAAATCATAAGCAAGAAGATGCTCCCACATACATTAACTGTACTCAAATATCTTTAAGAAGTACTTCAGCAAGAAGCAACAATCAACTGTGCATCTAAAAGATAATCTACTATGTTATACCTGTGGGAAACAACTAAATGCCCCTCTGAGTGATATTGCTTTCCCAACTGTGTGAATGTAGTAAAAAAAGAGTATTAGTCAGGCATATACACTGCTACTCCATATAACCTTATTGGAGTTACAGTAACAGTAGGGTCTTGTGTGACTCTCATCTGTAAATTTTTACCTATGTGGAAAGGTACTGGTACTGGTACTGGTGGAATAGCCATAAAGTGCCGCTGGCCAGACCTCATACTGTAGAACTCATTGGTGTAGAGGTGCTTTAGTGGAGAACACTAATAGACAATATTGTTTATCACATTGAAGTTCAGTTTTGAAAGTTCTCTACAGACTCATTACGGTCGTTATTACTGCCTGATCTTGACCACATCATAGAAGCAGATGATAGAATGATGTTGCCATCAAATAAAACCTTTGTAGAAATCGATAATTTGTAATGTCAACCCTAACTCTGTTTACTTGCTAAAGCTTTTAAGATACACTGAAGTCAAATAATTGTAAAAAAATGTTGAATTTGGGCAATTCTTCACTTTGTTTACAGGGTTAATGACCGGGATGGTGCACTTGAAGCGGCTTTACGACTGTTGCAGCAATTTTACTTAGATTTGGAAACGTTTCTTGCATGGCTTACAGAATCAGAAGCTATGGCTAATGTTCTTCAGGATGCAAAACATAAAGATGGGATCCTGGAAGATCCAAAAGCAATTCAACAATTGATGACGCAATGGCAGGTATGAAAAGAATAGTTTGCAACTCTGTTCTATATCAATCGCTGATATGTACCATGTGAACACTGCTGCCATGATGAAGAAGAAAAAAACACATTTATCAAAATCTGATGATGGTTTTGTGTCAAATCATTTTGAAATTTAATTTCTCTTTGCATTCCAAAAGTTGTAGCCTGAGAATGATATGGGGAGAGCAGAATGATGAGACAATAACAAACTTCAGTTTCCAGACAAAAACTTGCATTCTCTTCCTAAGTGCATCTTATAGAGCAAAAGTTGTCATTGTTTGGGAGAATAGAGATGTTTTTAACGTCCCTTTCAGGCAGATTATTCTCAAAAAATCTTCAAAATGAAATATATTTTTTACAGCTTATCAAAATTGTTAATTCACGGAATCTATTGGGTAGGTCTTCAGTATCTGATATGTGGGGTTTGGATGAAAAGACTTTTGCCCTTCTTTCAGTCACTTTAAATGAGTTTTATTTCTGTCCATGGATTTTCTAACCCATGGATTTTTTAAAACTGAAGATGAATCCCCAGATAGGTGCTTACTCTCTTCTTGTCCTCTTTGAAAATATACAGGTATGTGTAAACGGGTAACAATGTTTGGATATTATGACTTTCAGGCTCCATATCTCACCATCCACTACAGCTTCAAATGTGAGACTACCATCATTTTATAGACCATCATCTTGGCTATCTCATAAATAGATTTGACTGGCAACTATTTAGCATATGATTAGTTATGTAGATTCTTGTCATGGAACTGCATTGTTACTGTTTTGCTCCTGGTGATGGATAAATCTTTTTATTCTTGTAATTCTACAAATTACAACCTGTTCTCGTGTCCCTTAATAGCTCAGTGTGTTATTGGGTTGATTCCCAAGCAAAATGTCACTGCTTCAAGGATCAGCCATGAAGAATATTTCCTTATAAAAGAGAAACAGCATCATCAAGCTCGACAGCAGTCTTTTAGCCAAGGAAATTACTGAACATCATTATGGGAGTGCCATGACAGTTGGAAGAATATAAAATGTAGTCTTTCAATCCATTCAAAAGCCAAGAGTTGGACGTCCAGGCAAAGTATGTCAACAAGTCGGCTCACAAGGTTTATTAGATCTGCCTCAACAAACACAGCAGTTGAAGCGGCTCGTATGCTCCATAATAGTGAGATCATAGATGTCCTTGCAATGTTGTGGTTGAGTTCCACAATCAACTTACAGCAAAGGCAGAAACTGACTGATAACAGCGAGTAGGGAAAAAACAAGCTATTTAAACTCAATACAGCACTGCAAGCCAGAGGCAGACTCCAAATGCCCTCACCAGCACTGACTGCAAGGTCAGTTGGACTATGCTGAAGGTGGATTGTTACAACCAGGAACTGTACAGAAAATAAATGCTCTACTAACTGAAAACCAACCAGAAACTACTATCACTTACTGAGTTAAACAGAACCAGAAAGACAATGTGGGGAGTAGGGTCCAGGTGGTAGCCAGTTAGAAGAAAAGCAGAATCAAATAACCAGCTGAAGTCAAATTCCAGTAGATCGTATAGTCAGAAGAGTAGTGGTATACAGAATAAATCAAGAGAGTTGGTACACCAGGACGTCATGTCAAGACAAAATCAGAAATCAATTTGTATCCAGAATCAAGCCAGGTAGTCCAAACACCAGGGAGGAGTCAGAAGGTAAGCCAGAGTTGATAAGCAAAAGCCAAGAAGTCAAAATACCAGATCAAACTGAACACAGAATAAAGGAGAAATTGATCTCAGAGCCACACAGGAAATAATTGAAGGTAGGTGAGTGAGGAGACTTAAATAGGTGGTGACTGAACCTAACCAGAGAATCTCCAACATACAGAGGCTTCTCAGATCGGCACAAAAAACTTAGTCACAGCGTCAGAACTGATACTCCTGACAAACAAGCACCATGTGACACTGGTTACACAAATCTGAAATGATGGTCTGAAAAAAGGCGAAGAAGCCTCAACTTCAATATCATTATAAGAAGCATTTTCTTGAATTTTCAAAAAAAGTGGACAGTAGAAGATTGAAAACAATCTGAATTGGAGCAATGAGATGAAAGTCAATAGACAGGGCTCTGATGGGTGCAAATGGGTCTTGAAGAAAAAAAGGAAAAGGGAGCTAACAGTTTGAGAAATTGAAGGAACTGTCAAGTTTGGTGGAGCAAGCTTGATGATATGGGGTTGTTTCATAGCTTAAGGCATTGGATACTTGACCAGGATAGATGGTGGTCTCAGTGTTAAGCTATATATGAATATATGTGAGTATGAAAGCATTACACAGTGTTGCAGCAGGACAACCTGAAACATATGTCGAGATAAGAAATGGTTCAGTGACAATGAAGTAGAGGTGCTGGATTGCCCCCCACAGTCCCCAGACTTCAACCCAAATTAAACACTTTTGGATAGAGTTGAACAAAAATCTGTGTTCATACCCAAGTGAGTTGACCTGTATGCACCAACACTGCGAACATATAGAAGAGACCTGGGATTACATTTTGGTCAAGACATGTTTCAATCTGATTGAGAGCATGCCCAGAAGGATTCAGGCAGTGTTGAAAGCAAAAGGTGATTTACAAAATACTAAAATAATAAAAATTTAAATTTAGATTTTTAGAAGTAGAATAGTAACAATGCAGTCACATAACAAAAATCCATATAACTAATCATATGCTAAGTAGTTGCAAGTCAAATTTATGTATGAGATAGCCAAGATGATTGTGTATAAAATAATGGTAGTCTCACATTTGAAGCTGTAGTGGATGGTGAGAAATGAAACCTAAAAATCAAAACTTCATAACATTGTTACCTTTTTTGCTCATCAGTGTATATTTGTTTCAACCGAGCATACATGGGAAATATAAGGAAATAGCTGTCGAATGAATATACATTCCACTGACAGCTACATACGGTAAGATCTATTCTGTAGACACAAGAGACTCTCCTGATTATAGAAAATAGAGAACCAGATTTGTCTTATTTATGATCCTATCATTAAAAGGGTTTTAAAAAAACATAGTAACACAGTTTGGAAAGCTTAAAAAGACATATGTCAATCCAATTCAGCCTATTATATTGTAACGTTGATCCAGAGGAATTGCAAAGACATCCCATAATTAAACAAACGTCTACCCAGCAATTAGCTGCAAATGTAGTTTCTCTTAGTCTTATAAATCAGCTGTAATGACCAGTAAAAGCCTGGATCCTACAGACTTACCCTACAGACGCTGACAAATGTATGAACCACCATGTTCTGTGTGTAAATTTATTGAGTCTACATAAGGAGATCTCTTTCATGGTGCCCAAAAGATTGTTATCATGATGGTCATAGACGTAGAATAGCTGTCACCTCAATAATCTTTCTACCCCTTCTCCAATCTTCCACCACTGAAATCACGTTATATTATGGAGGGGGGCAGCTGTACATGTCAGATACCAGTTGTTGCTTACTTCAAGGGTAATCAATGGGAATTTCAATGGGACCTGCTGACAACCGTGTGACTACAGCTAAACTGTCATCAAAGGAAGAAGGCATCAAAGTGGTTTGATTGCTAACAAAATGTCATGTCTACGGCTAGCATTACAATGTATAGTATATGTTTTACAATTATTATCTGATAATCCGGGATCTGTGGCCCCTTTACTGTTGAATTATAGGATTTCACTGTATATCAAAGGGAAGAAAGGCAGCAGAATATAATGATGCAAATTAATAGATTTTATGATGCCAAAACGATGCCAGTTACTTGTCACACTATGTTAGGCATTTGATTCATATACTGACATCACATGAACGTGTATATTAATCAAATTAAGTTATAAATCACAGTAATATTTTTAGAAATTTGTTGACTTTATTTCACAGATTTTAATTTCAAATCTTTCCACAATTACAGTATGCTAAAGATTAAAATTAATCTAATTTATTAAAAAGGCTGTCTCAAAGTCCCATCCTCATTTGAAAGTGTAGAGCTGACAGTTCTCTGTATTTTTTGGTCTAATGCTTCGCTGCGCCAACTATGGAAAAAAAGCAAAATGCTGAATAAATTTGTCATAGTTAGTGATTATACAATTTCCAGTCAATTGTTTTCTTCTGGAAGCAAGAAATTAGTTTTCCCTAATTTAATTCTTGAAAATGAGAAGATGAAATGTTTCCTCATGCTGCAACATATTGTGGTGGGAAGATGATCCATCACCTATGTTAAAGTAGAATGGAGGTGTTTGTATATACAGTGTTGCATCCAGGGCTTTAATCATTTGTCTTCATCACCATGCTCTGGCGAGCGGTGGAATGGTCTTCTATAGACCGCGATTCTACTGAGCAGGCAATTATCTGACAGCTTTATGGCCAGGCACAATGTCTATTAGCGCCTTGTATTTAGCACTGGATGCTCAGGTGCGTCCTATATGCTTGTACTATGATCCAAAATGAGAATTTCAACATAAGTTACAGCTTCAAACTTTACTAAAGGAAACATCACTGCTATGTTTTCACAATTTTAAGATGAATAAGGAGCTAAGGCTTGAATAGAGATTTGACTTTTTAGAGTTTTTAGAATTGTTTTAGTGTTTGTATTACAAAATTGAATATGTAGCTGTGCATAATGTCTGTAATATTAACAAATGATAGTACAAATATAGTAGATTTTATCAAGTCAGTGTAGTAGAGCTGAACTTATATAGTCAAACCACATAAATAATGTGTAATTACTTTTAGCACACTGACGTTCATGTGCATGGAGCCTTTAAGGGGTTGTCCCATCTCAAGGATCCTATCTATACTGGTAGCTTACTGTATGTAAATTGAAGCATTTTCCTCAATATGTTGCTTTAGAAATTCTGCTTTTTTGCCTGGTATATGAATGTATTCCTTTATTACACTGTGTTGCTATAACCACGGACCTATATGATAGAGCAAGTGACATCACTTACTCGCTGCTCTTGCCAGCAGGACATTTTTTGCTGATAAAGTTGAGTCTGTAATCTCTCTATGTAAACACCCAGGCAACACTGAGTCCGTTCTGTACAAACATCTGCATATTATCTGATCTGCAGAAGTGTTCTGTGTCCCATTCAGCAAGAGGGAGGGGGAGAGAAAGAAATACAGGAAGTGAGAAGGACATACTGCAGGCAGACTGATGAAAGACTGAGATGGGAGAACCCCTTTAATTTCAGGTTAGGACAGAGTGAGATGAGAAGAAAAATAGTCAGTAAATTGGAGAAAGAAGCATTTTTCAATTAAAATATATGTTACAAAGTTTATTATATTTACTTGTACATTTTGCAAAGTTTGTTAAACTGCCTATATAGGCAGGTAAATATCTTTGTACAAGATATTAAAGCTGATAGAACTTTTATATAGCTGTTATCCATTTTCTCCTCTGGTATTGGTTAAGACTTATCTGTAATGGTCACAGTATCAGTTTTGAATGATACAGATCTACAGAAATATAGATATATTTGCAGTTCTCCATTTTAACTAGGGTAACATTTCATGTAACATAGGTCACTGGATTAAGTCGAGAGAAGGCAGCCAGCTAGTAAAGTGAATTTAAAGGAGACAATTCCTATATAAGTGATGTAATAGCTCTTAGTGTCTGTCGCCATCTTCAAAGATCACTTGTGCCTTATAACTATGTACTTGTAAAAAAAATAGAAACATGCACACCATAATGTAATTTCGATGCCAGTTTTCCTCCTGTATACTAAAAGGCAACACATCACAATGTACTGAGATGTATGATACTGTCTAATAATATTTCTGAACATTTTACATGATCCTCAGAGGAACACCTTGAGCTCTGCAGACCCCAGCACAAATAGCTTTGATAAAATCAGAATGATTGATGTCTGTGATGTTTTAAAGGCTGACATTTCCCCTTTTATTTTTGTTCCTTAATGTTCACTTCGTATATTGCAGTTCAGTACTTTATATCTAATGTTATAGAAATTGTTTGTAAAGTATGAAAAATTGTGTTTGACAGCACAGAAACTATTTTAAAGCTGAAAACTCTCAACAGTTTAAGTGCTCAGAATCTTAAAGTTATATTTAATGCAAACGGGAAATTATACTTCAAGGGAGTCTCCAAAACCAATAATAGTGCTGTGTAGGGACAAATAAAACTATCTTCCAACCTGGACCCCAAATTTAAGTAGGTATTTGCCATGGGCACAGTAGTTACCTGGTACCCCTCATTCCAGACACTGGGTCCCCATTCTAAAATGGTGCCTGTCAGCTTCAAGGATGTTGTTGGTAAGTATAAGACACATCCCTATCCTCTTTGTTGGCATATTCTGTGAAGAGTAGAGGATTCTACTGCATAGAGGTTCCTGAAGACCCCAGTGCCGCCATCCTCTTTCTTGATGCAGTTTCAGTACAGGAGACTCCTCGGCCCTGCACAGATTGTGTTAGCACGAATCCTCTGTGGGTGATCGACTACTAATGCTTGTGTGCATGGAAAAAGACAAGGATGCACACAAGCTTACCCATGCTTGCCAAATCTCCCAGAATACCTGGGACCCTCCAGAAAAAAAGCAATGACTTCCCAGAGTCCAGAAAGAGCTGGTGAATCTCGCAAGCCTGTTGGAATGTTCCCATATCAATGGACAAACTGGAGTCGTATATGTGTGGTAGGCACTGTATGTGCTTGCACTGCATGTACATGGGCAGTAGAATTACTGTTAAGTATGGACTTACCAGCGCTAATGCATCCCCTGCCAGCAGAGGGCCATGTCTATGACAGTCCCCATTTTGTGAAGGAAGACAGGGGAAGCAGAAAATTATAGTGTTATAGCAAAATCATTTTATTTTTTTTTGCTGCTCGCCACACAGAGCCTTAGGCTGAGGCCCCACATTGCAGAAACACAGCTTTTTTTGTTGCAGAATTTGCTGCAATTTTTTGAGCCAAAGCCAAGAAAAGCTTCAAAAGGAATGGGAAATATCTAGAAGTTCTTATACTTCTACCTTCTGCTCAATCCACTTCTGGCTTTGGCTAAAAAAAAAAAAAAAACGCAGCAAAATCTGCAACAAAAAAGCTGCATTTCCGTAACATGGGGCCTTAGCCTTAAAGAGGTTTTCCAGGCTAAACAGCCACTTGGCTGCCTTGTTGCTGTTGAATTTCTCTCTGGCTGTGAACTCCTGGCTCCCTTCCGCTGAAGCCAAACAGGTCTCAGCTGTCATGTGCGGCGGGCACTTCTACCAGAAACCAACAACTAAACTGGAGGACTGAACCATGTGGAGAGTCATCAGAACACCTGGGACTGGTGTGTGTGTTTTGTTTTTTTGTTTTTTCACCTCCCTTGGCCTAATAAATAAATATAATTTTAACCTTGACATCCCCTTTAAGGCTATGGCCCCATGTTGCAGAAACGCAGCAGAGAAAAACGCTGCATTTTACAGTATCAGCAAAGTGAATTTGATTTGAGCTAATCCCATCCACAAATTGTGTGGGGGGAAAAAAGGAAGGATGCTGTAGAAACTGCCCTTTTCTAGTTCTCTGTTTCTGATTCCCTTCTTACCAACCCCTGACCATCTTCCAATTCTCCTTGCCCACTTGTAATTGAGTGCAGGAACATTGTTGTGTAACTACAAGCGCTATAACTGAAGTTACTGAATATACAGATTGTTGTTTTGTCCTGGGGAGCAGTTGCTTATTTATACTATTGTTCCAAAATTCATTGATGTGTGTTTTTGCCGGGTGGTGTCCTACATCTATTCTTGTTTTTTGAAAGTTTGCCTGTTTTTGCTGAAAAATTTAAATAAAGAATTTTTTTTTTATTTATCTGGGTTTTTTTTATTAGATGTTTTATTTTATTTTTTTTAGATGTATGAAAAACTCTGCATGTCAATTTTACCGGTGGCAATGCTAGATTTAATAAGGGAAGGAAAATGCAGCAAAAACACAATAAAAATGCTGTAGAAAAAGGTGTGATTCTTTTCTGCAGTGTTTTTTAGCTGCTTTTTATTATGTGGGTCCTTAGCCTAATAGCTGGTAACAATAATAATAGCTAAACTGTGAAATTTTGTTAGCCTTATAATACAAGGAGAAAAGGCTTTTGATCAGAAAACATCTGTTTAGAGATGTCATTTGCTGCTGGTAATGTATCCTTATAGGTGGAAATTCATCATAATTGTATATTTTATTAGGTAATGTAATTATAAAAAAACCTTTGCATGATGAATGCAGTATTTGCTTCGAAGAGAATGCATTTGCATCCATCGTTTGTCACCAGTGACAGCTAAGTACCACCTGAGTTGACTTGTACATTTATAAAAGTTAAGGAGAAATCTCAGAAGCTATTTAAATGCGAAGGTATAAATAATGATAAAACCACAAAGATGATAACATGCAAATGCAAAAATATGTTATGCCAAAGGTACTTACTAATGGAATCCGGTCATAACTTTTTACTGCTATCCAGATTACTTTAGATCTCTGTATTATTGACTTGCAGAAAAATGGCTTATATATATATATATATATATATATATATATATATATATATATATATGTGTAGTAGATAAGTATTTCAGTGTATAGTAAGGCTTCCATATTGTACATCGGTCATTAATTAGAGATGAGCGAACAGTAAAATATTCGATATTCATTTCAAATAGCCGCTCAATATTCGACTATTCGAACAAATATCGAACCCCATTCCCTATGGGGAAAAATGCTTCGTTTCAGGGGATCCCACATTCGACTCAGGAGGGTCACCAAGTCCACTATGACACCCCAGGAAATGATGCCAACACCCTGGGATGCAACTGGGACAGCAGGGGAAGCATGTCTGGGGGCATCTAACATGCCCAAGTCACTGTATTACGTCGGGATCCCTGTCAGCTTGTGATATGTGCGAACTGACTTTTTCCCATGGGAATGCATTGACCAGCATTGATCGCCGAATGCCATACAGTGTACAGCATTCAGCCAATCAACGCTGCTTTTGCCGGAGGAGGCGGAGTCTTATATCGGACCAGAATGGAGATTGCTGTGGACTGATATTAGACTCCGCCTCCACCAGCAGAACCAGTGTTGATTGGCCGAATGCTGTATGGCATTCGGCCAATCAACGCTGGTCAATGCATTCCTATGCCGAGATGTAGCTGTGCGCTGAGCTCAACTACTCCGAAGATGCAGCCAAGCTGAGCGCACAGCCAGCACTGCTACATCGGAATTGAAGCAGTGCTGGCCGCGCACTCAGCTCGGATACTCCGAAGATGCTACATCGGAGATGAAGCAGTGCTGGCCGCGCGCTCAGCTCGGCTACTCCGAAGATGCTACATCGGAGATGAAGCAGTGCTGGCCGCGCGCTCAGCTCGTCTACTCCGAAGATGCAGACGAGCTGAGTGCACGGCCAGCACTGCTACATCTCCGCAGTGCTGAGTGTGCGTTGAACCCTGCTACAAACTCAGCTCTGCTGCATCTGATGAAGCAGTGCTGAGTATGCATTGAACCCTGCTGCACACTCAGCACTGCTGCATCTGATGTAGTAGTACTGAGTGTGCGTTGAACCCTGCTGCACACTCAGGTCTGCTGCATCTGATCTATCAGTGCTGAGTATGTGTTGAACCCTGCTGCACACTTAGCTCTGCTGCATCTCTGTGTGTGCTGAGCTCGGCTGCTTCTCCGTGTAGCAGAGCTGTGTCAGCACTGCTACATCTGAGATCGGACCACAATGGAAACTGCTGTGGACGGATCTTAGACTCCGCCTCCTCCGGCAGAACCCGCGTTGATTGGCCGAATGCTGTAATCTGTATGGCATTCAGCCAATCAACGCTGGTCAATGCATTCCTGTGGGAAAAAGTCAGCTTGCGCATATCACAAGCTGACAGGGATCCCGACCAAATAGAGCCCCAAAGAGCTGGGTGAGTGACATTCCCCCCTAAATAAAGGTAATCCCTAGCTAACCCTGCCTGTGCATCTATCCCTGTCTCACAGTCACATAGTTCACAGTCTCAAATTAATCGAATGTTAAAGCCACCATTCGTCTAAAGTGGAGGTCACCTGATTTCGGCCGCCAATTCCTTTTTCCGATTTTTTTTTCCGATGCCTCCGTTGTTGTAGTTCCTGTCCCACCTCCACTGCACAGTTATTGGTGCAAAAAAAGCGCCAGGGAAGGTGGGAGGGGATACAAATTTTTACTGTGTTTGCCTCATGGTATTTGATTAGAATTGAATACATCGAACGGCCTGATATTCGATCGAATATCTATTCGATCGAATGGTGTTCGCTCATCTCTAATCATTAACATTATAGGGGAAAAAACGACTGTGCTAAATTTGTAGAACAGGCGCTAAAAGTGTGTTATGGGCCTCATTTGCTATAATGTGATGTGTCAGTTTCCATTCCAAGATAACATGTTAAAAATTTGTTGTGGACAAAATTGGTGCAACCTTCAGGGTATTCAAGGGGTTCCTAAATATATCAAAATGATCAACATTGTCTGCCCCTATACTTTAGCTCAGAAATATTTATTTTGCATTTTCATCATGTTGTCCAATTCTATGCAGCATAGTTGCTTTTGTGCTCCTGCTGTGGGCAGGATTACCAATGTAAAGGATTACTGTACTCATTACTCCTTTCCATTTTAAGCAGCTACCTGACACTGGTCATTAAAGGTAAGCTTGCTGTCCACCAAAATCCCTAAGTCTTTTTCATTGACAGTCTTACCCAGTAATTTACTATTTAGTACATAGTCATACATTTTACTACGTCGACCAAAGTGCATTACCTTACATTTGTCAACATTAAACTTCATTTGCCAAGTCTCCGCCCATGCTTCCAGTTTCCTTAGATCCCCTTGTAATATTCTACTATCCTCCTCATTATTAATTACCCTACAAAGTTTAGTATCATCTGCAAATATGGACACCCTGCTTTGTAAACCCTCTACCAGGTCATTAATAAAGATATTAAACAAGAGAGGACCTAATACTGACCCTTGTGGCACCCCACTGGTGACTGAGACCCAGTCTGAATATTTACCATTAACAAGTACCCTCTGTTTCCTATCAGTGAGCCAGTTGCTAACCCAAATGCATATGTTTTTCCCCAGTCCCAACATTCTCATTTTCCATACCAACCTTTTATGTGGAACAGTATCAAAAGCTTTTGAAAAGTCCAGATACACCACGTCTACTTGAACTAATATTTTGGAATTACTGTATACAGTATGTTCATATATGCAGAACAAATGGAGAAATAGAAATACATTGCTTTCAGTACTGCCTTAGCTAACATCCGGTGTCAGAATTTCTGTTCCTAAAAACAATGTGTGACGTCACCCTGTATTTTTTTTAATCGATAAAGGAATAACGCCTTGCCATAAAATCTATGGTGTCAGAAAACAATTTTAAGGTGTCACTGCCCGTAGATTGAGGAAAGAAGAGGTTGTAAAGGTTAGACTTTGTTAAACTTCGCAGGAAATTAGAAATTGGTGAGATTTGCAAATGTTTTCCTTTGCATTGTTACATTAACTATCTGCTATTGTTCTGAAGGTTGTAAGCATGTCTGATGCTGAATTCCTAATATAAACTTGTGTTTTACATTGCCAGAAAGCACTTTGCTTGACCAGAATAATTTAGCATATAAAAACATTAAGTTGAAAAGCGTCCTTCCTTCTGATAAGAATAGTTCAAAGATTTTTCAGTGTCTTCACAAGGCAGAAGAGAATCACTCATCTTCTATCAGCAATCTATTGAACACATAAATCCAGGCTGCTCTATCACCTTCATCTCAATCAGAATAATTTAATTTAGTCATTGACCTTTCTTTATGCCATTTTCTTTCCTCCCCTGGGTTTTAGAGCAGCATGTATAAAAGGTGTGTAGTAAGGCTTTCTGTGATTAGTTTATATTTAATAGATCGCATGTTTTCCCCTTTCAGATGCTGACAGTGTACTAACAATCCAGCACATACATATTCATCCGCTATCATTGTGTGCACAGCAGAAATTGCAGTAGTCTTTTAATTATAGCAGACGTATGTAGTGATTTAGGGGCAGGTAAATTCCATACCTCATGGCGGGGAAACACGATCTCCTATTTTCATTGTCAGGTCATTAATAATACATTATCAATTAATATTTGCATTCCAAAGGTAATCCAGTGCTATAGCATGCTGAGATTATCGCAAACTACATTTGGCTGTGCATGGCATTTTACCCTTAATCTGGTCATCATTTTCATTGGTTCGATGCTGGTCTTTAAAGAGATTATACTGTACATTTATTGCATTTTTGGAAGCATGGACCATTAATGGGTGTGCTGGCTTGTACATCAACCATATGGCTTTGTGTTATGACAAGCTAGTTCTGTACTCTTATGTCCCAGGGTCCTATCCAAATGTGTAGAACTCTAAGGGTAAGTTCACACAGAGTTTTTTGGACCGGATTCTGAGGCGGGATCCGCCTCAGAATCTGGCTCCAAAAAACGCCTCCCATTGACTTCAATGGGAGCAGTTCACTTATTTTTTCCACTAGCAGTTTTATGCTGCTCGCGGAAAAAAGAAGCGAGCTGCCCTTTCTTACCATGGATTCTGTGGCAGAATCTGCTGCAGTATCCGCGGCGCAACACTCCCTCCTGACTAGGCCCATTTATTTGGGTTTAATTCAGAGCGGAATGCATCAGCATCCAGTCGCGGCTAGCTGTTTGTGACCAGATTCTGAGGCGGTCTCCGTGTCAAAATCCGGTCCAAAAACCCAGTGTGAACTTACCCTAAGATTAAAAAAGTTGTTGCATTATTATGATTATCTCCTGTATAATATAACTCATAAGGAAATTAGTTAAATCATTTAAGATGTTTATTTTTTTAAAAAAACTTTTTAGTTCTAAGAAATTCCAATGGAACCCCACAGGGTTTATCATGCTGTGATGGGAACGGCAAGGAGATACAATTCGTCTGTAGGTCACAAAATTGACATTCTATAGCAGGACAATCCAAATTAAATCTAAGAAGGTGGACTGTGCAATGAAGAATTTAGTAGATGTCACCATCAGCAATTATAGAAGAGTGAACCAGTTCAGAATAAACCATGTTTGGCCTGAATTTTCCATAAATTTTGGGGTTTTAATAAAATGGCTAAAATGGCATCTACCATGTGAAAACATAGAAAAGCAGAGATGAATAAGCTCATGACCTTAAGGATCATCAGGCGAGCTTCCCCATAATGCCTTGCAAGGATCCTGTATTACAGGAGACAGGCAGTCAGAGAGTATAGAGTCACCAAAGACTCATAGGTAGTATAAAAAGCCCAAGCAGGAGGAGATGATGTTCATTTTGTGGGTACAGAGTAGAGAGATAGTCTTAGCCAGACAGACTGAAATATATATTTTTCTTGAAGAGAAAAATATACCAGGTTATGGACTCTAGATTTTAAGGACACGTTGATCCAGGGTTTTATACTGACTGCCAGATTTGAAGTCGGGAAGAAATGTTTTCCCCTGATACATCAATCTCAATCACTATTCTGAAATTTTGTCAATGGAGTCAAAAAATTCAAATGTAATATCTACTGTATCTAAGAACAAACAACTTAGCCACCCCACATGGAACTGGTGCTTTACATATCTGGCATAATTGGTTCATAGATACTTGCAGATGACACCAAGCTCAGTAATATAGTCAACATAGAGGAGCATACTGTAAAAGTCAAATGCATTTTAATGTGGACAGATGTAAAGTTATGCACCTGGGCCATGTAAACAAGTGTCACAATTATGTATTAAATAGCAAAGCACTGGTAAGATTACTGCTGAAAAACACTAGGGATATTAGGGGGCATTCACACAGAGTAATGTGGCGCTGATTCTTGCACAATAACTTGCGTTAGAATCAGCGCTGCAAAACAGAATCCTATTGACTTCAATGGGTTCCGTTTAACGCACGTAGCACATCAAAATCAATGAGAGGCTTTTTAACCCATTGATTTCAATGCGTTATTTGTATTAAATGGAACCCATTGAAGTCAATGGGATTCTATTTTGCAGAGCTGATTCTTAGGCGAGTTATCGTGCAAGAATTACTGCCACGTTACTCCATGTGAATGCTCCCTTAGTAGACAGTAAACTTAAGTTCAGCCATAAGTGTGAGGCAACTGCCAATGCAAACAAAATCATGGGAGGCATCGGGAGTGGAAAAGATGACAAGGACATAGTTTTACCTCTACACAAATCACTGGTAAGGCCAAATGTGCTCTGGACAACTGCTATATGAAAGAAATATATCAACTAGTTTGGATGCAGAAGAGGACGACCAAGGTAATTAATAGGATAGGTGGATTATATTACAAAGGTTCTCAAACTTGGGGTTCTTTTGGGGTTCAGTTTGGAAAAATATGGCTTAGGACAATGTACAAATATATGTTACATTTGCGTCTATGACCAGACACAGAATACGGACTGCAGAATGCACCGCTAAGGGAACAGGGGTGGGAGACTTTCCCTGACGCTACGGCAGCTAGCTAGGCTCTGCCTGCGGGTGGTGGTCAGCTGTACCCAAGCTAGCCTTGGCCCTGACAACTCCTGGCTCTCTAGCACGAAGACCTAGCAGACAGATAGGGGAAGAGCTAAAGAGAGCTAGGGAATGGGGATGCTAAGGTGGTCACCCCTACAGAAACCAAGGTGCAGCTGCAGACAACACAAACAGGATGGGATGTGCTGGACAACAGACACGCGGCACAACACAATACACAACAAGAAAATGAGGAGAGGGATAGTGGAAGGGTGAGGAAAGGGTTAACACAGGACTGTCCAATTGCCATTTTTTTCCTACCACTGGCTGCTCTCCGTTTCTCCATAGCTATATCTGTTGCTGCCACTTGGACATTACTAAGGCTGTGTTTATGTTACAAAACAAAGAGTTTAGATAGAGCCCTAGGCCCTATAAGAGGGTCATACACAACATTTTAATAAAATGTATTTCCAATTCTGGTTAGGGACAATTCAATTTAGATTGAACCTGAACTTTTGGTCCAAACGAGTGAGCCTGAACCAGAACGTAATCTTGAAAGTTTTGTTTTTCTCTATCAGCGCTTACCATCAAGTCCTTTTTAAGTCCGTTCAAGTGATATATTCTAGTTGGCTTGATGATACAGTATTTGCTGAATGTAATATAGTGGTGGTGATACTGGCATCCTCCTATGGGACGATATTGTGGAGTTGTGAAATAAATAATTCTTGTGATTTATCTGTTCTTATTAGCATTACTGAATTATTTCTCTAGCTCTCTGGTCAGCAGGTGGAAAGTAATGTGGAATTTTAATATATATGTCACAGGGAATTGAAGATACAAATATAATAGACCAATCTTTTTGTCCACAACAGATTTTATAAAGAGGAAACATTAGTATTGATCGTATTGTAGTGACATTTTTAGTATTGCCTAAAAAAAAAACGCTAAAGTACACTAAACTGCTTTTATTCTAGTGGCTTTAATTGTGACATTTTATGTACTTTGTAAGGCAGCTCTTCCAGAATTAATATTTTATTAGGATAGATCATCAATATCACATTGTTGACGGTCCGACATTCAGCATCCCCACAATTCATCTGTAGTAGCAGTAGAATGTTATTGCAGTTCAATCCTAAATTTAATGTGAATTGTATACTTAAAAAGAAAATTAATGTAAAAAGTTGGTCATTTGGACAACGGTGAGATGTATATAGATATGCTAATGCATTTTTCTAGTTTTGGACAAGTTGATAACAACTTTCTATTTGTACACCACCTACATTTATGAAAAAATAAAACATTAGATACCGGTAATCTGATGAGGAGGAGGGGATGGAGATTGGATCTATGTACCTTGGAAGTTCTGTCTGTTAGGTAATCTATCTTTGTTAAACTTGAAAAAAGGCTTTAATACAATAAGTTGTAACCAGGAGCAGAGCACTGAGACATGCACTATATTTGTAGATCAAGCCTCTACTACATGGCACAGTACAGTATGACATACCCTTCTACTACTGAATCCTGTAGGACACCATAACCTCTAATATTCATTCCTAGATCAGAAAATGTTAGATAAGTAGCTTTTGTTTTTAGTTTTATGGCAGGGGAGAAAACTAATGTACCCAACAGTGTCTCCCTCACGTATGTTTTCACTATGAATCGTGTCCTTACTTTATCCACACATTTATGGAAACCAACAAGATTTATTAGGGGGGATTCATTAAGACTAATCTTAATGTCCTCTGCCCCAGTATATAGTGCTCATAGTTCATGATGGGGCTGCACCTCGTTATGTGATGGAGCTGTACCTCATTATGTGATGGAGCTGTACCTCATTATGTGATGGGGCTGCACCTCATTATGTGATGGGGCTGCACCTCATTATGTAATGGGGCTGCACCTCATTATGTAATGGGGCTGCTCCTCATTACGTGATGGGGCCGCACCTCATTATGTGATGGTCCTCTCCTCATTATGTGATGGACCTCTCCTCATTATGTGATGGGGCTGCACCTCATTATGTGATAGGGCTGCACCTCATTATGTGATGGGGCTGAACCTCATTATGTGATGGGGCTGCTCCTCATTATGTGATGGGGCTGCACCTAATTATGTGATGGGGCTGCACCTCATTATGTGATGGGGCTGCACCTCATTATGTGATGGGGCTGCACCTCATTATGTGATGGGGCTGCACCTCATTATGTGATGGGGCTGCACCTCATTATGTGATGGGGCTGCACCTCATTATGTGATGGGGCTGCACCTCATTATGTGATGGGGCTGCACCTCATTATGTGATGGGGCTGCACCTCATTATGTGATGGGGCTGAACCTCATTATGTGATGGGGCTGCACCTCATTATGTAATGGGGCTGCTCCTCATTACGTGATGGGGCCGCACCTCATTATGTGATGGTCCTCTCCTCATTATGTGATGGACCTCTCCTCATTATGTGATGGGGCTGCACCTCATTATGTGATGGGGCTGCACCTCATTATGTGATGGGGCTGAACCTCATTATGTGATGGGGCTGCACCTCATTATGTGATGGGGCTGCACCTCATTATGTGATGGGGCTGCACCTCATTATGTGATGGGGCTGCACCTCATTATGTGATGGGGCTGCACCTCATTATGTGATGGGGCTGAACCTCATTATGTGATGGGGCTGAACCTCATTATGTGATGGGGCTGCACCTCATTATGTGATGGGGCTGCACCTCATTATGTAATGGGGCTGCTCCTCATTATGTGATGGGGCCGCACCTCATTATGTGATGGTCCTCTCCTTATTGTGTGATGGGGCTGCTCCTCATTATGTGATGGGGCTGCTCCTCATTATGTGATGGGGCCGCACCTCATTATGTGATGGTCCTCTCCTTATTGTGTGATGGGGCTGCTCCTCATTATGTGATGGGGCTGCTCCTCATTATGTGATGGGGCTGCACCTCATTATGTGATGGGGCTGCACCTCATTATGTGATGGTCCTCTCCTTATTGTGTGATGGGGCTGCTCCTCATTATGTGATGGGGCTGCTCCTCATTATGTGATGGGGCCGCACCTCATTATGTGATGGTCCTCTCCTTATTGTGTGATGGGGCTGCTCCTCATTATGTGATGGGGCTGCTCCTCATTATGTGATGGGGCTGCACCTCATTATGTGATGGGGCTGCACCTCATTATGTAATGGGGCTGCTCCTCATTACGTGATGGTGCCGCACCTCATTATGTGATGGTCCTCTCCTTATTGTGTGATGGGGCTGCTCCTCATTATGTGATGGGCCTCTCCTTATTATGTGATGGGGCTGCTCCTCATTATGTGATGGGGCCGCACCTCATTATGTGATGGTCCTCTCCTCATTATGTGATGGTCCTCTCCTCATTATGTGATGGGCCTCTCCTCATTATGTGATGGGGCTGCACCTCATTATGTGATGGGGCTGCACCTCATTATGTGATGGGGCTGCACCTCATTATGTGATGGGGCTGAACCTCATTATGTGATGGTCCTCTCCTTATTGTGTGATGGGGCTGCTCCTCATTATGTGATGGGGCTGCTCCTCATTATGTGATAGGCCTCTCCTCGTTATGTGATGGGGCTGCTCCTCATTACGTGATGGGGCCGCACCTCATTATGTGATGGTCCTCTCCTTATTGTGTGATGGGGCTGCTCCTCATTATGTGATAGGCCTCTCCTCGTTATGTGATGGGGCTGCTCCTCATTACATGATGGGGCCGCACCTCATTATATGATGGTCCTCTCCTCATTATGTGATGGGCCTCTCCTCATTATGTGATGGGCCTCTCCTCATTATGTGATGAGGCTGCACCTCATTATGTAATGGGGCTGCTCCTCATTACGTGATGGGGCCGCACCTCATTATGTGATGGTCCTCTCCTCATTGTCTGATGGGGCTGCTCCTCATTATGTGATGGTCCTCTCCTCATTATGTGATGGGCCTCTCTTCGTTATGTGATGAGGCTGCTCCTCATTACGTGATGGGGCCGCACCTCATTATGTGATGGTCCTCTCCTCATTATGTGATGGGGCTGCTCCTCATTATGTGATGGGGCTACTCCTCATTATGTGATGAGGCCGCACCTAATTATGAATTACCACCCTCGGTTCCTTGGCACTTAGGTGTCAATGTACAGCAGCTCTTGCAGGTACAAAAAGAATATAGCACAGGTGGTGGCATTGCCCATACCCACAGACTGCAAACTTTCAAAAAAGTAGGTCTGTGCAGATACAACACTTTCATGTGTTTTAGCCTTAAGTGGCCTTAAATAGTCACATATCACTGATTTTATGGCACTCTTGTGGCTCCTCATTGTCTTTAATAGAATCTTTGTATATCTGTTATTGTGAAAGTGTCAAGGTTAATGCAAAATATACTACACCATACATCCAAAAACATAAAACGTACACTCTATTTGAAGCACTTTATATCTTAATCCATATACATTAAGGTGTGCGACACTTTGACAGAAAGGCAAATACATCTTGATAAGACATTGTGCTACCGTAAAAGGAAAGAGATGGTTTAACATACTACAATACTGCGACAACCTTGTCAAAAAAGGACTTGATGTTTTTTGAAGTAATTATTTTATTATTCAAGGTCAGACAGTTTACATTATTGTAGTCACTCATTAATACACTGCAGGAAAGTTCATTGGCCAAATGTTCTCCGATTTTGTCTCCTGGCATTTTCTCACATCTTTATTTTGTATTTAGGCTAATCTATTAAATCCACGGAATATTAAAAATCAATGTCTTTCAAAATGAAAATGTGAACCTGTCACCAAGGAAATTTGATCTAGTCTGTCATTCTGCTGATCATAGGAGGAGAAATGTCTGTGTGGCAGTAATAATTGTTGATGACTTCTATAATGCGGTTAGATCTGTTGCACACATATACACTCTGACTGGCTGTATATATTATATTATATATGTATTCTATATGTGCTAAACGTATCATCATATTCATGATTAAGGTTAATGCACTTTTTTATGTATTTGCTTTTTTGTTATCTAAAATTTCTACTTATGAGAGTGCTATTTTTCTAAAAAAAAGCTATAAATTTTATGCCTCTATACAGATATAAAAAACAAAAAACTTGCAAGTCTTCAGTAGGTGATACCTTTTTTAATGGCTAACTCATAATGAGCAGATAGTCATAAGTTAAAGGATATATTTCTGGATATTTGTACTCAACTCTACAAGAAACTTACTGACAATAAATTAGACATCTGTCATTTGCCACAGATTTGTCATCAGTACTATATAAGTGGTATTAGTAGGAAAGACTACCAAGGGAACATATTTGAGCTATAGTGGCCAATCCAACCACCATACCGGACTGGAAGCATTTGCTTTTGGCTATGTGCTGTGTATATAACAGGGTGATATCAGGGTGGATTCAGCCTCTAACCAGCAGATTTTGGGGAAATCAGGGTGGATTTAGCCTAGAAGGATCAGAATTGTGCAACGCAGATGGTGGAGGAATATGAGGAGGAATTGTAGAGGTTGAGCGCAGACATGACAATTCATGTTGTGGTGCTTGACACTGGTGGACACGAAAATGATGTTGGCGCTATATAAATAAAATGTATTATTATTATTATTATTATTATGATGGGTCTATCCAGTGGCTGTTCATTTTGATGAAAGTCAGCCGGTCGGCACTCTCAGCTGACAGCTGGTTGCGCTTATCCGTGATGATATCACCGACTGCACTGAAAACCCTTTCAGATAGCACACTGGCGGCAGGACAGGACAGCACCTCCAAGACGTATAGGTCAAGTTCAAGCCACAGGTCCAACTTTGACACCCAATACGTGTAGAGTGCAATTGGCCCTCCCCTCTACCGGAATAAAAGACCGGGGGTCAAGGATTGCAAATATCCAGTATTGGTTGCTCTCCATTATTTTGACTACGCGCTTGTCACTTGAAAAGCACCCCAACATGAAGTCAGTCATATGTGCCAGAGTGTTACTTGACATGACTTCACTTCCCCCACCGGAAATATCACTCTCCATTTCCTCCTCCTCCTCCTCCCCCTCCTCCTTTTTGCCCCATCCACGCTGCAAGAATGGGACGCATTGAACTTCCCGGTAGCCTCCTGTGTCACAATCATATCATCTGCCACGTCTTCATCCTTCTCCTCCTCCTCCGTCATTAAACGCTATGAAGCAGACATGTGTGTGGAACTACTCTCCTGCTGTGACGGTTCTGCTGCTATCCCTGACTCCTCAGCGTGATCTGCGTTATCCCTGATGGCAATGAGGGATTCTCGCATCACACACAAGAGCGGGATTGTTACGCTCACTAGTGCGTCGTCACAGCTGACCCTCTTGGTGGACTCCTCAAACACTCATAGAATTTCACATAGGTCTCCCATCCATAGCCACTCATGGTTGAGAAACTGAAGGAGCTGACTTTGTGGCACCCTAGGGTTTTGGAGATGGTACTCCATCAAAGGTCTCTGCTGCTCAACCACTCTGCTCAACATATGATATGTTGAGTTCCAGCATGTGGGGACATCGCACAACAGCCGGTGTTCGGGCAGATGTAGGCGTTGCTGGAGTTTTTTGAGGCTAGCAGGGGCTACTGTAGACTTGCAAAAGTGGGCGCACAAGCACCGCACTTTCACCAGTAGCTCGTGCACATTTGGGTATGTCTTTAAAAAATGTTGCACCACTAGGTTAAAAACGTGGGCCAGGCATGGAACATGTTGGAGGCTGGCAAGCTCCAGAGCTGCTACCAGGTTCCTGCCGTTATCATACACGACCATGCCTGGGCCCAGGTGCAGCGGCTCAAACCATATTGCTGTCTCATCGAGGAGGGCATCCCTCACCTCGGAGGCAGTGTGCTGTCTATCCCCCAAGCTGATGAGCTTCAGCATGGCCTGCTGACGTCTACCCAGGCCAGTGCTGCAACGTTTTCAGCTCATAGCTGGAGTCAGTTTAACGGTGGTGGAGGATTAGGAGGAGGGTGTTGTTTCAGAGCCCCTGCCATGAATGATAGGCTGGGAGACGAGGTAGACCGGCCCAGTTTGTGACCCAGTCCCAGCCTCAACTACATTCACCCAGTGTGCCGTCAGTGAAATGTAGCGTCCCTGTCCGCATGCACTTGTCCATGCGTCGGTGGTCAAGTTGCATCTTTGTGCAAAGCGCGGAACTTAGGGCCCGCCTGATGTTGAGTGACACGTGCTGGTGCAAGGCGGGGACGGCACACAGGGAGAAGTAGTGCCAAAATGTTTAATTACTTATATTTGCAAAAAATGTTTAACTTTTAATTATCTACAAATTTAAAAATAATTATGTACATGGGAATATCCCTTTAAACGAATATCCTGCATAAATAAGAAAGTGATAATATCAAGTTTGAAAACCAACTATAATTGCTTACATTTCTTCAAACATTTTTCTCCGGACGATAATTTTACTTGCCCTACAGAAGACACTTAAAGTATTACAAGTCATTCCTTTTTGATGGGGAGTGGACACATAAAGTCTGATCTATATTTCCTTTGCTGTTGAATGATATAATTTCCTACCTGTCTTGGTTCTTTTGTAAAATAATTAAGGGCAAACTTCAGTGAACAGAAACAAGCTGGGAAATTAAAGCATAGGTTTAATGAATTATTTTGTATGCAGTACTTTTTGAGCAATCCGTCTTTATTAACATTTCGCATACTGCTGATCATTCTTCAATTTCTTTACCTTGGTTTATGGCTTTGTATTTTAATTTAACATGAAAGGATAAAATGTTTCTTAAGAAAGGTTTTTTTTTTCCATGAAATTATGGAAAAATATTACGATAAATAATAGAGAAGAATGCCTGCAGTCTCATTTTGTGTTTTCTCAATTACCGCTGTACCAGGAGTGAATTATTGCAGAGCGCACTCGGAGGCAATATTATTGCAGTTATGTTGTATAAAACAGATGAGTTGCAAACTTCAAAAACACATGAATATAAAAGTATGGACTCGGTCTTTTGAAAGTGAAAACTATGCTGCTGTGAGGTGCATATGAATGATATTTTCTCTTATGTTATTGCAGATCAGACAGGGCATTTGAAATATTACCATGCTGATCCTGCATAATTATTTTGTAAGGCGTAAATGAGTAGATTTTCTTAAGCAGAAATAAGGGAGCTGCGGCAGGTATGCAGATTGCCTGTTCTTCATCACATTCTAGAAACTGTAATTTTATGGCATGTGCAGGAATGAGAAGCTTAGTCTCCTCTCTGAGAGCAGCTCCATTAGATTGTGCAAGAGCTTGAGTACTAGCCCTCCATTGAGCTATATTGTCTATTATTAACATTGATGATTTGTAAGCACAAACAACGTGAAGCCAGAATCAGCAGTTGTGAAGAAAAGATGCTTAATCTTTAGGGAACGCCACCGATCGGTGATATTTATACCATGTTAGTGGTTTGAAAAGCAACAATGAAATCAAAGTGTATATGTATGTAGATGAAAATTGCCATAACTCATAGCATGCATACTGAACCTGATCTGTATATAGACCGATATGTTTTACCATCAGGTGGCAAGATAAGTTATCTATGCAGTAAAAAAGCAAATCTATGAGCCGGTGTACTGTAAATCTACACTCTAATGTATATCAGATTATGGCATAAATTATGGTAACTCTACTGGATTATAGGATACAACAATCCCTACCAGAAAGCTGGCATAAATTGATAAAGGTACAATCTATGTGTTTTAGACACCCGTTGTGTCTCACTAGAGATTTTTTTAGTGCCTTGAAATGGGGAGTATTGCTTAAAACACACAACGGTACACCAAAATTGATGCCATAAACTATTGGTCTAAAGTAAGCCAACCAATTATTGGTATTAGAAAAAGAAATGTGTCTAACTTACCACATGCCACAGTCATACATTGGGCACATCATTTGTCTGCCTCATCTAGTTTTAAGCTGTTTAAGGCTAAGGTCCCACTCAGGGGTGTAACTTGAGGAGGTGCAGAGGGTGCAGTCGCACCGAGGCCCAGGAGCCTTAGGGGGTCCATAAGCATTGGCATCACTATTGATATTGCAGCTTCCATCTGGCCCATAAAACAAGGAGACCCACAGATTACGTTACTAAGGTTGATTAAACTCTTTAGAACTTGTAACCATCACTATCAAGAATTCACTGCAGGAATTAATTAGAAGGCACTGGACAAAAGACTGCATCAGAGGCCACAAGACTATGCCACTGGTCTCACTGAAGGAAATTATATAGGAAGTCCTTATACTTCTACCTTCTGCTCAATCCACTTCTGGCTTTGGCTCAAAAAAAAAAAAAAAAACGCAGCAAAAAAGCTGTGATTTCTCAACATGGGGCCTTAGCCTAAATGTAAAAAGAATTAATAAATGTGCCATTACCCTATAATGATTGTGTACTTATTTTCAGTGGAGAGACATGGAGAGTAGTGGCTGCCCCATATAAGGGACCCTTCACACGGAGGATACGCTGGCTGGCTGGCCGGCATACGTGCGCTCCCCATAGAAATGAATGGGCTGCTTTTTCCCATTCATTTCTATGGGGAGCGCGCGTATGCCGGCTCCTATAGAAAGCAATGGGACCTGCTTTAAACGCTGCTGATTCGGAACGTTTACACGTTCAAAATCAGCCAGCGTATCCTCCGTGTAAAGGGGCCCTAAAGCTAAATGGCATGGCCAGCACTCTTGCTCATGTGCTCACAAAGGAATTGTGTGAGATTGGATTTTTTTTTTTTTTCTTTTTACACAACTGTGCCATTATTGTCCACAATTTGTGTTTGAGTTAAAATGACAGATGCAAACTATGGAAAATAGTAGCACTATTTATGCAAAAAATCAAACCCCTAAACAAAACAAAACAAAAAAAAGGACCATGCAAATCTCTAAGGAAAGGCTGCAAGTATTCTATGAGAAACTGTAATTATTGTGTAGTATTATACACCACTCTATGAATCACTGGTGTCAGTAGCAGAATGTAATAGTGATCAGGATTGGGTCCCCTCTTTCACTTAATCCTGGGCTATATATGCATAAATATAGCCAAGGATCTAGTGAGAGAAGGGACGTAACCCATTCAAACGTAAAGGTGGCGCTGTGACCATGAAAGAGATGAGATGTCTCCCAGTACACATGACATTATGATCTTGCTACTTTATTGCAAATACTTGACATTTGACACTTGCTATGCATAATAAAAAGTGATCCAGATTGGTTATTAAAGAGCATTACTCCAGTGGGTGATTAGACAGTAAGCGGAGGCCTAGATGCTTAACAATGCCCTTTTACATTTGTAAAGTGCTGCACACTATGTTGGAGTTGTGTAAATAAGCTTATTATTAATAGATTAATTCAAATATAGATGTAAATTTTATATATATACATTCAGAATTTATTTGTATACACACCTGAGCTGAAATCGGATACTACTTGGACACACGGAGAAACTAGTCATCTTAGATTTCACGTAATGGAAATAGTAGCTTGTAATCATGTGAAAGGCATTAATATAAATAAATACATACATATACGTACTTCTTAAGAGTAGTCAGTCACTTGACATTTATTTGCATGTACTGCAGGGTCTCTTATACATTACTAAGAAAAGATGTTTAAAAAGAAACATTGGTTTCCTAAAATAATGTAGCAGGTATTGAGCTCTTATTATTTGTTTATTTTGCCTCTTGCTTAAAGGGTTGTCTCATCTAGAGGAGCAATGGAAGCTGCAGTCACTGAAAAGGAAACTTTACTGTCAAGTGAGTAGTCTTGTGCCAGGGCAGGCAAAGATTCAGAGCTCTCTGATACTGTAAAATCCAAGGCTTTCAGTGTCAGAGCTCTGAATCACGCTCTTTGCCTGCCCCTGTCTAAGACCACCCACTTGACAGTACAGAGCCTAAGTATTATATCAGGCACCAAAACTAGCATCACTGATTACTAAAGAATGGTGGGAGCTAGACAAAGCATTTCCAACTATATCTAGTGGTGACTATTAACCTCTTCCTGACATTCACCATAGTATTAAAGAAGGTCTTTCAAGTCCTCGGACACATGCGGTGTAATACACCGCTAGAAAGCCAACAGTGCACTGAATTCAACGCACTTGCCCATTCTGTGCCGCCGCTAAAGAGCTATTGGTGCCTTAACTGTAGCTCTTCAGTGTCAGAAGGGCGTTCCTGACAGTTAGTCAGGAACGCCCCTCCTCACAGTAGTGTCTATTGCACTGTACTGTGAGAGGGGGAGCATTCCTGAAAAAAGAAGCGAGCTGCCCTTTCTTCAGGCAGATTCCACGGCTGATTTATCACTGCACTGATTCATGCACTGCACCGGCATCCCGTCGTGACGGAATATGCACACGTGGATTTGCGTGTGAACTAAGACTTAACCTTCTGATAATATTGACGCTGGTGTCCTATTTCACAATACTTGCATAAAACAACATACACATAGCTAATATAATAAATGTTTATTAATGCAAACAGATATATTTATAGTCTAAACATATACACTCCAAACACAGAAAATGGAGAACTCATTAGTAATCTTATCACTGGGCTGAACACTCTGATAGCTAATTGACTTCTAATTACACCTCCCATTTCTCCTCTGAATATGTGTACAGTAGAATGACTATAATATTAAAGGACAATTACAGGTCTGTATAAGAAGGAACTTTCACGTTTTACAATCCCATTTCTAAACATCATTGCTTTAAGTTCAATATCATAATAACATTCTGCGCAGTAAAACTGATCAGGAGACGATTAAATGTATCAAGGCTGATTGTAAAATGAATCACTGAACCAAATTATAATATACCGTATCTTGATGTTGCATCTTATATAATGTAGTGAATAAATAATACTAATTAGCATCCAGATAACAGATGGCTTCTATACATAGACTTACTGTGAATTCATAAGCGCTTAATATTAGTTGTTTGTTTTTTAATAGTTATAATTAGAGATGAGCGAGTAGTTAAATATCCGATATTTGATATTCGTTTCGAGTAGCCCCTCAATATTCGACTACTCGAATATCGAACCCTATTATACTCTATGGGGGAAAAACGCTTGTTTCAGGGGTAGACAGCATTCGATCAAATTGAACTTACCAAGTCCATGAGTGAGGGTCAAGCTGGTTTCTCCGAGAAGTCTTCTCTGTGCAGCGTCCCCGCGTCGTCTTCCGGCAATGAATTCACTCTGCCAGGCATCAGGCCTGGGCAGAGACGACTGCACATGCCTGCACTACAAGAAAATGGCCGCTTACAGTCAAAGCAGCCATTTTGTTGTAGCACGGGCATGCGCAATTGGCTCTGCCCAGGCCCCATGCCTAGCAGAGTGAATTCAGAGCCGGAAGACGCCTCGGGGATGCTGCGCGGAGAAGACTTCTAAAGATAGGAGAAGAATCAGCGTTGATTGGCCAACTGTATAGCATTCGGCCAATCAACGCTGGTTCTGCATCGAGTTTTTCCATTCGAATAGCGAGTGGTACTCGATCAAGTATGAGTATTTCGAATACCATAGTATTCGATCAAATACCTACTCGATCGAGTACTACTCGCTCATCTCTAGGTATGATCATTTAAAATATTGAGATATTTTTGGCTTTGGATATAAAAAGTACTATTTAATCTGTAACCTGAACACTACAGTATGTAGCCACTATGTCCTGACCATACAGCTACTGCCAGAATGGAACTAGATTTCAATTGCAATGCTGTTTTTCCAAATTGCAGCATTTCCACCGCTGATTATTTTCTTCAATGTGTGGATGAGATTAGCCAGAATCCCAACCACTTTGCAGTTAATGTAAAATGTCACAGATTTGCTAACGGCATTTACACTACTTGGGGATATTGTTGGTATGTTGCCATGACATACAGTGGCCCACATTTACTAAGGCATTTGCTCTAGAAAGAGACCAAAAATGTGTCTCATCTTGTGTACCATAGCACATCCAAGCCACTTGCCAGATTTTCATGCAGTGGGTAGAACAAGGGTGGGCTGAAGCAGAGATGACCTAGTCCACCAGCTTACTCAACTGGCATGTCTAATGAATCCAAAAATCCAAAAATTGCAGAAAAATGTGCGCAGTTTTGCAAATCACAACATGTCAATTACATCTATCACACTGGTGGTTTCCCTTTAGGTATAATGGAGGCAAAAAGTCTGCAGAGGAAACCTGGCACTGCCTGGGGACCACAGCCAAGTAAAGAGTACATGTAGAAGCTTTGCTCTGCAAAGCGAGTGGTGAAATTTATTTGGTTACTATGAGCAACATCTCCACTTTTTGTCTGCAGCCGTCTTCCTACTTGAAGCCCTGGTTGCACATATGGTCAGATCTGTATTAAGGTTTATAGTGCCATTTTTCTACACTAGTGTTATTGTTACATCCAAGTTCTCAGCAATGTTTTTAAAAGCAGTCTAGGTAAATTTCAGATCTATTTAATTCATTGTGTAGGAGTTAGTTAATTATTAATTTAATCTACTTTTAAAGCTTAATTGAAAAAATGTAATATGTATTCACATTTAACGTAAAAAGCGGGAGCATAATTAGATATGACATAATGTCACTAAATCAGAACGGGAAGTTTTGCTGCTTCTAGCGACGTGTGAAGCATTGGCACACTCTGTAACAAAGCAGACTGATTTATACACCTACTGAATATTGGTGATTCACTCGCAAGTCTCAGATATGAATATAAACCCATTGAGCTAAATCTACAAAGCAGAATATTTTATTGCAGAATTATCTAGCAAGACGCATAATACGTAGCTTGCAAACTTGAATGTAAACGTTGAAAAAAAAAGTGGATTTGATATTAGGGTCGACTATGAATGGGGTGTGGACTTATTTTTTTGCCATTTGTTTGCAACTGTCGTTTCTGGTTAGGAGTTGGCTATTGATAAGGAAGTGGATTTTAATGGCCAGAGCATCCCCATAAAAACACTGAAATGTTAGAAGATAGGGACAAAAATGTCATCAGGATCTATTTTTGAATGTTTTATCATGGTGGAGACTTTTACTTTTAGTGGCAGCTTTTACTATAAGCTAGAGAGACTCATTAGTCCAGATGGCAAGAAGGAAATATTGTAACACTGTGATAGGTGTTCAAAGAGAACACTTGTCTCCATACATTAAACTTCAAGGCTATGCACACCTTCCCAACGTTTTAATCTTGATTCGTATGCATTTTGACCTGAAAAGACCAAAATACATATGATTCAAGAATTAACAAGAAATTTGCTGTGATGTACGCAACCTTTCAACCTAAACTCAAAAGTACAGAAGTTTAGATGTTCCTTCATAGAAATGGACAGTGACGATAAAAACATAACGTATCGTGTCATGACTTTAGACATTTTGAAAGGAAACTCTTCTTTGATGTACTTTACTGAAAATCTTGTTGCAGTGATCTTTAAACATAGCAAAACAGAACAAAGTGAGCAACTAGGTTTCAGAGCTGGAAAAATCTAAAGTAACAATATTATAGTGATGACTGAACAGAAGTCTAAGTGAGGAATTGACAAGAGGAGCATGGATACAGAAGGCAGGGCGGTATCACCAGACATGGCAGTACAGAAGTATAATCACTGCAGCAGGACTATAGAGTACTCACAAATGTAGCCAGAAGAGCAGTTCAAGAACTAAAAGAGGTAACCAAAAAACAATACAAAAAAATAGTAGAAATCGTCAATCGTACTTGCCAGGATTGCAATGGAACAGACTAGACTTGACATGACAAGGTGGAACTGGTAACAAGGCTACAGAATACTATACATTAATCCTGAAACACTGACTGTTATAACAAGTAAAGGGGCTCTATCACTGGGAAAAGTCATTTTTAACTAATCACATGCTTGCATAGCCTTTAGAAATGCTACTTCACACCTACCTATAGTATGTAAATTGCCTCAGTGGTGTCTGAATAAGTCCGTTTTTATTCATATGTTAATGAGCCTCCAGCCAGCACAGGAAGTTCCCAGCAGCCTCTTCTCTACTATTATCTCCTATGTGGGTGAGACAAACAGGAAGCTGAGTCATCAGCAGCAGCCTGTGCATAGAAAACAATAGGGAGAGGAGTGGACGATGCATCGTGCACCAGTCTAATTAGCATATGAATAAAAACGGACTTATACAGAAACCACTGAGGCAATCTACATACTAAAGGTAGGTGTGGAATAGACTTTCTAAAAGCTATGCAAAGATGTGATTAGTTAAAAATGACTTTTCCTAGTGATAGAGCCCCTTTAAGGTTTAAGTACAGTAGCAGAGTTCATCTGTTGCATGTCACTAAAATAAAGCACTGAAAGGGTTAAACATGCAACTTAAAAAAATTTTAAGCGACCATGCAAATAAATTATCTGCTCTGCAACTGTGACTTTTGGACTTTACCCACCTCCTTTGTACCCTCTCTTACAAGATCTGATCCGCTATAGTCTATGATATTTTCAGCCTACAATAGTTGGGGTGTGCAGTCCTATACTGTGCATGCTCCAGCTGTTAGGATGGCATGTAGAGATGGCGCTCCACAAATCCAGCAGAGGGTGGCAATACTCTGTGTAGAAATGGAAGGTGCACTGTCTGTCCAGGAAGATAGAATGGAAGCCTGGAAACACTGAGAGTGTTAAGTGACGCTCCAGACCACCAGGATCAAAGAGCATCCTGCGAGTGAGAAAAGTGGCCAACAGATCACCTCAGATAAGATGTGACCTCATCTTTGCTTTACATTCAGATTCTAATTAGTTCTGGTTATGGACATCTAGATAACAATTGACAATGCAAAATAGGCAAATCTTCATATCTGAAGCGGCATGATCCATTCTATATCCCTCTAAAAAGACCATACTTGAGAAAACATGCAGCCAAGGTTAAACGCTTTTCAATATAGTTTTGCCTTTGAAAGCTTGTGAATTCGGCTGTAGTCTCTGGCTTACACTTAAAAAGCACAATTGGACATCCATTAAAAAGGCTATGGACATCTTCGAATTGAAAAACATATTCTTAGATATGGTAATGGATACCTTAAGCTAAAAAGGTGCACAAGGTTTCAGGCTGCAATCGCCATCTCTTCATTCATCACATTCCCTTTTATGCAATTAACTGCTCCCAGCTTGAGCCTTATTCATGTGGGGTGTCCCTCTTAGTAATACGTAAGGGATGTAACTTATATGTGAATGGGATGCTTTTCCCTTTACTTTTTACTCTTATGTATCAGCACAGCTTCATCACTTTACTGCTTTTGCCTTCTGTAGTCCATGAAGGATCTCTTCTAACTTGTTGACCGACACTGATGCCGAGATGTGGCTTTCCCCTCCCTTTAGCTGAACAGTTTATTATGGGTGTTTTTTTATCTTTATACTGAGTCTGTGTGATTCTCCGCTTCCAGACTGCCATGTGTGTGCTTTCCTCCCTATCTAAAGCCTGTGTACTTTACCTTACTTCAGAGTCTAGATGCTCTCCTTCCTCTCTACTCTCTGATCTGCAGGGTATATTCTCTTTCCCCTGCCCAATTGCAATCTATAAGACTGAGATAAAGGAGAGCAGAGTGAGCATTATAGCCATAAAGCAGTGCTCTGTCAGACCTATCATCAACCCACAAAAATAGAAAGACCCATATACTCATTAACCAATATGTAACTTTATTAATAAATAATACAACAAAATATACAAAGCATATAAAATCTTCAATGAGATACAATATATGTGTGATGGGAAAAAAAACTTAGACCCTCGTCTGACATGTCTGATACAGTAGAGAGGCCAGCTAGGTCATGGGGTCCATATAGTAGCAAAGTGCTAGGTCATGTGTAATAAATGCTGGTTAGAAAGTTCCTTAATTTTCCATATAAGAAGCAAACAATAAACAATATTTTAAATGCAATTTATCTGAATGGGGAAGTGTCCAAATGATAGGGAGTTATAGAAGTAGGAAAGTGAATGAACACACTGTCCCTAGTTTTTAAAGGGGATGTCCTAAGTACTGTAGCTTAACAAGAACAGGAGAAATAAGGAATAAAGGAATGCAAACTGCAGAATTACACTACAAACAACACGTGTGCTTTTTAACCACGTACAAACATTGCTATGCACAGGAGCTGCATACACAAAGCAATGTTTTACAAAGTTGCTTTGGAAAGGTGCAGGTAGCCTTTAAGTTAAAAAAAAAAAAAAAAAAAAAAAAAAACTTATAAATGATTCCTCCGGATAAAATAAGGTGAAAATGATTTGAAACCCCTTTAAACCTAACCTTTTATTTGGAATCCAGGTTCAATTTAATGAAGTGTGAAAGAAAAATGAAATATGAAATGTCACACATAAATGGCTTTGCTTCCTTCTCTTGAAACACAGTAAGACTTGCATTAATTGCGTTGCAACCCCGGATTACTTTTAATCAACCTTAGCACACGTCCTTTGGTTAAAGCAGCCCCACTTACGGCTTGTACAGGATACATGGAAGGAGACATGGAAGCGTGGAAATTGCAATATAAAGATGGTGGATGTAAATACTTAGCTCATTGGTAAATACAGTTTATTCTTTGTCACTATTTCTTTGAACATTCTTTTTACTTCCGATTTTCAATCAGATAAACTGTATTTTTAACTGAAATTCACAGTCTGTATTAATTTGCCAATCCTTCCTTTGCCTACGCTACAAAGGCAGATTCTTTAATCCACATAAATATGCCAAATGTAATTATAAGGTTAAAATCCAATAAAAGTAAAATAAACTATGAAGTTATAGCAAATTGAATTTGCATTATGCTTTTTTATCCAAATAAATTCCACCGAGCTTTATACTTCAGGCGTTGATGTGCAACCATTACTACAAGGCTTCATTCTGCTACTTTGAAGTTGGCTTCACATATTTCTCAACATATGAATCCTTATGATTTATTCAAATTGAGGTTGCCAGAGAGGAAATGACTAGGGATCAGTGAATTTAAAAAGAAGCATGTTTCACTACAAACACAAATTGTAAACCTACTTAAATATGATTTTTTAATTGCTTGAAGACTTCACAGTGACAAACTTGGGAAAAGTAACAGTCTTCAAAATAATCTGCATGGCTGCATTTGTTGCAGATTTTATTGCAGTAATGTTCTTTCATTCCTGAATTTATTTACACTGTTGTAAAATATTCTTCCTAAGTATGATCTTGTGTAATTGTATAAATTGTTGAAAAGTTTAGCACATATTAAAATGATCTGAAATATTTTTATACCTGAATACTGTCAACACAGCTGCTGTAATATGTGAAAGCAGATGGATGATAATTGGAGGTGGGACAGGAGTAAGGATGAACATTGATAAAGTCAGCAGAGAGCTGTATGAAGGAGAATAGTGGAATTGTAACCACCTTGTAGCTAAATGACAAGAGCTCAAAGATAACTATTGTCAGGAGAAGACAAGAGCTAAAAGATGACAATCCTATAAACAGAAGTACAAACCAGGTAACAAGGTATCAAAGGTATGAAAAGCAGATGGAGACATGAAACATAGACGATATAAAGGCTAAATATGGCCATATGCCTTACATCAATATCAGTCAAACCCACTCAATTCAGTGGGACATGTCAACCATCAATGGTGGCTCTCTAACTTTCCCTCAATGGCAAACATCAGAGAATTTGGGGATTTGACTTATGGACTCACTTCCTAAACTTCGTGGTCTCATAGGATGTTAGGCTCTATCTTTATAGCACAGTGAAATATTGGTGCCAACTAGGAGATATAGAGAAGACATCAAACGATCATCTTATTTAGCCCTTAAAGTGGGTTTTTGACCCCAAACTGATTTTTCATACTGATGACTGCTTCACAGGACCCAGACACAACACAGATTATCTGTTCTAACAGCTGAAGGCTGCTAGTGGATTGACAGTGCTTGCTACAGTGATCCAATTACAGTAATAGGAGTGGCGCTGCAGTTTCCTGGAATCACCACTATGCAGTGGATGGGACTGCTGTGCCACTCCTTTACTTTATGGGGTCATTCACACAGACTAAAGTGGTGCTGATTCTGCCACGATAACTCGCAGCAGAATCAGCGCAGATAAAAAGACTCCCATTGAGTTCAATGGGTTCCATCTTCCGTGCGGAACACATTGAACTCTATGTAATCGCAGTGTAGAATCAGCGTCACTTTACTCCATGTGAATGACCCCTAATAGGAGCAGTGCTACATGTGCTTCTCATTTACCAGCACTTGGAACTGCTGACCACATACTGGTGACCTGATGATAAAACAGTTTGGGGCTGGAAATCCTCTTTAGGCTAAGGTCCCACGTAGCAGGCACCAAAATAGCTGTGGAATCGCATCGCAGCGCCTTTCAGAGGAAGTTTGCAGAAGTTTCTTCTTTGGACTTTCTGCTTCCATTATACTTATAGGTAAATTGCCAGCGTTTCCCTAGGTATAATTGACATGCTGTTATTTCCCAAACCATTTCAATGATGTATTTCTTATTCAGGACTGCTGCTCCATTCTTGTAGAAATTGTCCTTTTCTCCCTATGCAAATAAGCAGAACATTGCTTTAGGGGCATTGGTTTCCTTCAGTGGGCTTCACTATCTGCTGCTGCTAACTGCTGCTCAGTTCTGCTAGCTAACTGACATCTCTCTCCACTGCCTCATCACAAAGACTGATGACGAAACATTGCCGCCATCTGAAGCCAAAATCCTTCATTTCCGGGTGCAGTGTGACACCCAGTCCTGAATTAGAAATACGTGATTGTAAACTGTCAGCCCTACAAGGTCCTGTGATTAGTTTGTATGTCAGTTTTGTGTTGAGAGACTCCCTTTAAGAGTCAACACATCTATATAAGGATATGCATCATTTTCTTCTATGTAGGACTACAAAGCAATCATATCTTGCCTCTATATAAACATGTACAAGGTATACATGTTATTAAGATTATTTTGTACTACTGCAAAGTATTAATTACGTAGGATTATGAACTAAGTGATAGATGTGAATACGGCATAGGTTAGCATTCAGGCTTATGCTGACTCTATTGTTGATTCTATACATTGTAGACATGGTAAATTGGCTATTAGAAGCCAAAATGTATTCCTTTAAGATACTGTAGCTGCAGTGTAGAAGGTTAATGTGGCTTCCTGCTAGGCTTTACTTATTCAGTATACCATCGAAACATTTTGCAGAAGTCCACACGAAGCAAAACTAGTTCATGGAAAAGCTCAGCAGTGCAGCTTCTAATGAAGAAGGACAGCATAGAAATGTTGCTGTAATTACATGCTGATATGATTTTCCTGCCATATTTCAGCTTTCTGTGCTGTTTATTAAAACAGACTTACTAGCAAAGCAGTTAATGCTATGGCGAAATGTATATAATCAATGACCTGTGAAGTCTGACATTGCACCTGCTAAGAAGCCCCATGGTATCAATGCCGGAAATGGCTTTCAGTTTTCTGTTAGGTTATATCTAGCAGATGATTTTCGGGCACACTTTTAGCATTAGCCTGCTCATTTTTCATACCAGTACAAAGTCTCATTTTTCATATAGACGTATATCCTTTGATTTGTTGAAAATTAGTTTTATAGAATTATTTTTTGCAAATTAAAACAGTTGCCTTAAGATGCCGACTTACTGTGTTTATTTGCAGTACTCATATCCATTTGATGTCAGTTTGTGGTGAGTTTATGGTTTGTGGTGAGTGATTATAGACACAACAGGTACAAACATGGTGGCTGAGGTCTGTATTAAAGGCACAGAGCATTGCAGTTTTCTATAACCGTAACCGTACAGTATATCACTGAGGGAACACAGCTTACAAGTATGAAAAAGTTCAGCCCATTCTTTGGGCACAAATTTCCTGGTTTCTAGTTATTGGTTGTCGGACTGTCAGAACTTTTCCATATGCAAATATATGTGTATATTTAGTATATAAGAATATGTATGTGTATTTTTAGATAGATAGATAGATAGATAGATAGATAGATAGATAGATAGATCGATAGATATCCTACTCCTACTAATATAATATATGAAAGTATGGATGTTTGTTACTCAATCACGCAAAAACAGCTGAACGGATTTGGATGAAATTTGGCACATAGTTTATTACTTCGATTAACACATAGGCTACTTATTATCCCGGTAAATGACATGGCTTCACGACTGTTATTAATTTATGTTCATACTAGCCTGTGCCCGCGACTTTGTCTGCGGGTTGGTGGAGTGCATGATCCGCCCATATTCAGAAAATTGCTGCCGTCAATGGTTTGCCAGCTTCGGCATTTTTGCATCTTTTAAGCTGCCCTGCTGCTGAACTTGTTCCTCGCACCATGCCTGTGATTGTTCTGGCATCTCAGCAGCTCGCTGGGACGCCATATAATGAGCATGTTGTTGGTGTGGATGATCCACCTGATCCGGCATTTCAACAGCTGTCAAGCTGACCTGTTGCTGAATGCATTCCTCGCACTGTGGCCGGCCGGGATTGTTCCAGCATTTCAGCAGCTCGCTGGAATGCCATGTAATGTGCATGTTGTTGACTTGATGATCCGCATGCTCGGGGGTTTTGGCAGCTCTCAAGCTGGCCTGTCACTGAATTCATTCCTTGCGCTGTGCCCATGATTGTTCCGGCATCTCAGTAGCTCGTTGGGAAGCCATATAATGAGCGTGTAGTTGCCGTTGATGATCTGCATGCTCCGGCATTTCGGCAACTCTCAAGCTGGCCTGCCACTGATCGCGTTCTTCGCGCTGTGGCCATGATCGTTGCGGCATCTCAGCAGCTCGCTGGGATGCCATATAATGAATATGTTGTTACCGTTGCTGATCGGCATGCTCCGGTGTTTCGGCAACTCTCAAGCTGGCCTGGAACTGAAGTTGTTCTTTGCCCCGTGACTGTAATTGTTCCGGCATCTCAGCAGCTCGCTGCAATGCCATATAATGAATATATTGTTGGCGTCGATGATTCCCCTCAGCTCCGCTTGAGGAGAACTCTGTTGCCTTTTGGCTACCTTCATAGCTCTTCTTGTTTGCGACAAATTAGATTTTCTTTTTCCAGGCATTTTTTAAATTGACAAACTGCCAATTTGAATTAAAGGTGTTTGCCCATTCAGTGTGTCAGCAGTGCCTGCAGCAGATCAGATAATATGCAAATGTGTATAGACAAACCACTGAGGGTTAGCGTGTGTTTGCACAGAGAGATAACAGACTTGGCTTTCTCAGAAGCTGAGATAAGAGCAGTGTAATATAGTATGTGAACATAAATTTATAACAGTCGCTAAACCATGTCATTTATGGGGATAAAAAGTAGCCTATGTTTTAGTTGAGGCTACAATCTATCTATGTGCCAAATTTCATTCAAATCCGTTTGGCCATTTTTGTGTGATTGAGGAACAAACACACAAACATCCTTTATAATATTAGTAGGATACTATGTTAAACTGCTCTTGGCAGCAGCATTATCTCAGTTAATTGGAGATTGCTGATAAAGCTAGGTCTGTTATCTCTCTATGTAAGCACATAGACCATTGTGTACCCACATTTGCATACTATATGATCTGCTCCAGGTAGTGCTGACAAACTGAATGGGATAACAATTTTAATCAAAATTGGCAGTTTACTCATTTTAAACATGCTGGGGAAAAGAAAATCTAATTTGTTGCAAAATTCTAAAACAACAAAAGCTATGAAGGTAGACAGAAGTCAACAGACTTCTCCTCAAGAGAAGCTCAGGGGAATCATTGATGCTAACAACAAGCTCATTATATGTCATCCCAGCGAGCTGCTGAGATGCTGGAACAATCACAGACATGGTGCGAGGAATGAGTTCAGCGGCAGGCCAGCTTTAGAGCTGCTAAAACGCCAGAGCAGGCAGATCAACAATGCCAACAACACGCTCATTATATGGCGTTTTTTAAAGCATGCAGCTTTTGCTAATAATAAAGCATTCCCATCTTTTGCACAAGTTGCTGATCTCCTTCACTCTTCCTATGCATCTACCATGCTGCCAGCCTGTCAGCGTTCATAAGACCATCTGAACACTCACAGAAGAAAGCCGTTCTGACGGAGACAGTAAGGAATTGATTGCAACAGAGATTGTGTTGATCACACATTTCTTCAAAAGGGTAGAAAATGTTTATTTGATCTCAAAATTCATAGAAAAATTAATTTCACCACATTTTTGTCTATCTGTAAAAAAAAAAAAATTCTCAAAACTATTTTCACTTGAATCTGATATTGTAATTTCTAGCAAAGCTACTGAAAAGACAAGTTAAAGTTTGCAGAAAGTGATAATTTCATTTGATAGGGTGCATGCACACGGAGTAACGCTCTGCTCATTCAGACACGTAAACGTGTCAGAGTGACCGCTGTAAAACAGAATGCCATTGATTTCAATGTGTGCCAGTCTTACGCGCTCTACATATTGAAATCAATGGGTTTAAAAGCCTTCCATTGATTTCAATGTGTAGTGCACGTAAGCCGGCACCCATTGAAGTCAATGGGATCTGTTTTGAAGCACCTCACTCTGACACGTGTTTACTCCATGGGAACGGAGCCTTACCTGTAAAGTAAATGTTTGCTCTAGTTGTAACCAGTCCCTGCTGGTTTCATTACAAGAGCTGTAGTGCAGTTTAGACATATACTGTACGATGTAAGGGGTGCAGTACATGGCTAGAGGAGGTTTAGCCCAAGAATTTTCTTTCAATGGCACATAGAAAGGGGTTGACTTCGTGAGAAATGTGACTCTAAACAATGTCTGTTTCTACTCTAGACTATAATTTTATCATCTTGTTTTGTAAAATGAGCAGATTTCACAGCAACATGAAAATCTAGTGCACATACATTGATTTGTTAAGGATCGAATAAAGATGAAGGTTGGTAGTGAGCCTGACAGTTTCCAAGCAGGTCATTTTGTAAATGATCTACAGCTAAATTCATGTGATGGTTACATTATTTGCTTAGTCCAGTGATTTGCCATTATCATTCTCATTACCCGACTTGTTATTGATTGCAGTCATTTAATTAAATATGTATTTTAAAAACAATTTATTTTACTGGACCATTAATTCCTAGATTTATAGCAGGTATCAGTAATCATTATGCTGCAGCATTACAGTATCAATAAAGGCATGCATCCAATCTACTTCCCAAGCATAATGACTGAATTGTTAAGTGCATTCTAAGATGGAAACACTTGAGGTTCATAGTCGGCAAAGTTCTAGTGTCCTACTCTTTGTATAGGATTTAGATGGTAGGATGTTTAATCAGATGTATTTATACAAGAATTCATCATTTCACACTTTCATTCTTAATCTTAAGTGTTGAGAAAATTAGGGCATTCACCTTGAATTGTGTAATGTCACTTTACTGCAATTGTTATGAATTTAATATATGCCTAGGAGAATTTAATGTATGTGAAATTGAGAACACTTGCACCCATTTCTATCTAAATGCATATTAAATAGCTATATCAGTAGTCTCCCATAGATTCTTTGCTTCATATTCCTATAATTGTAATTTCTTATATTGTCGCACTCCAGTGCCTGAAAGAGACTTCTAGTCTTCATCCTAACCTTCAGGACTTATGGATATAATACTTTGGAAGTAAAGAATTTTCAATTTACTGTAATACAGTACTTGTGACATTTTCAGGCTAAATTCATGCTGCATTTTGCATATCAGTGCAGTACAACAGCTTGAAATTATTCTACTGAATATCTATCAAGACAATTGCGTATGTATGCCCAACTAAAGTCTTATAGCCTCTAGTGCAAACTTTGATCAGGGCCCCCTACCCCATTCCTACAGTGTATTCTTGATATCAGTAGTTATGGGTGCTGCAGTGGGGTCCAAACAGATGCAGTGGAATCCCATAGACCAAAAAGAGGTACAACTATAGTACCCACAACTGCTGTTATGAATACAGTGAATGAGCAGCACAGTACCTGGAATGTAAACAATGCTTGGAGCTGAATGCTTTGTGAAATAGCTGATCTGCAGGGGTCCAAACAGATGCAGTGGAATCCCATAGACCAAAAAGAGGTACAAATATAGTACCCACAACGGCTGTTATGAATACGGTGAATGAGCAGCACAGTACCTGGAATTTAGACAATGCTGGAAGCTGAATGCTTTGTGAAATAGCTGATCTGTGGAGGTCCAAACAGACTCCTAACATCTAAAATTTATACTAATTATAGGCCATCAATTTTTAGGTGGAAAACCCCTCTAAAGGGTTCCAGTTCTTTTATGTTGATGACATGACTTATCCTCATGATAGATCATAAATAAGAGATCAGTGGAATCCAACTCCAAACATCCCTGCTGATGAGCTTTTTGAATGGACCAAGGCATTTGTGCAAATGCCATGACCCTTCATTATTTACATTTCATGCCATCTGTTTCATAGCGACCATACAGTGTAATTCCAGCCTGTAATAACATTGCTTGACTGCTATAAAACAGTTGGCGCGCAATGTAAGGGTGAGTTCACACGGAGTAACGTGCCACGTGATGTGGCACGTAGATGGCGCGTGAGCTTTTGCGGGCCGTATATGCTCCCATTGATTTCATTGGGAGCCGGGATCGTATACGCGGCGCTATTTTGCGGCCGTGATTTTGCGTAGGTTCAATGTAGGTTCCTACATTAAACTGAATAAAGAAGTGATCATGTACTTTTCTCTTTTTATGACTTTCAGTCATGAACTATTCACATTGGCCACATAATTATGAATTATCTTCTCTAGCAGTGTTATTGGTGATGATGGCAGTTATTGTAATGTTAAAACTTTTATTCCGTATATCTATGATTAACAATAAGAGTATAATTCTAATGAAATGCATAAAATGCATATTTAAGCAAAAACACCTATAATGTGACTGTTTGTCTTATCTCCATTGTTGGTGAGTCATTATGTTAAGTGGTTCTAATGGATAACACAGCCTGCATAAATAAATATGATAAATTTCGCTCTTACATTACTTATATCCATTCTTGGTATTTAGACAACATCATTTTGTGGAATAGTTTAATCACTAATTATAGTTTTTAACCCAATACACTAAAAGAATATCAGTTTTAGTACCATCTACAGCCATGGGTGTTACTAGTAGACACGTTTGGACTGGCTCACAGTGGAACAGGGGAATCCCACAGAGGCTCAGACCCCTAGTAGGCCCCTCTTAACTGATCATCTTGCTTACATAGTCTAAGAAAATAGAGCGTTGGCAGGCTAATGAACAGCCAACAGGTCAGAAACAGTCCAAGCTAAGGACTTGGTAGTAGGAGATTACCGAAAAAATATATGTAGGTGAACTTTTATGAATTTGTGAATGGGAGGCAGGTAACAGTATTTAGGTGTATAATATGGGAAGAATATGCAAATCTGTCTTCCATGATGTAATTAGGAAGTCAGAAGCTGCCTCATTGTTGCAAACCAATAGAGGGCGCTCACTGGAATGTGCAAGCCTGTCTTCCCTGATGTAGTTAGGATGACAGAATTCCAGTGAAATAACCCAATAAAGGCTGCTCCCTTTAGCATCATACCCGACCTTCCAAGAGGCCTTTATTTTGCAATGACGCTGGGATTATTACCAGGTATAGTCTCTCAATCGAGGACGGCCGTTTCGATGTACTTGCATCTCATCAGCTCGAGGTAGAGACTATACCTGGTAATAATCCCAGCGTCATTGCAAAATAAAGGCCTCTTGGAAGGTCGGGAAGGAGGGATTTACAGAGGTAAGGGTTAATTATTAATCAGTGACATAATCTATGCTAAAAGAATCTGGGGAACTAATGGAGAAAGGAAACTATAGCCAATGCTGAAAAAAACAACTCCCTTGACAGAGAAACAAAAAAACAGAAAACAGCTATGCAAAAAATAGGATTTTTTTTAAATAGTGTTTTTATTGTGGAAAACATAAATACAATTATATTAATTATGTAATTCTACATGTCACTAATACTGCACAAGGAGCTGAGTTAACAAAGTTAGCTTTTTTTTTCAACATAACTTCTGAATAGGTAAAAAATGTAAGAGTGAGCGGCGTAAAAAACAGATCCCATTGACCTGAATGGGTGCTGGCATATGTGCGCTCCCCATTGAAATCAATGGGAGGCTTTTTACCTATTGCTTTCAATGTGATACGCGTGTATGCCGGCACCCATTCAAGTCAATGGGATCTGTTTTGAATTACTCAATGAGAACAGAGCCTTAAAGTAGAAATCCCACTTTAGGCTAAGGCTTCACGGAATGATACGCAGCGCTAAAGTGCTGCAGGAAAATCCGTGGCAGGAATGCATAGCAGTTCTTCCCGCAGCGCTTTGAACAGAAATAGGGCAAATCACGGCGTTTCCGGCCCGTGGGGCCCCGGCCTTAGTTATTTATTGTTTTTTTACTATTGTGTCTGGAAGTGTTTGGTGAACAATTTTGGAATATACTTTATTAATTAATCTAACTTCATTTTAACTTCACCAAACAACCCTCAAAAACAATGGCAAAAAAATAAAACAAAATGGGAGTTACAATTCAAGGATGTAGCTCCAAATATGGGGATTTTGAGGGGTGCTTTTTTGTTTTATAACCTCAATGCTTCTACAAACCTGATATGGTGCCTGGAAAACATCCCAATAAAATCACGGCTCTATAATACATAAGGTGCTTCTGAGGTCTGTGTTTCTGTTGCATACACAGACACGGGCTCCAAGAGTAATAGCTGTTTTAGCGGTCTGCCTCTAGTGTCACCCTTGCATTACAAAGGAAATGTTGAATTTCAATATAAGACATAGCCTATAGATAAGAGTGACACTATTGCTGAGGGAAAGGAGCAGACTATTTTTTCATATTCTTGTCCTACCTATTTAACATAGACTATATTACAGAAAAGTCGATTTGGAGCTGATACACATGAGCAGAAACTCTAAAGATTCTGACATTTGTATCAGTATTCGATTGCCCTTTGTACAAGTCAAGATTTACTATATTTGCTGTGAGTATGTTATAGGCCATTTGCACATTTGTCGTTGCTGTGCTCTGGCTAGCTGCCCAGGTCTGGCACCTTTGGCTCTTTAGTTTTCCGTTTATTTAATAGGTTGATGCCTTCTTATTTTACTTAGGTTAACACTGATGTAATAGTAACACTGAACAATAAATTTCCTCTTCATCTTTTATGTATGAACATGTCAGATTTGGGATTTGATCTTACAACTTGCTCAGTCTGCCAGGCAAAACCCCCCACAGTATCTCACCATAGCACAGAAAACTGGCTACATTCACAGTCTTTTGCTATAGTATGTGTTCAGGGATAATCCTTTTTTCAGATTGAAAGTGATGGCAGGCACTTTTTCTAGAATGAGAAGGGAACAAAGAAGACGAAGAAAGAGCAAATGGAATCTATCTCAGATCAACGTCTTCCAGATGGTTTAATAACTATGTCACCTATTGCTCACTGTGATGGAAATTTTTCTACATCTTTTTGTTAATGATAAGGTAGTAGATTCTCTTATGTGAGAAAACAGTGGCCTGTCCCTTTAGATAAAGCAGACATTTTTCTACAGGTGGGTACCCATTCAGATGCTGAGTGGGGTAAGTTAGCAAGCGTATTGAGATGTTATTTTGTTTTTAAAGTGTGAAATGCACAGGATATTATATTGGTTTTGACATTTTAGCTTGATCCATCTTGTCACTAACTGTATTAGATTTTGTGACTGATGCTGCTGTGTATCTGAGAATATCTAAGAAAGAAAATATGATTCCTGCTTGCTGTAATGCAACCAAGCAGCGGAACAAGGTTGCATGATATAAATAAGCATTGACACTTGACTAATACTAATGAAACAATAAACTTATTAATTGCATAAATGCTTATTAAACTATATAGTATTAAACTTTACACATTTGCAGTCCGGTGGACAAAGACTGCAAAGGACCCTTGAGAAGAATGTATTGCCTTTTTGGCCTTCTGCAGCTGAATTACTGAGATCAAAAGACATTCATATTCTTTTACTGCATATCAGGATGTTACATAACAATATGTCAAAAACATTTTCTTATTTTACCAATTACAGATAGAGTGGATTTAGGTCTGATAAGTCTCTAGACAAAACTACAGTATGTATATGGGAAGTCTCTCACCTGTTTTGTAAGAATACAGTAGAAACAGAATAGCTCATGTTTTATACATAATATCAAACAACTGGGTATAAAATATGTTGGATATTACATGACCACACTGGGGCAGGTTTACTAAGGTTAGCTAAATTTTAGACAGTGTAAACTTAAGCTGTCTATACACATTATATTTTTTGTGACCAATGATCAGCCATGAAAATTCTACAAATGTCAGTTGGCCAAAATTCTCATTGTTTGGCATGATTGACCAAAACTTATTTAATATCTAATATCTAATATCTAATCCAAGTTTACACCATATTTGATTTGTCTTAGTATCTGACAATATTTTGGTACATTTTTGGTGCAGTTGGATCTTAAGCCGTGCCCATTTTTCTAACAAGCCGCATCCCTCTACTATAAACGGGAAAACCTGTAAAAGTACAAAAAATGTCTGAAAATGGGTCATTCAATCTAAAGCATGTATAACTGTCATATATATAGTACTGAATCTGTCAAAATTTCAATAGTAAGTCCGCCCCAATATGTATATTTCTGTGTTCCTTGTCCATATCCTGGGTAGTGTAGATTTACACCTTCTCCTTACATTTTAATAGCAGTTCGTGTTTTATACATGCTATTAAGATTCAGCCATACAATTTAAAATATGAATAAACATGTAACAATTCAAACTAAAAAAAAGTTCAATACCTGCCATAAAAATAATATTCACTAGTATTGTAATTCATTATTAGAGACACATGACATAATGAACAAAATATTGCTTGTCGCCCCTAAATTAACTAAAATATTGGCTATCACAAACAGGAATGACTCAGTGAGATGAATAGGAAAATCGTTCCCATCATTTCAACAAAAATATAGTGATAAAATACACACCAGATGTAAGACATTGGGAATAAGCTGTTTACTTACAACTACATGCGTATCACAGTTAAAATAATGGACATTAAAATGTATAAAATTGTTATATTTTTATTCCATTTCCCATCAGTGTGACACTTATTTTTCATCACTGTTCCGGCTGGCTGTCCATTTTTATTGGCCATTTTGCATCAGTTTGCCATCCTTTCCTGGAGAGTTAGAAAAATGGATTAACTTGTTGATCTGTTTGTTTTTTTGGTTTTTTTACCCAACCCACTCACACATTTTCTAGCAGCTATTAATGGGTGCAAATTTGTTTTAATGGACGTTAAAAATGGACCTATTGACTTGTATTGGTCCATCCACCAGATAAAATAGGACATGTTCTAATTTTAATGGTCCATAAACCAATCCATTAAAAATAATGGACATGTGTATGTCCCCATATACTCCCACTGTATAAAAATCGATTTGTTTAAGACATTCAGAAAAAGTCTTTTAAACATAATTTTTCATATTTGGGTCTTAAGATCACAATGAAGAAATATATAAAACAATTAATATATTACTGCATTGTGTGTTTCAAAGAAGAAAAATGTTGTGATGTATTGAAGTTCATTTTCATTGTGCCTTATGTTAAGTCATGAATACCGCACTGTCAAGGGCAAATCATAATTTAGGGAAATCACCTGTGTATGACAGGTATATAGATCTGCACTATATAAAGTTAGCCCCTATATCTACATCTACATTATGTAATGCATTACGAAAGAACTGAAACCATGGTAAAGCTCAATATGATCACTTTAATTACTATCTCATTGTTTCTGAACCATAATTCAATCCATAATTCTCATTTTGTTCACTTAGCTGGTTGGAAAATTGAATTTCATTTCCTTCATCCTTGAGAGTTTGTTCTTATTCTTAGAAGCTGGTTGCACTGTTCTGGCCTTCTGACTGCTTGCTTCAAGAGAAAATGAGCACTAATTGGAAGCAGTGGGATGTATGTGGAACTAATAGAAGTAGCACACTTCCAAATTATCTTGCAGGACCCAGAGTAGCAGCAGTCAGACCTTGGAAGGAAGGTTTATGGAGCCATATCTTTTCAGCTGAGAAAGATGCCCTTTGCAGTCTGCAGTTTTTGCTTGCCATAATGCTATGAAGACTGTTATGCTGTGTGATTAAAGAGCAGCAGGAATAAGTAATATTACCTACCTGTTAGGAATATAAATGAGCACATTTATTCCCCTGGTCTTCATTTTAGTGATTTACAAATTGATCTGCGATCTTCCAGCCATTACAATACTTTGGGTAGATTGATTTAACTTGTTGATAGTGACTTCCAAGGAGTCAAAGTGATTAACTTGCAAATCAATTCAACAATCATATTCGATGTAGACTTGGCAGTATGTTGGTCTAGTGGTTAACACTCGTCTCTTGTAGCACTGGGATGCTGGATTCAAGTACAACCAAGGAAAAATTACACTAGAGCATGTTTGTCATATGTTTCCCTCCTGCACTCCCTTCCCCTAAGGACTAGTTCACACATTGTTTCGCGTGAACACATTCCATCATGGCTGCTGCGACGGGAGACCGGTGCAGTGCACTGGCATCCCGTTGTGGCTTTCTTCTCCAGATTAGGCCCAAATGAATGGGCCTAGTCCGGAAGGAGTGTGTGAATCCACCTGAAGAAAGGCAGCTTGCTTCTTTTGTTCCACTCGTGGAAAAAGGAAACCGGCTTGATATCAATGGGAGATGGTTTTTTGAGCAGGATTTTGACGTGGATTCCGTGTCAAAATCCTGACCATTTTTTCCCCATGTGAACTAGCCCTAAAGCATCTTTTGAGCAGTGTAAGGGATATAGGTCATACTACATAACATAACAGCAGACATTCAATCTGATCTTTTCTCCAGATTCTATCCTATTTACATGGAATTAATTGACTGTACATTACAGCTGGCCCCAGAGACTATGGAGTTAAGTGTTGGTGAGGTTGGCCGACATTAATGTAAAGTGTATGGACATGTTATCTCTCATGGTCAGGGACAATCATTCAACTAGACCCCTAGGGCAGAAAAATAGCAGAGAAATGCAATGAAATATTGAATAAAATGTAGAAAAAAATGTGATACTATAGCTTTTATAAGACTGAAAAAAAAATTCTATTTTATTTGAATTTACATGTACAGAAAAAATTAAAGTATAGCTGCATCCTCCTTTCCTTAGCTCAAACTTACAAATGTAGTGAAGAACTTCTCATAAAATTAACAACGGGTAACAACACAGACAATAGCATTCATATCCGACAACAGAATTTCACAAAACAATATTGTCTTGAAATGGTAGTTATCTTATGATACACCTATACAGGCATGTCCAGGCAAAAGTAAACAGAGACAAATCTATATTTCTTCAGACCAAAGTAATATAATTCTTTAAAAGACAGACCATCACAGTATTACATTTATCTTTTCATTAGGTTTTAATTTAGTTGTAAGTTATGACAAAGTTAATAAGTAGGTGCTTGTGTTTTGTACTGACAAATAGCCTGAGCTGACAGCATTCACAGGCCATATTATCTTTAGACAAATAAGTCAGCATTAGCACATTTTCATCATATATTTAATTCTCTTCTGTTTTTCCACTTTCAGATAAGGATTCATTATTAAAACAACAGGAACTTAATATAAAAGTGGTACAGGAAAAAAGCAATAGAAGAAAGAGAACAAATAAATATAATGAGGATACATCATTATTTAACAATATGACTCAGACTGGCTTGGAGATTATAGTGATAATGACTTTGTTTTATGTACGCGTTGCGCTTATCTCAGCAAATGTTCATTACGCTAACATTAAAGCTAGAGATAAATAGTCTTTAGATGTTAAATCTTTATTAATAGTGCTGTGTTATAGTGTTATAAAATAAAAGCTCATATGAAGAGCTTTCTTTAAAGTGTGGCCTTTTCCACTTCAAAGACAATTATATTATTATCTAAAGATCACAGTTAGGATGATGCTTACTTTGTAGTTAGGAAATATATGTCAAGAAAATAACATTTACATTAATCTTGACTTATCTCTCCCCAAATAATAAAGCTTATTCTTGCCCAAAGGCGTAATGTGAAGTTTCTTGGTCCAAGTGTATGTAACAGACAAGGACCACCATGCGCCATATACTGTATAATATTGTTTTTTCCTTACATAGCAGGAGGACTTTCAGAACTCTTCAAGACTTTAGGGGCTGGATGTAATTGTTACATCTGCGCCCCTTATACCCTTGTGCTTGTTCATGGAGAGTGCTCCTTCCCTCTTCCTTGTCCGAGAAGGGGTTTGCGCTCCAGAGTTGCCTCTTCTCCTGTAATGAGTTGCAAATTGTATGTCAGATATTATGTTAACAGTCACTTCCTTGTTCTGTTTCTGCCTTCTGTCTCATTGTCTTGGGTATTACTCCCACAGCCACTTCTCCATGTTGAAGGCACTCCTACAATGAAGTAAACCTCCTCATGTCAACCAGCCCACAGCATGACAAGGTAGTTTTCCATGCCTACTTCATGTTTAAAAACACAGTGCGGACCTGCCGCAATCTCTATTGACAGTAAGGAGTTAATTGGCTGCAGAGTCTGCTCCTCCTGAGGGTAGAATGACAGTACTCTCAAGTTCATTTTGATATATAAATCTGCCACTAGTACTAACTAGCCCTCAATGATGACAATATACGCTATATATATATATATATATATATATATATATATATATATATATATATATATATTTATATCATACAGTCTGAAGGCACCTCAATAAAATACCTTTCACAGGGCCAGTAGTTTACTTGGACTTACCTCTTCTGTAAATGTCATAAATAGATTTAAGGTACCTGAAATGTGTCATGTAAGATACTGATAAGTTGTACAATCTTCATAGACAAGAATGATGGAGTTTGGTTTTCATTTGACTACAATACTTCATGATAATAAAATAATGAATTAATGAACCTTGTTTAGGATATTTTTACATAGTGGTAATTATATGCCATACATAGATTGCATTGAAAAGAATGCCTAAAATATCCTGCCACATTCCAAATACTGCCATAAACCATGATACGATACATTCCCTACAAAGGCAGCACAAATTGTTTTACTGTGTCTTTAATTGAGTCAGCCTATTGATTCTCTATTCATTCACCATAAATATAAGGTCGTCTTTATACCATCTGTGAAAAGATAACAAACTCAAAGAATAATGATAACTGGAGTCCCAAAGTTTTTAGTATTTCTTTAAAACTTCTCTACAGGTTTTAACCCCTTTTTTCTTTCGTTTAATCCATGTGATTAATATATTTAGTGGTGACCATGATATTCAAGGAGTCTTCTTCCACATTCAGGAGCGTATTCTCATCTTATTGACATATTGCGCTGTCAAAACCAATGAAATGTTAAGTAGTATATGGCAACTGCTTATGCCATATGCATGTCATTTTTCATATTTTGTTGCACACTGCTGCCTTAGATATTCAAAGTACAAGAATCGAGTAGATGATGAATCCCTTCTCATGCAGGAAGCTGTATATGGCTTGGGACTTATTTTTAGCTCTACTCCCTCATGTTTTGCTTGAGAAATTCGGAGAAGGGGTAAAAGTAGCAGGCGCTATTCCAAGTGAAGTAGGGCAGCTTTCTGCATTGGTTTTAGAAGTTCGTGGTAGCTTCTTCCTAATACTTAATATTCCTGAACAGTAGTACTCTAGAGATACGCTACTTTCTTTTACTCTTCTCACTTTATCAAACAGACTTTCAAAAACCTCTCAGAATTATCAGTGTCTTACTTTGGCAAGTAAGTGTAGTATAGTAAACGTCTCTACTTTCTCAGCCATGGATCTGAGGCAACAGCAGCATACCTTGCATGCGTAGTGATGGAGGTCTCACTTGTCAGTATTGCCTTCCCTGCAGAGTACATATCTTTTATCCTCTTGTTATCTTGAAGACTGTGCTTGGATCTTAGAATTGTCTTTTAATGATATTCATGGACTTATCTCCCCAGTAGATAGTAGAAATTCTGTTTTTAATGAAATAATTTGCATGAGCTTCAGAGATGCAATCACCAAGGAGCTTGAGTGGGGTCAGAGCTGTGTGGCTACTTAGATTGGGTCATTTATGATATTATAATGTATGGATCATTACCCACCACACAATGAATACTTGAATATCATGTCCTAGAAAGGTTCAATATTGAAAACAGGTTAGTGTCATTCTTTTAGTGTTAAATTTGTGAAACTAAAAGTACAACCATGTTATGCAATTATGTAAATGTTTGTAAAAACAAAAGTTTTTGCATTTTTTTCTTTTTCTGAAATTTACAGAAAAAAGGTATGAGTTGAGCAACTGTATACTAGACTATACAGTACATAGGACTGCTGCGTCTCCTTCCATATAAAGCAGTCTTGTACAAAACTACTTTACTCTGGACTGCCCAACGCTGGGTTCACACCAGCGTTCGGCACTCCGTATTAGGTTTCCGTCTTCTGCCGGAAACCTGTCATGCCGAGTCCGGTCGTGAGCGCCAGTGAGCGTCTTATGCTCTCCGCGGTGAAACCGTTTTTTTTTTAAACCGGACACAGAGTACTGCATGTCCGACTCTGTGTCCGGTTAAAAAACAACGGTTTAGTCGCGGAGAGCATAAAACGCTCACCAGGCACTGACGGCTGGACACTTTTCAAATGAATGGGTTTGACAGATGCCGGCAGGTTTCCGTCTCATGCCCTGTTTTGTGCAGGAAACGGAAACCTGCAGAACGGAGTCCCAGGCGCAGATGTGAACGAGCTCTTACAAGGAGGAAATACTTGTTCTGGCTCGACTTGTATTGACTCAGCCTATAGTCCACCTATAAAATGGGGCCACTTTTAAATTTGTTTCCAGGGCCACTTTCAGGTCCCAATCCGCCCTTGCCTGTGGTGCATTGTGAAATGGATTAGCTCTATTGAGACAGTCTGAGCTAGAGATAGTATTGGTCGGTGTACCAGGTACAGCACCATTGTACATAGCAATCAGAATTTCCTTCCACTAGTCAAATATACTGTTGGTTTAGGGTTTATATACATACATTGATGGCAGGTTTCAGTATATAGTGTTAATCGTAGTTAGCCTTTGCAATGCTCTCTGTCATAAATCACATCTGGAAATCCAAGTAACATGTAAGAAGTTCCATTATCTCTTTTGATGTCATTATTTTTGGACTTGATCAATAATGTTCACAGTATACTCTAGAGCACATCTCACAATAGGGTGGTCCCAAAATGTTTCTCAGTGGTGGTTTTTTCCATGTAAAGCATATTTAATAGCTAACTACAAGATGGAAGATAATGTATTCTCTCTAGTAGCTTTGAGTGTACATAAAATGAATTTTAATGTGACAACTGAAGATTGTCATTTTCAGTAAAGAATGTAGGTTTTACACTTGGGAAGAAGGAAACTACCATTACCTCCCCATGTTTCAATTGTGAAAGAATGTGGATTCATCCTTAAGTGCAAGATAATCTATGGGCTAGAGGTTTTATACAACTTTATATATCACCCAAAGTAATATTAACATCATTGCTGGATACAAATGCTTAAAGATTGTGATTTTCCCTACTGTAGGACTTCTAAACTGCTATAACCTTCCAATAGAATCATTAAAATTGGCTGCTTTGTTGTAGAAAGTACATTTTATGACAAACCAGTCTTTATTTTTCATTTTCTGAGTGCTCAAATAAAATGAGACATCGAAATAAAGTATAACGATAATCATAACCTTAAAAATGAATCAATTGAATTTCAGTAAAACACCCCTGACAAAGTGGATATATAAAGAGATTGTCAGTAATTCCCTTACACTTTTCAGTAATTCTCTTACACTTTGCCTTGCCAGTGATATAGAAACTTGGACATTTAGATATTGAGAAGCATAGGATCTTTCAGAATAGTCTGACAATTTATTTTCATAGCTGATGATGAATTTCCTAGCAATTGTACAGGATAAGCATTTGGGATTATGCATGTAATATCTTTCCATATTACAGAAAGGAGTAATAGTTGTAGTGTAGAACAATAAGTCTATTAAAATTTCAGCTATTAGATGTAGTGATTGGTTACATTTATTTAATGAGAACATGTCAGTAGGTTTTTTGACTCTATACTGCCCCTAAGCTCTTTTGCTTCCTAAAGGTGCCCTTTAGCAGTGGGATTTTTAAATTGGTTAATCACTACTGTATGTAAATTAGCTTCTTGGAGTCAAGGAGTTGGAGAGTTTGGGTAAAACAGCCAAGAAGGCTATGTCTAACCCTTTTCACCACCCTATGGCCTTTTGTGACTGAGCATTTCGGATGACTTTTGGTGTATGCTTAGCAAAGCTGAGTCTACTGTATTTGCTCTGGCTGCTAGTTGCTGCCACTAGGTTTATCCCTTTTAGCTTCTTTGCAATTCACTCCTTGTAACTAGGGCAGTCCCATCCATATAAATCATTAAGAAAGCAAGGCTGTTCTGTCTTCAAACAGTGAATGTAGAGGGTAGTGGTTGTTTTTCCTCACAGCTTGTCTGCAAACTGATTTCTCTGTGCACTGGACTGAGTATTCTGCACATCTCATAGTTTACAATGTAAGAAAAGTCTATTTATGTACTTGTATCTACCTCTAGCTGCTTTTGTGATTACAGATGAGATATTATTCACTTTCCTGACTGTATTCATAGATTGCTCTTTTCTTATGTTGGGGATATGTTTATCATGCCTGCATGTATTTGCCCTGTACTTGCAGTTCAGCATTCCTGGATTTCCTATATTATGCTCACTTTGGTTTTTCTCACTTACATTTGTTTGCTATTGTAGTCACTCTTAGAAGAATTAGATGTCAATAAACCAGTAGTATCTATATTGAATTGTATAAGGGGATAGACTGCTGCTGATTGTACATGCCCCCAAGCTTCAGAGACAAATGTAAAATGTGTTACAGCCATAGAACAGACTACCCAGCAAGACCCTGGAGATATTTCATCTTTTCATAAAAACTCAGGTACCCATTAATAAAAATATCAGGTAACCAATCATATAAAGTTAACCAAAAACAAGTGTTAGCCACTAGGGGTTAATACTTTATACTAAAAAAATATTCATGTATTTATTAGAGGGCACTTGTTTGTAAAATTGAATTATCTTTTAATTGCTAGCAAACAGAATGAAGTGCATTACTGCAGCTAGCTAAAGTGTGGCGCACAATTTGGGAAACAGCATTTAATTTCTCTTTATGACGTGTTGCAATCTGGGGCCCAGGATTTGCATGTTTACTGAAAACCATAAGAGGTTCATTTCTTTTATTTCTTGATAGATTTTATGAGTTGCAGTTCATTGGCGAGTTGGATTGGAGTCAACTCGTTAAGACAATTATTGGCTGCATAGCGCTTGTTTGATTAATTAGCCTAAATGTAGGCACAAGTGGTAAAATTATATTACATATTCATTAACATTAATCATCTATTTACATTTTTTACTTATTTCTGTGTTGGGTTGTGACAGGAATTTGTTTTTCACAATCTGGACCAATCTAGACTTTTTTTTAGCAACACAAACATTTTTTCCAGTTATAACTTGTGGCTTGTTTGTATATTTCTGTTACTTTAATAGTTCATTTCTCCATGTAAAAGCATTTCCACTTTTCATAAAAATGACTCTGAATTTTCCTCTGACAAATTATTACAAATTTTATATATATATATATATATATATATATATATATATATATATATATATATATATTCATTAATAGATAACATCAATACACTCCTAACTACCTGGGATATGAAGATTTTTTCCCTTCTACTTTTTTCATTATTGGGCTGACATTACACACACAGATTTCTTAGTTCAAGGCACATTGTAATGTCATCTGATGGATGCTGACGGTTATAATAACATCACACATAACAACCATAACATTTTTTTTACATACTGTATTGGGGTAACTGACTAAGGCTGTGACCCCATGTGGTGTAAACACTGTTACAGAAACTGTTACAATCACTCTGTTAGGGAGCGTTCACACTAGAGTCTGCTGTCCACCCAGGGGTTTCTGTCCTAATCCCTGGAAAAACTGGATAGGAGATGGCTTTTTTTTGGATGGAAACAAAGTCGGATATGCAGGACTTTGTGTCCATCCAAAAAAACGGTTTCCCCGCGCAAAGGCTGCATATGAACACCAGTGGTTTGCTTTAAAAACCCATTCAAATGAATAGGTTTTTCAAACTGACCATCGGCAAGTTGTCCCCTATTCAGTTTCTTCACAGATTAGGACTGAAACCCCTCCTGGATGGACAGCAGACGCTAGTATGAACGCCCCCTTAAAGCGAATCCCATCCACTCATGCGGTTTTGTAAATTGCAGCATGTCAATTGTAGCTACAGAAACACCGATGGTTTCCCTATAGGTGTAATTGAAGCAGAAAGTCTGTAGATGGACGTTCTGTGAAAAGCACTGCTGGAAAAACCACAATAAGTTGCTGTTGCAGTTTTTCCCGCAGCGCTTTTATGCTTCAACCAGCTACCCCTGTCAATTTTTAAAAGCAAAGTGCAAAATACAATACATTGCACATTTTTGCACAAAAGTAACTTCTATCAAAATGTGCAACTTTTTACACTGAAAACTGTCATTTGTCTCATGTACATTTCTTTTATGTCCCTTGAACATTGCAAACTGATGGAAATTATCTCATAGAAGTGAATAGGATGTGCTAACTGATCAATCATGGCAAGTTATTTTCACAAACTATATTGTTAAGGGATGGGTTTTATTATTTGTATATGGGAATACTTTGGCTCTAGATCTGTGGTTGTGGACATTGAATAGGAATCTACATAGTTTACATCTAGAGGATGAAAATTTGTGACAGTCACAATGGTGCACAGCTTTTTACACTTACAGCAAAGTTGTCCAAGCTTGTCTGATCATCACATCAACAACAAATAATAAGTTAAGTGAGAAATTGATAATAAATGGGGTAAAGTTCTGGTCATATCTTCACTAGTGTATGGTGCATAAAGAGGACAGCTCCTAGTTGGCACAGTTTTAGGTATATGGTGTACAGAGGGCTCATTTCTTTAGAGACACGTACCTCTTACATATTAGGCACATCTCACTCCAGTGCACAGGAGATCAAAACTGACGTGTAAAATACAAGTCTTGATCAATCTTCCCCAATGTGTATTAGATAAATCCATAACTGGAAATGGTGTGGAACCGTTTCCACCAATATTATGAGTATAACTTTCATATTTCAGCCCTGATATGTTCCTCCCAAGGATAAATGTAATTTTTACTATCATAAATGCAAAATGGCCGTACCATTCACACATTTTAAGCAGACATGCGTTACCATAGTAACAGCTAAAGCCAGTGAAATATGAAGGTTATGAAAATCCACCAAAATGAACTTGTAGAGGAAAGGATTTAATACTTATCCTGTCACATAGGATTGGAAAATTACACTATTTCAATTTCTTTCCTAATTCTTAGGATTTTTTTCCCCTCTTAACTTGCGCTATACAGTATGTGACATATGTATTATGATATATTTCTGAAATGACTGCCTTTACTTGGATGTAGTTAATTGTAATATATTGATTTTCCTGAATTCCCTGTGTTCAGTAAATGTTGTCTTACATACCTGGTAGGATTGAATCAGACCGTCTGAATTGGTACAAGAAATCGATAGTTTTCATATTGTACTATTATACTGCTTTTATTTTTGGATGCCTGACATTGACATGCAGAATAAAGCAAGCTGCTATTTTTTTTCTTAAATAAAATAGCATAGAATTGAATAGAGTGAATATGGATGACATATACATAAGGCTATGGTCCACATACAGTGCCTTTGACATGAGATAGAATCTGACAGATAACATGATCATAAAGGGTTAGACTCTAGGGCGGCTATATTACAGGTTTAACCTGTGGCTTTGGGGTCTCAATGGCTCCCTATAAATGGTTGTGGTGAATTCTTAAAGAGATATAAGATTAATACTTTATTCTAAGCAAATTCACTGTAAGTCTTTCACACAGGCCCTTTTCTATTCTTTATCAGTTACTCTAGTGTATAGTAAAGACTACCCTATAGTTGAATCTAAATTATTGACATAAAGCCAATTTAGATGTGGCATAAGCAATAAAAAAAGTGTCTATCAGGATGTTCCAAATCTATCACACAATGTGAACTATTGTAATCATTTTGGCTCATCTTCTGTGTGATGTAAGTGTATGTTCTCTAAAATTCTGGAGAGTCCAGTATGAACAGTTTACTCTTCAATGTTTGGTTGGAGGCATTGGTCCCTTTATGCTTCGTGGTTACTTGGTCACATAGCTTCTCACCTGCCCAACTCAACATCCAGCACCCGTCCCTTCCAGTGGAGCATTATAATATGAAAATCTCCCTTGTTGCCCACAGTCCCCATCTGTAAGGATGCCATCTTTCACCTAGCACCAAGCAAACCAGAACATGTGGCTGCAATGCTTTACCAGCTCAGCTAGCCAAGTAACCATACAACAGCTGGTACTGCCATGTTTATTGTTCTTGTCACTGAGAACTATGTTTAATGAAGTTGTACAATATATGGCTTATTAAAAGATGCACCAGTGTTTTCCTATAGTGTATTAAACTGGGTACACATGGGACTGACATACTATTGAATGTTTGCCAGGGTGAAGTCTTAGATCTTATGTTGGCCCAGCTCTTTAACAATTCTGTTTAACAGTTACCAAGGTGCTTGAAGGAGAAATGTTTGGATTGGCCATGCACCCAGGCCACGTTATCAGGGTGTGAGTCTTCACCGCTGAATAAGAAGAAGGGGCCTTCACCTCTTGCATCCACCACAACATCCACCTGCTCTAACTTTACCTGAGCAGCAGACCCCCCTTGCTACTGTACTTGTACTGCACGAATCAGAGGAGTCATTACTGTGAAACTGACATGAGCGTGACATGTGATTTGTCACTCACATCTCATTTGGCACAAGCCAGGAAACAAGTAATCACTAAACAGGCACATGCTTGTATCTCAGTCTCAGTGGGCAGAGCGGAGCATGGCATGGTTTGACCTAGCTTGGGAAAGCTGTTTGCCCATGAAATTTTAGATATATAATCGATCTTTATTGAATTTTTAGGAAATAACACAATACATGCACAAAACATAATGCAAACAATGGAGCAATAATACTTGTGCAAAAGAACATATAAGTCCAAAACAAGTAAGGAAGAATAGAACAGAGGCAAAAGAAAAGAAAAAGGGGGAAGGGGAGAGCCATGAAATTTTAGCATCTTACAATGTTTTGGTGTTCATTATAGTAACTTTGTCAAAGCAAGGCTTCCGCAAATGTAGATGACAAGCTGATGCAAAAAACTCCTGTGGGTAGTAAACTGTTTCACAAATATCTCAGATTTGACCAAATGCAAGATTTTTGTAAAATTCGGAATGGTTTGTTCATCTCTAGTATAAGTATTAAAAGTTATGTGTACTAGATCACTTAAGATTGTTCATTGATCCAAGTTTAAAATCTAGAAGGAATTTCATCCCTACCTTAACTCTTCACAGCCTGTACCAATTAACCTCTTTAGTGCTTTGTATATCACCTCCAGTGTACCATAGAGCCATAAAAGTCATTATGTGAACTTTACAATATATCTCTATAATTAATCACAATACTGTAGTATAATAGGCTGAACTGTTCAACTTCAAATAGTGGGAATAAAATAAATAAGCTATCTCACCTCTAACACGTCCTCCATTTCCAAGCATGGCTGCCCGCCTTCTCTGTTTATAGGTCCCAGCTGATGTCAGCCTTTACACCCTATTTGTTTCAGGTGACCAATGCAGTAGTGATGTCTGTACAAACAATATGTCACTGCTGAGGTTAGTAAGATATACGGACATGTGAGCAGAGGTTATTTTGAGGCCTGTAAATGATTCATCTCCCTTTAAGTCAATGTCATCCTTACAACCCTATATTACTATGTAAATTATCTTCAGAGTATAATAGTATGCATGTTTGGGTTTGTAACATCTTAAAGGCTAAAGCGCTATAATGCAATATGACTTAACTTTGCAGAATGTTTTCAAGTGTCTCTAAAGTCAAACTGTGCTTCTTTTTATCTGACCAATAAAAGTCATAAAAAAGGAAAAGTTACAACAGAGGCTTATAAACATAAAGATTCATTCAAATACAAAGACTCCTTTCAGCATGTAGGCTGAGAGGAATGCCAGCAGGCCTGTGAAAGAATTTTCCTTTGGCATCAATTGGCACCCTCAAATGAGAAAGAAAAAAAGAAAAACTGAGCTTCTTTTTATTGTGCTCTGTTGTATACTGTATGTTAACCTTTTCCTTGCAATTTGTTTTTTAGAATTGCAGAAGGCTAATAGCTTTTGCATTTTCCTACCATTGTGTTGCCGCTACAATAGTTAAACACATGCAGTTTGTCCTTCCATGTTCCTTGTTATGTCATTGCCCCATCCATCTCTTGGAGATGTGATCAGAAACTTTCTACAAAACAAAGTATTCATTTTTCTCTACTATGAGATCTTGCTTTGGAAACAGTTTTTGAGAACATTATGTAACAAGAATTGAGACTTCACCACCATCAGTTCAGAATTGTCTCGCATTGGCCTCTGAATACAACTGATGGTACAGGCTTCAAAGCATGTTGCATAGGAGGAAATATAATGTTAAGGTTAGAATTTTAGAAGTTTTAACAGATTCTCTCTTTACTAACACATTATGTGTGCAATTTTAGAATAACACTGTTTAGAATATAGTAAAGTTGTTTTAAACTAAATGTAACTGTATGTATGTATTACTATTATTATTACCTATTCTCTGTTTTTTTTCAATATTCATAATTTGGGATCAGTACTACAGATAGCAGCATATTAATCAGAGTGATGCTATAATTAACTCATATATATGTTCATCTATTTAATTGAATACAATTATGTTTGAATAATAAAATGTCACTTTCATTCATTTAATAAATCACATTGATGAGTTCTAATTAATTATGGCTAAGCAAATAACTGTAAGCTACAAACTGAACAATATATTAAATGTCCTGGTTTCAATGCATAATGTTTTATTTCATGGCCAGTTATCATGAAATATTTAGAAGACTGCTCCAGACACATGTATACTATTCAAGACATTCTAATGTTCTTAAAGTGTATTTCGAGAGGAGTTATTTGTCTTTCATTGATGACTGCCTTTTTTTGCAATATATGACTCCATCATCTGTTTGTGTTTTTTATGGCACAGGTTTTACATTAGTTATATGTTTCTTTTAAACCAGGAATTGCAAGCAGACATTGATGCACACACCGAAGTGTTCCATTCTTTGGATGAGAATGGGCAGAAGATCCTTAAATCTTTGGAAGGGTCTGAAGATGGCTCTCTCTTGCATAGAAGGCTTGATAATATGAATATCCGATGGAATGAGCTCAGGAAAAAGTCCCTAAACATCAGGTATTGTGCAAGAAAGTGAATTTTCCTTTCATCCTTCCTTATTTTGAAAGAACTGTATATGGCTTTACTTTAGCTGACTATTATATTATCATATAGTATTTGAGCCTCAGTCACACAACTTCACTGAAAACTTCCCAAAGATCTGAATATTATATACGTGTTACTTATCATCTGTGACATCTATTCCCATGTACCAGATAAAGTATACAATTTATGTAGCTTTAATAAAGATGTATTACTTAAAATATGGGATCCATGGATACACTATAGGCACAAATAAAGTCTTCTTTTGCTTTGGATTGACTGTACAAATGTATGTCCCTATTAATATGATCTAAATGGTTCTCTGCAGTTTATTGATCACTACTTATAATATACTGCCAACTAACAAATTTGTGCCATTATTGAACCTGTTGATTTTGGTATATTAAAGAGGGTTGTCTGGGTCTGTAATATTGATTGCTGTGGCCACTTACCAAGCACAGTCCTGTACAAGGTATACTGAGCCCCATTCATTTAAATGGGACTGAGCTGCAGCATGGCCATGTGATCAATGTATGTGATGTCATTGGCCTGAGAAGAAGAAGTGGACTTCAATATCATAGTTCTGGAAACTCCTTCAAGCATTTTCATATATACCATACTCAATTTGTGTATAACACCTTGGCTCAATATAGCAATGTATCTTTATTAGAGATGAGCAAACAGTGTTTTGAATAGCCCCTCAATATTCGACTATTTGAACGAATATCAAACCCATTATAGTCTATGGGGAAAAATGCTTAGTTTCAGGGGAAGCCACACTTCGACTCAGGAGAGTCACCAAGTCCACTATGACACCCCAGGAAATGATGCCAACACCCTGGAATGCAACTGGGACAGCAGGGGAAGCATGTCTGGGGGCATCTAACATGCCCAAGTACCTGTATTATGTCACTATCTCGTCAGGATCCCTGTCAGCTTGCGATATGTGGGAGCTGACTTTTTCCCATAGGAATGCATTGACCAGCGTTGATTGGCCGAATGCAATACAGAGTACAACATTCGGCCAATCAACGCTGGTTCTGCTGGAGGAGGCGGATTCTAAGATCGGTCCACAGCAGTCTCCATTGTGGTTCGATCTCAGATGTAGCAGTGTTGAGCGCACAGGTGTAGCAATGCATTCCTATGGGAAAAAGTCAGCTCCCGCATATCACGAGCTGACAGGGATCCTGATGAGATAGAGCCCCAAAGAGCTGTTTGAGTAACATTCCTACCTAAATAAAGGTAATCCTTAGCTAACCCTGCCAGTACATCTATCCCTGTCTCACAGTCACATAGTTCACAGTCTCATATGACCCAAATCTAAAATCGACCATTCGTATAAAGTGGAGGTCACCTGATTTAGCCATCCAATTACTTTTTCCGATTTTTTTTCGATGCCTCCGTTGTCGTAGTTCCTGTCCCACTTCCCCTGCACAGTTATTGGTGCAAAAAAAGCGCCAGGGAAGGTGGGAGGGTATACAAATTTTTAGTGCATTTGCCTCCTGGTATTCGATTGTAATCGAATACCTCGAACGGCCAAATATTCGATCGAATATCAATTCGATCAAACGCCGGTCGCTCATCTCTAATCTTTATTGCTTTTTATATTTTATTTCCATTTTTTCTTCTTGTGAAAAGTAGAAATGAATTCTGTCTCTCCCTTTCCATGTGATTTCTTAGCCTTAGAGTGATAAGCATTTATAAAAAGCTGCAATGTTCTTTAGCATCCTCATACATCTAACCACCCTAGTGCCAATATACTTTATTTTAACAGATCCAATCCATGTAAATGTCCTAATATGGGTGTCAACAATAGGTAATCCTTTTAATATATATGAGTATCCAGAGGCAAATTGATAAGTCAGTAACCACAACCAAAACCTGGTGTCTGAATAGGCCAAAAGACTTGTCTGCTTCAGAAGACACCAGCTATAAAATAATACGTGGGGACCCTGTTGCTGATTTTATATTGTGGCCCTTAAACTTCAAGTTGCAATGTTGTGAGTGTGTTATGCATTCGGACCCTGTACTATAGGGATTGGCACTATACATTATAATAATCAAACCAAAGCAGAATGTTCTACCATGTAAAATCCCATAAACATTGCATCAGTTCAATATTAAACCTTCACGTTCATAACATGAAGTCATGGGTTATTTTAATACAGTTGCCAGGCACAGTCAAAAGTATATTTATCACCTTTTAATATCATTTTTATGATATATTTTTAATTACTTAAACCAGAGGCTTTAAAAACGTGTAAATATTAATCAACAATGTTGGTGAATCATAAGGGAAATTTGTCTTTCCAGGAATTAATTTAATCTATCTAAATATTAATATCCACAAGGGCTAATACATTAGGGATAAATATTTGAAGCTTTTTCATCAGGGATGGCTATAAATGGATATTAGTAGTGAGACGCCACAGGGGTCAGAAATGGGCAATATTTTCTTTAATATATTTATTAATGATCTTGTACGAGATTAAGAGGTAAAATATAAATATGTTTTTCAAATGAAACTAGACTATGTAAAGTAATACACAAGATTGCAGTATACTGTTACAAATGGATCTGGAAAAATTGGAGGCTTGGACAAAGAGGTGGCAATTGACCAGTATAAGGTTATATAAGGATTAGAGATGAGCGAACAGTGTTCTATCGAACTCATGTTCGATCGGATATTAGGCTGTTCGGCATGTTCGAATCGAATCGAACACCGCGTGGTAAAGTGCGCCATTACTCGATTCCCCTCCCACCTTCCCTGGCGCCTTTTTTGCTCCAATAACAGCGCAGGGTAGGTGGGACAGGAACTACGACACCGGTGACGTTGAAAAAAGTAGGCAAAACCCATTGGCTGCCGAAAACATGTGACCTCTAATTTAAAAGAACAGCGACGCCCAGCTTCGCGTCATTCTGAGCTTGCAATTCACCGAGGACGGAGGTTTCCGTCCAGCTAGCTAGGGCTTAGATTCTGGGTAGGCAGGGACAGGCTAGGATAGGAAGGAGAAGACAACCAACAGCTCTTGTAAGAGCTAAATTCCAGGGAGAAGCTTGTCAGTGTAACGTGGCACTGACGGGCTCAATCGCCGCAACCCAGCTTTCCCAGGATCCTGAATGGAATACACTGTCAGTGTATTCCCGTATACCCGATATATACCCCGATACCCGTTCCAACGGTGTGCCCCCCCACCTTCACCCCAGAAATACCCTGCAAGTCCCCTAGCAATAGAATTGGGGCTATATACACCCACAATTTTTACTACTGGTATACAGTGCCATTGTCTGACTGGGAATTCAAAGAATATATTGGGAATACAAATACCCTCATTTCTTGCTACTGCCATATAGTGCCAGTTTCTGACTGGTAATTCAAAGAATATATTGGGGTTACGTGCACCCACAATTTTTACTACTGGTATACAGTGCCATTGTCTGACTGGGAATTCAAAGAATATATTGGGAATACAAATACCCTCATTTCTTGCTACTGCCATATAGTGCCAGTGTCTGACTGGGAATTCAAAGAATATATTGGGGTTACGTGCACCCACAATTTTTACTACTGGTATACAGTGCCATTGTCTGACTGGGAATTCAAAGAGTATATTGGGAATACAAATACCCTCATTTCTTGCTACTGCCATATAGTGCCAGTTTCTGACTGGGAATTCAAAGAATATATTGGGGTTACGTGCACCCACAATTTTTACTACTGGTATACAGTGCCATTGTCTGACTGGGAATTCAAAGAGTATATTGGGAATACAAATACCCTCATTTCTTGCTACTGCCATATAGTGCCAGTTTCTGACTGGTAATTCAAAGAATATATTGGGGTTACGTGCACCCACAATTTTTACTACTGGTATACAGTGCCATTGTCTGACTGGGAATTCAAAGAGTATATTGGGAATACAAATACCCTCATTTCTTGCTACTGCCATATAGTGCCAGTTTCTGACTGGGAATTCAAAGAATATATTGGGGTTACGTGCACCCACAATTTTTACTACTGGTATACAGTGCCATTGTCTGACTGGGAATTCAAAGAGTATATTGGGAATACAAATACCCTCATTTCTTGCTACTGCCATATAGTGCCAGTTTCTGACTGGGAATTCAAAGAATATATTGGGGTTACGTGCACCCACAATTTTTACTACTGGTATACAGTGCCATTGTCTGACTGGGAATTCAAAGAGTATATTGGGAATACAAATACCCTCATTTCTTGCTACTGCCATATAGTGCCAGTTTCTGACTGGGAATTCAAAGAATATATTGGGGTTACGTGCACCCACAATTTTTACTACTGGTATACAGTGCCATTGTCTGACTGGGAATTCAAAGAGTATATTGGGAATACAAATACCCTCATTTCTTGCTACTGCCATATAGTGCCAGTTTCTGACTGGGAATTCAAAGAATATATTGGGGTTACGTGCACCCACAATTTTTACTACTGGTATACAGTGCCATTGTCTGACTGGGAATTCAAAGAGTATATTGGGAATACAAATACCCTCATTTCTTGCTACTGCCATATAGTGCCAGTTTCTGACTGGGAATTCAAAGAATATATTGGGGTTACGTGCACCCACAATTTTTACTACTGGTATACAGTGCCATTGTCTGACTGGGAATTCAAAGAGTATATTGGGAATACAAATACCCTCATTTCTTGCTACTGCCATATAGTGCCAGTTTCTGACTGGGAATTCAAAGAATATATTGGGGTTACGTGCACCCACAATTTTTACTACTGGTATACAGTGCCATTGTCTGACTGGGAATTCAAAGAGTATATTGGGAATACAAATACCCTCATTTCTTGCTACTGCCATATAGTGCCAGTTTCTGACTGGGAATTCAAAGAATATATTGGGGTTACGTGCACCCACAATTTTTACTACTGGTATACAGTGCCATTGTCTGACTGGGAATTCAAAGAATATATTGGGGTTATAAATACCCTCATTTCTTGCTACTGCCATATAGTGCCAGTTTCTGACTGGTAATTCAAAGAATATATTGGGGTTACGTGCACCCACAATTTTTACTACTGGTATACAGTGCCATTGTCTGACTGGGAATTCAAAGAGTATATTGGGAATACAAATACCCTCATTTCTTGCTACTGCCATATAGTGCCAGTTTCTGACTGGGAATTCAAAGAATATATTGGGGTTACGTGCACCCACAATTTTTACTACTGGTATACAGTGCCATTGTCTGACTGGGAATTCAAAGAGTATATTGGGAATACAAATACCCTCATTTCTTGCTACTGCCATATAGTGCCAGTTTCTGACTGGGAATTCAAAGAATATATTGGGGTTACGTGCACCCACAATTTTTACTACTGGTATACAGTGCCATTGTCTGACTGGGAATTCAAAGAGTATATTGGGAATACAAATACCCTCATTTCTTGCTACTGCCATATAGTGCCAGTTTCTGACTGGTAATTCAAAGAATATATTGGGGTTACGTGCACCCACAATTTTTACTACTGGTATACAGTGCCATTGTCTGACTGGGAATTCAAAGAGTATATTGGGAATACAAATACCCTCATTTCTTGCTACTGCCATATAGTGCCAGTTTCTGACTGGGAATTCAAAGAATATATTGGGGTTACGTGCACCCACAATTTTTACTACTGGTATACAGTGCCATTGTCTGACTGGGAATTCAAAGAGTATATTGGGAATACAAATACCCTCATTTCTTGCTACTGCCATATAGTGCCAGTTTCTGACTGGGAATTCAAAGAATATATTGGGGTTACGTGCACCCACAATTTTTACTACTGGTATACAGTGCCATTGTCTGACTGGGAATTCAAAGAGTATATTGGGAATACAAATACCCTCATTTCTTGCTACTGCCATATAGTGCCAGTTTCTGACTGGGAATTCAAAGAATATATTGGGGTTACGTGCACCCACAATTTTTACTACTGGTATACAGTGCCATTGTCTGACTGGGAATTCAAAGAGTATATTGGGAATACAAATACCCTCATTTCTTGCTACTGCCATATAGTGCCAGTTTCTGACTGGGAATTCAAAGAATATATTGGGGTTACGTGCACCCACAATTTTTACTACTGGTATACAGTGCCATTGTCTGACTGGGAATTCAAAGAGTATATTGGGAATACAAATACCCTCATTTCTTGCTACTGCCATATAGTGCCAGTTTCTGACTGGGAATTCAAAGAATATATTGGGGTTACGTGCACCCACAATTTTTACTACTGGTATACAGTGCCATTGTCTGACTGGGAATTCAAAGAGTATATTGGGAATACAAATACCCTCATTTCTTGCTACTGCCATATAGTGCCAGTTTCTGACTGGGAATTCAAAGAATATATTGGGGTTACGTGCACCCACAATTTTTACTACTGGTATACAGTGCCATTGTCTGACTGGGAATTCAAAGAATATATTGGGGTTACGTGCACCCACAATTTTTACTACTGGTATACAGTGCCAATTTCTAACTAGGAATTCAAAATGCGCAAGGCTCCCGGAAAGGGACGTGGACGAGGCCGTGGGCGAGGTCGGGGGAATGGTTCTGGGGAGCAAGGTAGCAGTGAAGCCACAGGGCGTCCCGTGCCTACTCCTGTGGGGCAGCAAGCATTGCGCCACTCCACAGTGCCAGGGTTGCTTGCCACATTAACTAAACTGCAGGGTACAAACCTTAGTAGGCCCGAGAACCAGGAACAGGTCTTGCAATGGCTGTCAGAGAACGCTTACAGCACATTGTCCAGCAGCCAGTCAGACTCTGCCTCCTCTCCTCCTATTACCCAACAGTCTTGTCTTCCTTCCTCCCAAAATTCCGAAGCTTTACAGAACAATAACCCAAACTGTCCCTGCTCCCCAGAGCTGTTCTCCGCTCCTTTCATTGTCCCTCAACCTGCCTCTCCACGTCACGATTCCACGAACCTAACAGAGGAGCATCTGTGTCCAGATGCTCAAACACTAGAGTCTCCTCCATCTCCGTTCGATTTGGTGGTGGATGACCAGCAACCCACCCTCATCGACGATGATGTGACGCAGTTGCCGTCAGGGCATCCAGTTGACCGGCGCATTGTGCGGGAGGAGGAGATGAGACAGGAGTTGGAAGAGGAAGTGGTGGATGATGAGGACACTGACCCGACCTGGACAGGGGGGATGTCAAGCGGGGAAAGTAGTGTGGATGTTGAGGCAGGTGCAGCACCAAAAAGGGTAGCTAGAGGCAGAGGCAGAGGTCAGCAGCTTAGGCGAAGCCAGGCCACACCCGGAATCTCCCAAGATGTTCCAGTTCGTACCCAGCCCCGAAAAACTCCCACCTCGAGGGCACGTTTCTCGAAGGTGTGGAGTTTTTTCAAGGAATGCGCCGAGGACAGATATAGTGTTGTCTGCACAATTTGCCTCTCGAAATTGATTAGGGGCTCTGAGAAGAGCAACCTGTCCACCACTTCAATGCGCCGTCATTTGGAATCCAAGCACTGGAATCAGTGGCAGGCAGCAACGGCAGGACAAAGGCCGCCTGCCGTTCACGCCACTGCCACTGCCTCTGCCTCTGCCACTGCCACTGCTGACTGTGCTGGCGATGCACTCCAGAGGACGAGCCAGGACACCACTTCATCTGCCTCCGCCACTTTGTTGACTTCTACCTCATCCTCCCCTGGTCCTGTCTTATCTCCTTCTCCTGCACCATCAAAGGCACCATCAGGCGTTTCTTTACAACAACCCACCATCTCTCAGACATTGGAGCGGCGGCAGAAATACACTGCTAACCACCCACACGCGCAAGCCTTGAACGCCAACATCGCTAAACTGCTGGCCCAGGAGATGTTGGCGTTCCGGCTTGTTGAAACTCCCGCCTTCCTGGACCTGATGGCAACTGCGGCACCTCGCTATGCCGTCCCTAGCCGTCACTACTTCTCCCGGTGTGCCGTCCCCGCCTTGCACCAGCACGTGTCACTCAACATCAGGCGGGCCCTTAGTTCCGCGCTTTGCACAAAGGTCCACTTGACCACCGACGCGTGGACAAGTGCATGCGGACAGGGACGCTACATTTCACTGACGGCACACTGGGTGAATGTAGTTGAGGCTGGGACTGCTTCCCAAACTGGCCCGGTGTACCTCGTCTCCCCGCCTAACATTCCTGGCAGGGACACGAGAAGAACACCCCCCTCCTCCTCCTCCTCTACCGCCTCCTCCTCCGCCACCGCCTCCTCCTCCGCCACCGCCTCCTCCTCCGCTGTTAGATTGACCCCAGCTACGAGTTGGAAACGTTGCAGCACTGGCGTTGGTAGACGTCAGCAGGCTGTGCTGAAGCTGATCAGCTTGGGGGACAGACAGCACACTGCCTCCGAGGTGAGGGATGCCCTCCTCGATGAGACGGCAATATGGTTTGAGCCGCTGCACCTGGGCCCAGGCATGGTCGTTTGTGATAACGGCCGGAACCTGGTAGCAGCTCTGGAGCTTGCCGGACTCCAACATGTTCCATGCCTGGCCCACGTCTTCAACCTAGTGGTGCAACGTTTCCTAAAGAGCTACCCCAATGTTCCAGAGCTACTGGTGAAAGTGCGGCGCATGTGCGCCCACTTTCGCAAGTCGACAGTAGCCGCTGCTAGCTTAAAATCTCTCCAGCAACGCCTGCATGTGCCACAACACCGGCTTTTGTGCGACGTCCCCACACGCTGGAACTCAACGTTTCAGATGTTGAATAGAGTGGTTGAGCAGCAGAGACCTTTGATGGAATACCAACTACAAAACCCTAGGGTGCCACAAAGTCAGCTGCCTCAGTTTCACATCCATGAGTGGCCATGGATGAGAGACCTTTGTGACATCCTACGGGTCTTTGAGGAGTCCACAAGGAGGGTGAGCTCTGAGGATGCGATGGTGAGCCTTACAATCCCGCTCTTGTGTGTTCTGAGAGAATCCCTGATTGACATCAGGGATAACTCAGATCACACAGAGGAGTTAGGGATAGCATCCGATCCGTCACAGCTGGAGAGTAGGTCCACACATCTGTCCGCTTCACTGCGTTTAATGGAGGAGGAGGAGGAGGAGGAGGAGGAGGAAGAAGAGTTGTCCGATGATGTGATGGTGATACAGGAGGCTTCCGGGCAACTTCGAATCGTCCCATTGTTGCAGCGCGGATGGGTAGACATGGAGGATGAGGAGGAAATGGAGATTGAACTTTCCGGTGGGGCCAGAGGAGTCATGCCAACTAACACTGTGGCAGACATGGCTGAGTTCATGTTGGGGTGCTTTACAACCGACAAGCGTATTGTCAAAATCATGGAGGACAACCAGTACTGGATCTTTGCTATCCTTGACCCCCGGTATAAAAACAACATCTCGTCTTTTATTCCGGTAGAGGGGAGGGCCAATCGCATCAATGCTTGCCACAGGCAATTGGTGCAGAATATGATGGAGATGTTTCCAGCATGTGACGTTGGCGGCAGGGAGGGCAGTTCCTCCAGTAGGCAACCAAGTTCTCACCGGTCCACACAAACGAGGGGCACACTGTCTAAGGTCTGGGACACCTTGATGGCACCCCCTCGCCAAAGTGCCGCCACGGAGGGTCCTAGTGTCACCAGGCGTGAGAAGTATAGGCGCATGTTGCGGGAATACCTTTCCGACCACAGCCCTGTCCTCTCCGACCCCTCTGCGCCCTACACGTATTGGGTGTCGAAGTTGGACCTGTGGCTTGAACTTGCCCTATATGCCTTGGAGGTGCTGTCCTGTCCTGCCGCCAGCGTCCTATCTGAGAGGGTGTTCAGTGCAGCCGGTGGCATCATCACTGACAAGCGCACCCGTCTGTCAGCTGAGAGTGCCGACCGGCTCACTTTGATAAAAATGAACCACCACTGGATAGAGCCTTCATTTTTGTGCCCACCTGTGTAAAGCACCCCAACATGAAACTCCATGTCTGTACTCAACCTCTCCAATTCCTCCGCATCCTCATACTCATCCACCATAAGCGTTGCACAATTCTGCTAATACTAGGCTCCCTCCAACATGATTTCCCCCAACTCTGCTGGTTAGAGGCTCCCTCCACCCTGATTTCCACCAACTCTGCTGGTTAGAGGCTCCCTCCACCCTGCTTTCCCACAACTCTGCTGGTTAGAGGCTCCTTCCACCATGAATTTGCCCAAACTGGGCTGTTTAGAGGCTCCCTCCACCATGAATTGGTCCAAACTGGGTTTTTTAGAGGCTCCCTCCACCATGAATTGGTCCAAACTGGGCTGGTTAGAGGCTCCCTCCACCATGAATTTCCCAAAACTTGGCTGTTTAGAGGCTCCCTCCACCATTAATTGGTCCAAACTGGGCTGGTTAGAGGCTCCCTCCACCATGAATTTGCCCAAACTGGGGTGGTTAGAGGCTCCCTCCACCATTAATTGGTCCAAACTGGGCTGGTTAGAGGCTCCCTCCACCATGAATTTGCCCAAACTGGGCTGTTTAGAGGCTCCCTCCACCATGAATTTGCCCAAACTGGGCTGGTTAGAGGCTCCCTCCACCATGAATTGGTCCAAACTGGGCTGGTTAGAGGCTCCCTCCACCATGAATTTGCCCAAACTGGGCTGTTTAGAGGCTCCCTCCACCATGAATTTGCCCAAACTGGGCTGGTTAGAGGCTCCCTCCACCATGAATTGGTCCAAACGGGTTTTTAGAGGCTCCCTTCACCATGAATTGGTCCAAACTTGGCTGTTTAGAGGCTCCCTCCACCATGAATTTGCCCAGACTGGGCTGTTTAGAGGCTCCCTCCACCATGAATTGGTCCAAACTGGGCTGGTTAGAGGCTCCCTCCACCATGAATTTCCCAAAACTTGGCTGTTTAGAGGCTCCCTCCACCATTAATTGGTCCAAACTGGGCTGGTTAGAGGCTCCCTCCACCATGAATTTGCCCAAACTGGGCTGTTTAGAGGCTCCCTCCACCATGAATTTGCCCAAACTGGGCTGGTTAGAGGCTCCCTCCACCATGAATTGGTCCAAACTGGGCTGGTTAGAGGCTCCCTCCACCATGAATTTGCCCAAACTGGGCTGTTTAGAGGCTCCCTCCACCATGAATTTGCCCAAACTGGGCTGGTTAGAGGCTCCCTCCACCATGAATTGGTCCAAACTGGGCTGGTTAGAGGCTCCCTCCACCATGAATTTGCCCAAACTGGGCTGTTTAGAGGCTCCCTCCACCATGAATTTGCCCAAACTGGGCTGGTTAGAGGCTCCCTCCACCATTAATTGGTCCAAACTGGGCTGGTTAGAGGCTCCCTCCACCATGAATTTGCCCAAACTGGGCTGTTTAGAGGCTCCCTCCACCATGAATTTGCCCAAACTGGGCTGGTTAGAGGCTCCCTCCACCATGAATTGGTCCAAACTGGGCTGGTTAGAGGCTCCCTCCACCATGAATTTGCCCAAACTGGGCTGTTTAGAGGCTCCCTCCACCATGAATTTGCCCAAACTGGGCTGGTTAGAGGCTCCCTCCACCATGAATTGGTCCAAACGGGTTTTTAGAGGCTCCCTTCACCATGAATTGGTCCAAACTTGGCTGGTTAGAGGCTCCCTCCACCATGAATTTGCCCAAACTGGGCTGTTTAGAGGCTCCCTCCACCATGAATTTGCCCAAACTGGGCTGGTTAGAGGCTCCCTCCACCATGAATTGGTCCAAACGGGTTTTTAGAGGCTCCCTTCACCATGAATTGGTCCAAACTTGGCTGTTTAGAGGCTCCCTCCACCATGAATTTGCCCAAACTGGGCTGTTTAGAGGCTCCCTCCACCATGAATTGGTCCAAACTGGGCTGGTTAGAGGCTCCCTCCACCATGAATTTCCCAAAACTTGGCTGTTTAGAGGCTCCCTCCACCATTAATTGGTCCAAACTGGGCTGGTTAGAGGCTCCCTCCACCATGAATTTGCCCAAACTGGGCTGTTTAGAGGCTCCCTCCACCATGAATTTGCCCAAACTGGGCTGGTTAGAGGCTCCCTCCACCATGAATTGGTCCAAACTGGGCTGGTTAGAGGCTCCCTCCACCATGAATTTGCCCAAACTGGGCTGTTTAGAGGCTCCCTCCACCATGAATTTGCCCAAACTGGGCTGGTTAGAGGCTCCCTCCACCATGAATTGGTCCAAACTGGGCTGGTTAGAGGCTCCCTCCACCATGAATTTGCCCAAACTGGGCTGTTTAGAGGCTCCCTCCACCATGAATTTGCCCAAACTGGGCTGGTTAGAGGCTCCCTCCACCATTAATTGGTCCAAACTGGGCTGGTTAGAGGCTCCCTCCACCATGAATTTGCCCAAACTGGGCTGTTTAGAGGCTCCCTCCACCATGAATTTGCCCAAACTGGGCTGGTTAGAGGCTCCCTCCACCATGAATTGGTCCAAACTGGGCTGGTTAGAGGCTCCCTCCACCATGAATTTGCCCAAACTGGGCTGTTTAGAGGCTCCCTCCACCATGAATTTGCCCAAACTGGGCTGGTTAGAGGCTCCCTCCACCATGAATTGGTCCAAACGGGTTTTTAGAGGCTCCCTTCACCATGAATTGGTCCAAACTTGGCTGGTTAGAGGCTCCCTCCACCATGAATTTGCCCAAACTGGGCTGTTTAGAGGCTCCCTCCACCATGAATTGGTCCAAACTGGGCTGGTTAGAGGCTCCCTCCACCATGAATTTCCCAAAACTTGGCTGTTTAGAGGCTCCCTCCACCATTAATTGGTCCAAACTGGGCTGGTTAGAGGCTCCCTCCACCATGAATTTGCCCAAACTGGGGTGGTTAGAGGCTCCCTCCACCATTAATTGGTCCAAACTGGGCTGGTTAGAGGCTCCCTCCACAATTAATTGGTCCAAACTGGGCTAATTAGAGGCTCCCTCCACCATGAATTGGTCCAAACTGGGTTTTTTAGAGGCTCCCTCCACCATGAATTTGCCCAAACTGGGCTGTTTAGAGGCTCCCTCCACCATGAATTGGTCCAAACTGGGCTGGTTAGAGGCTCCCTCCACCATGAATTGGTCCAAACTGGGCTGGTTAGAGGCTCCCTCCACCATGAATTTCCCAAAACTTGGCTGTTTAGAGGCTCCCTCCACCATTAATTGGTCCAAACTGGGCTGGTTAGAGGCTCCCTCCACCATGAATTTGCCCAAACTGGGCTGTTTAGAGGCTCCCTCCACCATGAATTTGCCCAAACTGGGCTAGTTAGAGGCTCCCTCCACCATGAATTGGTCCAAACTGGGCTGGTTAGAGGCTCCCTCCACCATGAATTTGCCCAAACTGGGCTGTTTAGAGGCTCCCTCCACCATGAATTTGCCCAAACTGGGCTGGTTAGAGGCTCCCTCCACCATGAATTGGTCCAAACTGGGCTGGTTAGAGGCTCCCTCCACCATGAATTTGCCCAAACTGGGCTGTTTAGAGGCTCCCTCCACCATGAATTTGCCCAAACTGGGCTGGTTAGAGGCTCCCTCCACCATGAATTGGTCCAAACTGGGCTGGTTAGAGGCTCCCTCCACCATGAATTTGCCCAAACTGGGCTGGTTAGAGGCTCCCTCCACCATGAATTGGTCCAAACGGGTTTTTAGAGGCTCCCTTCACCATGAATTGGTCCAAACTTGGCTGGTTAGAGGCTCCCTCCACCATGAATTTGCCCAAACTGGGCTGTTTAGAGGCTCCCTCCACCATGAATTGGTCCAAACTGGGCTGGTTAGAGGCTCCCTCCACCATGAATTTCCCAAAACTTGGCTGTTTAGAGGCTCCCTCCACCATTAATTGGTCCAAACTGGGCTGGTTAGAGGCTCCCTCCACCATGAATTTGCCCAAACTGGGGTGGTTAGAGGCTCCCTCCACCATTAATTGGTCCAAACTGGGCTGGTTAGAGGCTCCTTCCACAATTAATTGGTCCAAACTGGGCTAATTAGAGGCTCCCTCCACCATGAATTGGTCCAAACTGGGTTTTTTAGAGGCTCCCTCCACCATGAATTTGCCCAAACTGGGCTGTTTAGAGGCTCCCTCCACCATGAATTGGTCCAAACTGGGCTGGTTAGAGGCTCCCTCCACCATGAATTGGTCCAAACTGGGCTGGTTAGAGGCTCCCTCCACCATGAATTTCCCAAAACTTGGCTGTTTAGAGGCTCCCTCCACCATTAATTGGTCCAAACTGGGCTGGTTAGAGGCTCCCTCCACCATGAATTTGCCCAAACTGGGCTGTTTAGAGGCTCCCTCCACCATGAATTTGCCCAAACTGGGCTGGTTAGAGGCTCCCTCCACCATGAATTGGTCCAAACTGGGCTGGTTAGAGGCTCCCTCCACCATGAATTTGCCCAAACTGGGCTGTTTAGAGGCTCCCTCCACCATGAATTTGCCCAAACTGGGCTGGTTAGAGGCTCCCTCCACCATGAATTGGTCCAAACGGGTTTTTAGAGGCTCCCTTCACCATGAATTGGTCCAAACTTGGCTGTTTAGAGGCTCCCTCCACCATGAATTTGCCCAAACTGGGCTGTTTAGAGGCTCCCTCCACCATGAATTTGCCCAAACTGGGCTGGTTAGAGGCTCCCTCCACCATGAATTGGTCCAAACTGGGCTGGTTAGAGGCTCCCTCCACCATGAATTTGCCCAAACTGGGCTGTTTAGAGGCTCCCTCCACCATGAATTTGCCCAAACTGGGCTGGTTAGAGGCTCCCTCCACCATGAATTGGTCCAAACGGGTTTTTAGAGGCTCCCTTCACCATGAATTGGTCCAAACTTGGCTGTTTAGAGGCTCCCTCCACCATGAATTGGTCCAAACTGGGGTGGTTAGAGGCTCCCTCCACCATGAATTTGCCCAAACTGGGCTGTTTAGAGGCTCCCTCCACCATGAATTGGTCCAAACTGGGTTTTTTAGAGGCTCCCTCCACCATGAATTGGTCCAAACTGGGCTGGTTAGAGGCTCCCTCCACCATGAATTGGTCCAAACTGGGGTGGTTAGAGGCTCCCTCCACCATTAATTGGTCCAAACTGGGCTGGTTAGAGGCTCCCTCCACCATTAATTGGTCCAAACTGGGCTGGTTAGAGGCTCCCTCCACCATGAATTTGCCCAAACTGGGCTGGTTAGAGGCTCCCTCCACCATGAATTGGTCCAAACTGGGGTTTTTAGAGGCTCCCTCCACCATGAATTGGTCCAAAGTGGGGTTTTTAGAGTCTCCCTCCACCATGAATTGGTCCAAACTGGGGTTTTTAGAGGCTCCCTCCACCATGAATTTGCCCAAACTCTGCTGGTTAGAGGCTCAATCCACCCTGATTTTCAAAACAAATGTTGGTGCCAACCTCAACTTACTACAAGGGCCAAATTCACTGCTGGTGACAAGCTCTCCTCACTGCAAGTGCCAAATACACATGTTTCAAGGTGTTTTCCTACTGTCAGAGAGGTGGTATTGAGTGTGTAAAGTGTGTAGTTGTTAGGCTGTGATGTTGGGGTAATAGAGGGTCTTTGGTGTGTTAGATGCCCCCAGACATGCTTCCCCTGCTGTCCCAGTGTCATTCCAGAGGTGTTGGCATCATTTCCTGGGGTGTCATAGTGGACTTGGTGACCCTCCAGACACGGATTTGGGTTTCCCCCTTAACGAGTATCTGTTCCCCATAGACTATAATGGGGTTCGAAACCCGTTCGAACACACGAACATTGAGCGGCTGTTCGAATCGAATTTCGAACCTCGAACATTTTAGTGTTCGCTCATCTCTAATAAGGATGGAAGGATACATGTCTCCAATACTTAAGAGGTATCATTCGCTAGCTTAACCAGTGTGGTGCACTGCAGCATTATCATAGCATATCTGCACTATTTGTGTAATGGGCCCACCCATTTATTTTGCATCACAGCGGTCATAGGCTTAGTTTACACGTGAATAGGGGGTGGCGGAATTTGGAACGAGCCCATACTGTGGCCCAGTTATACTATTGCGGTTATGACTAGACTTTGGCATAACTGTGACGCATCTCTTGCACATCTTGGTGTATCTCGGTACATCTAGTTTGATATAAAAATATTCAGACTTCCAAGTCATATGGGTGTAGCCTCTTGGACCAGGGTGGTGGTTTAAATGTGACAAGATGCCCCAAAAATGTTCCAAAATTGTTTTGTAAAAGGCAGCCTCAGAGTAAACTAATCAAACAGTGTTATAAGCTTGGGCTAGACATTGTAAACATAAAACACATTTAACATCTAGTGTCAGTTGCTGAGATAAATCTGGTACATTGTCAGACTACATGGCTAAGATTATGGGGTTTTTTCCACTCTGTAAAGGAAGTCTGGTCTACACCTCATGTAGGTTTTTGCTTTCCTCTGGATACATATTTTTGGGTAATAGTCTGCACTGGATGGACTTGTGTCTTTCTCATACTTAGAGGGTTTGTCCAAATTCAGTAAATAAGTGTTATTGTTTGTATTCTGAAAAGTTACAATACAATTTTCCAATATACTTTCAGTATCAATTCCTCATGGTTTTCTAGATCTATGCTCTCTGTCATTTTTAATTTACTTATTAACTTCATAGTGATCTCTCCATTTGTGAGTAGGCCCTTTAGCGACACAGTCACATTGAGCCCTTTGTGGCACCCATCCTTGACTTGACAAATGTAGGGCATTTTTACCAGGATTGCCATGGGCCCTAGCATCTGCCAGGTTTGCCTGGTGCTGAAGCCTACTGTGCACCTTTGCTACATGAAAGTCACACAAAGAGTGACATACAGATATTACATATTTCCAGATACAAAGCAAAAATGTAGTGAATTGCTTTCGCTACATAATAATGATTTTAGATGATCCTAAAAGTTTCATACTATGGCTGCTACAGGGAACGTTTCAAACAAAAAATATTGATATGATCATATCAAAAGGAGAAATTGTAATTCTTATTATAATGTTTTTGCGTTATACTGTAACATTTTTATATTGATGTAGCCGAATTTAAAGGTAATCTACCACCTCCTTTAAGCATATTCAACTCACGCCACCATGATATCGAGTAAACTGGCTAGGCCACTACACAGAGAACAGAACTGTCTCCTTACTCAGCTCCCTTATCAATAAGGGTGTTGGGTATTGTAACCTCACCAATCTGATAATGATGACTTATCCTTTGGAAATGTTATCAATATTTTTTGCCAAAAAACACAGTCAAATCTGAAACAAAAAAAGCAGCATATCCACAACATGTGGCCTACCTAAGTATCAAATTTTATCATTTTCTTGAAGTATCATGATCTGTCAATAGGTCCTGGTAAGTTCATGGTAGTCATACAGATGCCAAAGTACATCAGTCTCTCTTAGTACCATTAGGATGATTTCTCATGACGGATTTATCATGATTAGAGATGAGCGAGTACTGTTCGGATCAGCCGATCCGAACAGCACGCTCGCATAGAAATGAATGGATGTAGCCGGCACGCGGGGGGTTAAGCGGCCGGCGTCAAAGCGGAAGTACCAGGTGCATCCATTCATTTCTATGGAGCGTGCTGTTCGGATCGGCTGATCCGAACAGTACTCGCTCATCTCTAATCATGATCATTTTTACAATCACTGGGGTCAATGGGCGATAGATTTTTCTAATTCTCTGAGACAGATGTTAAGTTCCACCATATATAATGCATATTGACCAATGTATTTAAGAAGACTGCTTCACAAGAAGACTGCTTCTCAATGCCATTTTGGGTGGATGTTTAAAGAGGCTTCATTAGATAGATAGATAGATAGATAGATAGATAGATAGATAGATAGATAGATAGATAGATATTATTTGCAAGCAGCGATCATCATATTTTTTCCAAACCTCTGAAACAATATCATTAGTGAACAAAGTTGATCACATTTTGTTGCTTCTACAAAATTCTGAGCCATTGAAGTATATCTGCTAATTACTGTAAAATACAGCTCATCGTGGTAGCTCTGCTTGTGAGTCGCCTTCTTTTTTCAGCAATAAATTCTCATCAAAGAGCTGCTCATGCATTAATTATTATTCCCCGTCTAAAAAAGACTGGTATCAGTATGAAATGAGCTGTACATCTGCCATGATCTTTCTCCCCCTGACAATAATGTGATGCATAATGTCTTGTAGGTCTCATTTAGACGCCAGCACTGAGCACTGGAAGCGATTACATATCTCTCTGCAGGAGCTTCTTGCATGGCTGCAGCTGAAGAATGAGGAGCTAAAGCAGCAGGAGCCCATTGGTGGGGATGTTCCCAAAGTGCAAACACAGATTGACACACATCGGGTAGGAGGTTTCTTCATTATTTCATTTACTCTAAAAAGACATTTCCTATTTGGATGTATGAGTAAAATTTCACACTCCTTTGTGTACTCCACACTTTATATAACAGTGAATAAATGTAATTGGTCCAATATTAATGACTGATCTTTATAGGTGGTAGATCTCAAAGTATAGGAAATAACTTTCTGATCAGTGATGGTCCCACCACTAAAAATGGGGGTCTTGGAGTTTCAGTCCAAACATATGTCCTGCCTCTCCTTTCTCTATCCATATGATTGCTAGATAGTATTTTGGGCGAGTACATCTCTGTGGACAAAGGATAACTTTAATAGTTGGACAATCCCTTTACATAGTTCCAGATCCTTATCTCTTGCAAACATGGAATAGCAGTTACAGCATGTGAGAAAGTGAAGGGTGTGGTGTGGGAGGACAGGTATGTTCCAGGCAGCTAAAAAGGGTGTTTGGTAAAGACCCACACCAGGAAGGTCAGCTGACTAATCAAGGCCTGATATTAGGCTGTGTGTAAGTCCTAGGAGCTGTGGCACCACACTGACAAAGCTGGGAGTTCCTGTGTGAACTGGACCTACAAACCAGGTACTGTGCCAACTGTTTGAAGTTTCCAGAGCGAGTGTCTGGCAGCCAGGCTCCTGTATAGTCAGGGAAGGGTTTCTTATGTTTAGTTAGTTCTCAGCCAAGAAGGCTTTTGTTTTGTTTGTTTGTGCACTTTGCAAAGGCAGTTTATGCACCTCAAGTGAAATAAATGCTGAACTTGAGTGTAACCCAGTCTGTGTCCCTGTTTCCTGCACTGCTACAACGCATCTACCTGAGAGGTTCCCAACAAGCATCAGAAGATTATTTTCACTTTGGAGGACCTCTCTTGTCCTACATAACACAGAAGATCCATTTGGGACAATTTATTGACTGGCATGTAGTACTTCAGTCTTAGGGCTCATTCAAACTACGTATACGGCAGCTTATTCTGAACGAAAAACACGTTTAGAATTAGCGGCGTATAAAGCATGCCGAGCCGTACACGCAGCGCTTCCCATTCACTTCAGTGGGACTGCTCGTAGTGAAAAATGCAGCCCATTCATTTCTATGGGGAGCACTCGTATGCCGGCTCCCATAGAAATGAATGGAACTGCTTTATACGCCGCTTATTCTGAATGTGTTTTACGTTCAGAATAAGCTGCCGTATACGTAGTGTGAATGAGCCCTAATCAGTCTTGCTTGAGCAAGAGAGGCTCACAAATCTTAATAATGTTTGTAGATCTCTGGTGGCCCTTGCACTGGATGCTGAAATGTATGTCAGCAGGGGGCTGGCATAGATTATTTGCACCAGACACAAGTAATGTTAAATTTGTTGGGTTGTAAAGCCAGATGACCTCAACACCTACAACCAGTCTACTTTTCATTTGTCTGAAATCTATTTCCCTAGTTTTGGTGCTTTCTGTTAGATTTCCCTACCCAACAAGTGAACCCTGTGTGGTCTTTTTATTGTCAATCTAACAAGTAGAGTCTATGGCAGAGGATCCCTTTAACACCTCGACCTCCTGCTCGGGTTTTGAGCAGTGTACATAATTGTACTTTCCTTGAGCAGGAAATATTCAGTGAAACTGTAGAGGAAGCAATCACTTAAATAACTCGCGGGCAAGCAGTCTTATTCTTGTTGTGAAGCTAAGAATCAGTAGATCCTGAGTTATTATTGGTTGAAGTAGAACTGTATATATTTGCATCTTTCGCTTTAGCCGTTGTGCAGGGGAATAGGTGTAGTTGACAGTGTGCAGGGAGTACAGAATAATTTCTTATTATCCTGCTTGTCACTTCAGATGGCCCAAGGGATGAAGCGCTTGAACCCCCCATTATTAGAGAGCATACTTGCCATTTAAACCATAACACATTATTGATATCACCACATACGTAACATATTTTAAAATACAATTAGTTATTTATTCTACACAATTAATATTTTCTGTTCATCTCACCTCTTAAAAACAAGAAGTTTAAATTATGACAGCTGGAATGGAGAGAGTGATAAAGCGCTACTGATTTAAAGCTAAAATGTGCTCGATTACTAGAGAGTTAAAATGCACATAAGACACCGGAGTGCTTTGCCATCTATATTTACTTGAGCTATAAATGAAAAATCTGTAATTAAATATGTGACATTTTCGGGAAGGATCTTGCAATTTTAGTATAACTGCTAAGTGGTTAGAGAGAGTCTATTACTTCCCCCAAGCATATTCAACTGTGTTACAAAGCACAATTCAGTGATAAACAACAGATCTTTGCTATGTATGTCACTTTTGTAGATTTGAAGAAGAGCAGTTTTGAATTGTTATGCAAATGAGGTATTCGGAGCACTGTTGGGCCTTAAGCTCCCTGGAGCACTGCTTTTCATGCTCGGATTCCTACCACCTCCTGCCTGTGCCCGGTATTTTTGATAATATTTCAGGAGTATAACATACACCCTCAATACCTAACCTGAGATTATGGGTGGGTGGCCCATTCTGAAACTCCTGTTATGAAGAAGGGGCCACTCAGGGTGTTTGCCCTACCCTTGATAGTTTGCCTGGTAGAGTGAACCTGCAAGCTACCAAATGTGTTCTACTGAAAACCTGAGGATTAGTCTATTCATATTTATACACCGCCGCCACCGCCTCATTAATATAATATACCACTATCACATAATTAATATAATAATATTAAGATCCCTCTACTAGGACAAAGGAGTTATACAAATACCAGAACATGAGTCCTTCAAGATCCTCAGTGCCTTGTGTCCACCAAATAAAGGGTTTATCTGAATTGATGGATTAGATTATTTTGTATCTATTGACATATGAGGGTTCGTTCACATCTGCGTCCCGGCCTCCATTCTGCAGGTTTCTGGTTCCTGCCCGAAATTGGGCAGGAGATGGAAACCTGCAGCCATTTTTCAAACCCATTCATTTGAATGGGTTTGAAAAGTGTCCGGCCGTGTGCGCCTGTGAGCGTTTTCTGCGCTCCGCGGCGAACCCATTTTTTTTTTTTTTAACCGGACACAGAGTTGGATATGCAGGACTTTGTGTCCGGTTTAAAAAAAACTGTTTTACCACGGAGACCACAAAACACTCACCGGCGCTCATGGCCGTACTCGGTCTGCATGCAGAAGATGGAAACCTCATAACGGAGACCCGAACGATGGTGTGAACCCAGCATAAAACTAATTTCTGGTCAAAAAGCTTCAGGCTAAAGTTTCATTGTGGTTGCTTTTTTGTCATTGAGATCAACACATGACAGATGCTGAAAGTATTCTGGTTTGCTGCCCAATAGCAAAGTACTATAGTATCCTTAAAAATCATGTGGGGGAAATAGTCTGTGATCCATTTATAGCCTATGAATGATCCTCACTGTTACAGGACCCTCTGGCCTTTCTTTAACTGCAGCGCTGACTTCATTTATAATGTAAACCCTAACATTTAGATTTCCAGAACCTTAAATGTTAAGTCTAATACATTTATTTTGAAGCTTCCGCCATAGCAGCCTGGTCTCCCTAACTCTGACATACAGCAGAATAGACTGGATAAATAAATCTTTGATGATTGCCCTGGACATTCCTTCATCTCCTATGACATTATATCATATTGATATCTGCCTGACCCAGGGAATCAGCTGCCTTGAATTGTGCGCAAGCCGTTCGCATGTGAACAGCATTCTGTATAGCCATAGAATAAAACAACGGGACTAAACATACTCTTCAATTGCCCTTACTGTTTTCCACCACAAAGCAATGATCAATAAGATTATAATCTTCCCTAATACAGCTCTGTCTTCTTCATGTCATGAGCGGAGAGAAGTTACAACATGAACAGATCCACAAAACAATGGATGTTTTTGTGTGAAATCCCCGCTGTTAACTAGCGAAAAAAAGAAACAAAAAAAAGAAGAAATACTCTTAGGATATTGGCGTTTTGATTCAATCTTCAGAATTAGACTTCACAGTGTGTGCAGAACAGAGGCTCAGTGCTCTGTATATCTTTCTGGACCATTATCGTAGGTTATTTCCTTTGTTGGGAGTAAAGGCCAGAACAAAATGATTGGCACTTTTCTTACTTGACACTCCTGTAGCTGAAATAGATTTTGGATAGGATTTATACTGATTATAGGTTCAGTTGAAATTGCTTGTAACTCCACGAAGGGGAATTGCAGGGATTTCAAATGCATTTTCCTTGCAAAATGATACTGAAACACCTGTTATGGGTCATATTGTAAGTTTCTTCTCTGTCCCTGGACCAATTGTAGCTTGTTTGTACAAATTAACTACTCCTGTGGACAATTACTGCATTCGCCTATAAATCACAATGCCAAAAATTGCTGGTCACGATTCTGTCGGAAAAAGAATTTCGGACTTGTGAAAAGTACTAGCTGAAAATTCTTCCTCCTATATATAGGCCATGAGGTATAGCGCTGACTTGTTATCTACATTGATGGAAATTTGTGTAGCCATGTTGCCAGCCTGCTCACCAAAAATTGGTGAATTTGGTTAATTCCAAAAAGGCACCTACATAGTTACATAGTAGATGAGGTTGGATGAAGATATCGGTCCATCAAGTCCAACCTATATCACCCTACAATCGCCTACAGTGTTGTACACTTTGTAGCAGAAATTTACCAACGATCTTCAGCTTACCCTAAAATCTTTATGCAATCTTGCAATGCCATGAAATCAGTTTCTTCTGTGTCCTCTAAGGGTCAAGAACTCATCTAGGTTGTATGAAGAACATGAAAGAAATAATGCAATGAACACAATCTTACAAGTTACTGTTCTACTTGAATAAATATACTGCGATGCAGAGAAACAATTGTGCAGAATTAAGCACATTTGCCATATGCCGAGTGGTTTTAATAAAGAAAAAAATGTAATTCTGCAGAGATAGGAACATAATGTGAAAAACGGATGTCTGAGCCCTTTTAGAAAATGACAGCCTAACCTCAGGTTTGCAGCTGAAAGATCAAAACAATTTTGAGTTGTAAATGGAAAAAATTAAACAATGAGCAGACGACTATATACTAGTTATTATGTTTGCGGTAATTAAATCCAAAATTTTACAATTACATTTCTGTCTTGTTTAGAAACCACAAATAACCATAAATAATGTTAGTCTGTAGAACTGGATACGTGCTGTCGAAACGCTGAGGCAACTGCAGAGTACTCATGTATAAAACAATGACAAGACAAATGGGACAAACATGAAGAAACTTAAGATGTACAGGAAGAGTATGGAAATGACTAACATAAAAAACAACCAAGTAGACAATAGACATGAAACTAAAATTCTAAAGTGTTAAATGTGAAGTCTTCAGCCACATTGTTACAGAAAGCACATTAGAACATGAAAAACGTATGACATACATGAAATCACATGAATGCTACATTTTATTGTGAGATTGGTGGTAAAGAGGGTTCATATTATAAGCAATGTGGAGATTATTCTTCAAAGGAGAGGGATTCTAGGAGTCCCATTGTAGGACATTCATGTATAAGTGGCTGGGGTCTGGAAATCTTGTTTATGTAACTGTTATCAAGATAAAATGCATTATCCCAATGAAAATAATTGTGGTCTATAGAATACACTACCACTTTGATGTCATAATCACTTCCTATTTCTAAGAATAAAGTTTTGAGTATCTTCTATCCTAGTGGTGGTTCATCCCACATTATGGAGTCCTCAAATGGACAAGTTAGAGCAAACCTGGGCATTGTATGCCCCGCGGACCACATCCAGCCCTCTAACTGTCTCTGACCGGCCCGCATAGGGTGTAGGATAAAGGTAGATACTAAATGGCAAGTCGGCTAAAAGACCTTTGGTGACGTCATTAAAGGTCCTTTAGCTCACTAGGATATGATAAGACTCTTTAGTGGACGGAGCCACATGGGACAGTGTGGTTGTATTACACAGAAAGAGCAAGCTGCCGGGCATGGAGACTGATGGAAGATAAGGATGAGTGAAGAGACAGTATGTGTGAGCAAGAGGAGGGAACAGGGGGCAGTTAAACTGAAGACTGATGGAGGGACATTAAACTGGGGTCAACTGAAGGAGAACATTAAACTGTGGGGGGGTAGCTGGAGGGGGAAATATCTGCCTCTAGTTGCCTCTAGTTTAATGTCTCCCTCCAACTACCCCAGTTTAATGTCCCCCTCTAGTTTCTGCCAGTTGAAACTGGTGCATGAGGAGAGGGATGTAATACTGTGGGATATTTGGAGAGGCACATTATAATGTGGGCGCATATAATGTTAGGGTGACTGTAGGAGCATTATACTTTGTGGGAGACATGGAAAAGTGGATGAGAATGGGCAGGGTCAATGTAGAAGTGGGTGGAGTTAAATTTGTCACAGCACGCATAGCCCTCTAGAACCTTTTCAATTTCCCATGGGAAAATTAATTGCCCACCCCTGAGTTAGAGGATACATATCTAACAGACTGGTACATATACACCTACTACACCTACTAGTTATACAGCTTGGTGTTTTAATATGAGATGATGAATCCTCCTGAGAAATTAAGATTGGGATGGGATGACACCATAAATTGAGGACTGTTTTTGCTGGATGTGGTCATTGGCGGTTCAGTTATTGTAGAATAATGAATATTGTTGGATACAGAACTATATATAGAATATTGAGAACAACATCCTCTCTACACTTTGTATGCCATTGTAAGCCTACTGTATTAATAACACCTTTCATTGTATTATATGTATTTTACTTTCTGTATATGCCCTGTATTTGTACATTATTCACAGATCATGAATAAATACTGTTATTATTTTGCATACTCAGGGCGGGTTCACACCTGTGCCCAGTCTCCGCTTTGTGGGTTTCCGTCTTTTGCCCTAGAAACCCTGACAGGAGATGGAAACCCGGCAGTCATTGAGTGCCCATGAGCGTCTTCTGGTCTCCGTGGCAAAACCATTTTTTTTTTTTAACCGGACATAAAGTCCTGCATTTCCGACTTTGTATCTGGTGAAAAAAAAAAAACCGGTTTTGCCATGGAAACCAGAAGACGTTCACGGGCGCTCATTCAAATGAATGGGTTTGAAAACTGACTGCTGGTTTCCGTCTCCTGTTCAGTTTCTCGAGCAGAAGACGGAAACCTGCAAAGCGGAGATCGGGTGCAGGTGTGAACCCGCCCTCACTCATATATAGCACCATAAAATTCTACAGATATTTTCAGCACTGTCCCAAATAGGGTTCATGATCTAAATTCCTTATCAGTATGCCTTTGGTGTTAGGTAAGAAACCAGTATATTAAATAAATATTAAACAGACATTCCACTTCATTGCAATGAGCTGCACATATAGTTGTTAATAGAATACAGTTTTGAAAGAAATATTAAAATTATGAATTAAACTTTGTCACGTCAGTATGATTAATATACTGGTTATGATATAAAGAAATCAATATTTATATTTACATTTTTATTTCTGAAAAGATCATTGGCGTTGTGGTTTGAATTACTTAAGGCTTGGACTAAATCTATGAAGGAATATGAAGAGTTGGTGAGAGAGCTGAAGGAGGTTAAAAGAAAATGATGAATTATACTGATATAATATATGGGAGAGGCATCATTTTCATGCTGTTTTGCTGATCTGCTGGCTCCCTGCAGATAGGATAGCGATCTCTCTGAATCATTTTGCCTTAGGCAGATCTGGAGTGTAGCAAATAAACTGCAGAACACAGTAACACACAGCTCCCACCGTTTGGCTGCCCTGAAGCCTCCAGCAAGTCCACGGAGTAATTAGAAATGCTCCCAGTTAGATGAGAAGCATCTGAACAGTCAACACATCTAAGCCTTATAGCATTAGAGCGCTCTTGGCTTCTAATTGCTGCTTTCTCACATGTATATGGAAATGTTCATGCCCAGTGATGAGATGTATGGTCAATGGTCTATAACATACGTGGAGATAGCCGTTTTCTAACACATATTGTTTAAGGAGTATTTCATGTTTCTATAAATAAATTACTGACTTTCTGTATATGGGAAGAATATGCAAATCTGTCTTCCATGATGTAATTAGGAAGACAGAGCCTCAGTCATGCAGCCCAATAGAGAGCGCTCCCTTTAACATCATGCCAACCTTCTTAGGGGCCTTTGTTTGCAATGATGTTGGGATTTTACCAGGTAATCTCTCAGCACATCCTCAGTGAGCGCCCTCTATTGGTGTGCACTGACTTCCTAATTACATCATGGAAGACAGATTTGCATATTCTTCCCATGTTCCTTTGCACAGTGGAGCGCTAATGGCTTAATAAGACTCCACACACCTAATTGATGGTCTCTCCCTATGGAGTGACGATATCCCCCAACCCTGACTTTCTGTAATATCTGACAGTATAGAAGCAAAAGATCACATAAATTCATAGATTATAGCAAAACTTTTTTTATGTCAGAAGTAATGCTGTTCAAGAATGCAACATTTTGTGACAGAAAAAATGTAGGTTGAAGGTATACAGAATATTTTTTTCTTTAATGAACCCTGCACTTTCCTATAGCATTCCATGTCTCTTCCAAAATCTACCAGAAGTTCTACATCAAAGCTCATGTAGTGTTCCTTCAGATATGCTGTTATTAACATCATCTCTTTACAGTGGCATGAGTGTTTGAAGTTACTCTGCTGCAATGTCCCTATGACCAGAGGTTAAAGGTTGACCCCTTAGTAAATTTTTGACTGTCACACCTCATCCTGTATCCTTTATATATATATATATATATATAGAGAGAGAGAGAGAGAGAGAGAGAGAGAGAGAGAGAGAGAGACACACTTGCAAAAGTATTCATACCCCTTCAACTTCTTCACATTTTGTCACCTTACAACCATAAACTTAAATGTACGTTCTTGAGATTTTAAGTGATAGACCAACACAAAGTAGCAGATAATAGTAAAATGAAAATGATACACGGTTTTCAAAATTTTAGTCAAATAGAAATCTGAAAAGTGTGACATGCAAAAGTATTCAGCCCCCCTTATGTCAATACTTTGTAGAGCCACCTTTTGCTGCAATTACAGCTGCAAGTCTTTTGGGGTATGTCACGATCAGCTTTACACATCTAGAAACTAAGATAGAGATATGAGGACTGGTTTTAAACAAATCTCCCCCATTGTGTCTGAGAGTACAGACTCCGTACTCTAACAGCTTTTGCCAGGGCTGATCTGCACGAATTCCTTTTCCTTAGTACATCCTAATATTTCGGAGAAAGGTCCTACCTCATGATATTGACTAGTTCAGGCAGGGATGAGTGTAGGAGGTGGTCCAGCTACCCCGGCTTCAGGCCCTGTAGCAGTTGCTATGACTGCGCTGACTGGTATACTGGACTTATTAATTGGATTAAAATCATACTAAATTCTAATCCATTTGCTGTACATACATGGTTGCCACTATTGGGGCACTTACAATAGGGATATAGATGCTATGCTACATACTAGAAGTGTTGTCATTAGGTTACCTGAGCAGAGATACTGCAGGTATACAAACCATCATCAAGAACTAATAACAAAGCAGGATAACCAACTTAAAAGAAAATTATGTTATATCTCAAGAATCTAATTGAGTAGACCCCATAGTCACTTTTATCAATGTGTTATAATGGCCAAAAGCAAAATTTCATATTAAGAGTAAATCATGAACATCCAGTGCTAATGGGGCACAGGTTACCTTAATACTGTGAATCTCCACTGAAGGTTATGCTTATTTGATGAAAGTTTCAAGCATTTTTAGCATATATGTAACACCAATATCCATGTACAAGCTGGTATAGGGTGTGAATTCCTATTGACAACCCCATTCACATGCATCAGAAGTCTTCTGCTTCTGGTTTTGCAGTGGAAAAAACAAGTGGTCTGTCACATCAGACAGAAGATGGGAGATGCGCCCCACTGAATGACAATTAGCCTAATCATTGTGTGGATGTCCGGAAAAAATAGGGCATTATGAAAATTGAGGCTAACAACCCTTTAGCCCTATGTTTTACTTACTTTATTATGTCTACTATTCTTGGCCATTAATATAACTTTTAGGCTGCCTTCACACGGAGTAATGCCGGGCTTGTAAAAATCCTCATTCACAGCCGTACACACGAGCGCTGCTGAAGGCTCCCGAACACTTCCCATTCACTTCAATGGGAGCGCTCGTAAAGCCGTTATGAGCGCTCCCATTGAAGTGAATGGGAAGTGTACGGGAGCCTTCCGCAGCGCTCGCGTGTACGGCTGTGAATAAGGATTTTTACAAGCCCGGCGTTACTCCGTGTGAAGGCAGCCATAAATGATGCAAAATCAAACTCATCCTTAACCTGGATGAACAGTTTGGTATGAATGGCTTACCTTCCTGGCTTACACTATGTTACTATACTGGAATCAGTTAGGTAACGCTTACAATACAAGGGTTATATCTAGTTAATGGATGGTACATGATACCTAATCTCTAGTGGCCACTTGAAAAGCAAAGCAGCAATGAATTACTATATAAAGGAGAAAACAACCTTTTAACGTAATCCTAATAATTTTGCTGGAAAGTAGACATAATTATAAAGTTGCTCAGAGTTCTGTCATTTATGCTCCAGATTTTATTCATTTAATACTTACACAATTAACGCCGCTTTTCCACTATTGTGAAGTACTTCATTTAGAAAGATCCGCTGTGTGAAAACAATGATAAAGAGCTAGTTTGCCGTACTAAAAGACCTACTCAATATACATTATTAAAGCACTGGACAGAATGCCATTATTGCTCCAGTACATATGACAAATAGAAAGACTTAAATAAAGTAGTTTACTTGTTCATTTGTCAGCTCATATATTATGCATGTTCGATTTTCTCAGCAGGGCCTGCAAACTGTGGGAGAAGTTCAAGAATTCAATAAAATTAGCTTAGAATCGTTAGCTGTAAATTAGACATTCATTTAGGCTAATTCTGTTATCAATGTTGGTCTGCCTCCCCTTGGCATGGTTTTGTCAGAGCTCGTTTGATAAATTCATTTTATTTCCTGGGAGATAGAAAATGTCTAAAAAATTCATTTTTGGAGTTAAATGCCAGCTACTCAGACTCTTATACTAAAGATACAAAATACTCATTTCAGGCACAGTGAGGAAGCTAATGAATCCCCAGTGAAATAATATCTTTTGTTCAAGGGTGGCACAATTAAAATGTAGCTTTCTCTTACTTTCATCACTTCCCTCTGCATAGATTATTGAATCTTCTCAATTCTTTCCTAATACTGATCTTTTTAATTTGAAATGCAAAAGAAAATTTTGATTCCAAGTGATCGCCAACTTTATAGGATTATGGAATTTAATATTAAATCCAAGTATTGAAAATAATTGGAGAAATGGATATATTTTTTATAATAAGAGTTGATTATTTAATATGTAGCTTTAATAGAAATTTTCTAAGGTTATCACTATCTTACTAATACTTTAAACCAATGGTCTGAGAGCCATATCTGACTCACATGCCCCTACAGTTAGCAGCTACAAATAATATTACGCACTACTGCCATGGTTGCGTCCTAGAACATGGCACCAGGCACTGGCAGCCAACACTAGAAAAAAAATGCCATATATGTAAGCTAAATGTCAACTAAGCCCACTGATTTTGGTGGGACTGCCTTACCATACAGTAGGTATGGAGGCCTCCCTTTTCTCCCCCAGTGGAAAATCTCATGGAAAAGAAAGGACAAACATATTAGATTTCAACATGTCCAATCCTTTCATTCTTCATGGAGAGGTGTTTTGAAGCAGGATACTCCATTCTTGCTACTGAGAACACATGGATGCTCAGCTGCTTAGACTTTGTTCATTCTACCATTATGACTTCCATTTTTGCTTGAGCCATGAGTGAAATTATGTAACCATATTGCAACAAGTACTTCAGGATTAACTTTGGTTCTATTCACATCTACATTGGACTTTTCACTCAATGGCTCTGTCACTTTTGATGCCAGCATGCATCAATGTTTTGACAAAATGATGGAAACCTCAACACATCTCTGACCGACCTCAGGGATACATTAGTTATCATTAGATTTTTTTTTTGTATGATAGCTCTGACACATTGTTGTGTCTTCCATTTGCAGCAAAAGCCAGGATGCCAGAATTAACAAGGTCTTATAATGGGTCTGTCAGGTTTCGTCCTTTTATTGGGGAGAAAAGTGCATTATCACACAATTGTGGTAGCAAGAATATCATGAAAACCAAGTCTGACAGCTGTATCACTCAGACATCAATATTTAATAGGTTTGGATAGGCTTTTAATATTTATTGCGGTTTACAACAACCAGTTGTGTTTAAAATTTATTTTTGAGTATCAAAATGTTAAGGACCTCTGCCCTGCACTATAATATATGCATCAGGGTCCTAATAATGGCAAGCAGACCGATATGTTTATACAGAATGTATTTGTTTCAGTGACTTCACTATAGAGATGGAACTCCTCAGCATTCCTATATATTATTGATATTAAGCTACTTAACGTTGCAGCATATAACTGCTTCCTACACAATCTTTAGATCTTACAAAGTCCCATTTACAGAATTTGTGTCACGTGACTATTGTGTCGAGACGAAGGTAAATAAAAAAAAAGTATACAGGGGCGCTACTGTAGAAAACTATAAACCACTTTATTAATAGTACAAAAAACAAACACTATGAATAAAAGTGACATGCAACATGTCCCCCCTTTCTCAAGCCTATACCAACATAAGAATAACTCAAGTTTAAATCCACTAGATGCCGGGGCCCCCATGTAGTGTGAATGAAGCAACTTGGCCGCTGTGTTTTACATTAACTGCTAAGTGGAAGGGATTCTGGCTAACCCCATCCACACATTGCAGAAAATATTCCGCAGCGGAAATACTGTGATTTTAAAGACGCTCGTGTTTTTGCAAATCGCAGCATGTGAATTATAACTGTCAGTTTCTGTATAGGTATAATGGAGGCAGAAAATCCACAGAGGAAATCTCTGTGGCCTTTCTGTGAAAAGCTCTGCTTTTGCAATACATTTCTGCCATGGTTATTCCCACAGTGCATTTTTTGCTGTGGCCCGCTATGTCATGTCTTAGCCATGGGTAGTCCATGATTGAAGTTTTTTTTACCGAATACATTGCTTTATCTATGTTTCTCCATTTGGCAAATACTGATGAATATATCTCTCTTATCCAATTCTAATGGTCAGCTGATGACTTTAAGCCCCTATACTCTCTATTGTTTCTATCTCTCTACAGACTGCTCCCAGCGGCTGAGCCCTGGTAAGGCATAGAACAGCGCCTTGATCAGCGCCTGTTATCTAGATACTCCCAAATCCGAAAACTTGAGACTCATAGTCATACATAGTAAATGGATGTCTAGTCCCTCTGATATCGACAGGTTCAACTCCCATTAATATAATGTGACTGGCCACCTTAAGTGAGGAAGCAGCATGGGACATTTAAAGATGAAAGGATCTGTGCTCCATAGAGAATAAGGGGATGAAGACAATAATAATTTGAGAAAGTGGTAATTTTTAGTAGCCTTCAAGTGAACCAAAGTGATTCATTCTTCATGTATTTCAAATGCAAGTTTGTAGCTACAGGCAACAGCTACATAGCCCTACGTTCCACATACTGTTTGACCCCATAATCATGGTCATACTCAATAACAGAGACATTTTTTCCTCTTGTAACTTACCTTTCCTCTGTAATTTAGATAATATAAAACTCTGATGTTTCTCGTGTTAGTAGAAAAATAGACTCAGCGAAATATTCTGCATAATATATTAAACGTATGACCACTCCGTCTATGGATTTGATTGCACTTCAAAGATATTTTTATGCCAGAAGTTAGCAAGGTTCATCCTTCCTCAGCAGCTGTACACAGAAAATGAGAGACAAAATTGCAATGCATACAATAAATTTTAATCACCCCTTTCCTTACATTTGCTTTGCCTGCATTTTTCTTAATAAATTGTGATATATTTTAGTGTTTGAGAAAGAAAAAAAGAACAAAAAGTAGCTTCACAGTCAAAGAATAACCAAAGTGCAGGAAAAAGCAGTGACACAAACATCTAACGGACAATTTCTGTAGGCTTACAGATACACTAAAGGGTTTCTTAGGGAATTTACCATTAATGACCTATCCTTAGGATTCCTGGCACCTGCACTGATCAGCTGATTACAGGGCCTACCATGCATTAGAACTAGCTACACAGTATACTGGCCAGAAGCACAGCGCCATACGCTATTTAGTGGCTGTGCATGATTACTGCAGATCTTTACCATTCCTTATGGTCCTTGCCAGTCTATATTTACTCTACTGTAATGATGGCTTGCTGTCCACCCATGCGATAGCTGCAGACAATTACTGATTGTGGTCTTGTGCCATACATGAAAACATCACCATTGAGACCACAGATTGGCTGTGATCCCATGGATGTATGTCATCACTGCAGCAAAGTAAACAAATGGCAAAAGTGTTGGTGTTGGAAAAAAAGGGTATTTAACGGGTAAGTAATACTTGTTTTTTCAAGTACTGTATCCCTTTTATTCTGTATGACATTGCATCCGAGAGAAAATTTGGTGAATGTAGAGATACTGCAGATATGACAATGGCCAACATTTGTAATGTGCACTTCTTACCAAAAACACAGGGAGTGTTGTAGAGTAGTGGAATATCATACAGGTGCTCGTCCCCAACACCCACAGGGGTGTTTTACAGTAAAGTTGTACATTGGGGACGGGTCCAGTCCCACAGGACATCCTAGATATGGGCATGGGTATGTGTTCTCCTGTCTGCCAGTAGTGCTACTTAGACTTTCTTCACGCCGTACTATGACTATACTTGTGGTTTCTAGGTGTGCTTCATTACTCTTTATCCTATCTACCTATACTAGAGGAACGCTTCTTATTGTCATTACTATTTACTACCATTACAGGTGCTTGTCTGCACAGGCACTTATGACCATGTGTATTTGACCACCTATGTTATATGACAGTATACAATTTTGTGACTTGTATATATTGTTATACAATATATTTTCTACTTATATACTCACCTGGATATCATTTTATATGTACATTACTATTACTTTTTTATGATATACTTTATTGTACAGGTGACTATATCCAATTCACGTTAACATTTACCCTGCTATGTTCGGATGCTCTGTGTGTCCGGGATCCCATTTCTTTGTCTGTTGGTAACAATCCTTCTACTATGACCTTTTAATGTTTTCTAATTAAAGATATAAATGTTATCCCTAATTATTTTGAGTATTCCTCCCTTTTGTTCTGTTTTGTCTATAAAGTTGTACATTGCCTATAACAGCCTACACAAAAATGGGGAGAACATACAAACGCCATGCAGGGGCAACAGTGCTATCCACTATGCCAATGTGCTCGGAGGACCTGGTAGTATTAACTGTGTAATGAAAAGCTAGGCAATGTTTCATTTAATTCTTTGATTTCATCATTGCAAAGATCTCTGCCTGCTGTCAGTGAATGCACGTATGTAGGATAGCTTTTCAGCCTCTGAATGTGAAGCAGAGACTATAGAGCCACAGAGAAGCACATCCGGACCGTAATAAATCATCCAATATATAAATCTATGTCTCACGTATTTTAGATTGTATCCACTACACTCGGTAATGCACAGTGCAAGTGCTATAGAAGATTATGGCCATATGTACTTAGATAAATGCAGTGCACACATGGATATCTCTGTCAATGGGACTGAAGTGTTTTGGTGCTCATTTGTTGCATTGCAGTGATGAATCCCATTGAGTGATCTTGTGTAGGACGCTCCTCACATGCACATCTAGTGGTTACTTACAAGGTAATGTACATCTACAAATCTTTTTCAGCTTGTGGAATAAATGATTTTGTTTGTTTTTTTTTCTTTTTCAAAGGCCTTCAAGAGGGAAGTAAAATCCAAGGAACCTGTTATCATGAGTGCACTTGATACTGTGCGTATATTTCTAGCAGATCATGCCTTTGACGGACTGGAGAAACTGTACCATGAGCCAAGAGGTAATTGAATTTAACTCAGACTTGTAATGACATATTGATGAAGGGATCATGATGTCTTAGAATTTCATGAATTTTCACAACCTCCATCTCTTTAAATGTAAAGTGAAGGCTTAAAAACCAGCAGGTACATACATAAGTATGTAGCTCATCTCTTAAATTAAACTTGCTGCCTGTCAGCTCGTGTTTTTCCCAGCAGCGTGTTTATCATTTTAATGTCTGTTTTGGTCAAGACCTAAAATGAACTGGTTGGTGTCCCTGAGCAATGCATGAAGAATAAGAGCAGTGACCTCTGCTCCAAATGGTTGCCCCACAAATGCCCAGTCTCCCGCTTCACAGTAACGTGGAGTGAAAGATTTAGTGAGACAAAGCTTGAGCTAAAATTTATTGCCCATCTTTTCCTCAAAGGCAGTACATATTTCATTTTCAGGTTTAGTGAACGTCCTTTCAGGTTAAAATAAGTCTTCCATTAGAATCTCTATTTTCTAATATTGTCTGAATATGAGAAATTATCTTCATGACATGCAGAGAAATATAGACAAAGCCATGGTTTTAAAACAGATTTTCCTACCTTGGCTGGCAATGTGTAATATACAATATCAGAGTGCCCTATAATACACAGTGCTAACTCTCTGTTCTTAATGTACCCCAACTTCAAACAGTTTTAGACAAACATACATGTAGGAAGGCTTCCTTGAAAATAAATAGATCAAACTGTGTCCCCATACTGAGCACCCCCTGTAATAGTCATACATGATAGACTGGTTCTTAGAGATACTGCAACAAGATACAGTTTTTTCAGTAAGGTTGTCAGGTAGTGTTAGGGAGTGTAGACCCTTGCGCCCGGTGTTCACCCTGTGCCATTCCGCCAGGTTTCCATCCTCAGCCCCAAGAAACTAGACAGGGGACGGAAACCCAGTGGTCAGCTTTAAAACCCATTCATTTGAATGGGTTTTAAAGGTGACCTCCGGTGTCTGCCTGCTGCCTCTCCACGGGGTAACCGTTTTTTCAACCGGACACAAAGTCCTGCATGTCTGACTTTGGGTCTGTCCGAAAAAAACTGTTTCCCCTTGGAGAGGCTGCAGGTGGACACTGGTGGTCATCTTTAAAAACCCCAAATGGGTTTTAAAGCTGACTGCTGGGTTTCCATCCCCTGTCTAGTTTCTCGGGGCTGAGGACAGAAATCGGGCGCAAGTGTGAACACCCCCTTATTCTAGCAACCCAAGTCAAGTATTTCCACTGAAGTAACTGCAATAATAGCAATGACCTCTTAAAACAAAGTAAAATCTCACAAGTTCATTTTCTTTATTTTATATATCCATACATTAACATGATACTACCATTGAACTGTGACTAAGATACCTATAAAATGGCCTTTTATGTGAAACTAAAGGAAGCCTATAAATAAAACTAACTACTAAAAATTCTCTACATTGGTCAACTAGTATCTATGCTGCCCATAGCAACTAATGTTCAGTTTTTATCTTTCAACGCATTTCACATTCCGAACTGTAACTGCTATGGAGTTCAATCCATTAAATCCAATATATCCTCACAGAAGAAGACGAAAAAACCTCTAAGCAGATCCTTACTACCCACGTCTCTATATCTGTCTCGTGTTTTATATGGTTCAGACTACATATAAAACAGCAGGCAGCAAAGTGTCAAGCCATTCTCAGCGCCCCATCATAGATTTGTACGGGCTAAAAATGGTAAAGCCTACTCACATAGTTCTGCCAACAAGATGTAATTAATTGTTGACACCAATGATTTCCAGAAAAAAAAAAGACGTAAATGTGCAACCCAGTTTTGGCAGGTGTTTAGCAGCAATATGCCAGTATCTCAGAACGTTCTCTAGCATATGTTCAGAAACTTTGTGACTTCATGCAATATGAATTGCTTCACACGGTGATTACCACCCATCCATTATGTATCCATTATGTCACAAACAATAATTAACAACATGCCAGTCTGCTGTTTCCGTGTGTGGTCCACGGCTGACAAAATGAAAGATCATTTCCAGTGCTCCGTAATAGAGGGCTAGAATGTCTCCACAGGGGTCAAAATATCTGCATAATATTATTTATGTAAAATTACAGCTAATCAACAGGTTTCATATGGATAGGAACAAAAAAAAAATCGCATTCAAACATTGCATCTTTCAATGTCCTCCGAATTTTGTGATTATAGAGGAGAAAAGACATTTATGGAAGCAGCTGACTTACTAATGGCTGAAGACTGAATCTAAAGGTCAATACATTTTATAGTCATTTTATAATATTTATAGGAAGCGGAAACTAAATTAAAGGAATTTTTTAGGCTTTTTAATTAATAACCTATCCTTAGAATGGGTCATCAATTAAAGATCTATGGGGGTCACCTGGGACCCCCATGGATCAGTTGTTTGAAGCGACAGCATGCTCCCTAAACTCTGCTACTGCTTCAGAGGCCATGTGATGTCACCTGATCTGATTGCATTTCAGTCCCATTCAAGAGAATGGGCTGATCTCTGATACAGTGCTGTGTGTGCTAAATACTTAACAAGTTGCAGCGCCCACCTAAGTGTTACAGTTCTTCAGATGGCTGCCCCCTACTGATCTTTATTTGATCACCTATAGTTGAGATCAACTATTTAGCCTGAAAAAACTCCTAAAGTCCCCTGCCCCCCTCAGACAGCCATGGTTCTTAAATCATTACTATTTAATCTTTTGTGCATTTTTTAACTTTTTTTAAAAATAAACAATCTTATAAACATGATATTATACATACGTAAAAGAAACTAATGGGTCATCAACAAGTAGACAAAGCACAATGGAGGTGTAGACAGTGGAACGTATAGTGGTACGTATAGTCAAGGGTCATGTGACAGCAACTTATTTTGTGAGACACGTTGCACCCACAGGTGGGTCCAATTGGGGTCTTTGGTAAAGGAATACCAGGGTGCCCATATGGTGCTGAATATGGGTGCAGCAATGAAAGTCTAGAGGAGAAAACTCTTCCAGACGAGCAATCTGGGCGATTTTCCTAAGATAATGGGAGCGGAGATTCTGTAGTACAGTTGAGAGGGACGAGAGCCTTGGCTGCTGACAAAAGCCTGTTGGACCTGTGCCCAGTAAGGTCTGATTCACTCACAGTCGTCCCCCCCCCCCCCATATATGGTGGTATGAGTCAGTGGCTTTATAGCAGCACCAACACATAGGAGGAACATCAGAGGAGTATTTGTGTATCTGTGCATGCCTTTTATATAATCTTGCAGTGAATTTGTATGTAGACTCCCGCAGGTGGACACACAAAGTGTTTAAATATAGAAGTAATGTCCTCAGACGAGAGCGACACCAGGAGGTCCTCCTCCCAGGCCTGTGTGAAGTCTCCACATCTCATAAGAGAATAGAATACAGTGTCTCTAACCAGGAGGAAGCACAGCCAGATGTACTTTTTCTTTATACCATTTTGGGGAATGTCTATTGTTTTACCTTTTTTTAATGATATTTTTATGGCAAAACAACAAAAATATGGCAGTTCGGATCTTTTGATATATTTTTTTCTGCTATGGCGTTCACCTTATGGGAATTTTATTTATAAGTTTATAGACCAGGCATTTTTGTTTATTTCTACATATTTTTTTTTTTTAAATAAATATATATAATTTTTTTTTTTTTTTTTTTTTTTTTTTTAAATTTAGCCCTTTACAGGTCTTAAACCAAGGTTTCTGATCACTAATTCAATACACTTCAATGCTAATGTATTGCAATGTATTGAGTAATTGCTATATCCTCACTACAGGCTCCTCTAGGCACTAAGTCATCTAATGACAAGCCTGTGAGCCTTCAATAGGCTCCTCGCTGTCATACTAATGGGTCATTGGCTCTGAATACCAGCAGAAACCTAAAGCTATGGTGGACGCTCAGCTCCTGAGTGGCTGCTATATTTAAATACGTGGCATCTTCCCTAATAGTAAAAGGAAGGCGCTTCTGTGGAGAAGGACGTTCATGACAGACTGTCAGAAACCCTTCTGACTTTTTTTTTCAGCAGCGTTTTTTATTGCATTTTCAAGTTTTTCTCTGCGGACATTCTTTCCATATTATACATAAAGCCAGCACCAACATTTCTGCATCTATAATTCACAGGCTGCAACTTTTCCTCTGCAATTTTTTTTCTGCAATGTGTGGATGGTATCAGCCAGAATCACATCCACTTTGCAGGTAATGTAAAATGCAGTGTTTTTTTGCACTCAATTCTTGTTATTTATAGATACAATTTCATAAGATGCCAAACTGATTTATTAACATATATCCAATATTTTTGGAAGGTGGAGGGAAACCATAGAATCATAAATGTAGGAAGATTTTTTTTTTATTTTTTATGTAGATTGTGAGCCCCACATAAAGCTCACAATGTACATTTTTCCCTATCAGTATGTCTTTTTGGAATATGGGATGGAAATCCATGCAAACACGGGGAGAACGTACAAACTGCTTGCAGATGTTTTTTTGCCCTTGGTGGGATTTGAACACCAGGACTCCAGCGCTGCAGTGCTAACCACTGAGCCACCGTGTGACCCCGAAAGTAGGAAGATTTGTACTAATTCCAGCCGCTGACACAATAGGCCACCTAATAACATTCTCAGGAACTTAATACAGATTACTACATAAGTAGCTTCCAGATATCTAAAATATCTAAGTTGCGTTTTAACCATCCGGAAAGAAATTCTTCCCTTTTAGAGTATCAGAACTGCTACTTCCACTCCCATGTTATATGGAACCTTTCATCTTTTCTCCTTTTTATGCATACCTTTTGATACAGTCTGTGTGAATTCTGTGTTAAATTAGTTACTCACTAGGTGAAGTTATATGGTTGGACATGTACTGTAAAATGGTAAATGTAAATGACTTTTCATGTAAAAAAAAAATGTTTCATTTTCCAGAACATCACGTAGAAGAACCGTCCAAGAATGTCAGCAGGATACTACAGAAGCAGGTTGATGATGTAAGAATGGAGTGGGACAAGTTGAACGTGCGTTCAGATGAGTGGCAGAAAAAATTAGATGATGCACTTGAAAGACTTCAGGAGCTCCAGGATGCAATGGATGAACTGGACCATAAACTACGTCAAGCAGAGGCCATGAAAGGGTCCTGGCAGCCAGTGGGAGATTTGCTGATTGACTCGCTACAAGATCACATAGGAAAAATCAAGGTCAGTTCTGAGAAAGGTTTACTACAATAAATATTGGATTTCTATTGCAGGATATGATGTAGCAAAAAGAAAATTTATTTATAACATCTATTGTCTGATTTACATTCAAAAGAATCCAGGTTATATAGATGTAGCAACACTAACCTAAACAGCAGGCACATTACCTGCTATTCATAGGAAACAAGTCTAAGACTCTACAGGGATATTCTGCATAATGTATACTGTAAGGGGATTGAGAAATTGGTTGTAAGGTAGTTACAGATGCCTTATGTACAGTGCATTATGCCTGCTGGGCAGTATATGACTCGAGGATTTGTAGAACACCAAAGTGGGAATCCCTGTGTCATGTATAAGTAACTATGGTGTTCTTTAGGTATACTGTATATCATAGTGTATAAGTTTGGTCGATTATTCATAAATAGCCAAATTTGCCATTGTTTCTGAATTATTGGTCTACAGACATCATACAACAAACAAAGGGGTATGTATTTTTTGCCAATTCATTGCCTGTCATGTGTTTGTGCACCACATGCGCATTTTCAGTAAGTAAGCACATTATGCCAAGGAGAGGCATACAGAATGAAAAGATTGTATGGTATATGGTAAAGGCCATTGTCTACATAGAACAGACAATACTGCTTTTTCACGGACTGGTGGACCATGTCCCATCTGGACATCACTGTTGCAGCTTTAGGCAATTCTTCACAACTTCTCCTAATGTGATTTTTTTTGTTTTTTTTCTTTTTAATACAAGCAACACATTCCTATGTGACTTGTAACGGTTTTGTACTATTTTCAATTTACGAAGGGATAAGATTACAGTTTTTTTCATGTTTCCCGGGTGAGTTTAAATAAAGAAATCCTGCACTGCAAGATTTGGCTTAACTATATAACAGGCAAATACACAGTAAACCCTCAGGTATTGCCATCAACTAGTATCAAAAAGAACAACTTTCAGATGTTTGTGCAAAAATGATTACTTGGTCTCAATTATTATTAATAATACCTGACATGTAAAAAGGCTCCCATTGCTTTCTCTGCCCGCATTTCTGAATTTTCTAGATACTGAACAATATACTTGTAGCACAAATTGCAAATAGTATAGGGCACAAAGCAGAGGGGGGGTGGATTTTATTTTATTTATTTAATTTTTCCACTCAATGCTTGCGAATCTGCAAAGGAAATTGATTAGTCTCAGTTGTAAACTTGCCAGAAACCATATAGCTATAAAATCAGCAACTGCATTTAACAATTGGGTGGACACTGATGTTAGACAGCGGTTGTCATATAAAGGACCATGTTAAGTAGAGATGAGCGAACACTAAAATGTTCGAGGTTCGAAATTCGATTCGAACAGCCGCTCAATGTTCGTGTGTTCGAACGGGTTTCGAACCCCATTATAGTCTATGGGGAACAGATACTCGTTAAGGGGGAAACCCAAATCCGTGTCTGGAGGGTCACCAAGTCCACTATGACACCCCAGGAAATGATGCCAACACCTCTGGAATGACACTGGGACAGCAGGGGAAGCATGTCTGGGGGCATCTAACACACCAAAGACCCTCTATTACCCCAACATCACTGCCTAACAACTACACACTTTCCACATTCAAAAAAACCTCTATCAAAGTGGGAAAATACCTGGAAACCTTCTTTACTCCCCAAATGGATGGACACAAACCCCAATTTAAGCTCAACAAACAGTAACAACCACCCCTTTAAATCACGTTCCCCATGACAACCACAAATGGAATAGGCAATGGGAATTCCAAAAGCCCTCACCCTTAACTGTCATTTTGAGTGTGTGTGTGTGTGTGTGTGTGTGTGTGTGTGATGTGGTAAGACCTTCCAAAATTCACTTTTCTAGCCCTTAACATGAGCCCTTCCAAACAAAGTTACATGACCTTAAGCTGAGCTACCAGCAGAGATTGAGGCCCTTGGCATGAGTAGAGCCTTGCACCAGCAGTGTTTTTGGCACTTAGGGTGAGTTGAGCCTTGTACCAGCGTGTGTCCCTTAACATCAGGCGGGCCCTAAGTTCTGCGCTTTGCACAAAAGTTCCACATTAACTAGGCTGAATGGTACAAAGATTAGTAGGCCCGAGAACCAGGAACAGGTCTTGCAATGGCTGTCGGATAACGCTTAAAGCACATTGTCCACCAGCCAGTCAGCCTCTACCTCCTCTTACCCAACAGTCTTGTCCTCCTTCCACCCAAAATTCCCAATCTTCTCAGAACAATAACCCCAACTGTCCCTGCTCCCCAGAGCTGTTCTCCCTTCCTTTGACTGTACCGCAACCTGCCCCTCCATTTCGCGATTCCACGGACCTAACAGACGAGTATCTGTGTCCAGATGCTCAAACACTAGAGTCTCCTCCATTCCATCTCCGGTCGATTTGGTGGCGGATGACCAGCAACCCACCCTCATCGACGACGATGAGACGCAGTTGCTGTCAGGGCAGCCAGTTGACATGCGCATTGTGCAGGAGGAGGCGAGACAGGAGTTGGAAGAGGAGGTGGTGGACGACGAGGACACCGACCCCACCTGGACAAGGCAGATGTCAAGCTGGGAAAGTAGTGTGGATGTTGAGGCAGGTGCAGCACCAAAAAGGGTAGCTAGAGGCAGAGACATGTCCAGAGGCAGAGGTCAGCTGCTTTGCCGAAGCCAGGCCAGACCCGGAATGTCCGAAGATGTTCCCTTTTGTACCCAGCCCAGAAAAACTCCCCCATCGAGGGCACGTTTCTTGAAGGTGTAGAGTTTTTTCAAGGAATGCGCCGAGGACAGATATAGTGTCGTCTACACAATTTGCCTCTCGAAATCGAGTAGGGGCCCTGAGAAGAGCAACCTGTCCACCACTTCAATGCACCGTCATTTGGAATCCAAGCAATGGAATCAGTGGCAGGCAGCAACGGCAGGACAAACGTCGCCCGCCGTTCATGCCACTGCCTCTGCTCACAGTGCTGGCGATGCACTCCAGAGGACGAGCCAGGACATCACTTCATCTGCCTCCGCCACTTTGTTGACTTCTCCCTCATCCTCCCCTGTTTCTGTCTTATCTCCTTCTCCTGCACCATCAAAGGCACCATCAGGCGCTTCTTTACAACAACCCACCATCTCTCAGACATTGGAGCGCCGGCAGAAATACACCGCTAACCACCCACCCACGCAAGCCTAGAACGCCAACATCGCTAAACTGCTGGCCCAGGAGAGGTTGGCGTTCCGGCTTGTTGAAACTCCCGCCTTCCCGGACCTGATGGCAACTGTGGCACCTCACTATGCCGTCCCTAGCCGTCTCAACTTCTCCCGGTGTGGCGTCCCCGCCTTGCACCAGCACGTGTCACTCAACATCAGGTGGGCCCTTAGTTCCGCGCTTTGCTGCAAGGTCCACTTGACCACCGACACTTGGACAAGCGCCTGTGGTCAGGTATGCTGCAGTGCTTATCTTTAATGACAGGCAGGGTGAATGTGGTGGAGTCTGTTCCCCGGGTGCAAACTGGGGTGGCCTATCTCCTCTCCCAGGCCAAAATTCATGGCAGGAGTAGACTGAAACCCTACGACGCTGCAACCTCCACCACAGCTACTAGCGGCAAACGCTAAAACACTGATGTGGGGAGACGTCAGCAGGCGGTGCTGAAGCTCATCAGCTTGGGGGACAGACAGCACAGTGCCTCCGAGGTCAGGGATGCCATCCTGGCTGAGATGGCATTTTTTTTTCCCTGCTACACCTGGGGCCTGGCATTTTTACGCCTGTGATAATGGCTGGAACCTGGTAGCGGCTCTGGAGCTTGCCAGCCTCCAACACGTTCCATGTTTGGCCCAAGTCTAACCTAGTGGTGCAAAGTTTTTTAAAAACATACCCAAATGTACCGAAGCTACTGTTGAAAATGCGGCGCTTGTGCGCCCACTTTTGCAAGTGCACAGGAGTCGCTGCTAGCCTAAAAACACTCTAGCAAGGCCTACATCTGTCCAAACACAGGCTGTTGTCCGTCATTCACACACGCTGAAACCCTACAATACCATATCTTGAGCAGGGTGTGTGAGCTGCACAGACCTTTGATGGAGTTCCATCTACAAAACCCAAGGGTTCCTCAAAGTCAGCAACCAAAGTTTCTGCACCATGAGTTTCCAGGGGTGGCAGAGTTATGGCTAGGGGAAGAGGCATGGATAGGGATGATGTCTAGGGGCAAAAGCAGTGTGGATGTGGAGGCAAGCTAAGCAGGAAAAACTGGGGGTACAAGCTAAGGCATGGACTGGGGTGATGTCTAGGGGCAAAAGCAGTGTGGATGTGGAGGCAAGCTAAGCAGGAAAAACTGGGGATACAAGCTAAGGCATGGACTGGGGTGATGTCTAGGGGCAAAAGCAGTGTGGATGTGGAGGCAAGCTAAGCAGGAAAAACTGGGGGTACAAGCTAAGGCATGGACTGGGGTGATGTCTAGGGGCAAAAGCAGTGTGGATGTGGAGGCAAGCTAAGCAGGAAAAACTGGGGGTACAAGCTAAGGCATGGACTGGGGTGATGTCTAGGGGCAAAAGCAGTGTGGATGTGGAGGCAAGCTAAGCAGGAAAAACTGGGGGTACAAGCTAAGGCATGGACTGGGGTGATGTCTAGGGGCAAAAGCAGTGTGGATGTGGAGGCAAGCAAAGCAGGGAAAATGGTGGCTAGAGGCAAAGGGATGTCCATAGGCAGCAAGGGCAAAGATGCAAAACTCTCCCGTTTCAAGAATTTTCCTGACTTGTTTCCCCACAAAACATTCCTGGGAGGAGGGCTGAAACACCACCCTCCTCCTCCTCCGCTGTTAGATTTACCCCAGCTACGAGCTGAAAACGCTGCAACACTGGTGTGGGGAGACGTCAGCAGGCTGGGCTGAAGCTCATCAGCTTGGGAGACGGACAGCACACTGCCTCTGAGGTCAGGGATGCCATCCTGGATGAGATGGCAATTTGTTTATCCCCGCTGCCCCTGGGGCCAGGTTTTTTAGCTTGTTGGAGGGCTCTGGAGCTTGCCAGCCTCCAACACGTTCCATGCCTGGCCCACATGTTCAATGTAGTGGTGCAATGATTTTTAAAAACATACCCCAAATTAGCTGAGCTAAGGGTGAAAGTGCGGCACTTGGACACCCACTTTCCCAAGTCTACAGTACCTGGAGCTAGCCGCAATACACTCCAGCAAGGCCTACATCTGCCTGAAGCACCTACTGTTGTGCGAGGTCACCACACGCTCTAACCCTAGATACCGTATGTTCAGCAGGGTGTGTGAGCAGCAGAGACCTTTGATGGAGTACCAGCTACAAAACCCAAGGGTTCCTCAGAGTCAGCTCCCTCACTTTCTGCACCATGAGTTTCCATGGGTGGCAGACTTATGGCTAGAGGCACAGGCATGGATAGGGGTGATGTGTAGGGGCAAAAGCAGTGTGGATGTGGAGGCAAGCTAAGCAGCAAAAACTGGGGGTACAAGCAGCCGGTGACATCATCACTGACAAGCACAGCTGTCTGTCAGCTGACAGGCTGACTTTCACCAAAATGAACAGACAATGGATAGACTCATCATATACATGTCAGTTACATGACAAATTTAGTGCAATTTGCAAGTCCAAGATGGTTTGGAGATCTGCGGAGAGGAATCTCACCACCTCTTGCGGGTGCCATCATTTGGAAGGCAAGCCCTGGGCTCAGTGGGTGAGAGCAAGCGCAGGATAATCGTCGTTTGGCCTGGCGGCCACTGCCTCTTCCACTGTTGACAGGGCTGGCGCTGCAGTCCAGACCAGGAGCCAGGACACCTCCACATCTGCCTCTGACACTTTGGGGAGTTCACCCTTATCCTCACCTTTTCCTGCCATTTCTCCTTTTGCCCGCGCCATCATGCGCCTCTTCCCAGCAACTCCCCATCTCCCAAGCCTTTCATTTCATGCTAAAGTACAGCGCAACCCACCCACATGCCCAAGGCTTCAACGGCCTCATCTCAAGAAATCTGGCCCAGGAGATGTTGGAATCCCGGCTGGGGGACACTCTGCCCTTTTTGGGCAGAGTGTCTACTGCGCCACCGCACTGTGCCGTCCACACCAGCACTTTCCCCCAAACATGAGGCGGTCCCTAAATTCAGCGCTTAGCCCTAAAGTTCCATGTGACCAGTTACGAATGGACAAGTGCATGCGGACAGGGACGCTACCTTTCAATTTGGGCACAGTGGTTGAATGTAGTTGAGGCGTGGACCGGGTCGCAAAATGTGGTGGCCTGACTTGTCTCCCCACACAACATTCCTGGGAGGAGGGCTGAAACACCACCCTCCTCCGCTGTTAAATTGACCCCAGCTACGAGCTGGAAACGCTGCAACACTGGTGTGGGGAGACGTCAGCGGGCCGTGCTGAAGCTCATCAGCTTGGGGGCCAGACAGCACACTGCCTACAAAGTGAGTCATGCCATCCTCGATGAGACGGCAATGTGGTTTTTGCCACTGCACCTGGGCCCAGGCATGTTGTCATGTGTGATAATGGCCGTAACCTGGGATTGGCTCTGTAGCTTGGCAGCCTGCAACATATTCCATGCCTGGGCCACGTTTTTAACTCATTGCTGCTAATCTTTTGAAAAAGGTACCCCAATGTTCCTGAGCTACTGGTGAAAGTGTGGCGCTTGTGCGGATAGTTTTTAAAGTGTATAGTTGCCGCTGCTAGCCTCTATGCACTCCTACAACGCCTGTACCTGCTGGAACAACGGCTGTTGTGCGACGTCTCCACACTGCTGGCACTAAACATATCATGTGTTGAGCAGAGTGTGTGAGCAGCACAGACCTTTGATGTAGTTCCAACTCCAAAACCCTTGGGTTCGTCAAAGTCAACTCCCTCAGTTGCTCAACCATGAGTGGCCATGGGTGGCAGACTTATGTGAAATCCCATCCCATCCATTGCACTGGACACGAAACATTAGCATGCGCTCAGCACAACTTCGGATATGGCAGATGCGTTAAGCAGGGTGCAGGGTACAACACAGACCAGGCCCGAGCACCAGGAACAGGTGTTAGAAATACTGCAGCATCTGCCATTTCCTTCCAATTTTGGGGTTTTGGACCCGCCACCGACTTGTCTGGACCTAAGTGGGGATCATGAGACACAGTTGCCATCAAGGCAAGCTGTGGTCATGTGCGGTTTGCAGTAAGGGGGCAGTGCGCAATTGGAAGAGGAGTTGGTGGATGACGAGGCCACCGACCCCACATGGACAGGGGTGATGTCTAGGGGCTAAAGCAGTGTAGATGTAGAGGGAAGCTAAATCAACAAAAAACCTGGGTAGAAGCAAAGGCATAAACTGGGGTGATGTTTAGGGGTGAAAGCAGAGTAGATGTGGAGGGAAGCTAAGCAGCAAAAACAGTGGGTAGAAGCAAAGGCATGCAAAACTCTACCCTGTTGGAAGACTTATTCCTAGGTCTGGAACACGTTAATGGCCCCCCTGGACAAATTACTGCCACTCAGGGGCCTAGTGTCACCAGGAGGGACAAGTATAGGCGCATGTTGTGGGAATACCTGGCCGACACCAGCTCTGTCCTCTCCGATCCCTCTGTGCTCTACAGCCTAAACTTATTTTCTCATCTTTTTTTCTGAACTGCACATCTCTTGCCTGCTTCCTTTGGGATCTTAGAAATGGTGGTCCACTTCCACAGATGGTAACTTCAATAGACAGTGTAACGGGAGTAGCTGAGGGATCGCTGTCTTAACCACTTTTTGGCACAAAATTAACTTCCAAAGCCAAATATGGTGCAAGTATATGATGCAAGGACACCTACACACCTATCTCTGACACATTGGGGAGTTCACCCTCATGCGCCCTTTTGGCCTGCACCATCATGCGCCTCTTCCCAGCCACTCCACATTTCCCAAGCTTTTCATTGCAGGCAGAAGTACAATACAACCCACCCCCATGCCCAAGCCTGTAACAGCCTCATCGATAAACTGCTGGCCCTGGAGATGTTGGTGTTTGTTTATGCTTCTGGAGACCCAGGCCTTCCGTCAGCAGATGGCAGCTGGGGCACCTCCCTATGCTGGGCCTAGCCGTTACTACTTCTCTTGGTGTGCTGTCTCTGCCTTGCGCCTGCATGTGTCCCATAACATCAGTCGGGCCCAGAGCTCTGCGCTTTGCTGCAAGGTCCACTTGACCACCGACACATGGACAAGCGCCTGTGGTCAGGGATGCTGCAGTGCTTATCTTTAATGACAGGCAGGGTGAATGTGGTGGAGTCTGTTCCCCGGGTGCAAACTGGGGTGGCCTATCTCCTCTCCCAGGCCAAAATTCATGGCAGGAGTAGACTGAAACCCTACGAAGCTGCAACCTCCACCCCAGCTACTAGCGGAAAACACTGTAACACTGGCATGGGGAGATGTCAGTAGGCCGTGCTGAAACTGATCAGCTTGGGGGACAGACAGCACAGTGCCTCCGAGGTCAGGGATGCCATCCTGGCTGAGATGGCATTTTTTTTTCCCTGCTACACCTGGGGCCTGGCATTTTTGCGCCTGTGATAATGGCTGGAACCTGGTAGCAGATCTGGAGCTTGCCAGACTCAAACACGGTCCACGCATGGCCCACGTTTTCCAACTTGTTGGTGCCATGTTTCTTTGAAACCTACACCATTGTGCCTGATATACAGGTCAAAGTGGGGCCATTTTCGTAAGTGAGAACTAGCCTCTGCTAGGCAGAAAACATTCAGAGCACACTCCTCTCATCTTCGCACCGTTGGCTGGCGGAGGAAGACGAGGGGGTTGGAGTGGCATCTGATGTCCCTATCCCACACGAGGCTAGAGGGTGCACTTCAGTGCATCCCATTGCTTCACCACAAATGGTGTGAAGGGGAGTGGAAAATGGAGGAAATGGAGAGTGACCCTTACAGTTGGGGCTAGCAAAGGCATGCCAAGTAACACACTGGCACACATGGCTGACTTCATCTTGGGTTGCTTTTCAACACATATTTCACATCATGAAGAACAAATAATACTGGATTTTTTCAAGCCTCGAACCCCGGTCTAGGTCTAATGTCTGTTCCTTTCTTATATTAGGGGAGAGGGAAAAAAAATTACTTCAGTGATACGTTTAGCGTACATAGACTGACTATTAATGTGTATCCCACTTAGTGTTGTTAGGGTTACACACCGTCACAACCTGGCTAAAGCTTCTATAGCTGTTAATAAAGTCAACATAACTTTACGGTATCCAAAAAGACAGCTGGTACCGACAGAGAGCAAGACAAATGTCACCCAAAGCTGTGAGCTCTGAACATTCACAGTGACTTTGGCGTCATCATCATTATAAGGGAGCGGGTGGTAATAAATAACTTGGCAGTGCCTAAAACCCAAAAAGCTTATACAAATATATTTACATTAAGATACACAAATGAAACTTTTCAGTAGCATGTCATGAGACAAGCTGATAAGCTCTTCCTTTGTGCAGTGCTATTTGAAAGTTAAACGCTGCCTTTATTTTAATTCTGGAGAAGGTGCAGACATTAGATTTAGAACATGTTGTCTTCATTGTCCAAATCCTCTATATAGGTAACGTGTTTTTCGGGCCGAGCTGTCTGGGAACGAGCTGGTGCAGCACTGACAACCTGGGTGAATATGGCAAGAGCCTGAGATGTAGGGTGAATGAATCCCCAAATTATTTGTGGAATTCCCAGTGAGACAATGGCACTGTATACCAGTATTAAAAATTGTGGGTGCACATAACCCCCATATATTCTTTGAATTCCCAGTCAGACAATGGCACTGTATACCAGTATTAAAAATTGTGGGTGCACATAACCCCCATATATTCTTTGAATTCCCAGTGAGACAAAGGAACTGTATAGCAGTATTAAAAATTGTGGGTGCACATAACCCCAATATATTCTTTGAATTCCCAGTCAGACAATGGCACTGTATACCAGTATTAAAAATTGTGGGTGCACATAACCCCCATATATTCTTTGAATTCCCAGTGAGACAAAGGAACTGTATAGCAGTATTAAAAATTGTGGGTGCACGTAACCCCCATATATTCTTTGAATTCCCAGTCAGACAATGGCACTGTATACCAGTAGTAAAAATTGTGGGTGCACATAACCCCAATATATTCTTTGAATTCCCAGTCAGACAATGGCACTGTATACCAGTAGTAAAAATTGTGGATGCACATAACCCCCATATATTCTTTGAATTCCCAGTGAGACAAAGGAACTGTATAGCAGTATTAAAAATTGTGGGTGCACGTAACCCCCATATATTCTTTGAATTCCCAGTCAGACAATGGCACTGTATACCAGTATTAAAAATTGTGGGTGCACATAACCCCCATATATTCTTTGAATTCCCAGTCAGACAATGGCACTATATACCAGTAGTAAAAATTGTGGGTGCACATAACCCCAATATATTCTTTGAATTCCCAGTCAGACAATGGCACTGTATACCAGTATTAAAAATTGTGGGTGCACATAACCCCCATATATTCTTTGAATTCCCAGTCAGACAATGGCACTATATACCAGTAGTAAAAATTGTGGGTGCACATAACCCCAATATATTCTTTGAATTCCCAGTCAGACAATGGCACTGTATACCAGTATTAAAAATTGTGGGTGCACATAACCCCCATATATTCTTTGAATTCCCAGTCAGACAATGGCACTATATACCAGTAGTAAAAATTGTGGGTGCACATAACCCCAATATATTCTTTGAATTCCCAGTCAGACAATGGCACTGTATACCAGTATTAAAAATTGTGGGTGCACATAACCCCCATATATTCTTTGAATTCCCAGTCAGACAATGGCACTGTATACCAGTATTAAAAATTGTGGGTGCACATAACCCCCATATATTCTTTGAATTCCCAGTCAGACAATGGCACTGTATACCAGTATTAAAAATTGTGGGTGCACATAACCCCCATATATTCTTTGAATTCCCAGTGAGACAAAGGAACTGTATAGCAGTATTAAAAATTGTGGGTGCACGTAACCCCCATATATTCTTTGAATTCCCAGTCAGACAATGGCACTGTATACCAGTATTAAAAATTGTGGGTGCACATAACCCCCATATATTCTTTGAATTCCCAGTGAGACAATGGAACTGTATAGCAGTAGCAAAAATTGTGGGTGCACGTAACCCCCATATATTCTTTGAATTCCCAGTCAGACAATGGCACTGTATACCAGTAGTAAAAATTGTGGGTGCACATAACCCCCATATATTCTTTGAATTCCCAGTGAGACAAAGGAACTGTATAGCAGTATTAAAAATTGTGGGTGCACGTAACCCCCATATATTCTTTGAATTCCCAGTCAGACAATGGCACTGTATACCAGTATTAAAAATTGTGGGTGCACATAACCCCCATATATTCTTTGAATTCCCAGTCAGACAATGGCACTATATACCAGTAGTAAAAATTGTGGGTGCACATAACCCCAATATATTCTTTGAATTCCCAGTCAGACAATGGCACTGTATACCAGTATTAAAAATTGTGGGTGCACATAACCCCCATATATTCTTTGAATTCCCAGTCAGACAATGGCACTATATACCAGTAGTAAAAATTGTGGGTGCACATAACCCCAATATATTCTTTGAATTCCCAGTCAGACAATGGCACTGTATACCAGTATTAAAAATTGTGGGTGCACATAACCCCCATATATTCTTTGAATTCCCAGTCAGACAATGGCACTATATACCAGTAGTAAAAATTGTGGGTGCACATAACCCCAATATATTCTTTGAATTCCCAGTCAGACAATGGCACTGTATACCAGTATTAAAAATTGTGGGTGCACATAACCCCCATATATTCTTTGAATTCCCAGTCAGACAATGGCACTGTATACCAGTATTAAAAATTGTGGGTGCACATAACCCCCATATATTCTTTGAATTCCCAGTCAGACAATGGCACTGTATACCAGTATTAAAAATTGTGGGTGCACATAACCCCCATATATTCTTTGAATTCCCAGTGAGACAAAGGAACTGTATAGCAGTATTAAAAATTGTGGGTGCACGTAACCCCCATATATTCTTTGAATTCCCAGTCAGACAATGGCACTGTATACCAGTATTAAAAATTGTGGGTGCACATAACCCCAATATATTCTTTGAATTCCCAGTCAGACAATGGCACTGTATACCAGTATTAAAAATTGTGGGTGCACATAACCCCCATATATTCTTTGAATTCCCAGTGAGACAAAGGAACTGTATAGCAGTATTAAAAATTGTGGGTGCACGTAACCCCCATATATTCTTTGAATTCCCAGTCAGACAATGGCACTGTATACCAGTATTAAAAATTGTGGGTGCACGTCACCCCAATATATTCTTTGAATTCCCAGTCAGACAATGGCACTGTATACCAGTAGTAAAAATTGTGGGTGCACATAACCCCCATATATTCTTTGAATTCCCAGTCAGACAATGGCACTGTATACCAGTATTAAAAATTGTGGGTGCACATAACCCCCATATATTCTTTGAATTCCCAGTCAGACAATGGCACTGTATACCAGTATTAAAAATTGTGGGTGCACATAACCCCCATATATTCTTTGAATTCCCAGTGAGACAAAGGAACTGTATAGCAGTATTAAAAATTGTGGGTGCACGTAACCCCCATATATTCTTTGAATTCCCAGTCAGACAATGGCACTGTATACCAGTATTAAAAATTGTGGGTGCACATAACCCCCATATATTCTTTGAATTCCCAGTGAGACAAAGGAACTGTATAGCAGTATTAAAAATTGTGGGTGCACGTAACCCCCATATATTCTTTGAATTCCCAGTCAGACAATGGCACTGTATACCAGTATTAAAAATTGTGGGTGCACATAACCCCCATATATTCTTTGAATTCCCAGTGAGACAATGGAACTGTATAGCAGTAGCAAAAATTGTGGGTGCACGTAACCCCCATATATTCTTTGAATTCCCAGTCAGACAATGGCACTATATACCAGTATTAAAAATTGTGGGTGCACATAACCCCCATATATTCTTTGAATTCCCAGTGAGACAATGGAACTGTATAGCAGTATTAAAAATTGTGGGTGCACGTAACCCCCATATATTCTTTGAATTCCCAGTCAGACAATGGCACTGTATACCAGTATTAAAAATTGTGGGTGCACATAACCCCCATATATTCTTTGAATTCCCAGTGAGACAATGGAACTGTATAGCAGTATTAAAAATTGTGGGTGCACGTAACCCCCATATATTCTTTGAATTCCCAGTCAGACAATGGCACTGTATACCAGTATTAAAAATTGTGGGTGCACATAACCCCCATATATTCTTTGAATTCCCAGTGAGACAATGGAACTGTATAGCAGTATTAAAAATTGTGGGTGCACGTCACCCCAATATATTCTTTGAATTCCCAGTCAGACAATGGCACTGTATACCAGTAGTAAAAATTGTGGGTGCACGTAACCCCCATATATTCTTTGAATTCCCAGTCAGACAATGGCACTGTATACCAGTAGTAAAAATTGTGGGTGCACATAACCCCCATATATTCTTTGAATTCCCAGTGAGACAATGGCACTGTATACCAGTAGTAAAAATTGTGGGTGCACGTAACCCCCATATATTCTTTGAATTCCCAGTCAGACAATGGCACTATATACCAGTATTAAAAATTGTGGGTGCACATAACCCCCATATATTCTTTGAATTCCCAGTCAGACAATGGCACTGTATACCAGTAGTAAAAATTGTGGGTGCACATAACCCCCATATATTCTTTGAATTCCCAGTGAGACAAAGGAACTGTATAGCAGTATTAAAAATTGTGGGTGCACGTAACCCCCATATATTCTTTGAATTCCCAGTCAGACAATGGCACTGTATAGCAGTATTAAAAATTGTGGGTGCACGTAACCCCCATATATTCTTTGAATTCCCAGTCAGACAATGGCACTGTATACCAGTATTAAAAATTGTGGGTGCACATAACCCCCATATATTCTTTGAATTCCCAGTGAGACAATGGCACTGTATAGCAGTAGCAAAAATTGTGGGTGCACGTCACCCCAATATATTCTTTGAATTCCCAGTCAGACAATGGCACTATATACCAGTAGCAAAAATTGTGGGTGTATATAGCCCCAATTCTATTGCTAGGGGACTTGCAGGGTATTTCTGAGGTGAAGGTGGGGGGGCACACCGTTGGAACGGGGATTTGGGGTGTATATATGGGGTATACGGGAATACACTGTCAGTGTGTTCCATTCAGGATCCTGGGAAAGCTGGGTTGCGGCGATTGAGCCCGTCAGTGCCACGTTACACTGACAAGCTTCTCCCTGGAATTGAAGTTATATGTAAGCCCAATATATTCTTTGAATTCCCAGTGAGACAATGGCACTATATGGCAGTAGCAAAAATAGTGGGTGTATATAGCCCCAATCCTATTGCTAGGGGACTTGCAGGGTATTTCTGGGGTGAAGGTGGGGGGGCACACCGTTGGAACGGGTATCGGGGGTATATATCGGGTATACGGGAATACACTGACAGTGTATTCCATTCAGGATCCTAGGAAAGCTGGGTTGCGGCGATTGAGCCCGTCAGTGCCACGTTACACTGACAAGCTTCTCCCTGGAATTTAGCTCTTATAAGAGCTGTTGGTTGTCTTCTCCTTCCTATCCTAGCCTGTCCCTGCCTACCCAGAATCTAAGCCCTAGCTAGCTGGACGGAAACCTCCGTCCTCGGTGAATTGCAAGCTCAGAATGACGCGAAGCTGGGCGGCGCTGTTCTTTTAAATTAGAGGTCACATGTTTTCGGCAGCCAATGGGTTTTGCCTACTTTTTTCAACGTCACCGGTGTCGTAGTTCCTGTCCCACCTACCCTGTGCTGTTATTGGAGCAAAAAAGGCGCCAGGGAAGGTGGGAGGGGAATCGAGTAATGGCGCACTTTACCACGCGGTGTTCGATTCGATTCGAACATGCCGAACAGCCTAATATCCGATCGAACATGAGTTCGATAGAACACTGTTCGCTCATCTCTAATGTTAAGTTGTTAGACAATATGCCAAATACTAAAGCAGATTACATTAGCACGAATATTCATATCGTTTCCCAAACACATGTCAAGAAGTGACCAGAACAACTAAGTAGCAAAATCAGGAGAATTGCACTGCGGCCTAATTTTCTTGTTCCATTTATAATACATTTTCAACATTAGTAGTCTGATGGATGTTGTTTATCGGTCACCTGAATATTCTAATCTATGTAGGGTCAGTATATTACAGGGAGAAAATCTGCTCTCCTATTAGCCTAAATAGTCCAAAATCCCGCTCCAAACACTGAGTTATAGGAAAAATAACAACACATTTACTGACAGCCAGAGAGAATAAACTTACATAGACAGTCTACTACAGTGCCAGATTTATTATAGGGGCTGATGTTAGATGAAAAATCAGGTTTAAATCAAAATTTTGTCTCAATTTGTAGCATTTTGTCACTTGTAAAAGGGCGTTCACACGACCGGTATTAGTGCTTGTTTTTAGCACCATCAGAAAATTATCCATGAAAAATCTGTTAAAAATCTCAATTATTTCAATGGCATTTAATATGGCATCCATGTTCATCAAATCTGTCACAGGTCTGTTAATGTGTAAATTTTCATAAAGAATGCATTCAATGGATGCCATTAAGAAAATGGGCACATTAACATCCATTAGTGTCCATTTACTTTTCATTATGATAGCCTTTTTTTTTTTTAATAGACTCTATTTTTGTGTCAACCTACCCAAAGCCACATCACCCTTTCCTCACAAAGTCACATCCATTTTCTGAATAAGTCACAAAAATTTATCTCAATCTTGTTATGAAGAAATTTTCCGAGTTGCAGCACATTTTGGTGTATTTTACATCACAGTCAAGTTGTTAACAGTAAATCTGTCCCTATGAGTAAAACTAGCCTTACTAGTTTGCCTTGCTCTAAGTGTAGAAGTTACTGTGTAATTGTAGTATTTTTGTCTTATGGTTATTGAAGACCACACTGCAGAAACCCCCTATAGATTGCCAGAATGGAGATCCCAAGCTCCCTGTTCCGCATTACTGCACAGTCAAGCATATGCACTGCAGCTGCAATCATAATCTATGGGGACAGTAGGGTACATTGAATGGGGTAGACACTGAATGGAGCACCAAAGTGCAGACTCACCCGCCACTCCATTCATACTCCACCTTGGCAGGGTTAAGTGTGAACAGTGCAGCAATATATTACAGCTGTGCACTGATAAAAAGCAGACAATAGACACTAAAGGAAATAGCAGATATATATGACTTGAAATGCATTCTATTCTAGTTGGGCTTCAGGACATCAAAGTAGTACTCACTAAAGATGCATAAATGAAAGTCGCTAGTAAGAGACGTATCCTAGATGATGGGAGGATAGTTGGTACTTGGACTGCAAGCATCTGCTTAACCATCTACTATGATAAAAGCAGCACAAAATCTTTCCAGCTGTTTTATATTCCTATGAATAGGGGAAACATCATGTAAGTAATTTTACATTACACAGATATTGGTCATGCATATAAGTTATCCACAGGGCGTACAAGAGCTCAGCGCAGATCAGTAAGTTTTGTCCTAAGGTAGTGGATTACATCTTAACCTATACCACAGGATAAATGTGTGTAAAGTACAATGGAAAGACTCTTTTAAAGGGATTGACATAGTTCAACAATGAATTTGTAGACCGTATTCTTTTATGTAGTATATAGTGTGGTAATACAAGAATATAAATTCATTCTCAGATTCATTTTAGTATATCCAGGATTCTACGTCTGTGCTGCAGAAACACTATACATTAAGTGCATTACAGATTATTAGTATTATTATCATACTATACAGTAAATGTTATCATGGAAAATATAAAAAACAATACTATTGCTATATATCTTGTAGTGCTGCTCATGTCATCTCATAGATTGTAAGCCCTCGCGGGCAGGGCCCTCTACCCCACCGTGCCAGTCAGTCATTGTTAGTATTATATCTACCTGTATATTCTGTGTATTGTATGTAACCCCCAAATGTAAAGCACCACGGAATTAATGGTGCTATATAAATAAATAATAATAATAATAATAATAATTTTATGCTTTACTTGTAAGATTAGCATTTTCATGTTGGGTGGGAAAATAAAAATATACATATCCATCAAAACTATAATACTGACCAATGCTATGAAGGCTACAAGGTAAATGGGTTGCTCAGTGGGGACAGTGACTGTGTGAGGTATTTCTTGTTTGCCAAGATGGCCCCAGGATATAGAGACGATATTGAACTGGGATGTCTAGGACGCACTAGTAAAATACATTCTGGAGGCCCACTATGCAGCTACTTGTAAATATTACCTGACACTTGTTTGCAAACTCCTAAAATGTTGCCACCATATATGTATTTTTCAGTAGTCGATTGCTACCTACCTCTTGCCTTTGATTGTTTCTGTGCGATCAGTGCTTCTGCCTCACTTTTGTCTTGAACCTGGGATATGTGCTCACAGCACAGGAGTCCTCAGAGGAGGTCCAGGGAGGAAGGATACTGGTTGGTCTGGCTCAGCATGTAGATGTTATCTCAGCTGCCCAATATGTATACAGTATATAAATAATTAACCCAGTATATTATACAGTGCCTGGTTTAGAAGCTGTACAACAAATATCTGTATGAAGTACAGTGAGTGTAGTGTGCCAAGTCCGGGTAAGCTAAGGGCCCACATAGCTTAGGGGCCCACCAGAATATGCAGCTGTGCACCTCCAAGCCTGAGTAGAGACCAGCAGGACCTGGTAAGCATCAGAACAGGAGCAGCAGGGGGAATATAGAAGGAGAGTTCTCCATTTACTGGCCCATCGGCTCCCCAGAGTGGAAAGTCATAGCTTTCACTTATTTATTAACCCTAGATGAATGGGGCTATTTACCAGAGTGGCTCACGCTGTGGAATCCTTGGTAAGATTGAGCGAGATGCTTATTTTTCCCGTCTCCTGGTTGGAATAAGGGTGGATGTGGGCCTGTTTTTGAGGTGATAAACCATTTAGCATTAAAAGGTTATTCTCGTCACAGATCTTTATATATCATATAACACAGGATTTGTCATAATGTCTAATAGATGTGAATCCCACCTCTGGGATTGCACCTATTTCCAGAATAAGGGTCTCTGGCACCCGGTACTGACTGATGTTATGACCACAATGACTGGATAAATGGTAGCGAATGCACAGCTCTCTCCACTCACTTCTGTAGGGATTCCAAAACCAGCCAGGCATGCTTAACTTGTCTGTATAGCATAACTATCTCTATTGAATGTACCCATTTAATAAAACAATGTCTATGAATTTACCCACACAGGGAAAAAAAAAACAAAAACAATAAAGCAAGTAAATTGAAATATTTATGCTTGGCACCAATTACATGATACAAAAAAGTCTTCATCATTTCAGCCAGTAAGAATTTAATTCTAAAGATCAAGAAGGTCCACTCTGAAAGTAAATCCTCTAAACAGTCCATGCTTCAAGTTAACTCAAACCAAGTTGACCTTACTTTATTTTATTAAAAGGGTCACACTATGTCCCATCAGTTTCCTGCATGAGCCCTGGGTTGTATGAAGATTGTGTCCCTCCACTAGGATAAAGTTTTCAGGATCTCTTAGGGCTCGTGCACACGTGAACAAAGGGGCGGATTTTGACAGCGGATTTCGCTTCAAAATTCGCCCCTTTACAATGGTGGTCTATGCAGACTGCCGGGCTTCTTTTTTCTACTAGCGGCGGGCTGCTGCTAGCGGAGAAAAGGAGCGACATGTCCTTTCTTCAGGCGGAAGCCGCGGCGCGCTGGACCGCGGCTTCCTCCCAGCGGCAGCGCCCTCCTATGTCGGCGCATTCATTTGATGGTCGTGGTAGGCGGGTTTTGACCAGAGAGACGCGGCTTGCCGCATCTCTCTCTGTGTCAAAACCCGCACGGGCGCCCCACGTCTGAACTAGCCCTTAAATGGGATGACTATCAGAGGAATGAATATTCTCATAGTTAATCAATTTGCAGGTTAGGATGGGTTTATGCAATGCATACAACATCAGATGAATGTAGCCGAAGGAAATTTTATTTTTAATGGCTAAAGGGTACAGGAAGGGGGACCTCACCATGAAAGAGCAGAGGTGTCCGGCCACCCACACTATGATGCTGCCCCCTAGTTTCTGGGTAGACTATCTGCAACCATGCATGTATTTACAGGTACACATAAAATTCTACCACTTTCAGGCCATGTGTAATTGGCATATGCTTGTTAAAGTTGGTGAGAGATTTGGGGAGCTATGAACCCCCTACTACTGATCACCTGGAAGCCCCTCTATTTACACAGACATCACTTACTTGTTATTTAAGGATGGGAATTCTAACTGTTGAATAACTTGGCAGATTTACAAGGCGACACCCTGTCACTGCATAGTAAGAGCACACATAGGTAGTTGTCACCTGCAGGAATCCAGCATCTATAAAACCAAGAAAACATGTATTAGAGAACAGAAAGACTTCACAAGAGCTAAACTCAGCAGGCAATGATTTAAAAGGAAATGTTCTTTAATAAAGGGGTGGAACTGATCTTTAATCAATATTTCCAAGGACCACAGACAAGATTAAACTTTCAGGAAACAGGAAGCTATTTTTATCTACATAGATGACTGCATCTCAAGTACAGCGATAACAGAGGGAAGGCTTGTCATTCTGTGCATACAAGCAAACATCTGCTGGCATAAACAGAGGACCAGGCTTGCCTTCCATTCATTCCCACAGTGATTTAGTCTTTGTAGAAGGTATCAGAATATAATTGTTCCAGACAACTACTTAGCATGCTTTGAAGTCTATAGAAGAAGATTTTTTTAGTTTTATCTGAACTCCAGCTGTCTGCATCAAACTGTACAATCAATATGAATTAAGCTGCCCCACTTCTTTTTCTATGGTCTTTATCCTATTCTGTTGGGTTACTCATGGTTTGTAATAGCTAAATTAAGAAGAATTTCGGTTCCCTTTTACATCAGGATAACTTCATGACTGAATGTTTCAGCTACAACATAAGCTATCTTACAAAATGCATTGATGAATTCATACATGGGTTTTTTATAATAACAGTATGATTTCAGGCTGGTAACATTCAGCACATAATTCTTCCCCATACTCATAGAAAGTATCAAAATTGTATTATTAAAGAAATGTACACCACGTGTCTCACCAGCAACATCTCTGAATATTAATTTTGTGGGTAATGTGTATCTCAAATTAAAATATTCATCCAAACTATTTAATGGAAATTTTAGGACTTACTTTACTAATTGTAGAAATTATCAAGACCCCCAAAAGCACACATTCAGCCATTAACACCTTGTCAACATCTGTAATGCATTTTAAAGAAGACCTTTCATGTCCTCGGGCACATGCGGTTTTATATACCGCTAGAAAACCGACAGTGCACTGAATTCAGCGGACTGTCAGCTTTCCCGTTATGTGCCCCTGGGAAAGAGATATCGGTACCATTACCAATAGCTCTTCACTGTCAGAAGGGCGTTGCTGATGGTCTAGCTGGGAACGCCCCTCCTGACCATCTGTCTATAGCGCTGTACTGTCAGAGGAGGAGTTCCTTACTGCCCAGCCATGGCATTGAGTGGTGAGGAACGCCTCCCCAGTAATGGTCTATGGACGAGTACTGTCAGGAGGGGGAGGCATTCCTCACCACTCAGCGTCATGGCTGAGCAGTAACGAATGCCCCCTCTGACAGTACAGCGCTACAGACAATAATGTCAAGAGGGGCATTCCCAGCTAGACCATCAGGAACGCTCTTCTTACAGTGAAGGGATATTGGTAATTACACCGATATCTCTTTCCCTGGGGCACATAACGGGAAAGCCGACAGTGTGCTGTATTCAGCGCATTGTCAGCTTCCTAGCGGTGTATATAAAACTGCGTGTGCCCGAGGACATGAAAGGTCCTCTTTAAACATGATGCCCACTCCGGTGGGCATCAGGTTTTTTCACAGCAGACCAAATGCTGCTGACTAGAGACATCTGAGGAATGTTCCTCATGGAAAGATCACATGAGTTGTTCTGTTTTCATGGTGGCCATCAGCTTTATGAAGACTTCCAGGCTTGCCATATGGATATTAGTAGAGCTTTCCCAGGGCTCAGTAGTAATACTCTGATAGTGCCACAGACTGTAATACAGTAGTTGTTAACGAGTAAAATTCATGATACAAAATAACAGATTCATAATATAACACAAGCAAATATTGGTACAAATATTTTTAGATCTGCAAATGATTGATTTTCCGTACATGCTGTAAATAATAATTGGTCTTAAATTTATGTAAAAAATAGCTTTAAACAACATCTTCCTCATCAGACGTCTAGGCTCTGACAATACCTTGTAATGAGATTTCTAATGCCTTCTTCTGCCTCTAAGGTATTATCTGTACGAATGTCTTTTCTCCATAATTTGTCTTAGATATTATAAAGAATCTCTAGATTAGAGTTAAAACCTCATCCCTACCACTGCACAGTCTTATTATTCATCTGATATATGTCAGACCTCAATTACCTTTTAAAGAATGTATATTTGCCTGCAATGGATAGGGAAAACTGGGAAGGAGTAAAAATTTATTTTTCTCTGGTTTAATATTTAAAGAATGTGGATGAAAAAAAAAAAGAGTGAAAGATGAGAACTAGTGTGAGCCCTCGGTTGAATTCAGAACATACTGAAACCTATTTTCAGAAGATAAAGTACAGAGATAGTGGTACTTATGGGAATTCCCTATCTTGTCTGCGGAGGTGTGTCTCCTTTCAATATAAATGGCTTTTGCTGTGCACTCTCGCTATTAAGGTGTCTCAGTAAGAGCTTACTCACACAGAATAGAAGTGTCATTTTGACCCTATTGTACTAATAACTTTGCATTGTAAAAGTATATTATTCATAATTTTCTATGCTTTTAGCTGATATAAAATATGCCTGAGTCACAAATATTTTATTGCACATTATTTCATTTCCAATATCACTACCCGACAAGTAAGGCTTTTTTATTATTGTGTTTTATGCACTTTTACCTAGTCACACAGAGATCATTTTCATAGAAATTCTACATGATGTGGTGCTATATTTCACCTACATTTCAATTTACTACCTTTGTATGGATCTCACTGTAGCAACATGAATTTTACAAATGGACGAAAGTCAGTAGCTGAAAATAAAATGCAGTCTTTGGTTTGGTACTCAGCCTTACCAGAATATAGAACTAACAGTGTAGCAACCTGTAGACGGACCTGTAGATGGTTTTGTTTTACCTTATCAGCCTGTGTATCAAGAAGTGTCAACCAGAAGCACTCAATATTAGACAGGTTGGAAAATCTGCTTCACTGTCAGTGGCGTAACTAAAGTCTTATGGGCCCTGGTTCAATCTTTTGTCTGGGGTCCTCTACCTCATCCCTACAGCGATTTCTTTATAGTGATGGTTACGGGTGCTAAGGAGTTTAATCAGCCTTAGTGTGGTTAGGGTAATCTGTGAGTCTGCTTGGTTGATGGGCAGATGGAAGCTGCAATCTCAATACTGATGCCAATGGTTATGGGAACCCTGAGGCTCCGAGGCTCCGGGGCCCCGGTGCGACTTCAACCTCTGCACCCCCTCAAGTTACGCCCCTGTTCACTATATAGTAACGTGTTATAGGCATTACTGCAATTAAAAAACACTTTAAAAAATGTGAATCTAGCCTAAGAGCTTCTGGTCTCAGTAGTTTGGTGCTAGTTATAAACGCTAAATGTGTTTAAGGGGGCAATCACACTTGTGCAAATTGCAGGTAAAACAGCTTGGGGATGGCTTGCCGGCAGTCAGTTTAAAAACCCATTCATTTCACTGTTTTTTTAAAGCAAACTGCTGGTGTCCATATGCAGCTTCTCTGCCGTGAAACTGCTTTTTTTGCACAGACACAAAGTTGGACATGCAAGGCTTTCGGTGGAATCAAGGCTGGTGGACAGCGGCGCAAGTGTGAACGCCAACTAAACTGTCCTCCTCTGTATGCTACCATGCCTTATGTCCCAGTCTTCATCAGTTCGTGTTTCTACTGCTCTTTAGAAACAAAAACAACAAAAATAAAATACAAAAAGAACATCACTTACCACATTCACAGCGGAGGTTCTAGCCCCAAACCCAGTGACACAAAACTATATTTTACCTACATAAAAATTTCTGTAAAGTAGAAGGAAAACTATAAAAAAAATATCTATTTTTCACCATGTTTTAAAAATTTATTAGGATATAAAAAAAAATTAAAAAATAAATATATTAAAAATAAAGACCTAAGTCTCACCATTAGAAAAATTTTAAAAATATTTGACCAAGATGTAAAAAATTTTATAGCCTTCAAAACACTTACAGTATGTACCAAACAACAAAAAAGTGTCCAGTCACGGACAAGGGAAAATTGCCCAGTTATGAAGTGGCTGAGAGAGTTAGATAGTTCTAGAGAGCTCATATACGCTGAGAATTGAACATTTCCAGAATTCATCAAGGTTCCAAATGTATGTAGAGAGGAACAGTCAAGTAATGTTATCTAATATGAAGCAGTCCCTGTAGTGCTCATGCCACAACCATCATCTTTTCTTTCCAAAAACATGGGTATAGCAGATGGCATCATGGTTTTTGCTAGACTTTAGTGTGACATGAACACCTGGAAATCAGTCATTGTCCTATAAAATGGTTAGAAACTATGTTATAAGAAATACAGCACAAATAAAGACCAATGTGCTGTTGTTTGTAGTACTTGTACATTCTTTACCAGGGGTAGGGAACCTTCAGCTCTCCAGCTGCTGTGATACTACAACTCCCAACATGCTCCATTCACTTCCATAGGAGTTCCCAGAACAGCAGAGCAAGTATGCATGCTGGGAGTTGTAGTTTTGCAACAGATGGAGTGCCGTACGTTCCCTACTAGAGATGAGCGAACAGTGTTCTATCGAACTCATGTTCGATCGGATATTAGGCTGGTCGGCATGTTCGAATCGAATCGAACACCGCGTGGTAAAGTGCGCCATTACTCGATTCCCCTCCCACCTTCCCTGACGCCTGTTTTGCTCCAATAACAGCGCAGGGTAGGTGGGACAGGAACTACGACACCGGTGACGTTGAAAAAAGTAGGCAAAACCCATTGGCTGCCGAAAACATGTGACCTCTAATTTAAAAGAACAGCGACGCCCAGCTTCGCGTCATTCTGAGCTTGCAATTCACCGGGGACGGAGGTTTCCGTCCAGTTAGCTAGGGCTTAGAATCTGGGTAGGCAGGGACAGGCTAGGATAGGAAGGAGAAGACAACCAACAGCTCTTATAAGAGCTAAATTCCAGGGAGAAGCTTGTCAGTGTAACGTGGCACTGACTGGCTCAATCGCCGCAACCCAGCTTTCCGCGGATCCTGAATGGAATACACTGACAGTGTATTCCCGTATACCCGATATATACCCCCGATACCCGTTCCAACGGTGTGCCCCCCCACCTTCACCCCAGAAATACCCTGCAAGTCCCCTAGCAATAGAATTGGGGCTATATACACCCACTATTTTTGCTACTGCCATATAGTGCCATTGTCTCACTGGGAATTCAAAGAATATATTGGGCTTACATATAACTTCAATTCCAGGGAGAAGCTTGTCAGTGTAACGTGGCACTGACGGGCTCAATCGCCGCAACCCAGCTTTCCCAGGATCCTGAATGGAACACACTGACAGTGTATTCCCGTATACCCCATATATACACCCCAAATCCCCGTTCCAACGGTGTGCCCCCCCACCTTCACCTCAGAAATACCCTGCAAGTCCCCTAGCAATAGAATTGGGGCTATATACACCCACTATTTTTGCTACTGGTATATAGTGCCATTGTCTGACTGGGAATTCAAAGAATATATTGGGGTTACGTGCACCCACAATTTTTGCTACTGGTATATAGTGCCATTGTCTCACTGGGAATTCAAAGAATATATTGGGGTTACGTGCACCCACAATTTTTGCTACTGGTATATAGTGCCATTGTCTGACTGGGAATTCAAAGAATATATTGGGGTTATAAATACCCTCATTTCTTGCTACTGGTATATAGTGCCATTGTCTGACTGGGAATTCAAAGAATATATTGGGGTTATAAATACCCTCATTTCTTGCTACTGGTATATAGTGCCATTGTCTGACTGGGAATTCAAAGAATATATTGCGGTTACAAATACCCTCATTTCTTGCTACTGCCATATAGTGCCAGTTTCTGACTGGTAATTCAAAGAATATATTGGGGTTACGTGCACCCACAATTTTTGCTACTGGTATATAGTGCCATTGTCTGACTGGGAATTCAAAGAATATATTGGGGTTACAAATACCCTCATTTCTTGCTACTGCCATGTAGTGCCAGTTTCTGACTGGTAATTCAAAGAATATATTGGGGTTATAAATACCCTCATTTCTTGCTACTGGTATATAGTGCCATTGTCTGACTGGGAATTCAAAGAATATATTGGGGTTATAAATACCCTCATTTCTTGCTACTGGTATATAGTGCCATTGTCTGACTGGGAATTCAAAGAATATATTGGGGTTACAAATACCCTCATTTCTTGCTACTGCCATATAGTGCCAGTTTCTGACTGGTAATTCAAAGAATATATTGGGGTTACGTGCACCCACAATTTTTGCTACTGGTATATAGTGCCATTGTCTGACTGGGAATTCAAAGAATATATTGGGGTTACAAATACCCTCATTTCTTGCTACTGCCATATAGTGCCAGTTTCTGACTGGGAATTCAAAGAATATATTGGGGTTACAAATACCCTCATTTCTTGCTACTGGTATATAGTGCCATTGTCTGACTGGGAATTCAAAATATATTGGGGTTACAAATACCCTCATTTCTTGCTACTGCCATATAGTGCCAGTTTCTGACTGGTAATTCAAAGAATATATTGGGGTTACGTGCACCCACAATTTTTGCTACTGGTATATAGTGCCATTGTCTGACTGGGAATTCAAAGAATATATTGGGGTTACAAATACCCTCATTTCTTGCTACTGCCATATAGTGCCAGTTTCTGACTGGGAATTCAAAGAATATATTGGGGTTACAAATACCCTCATTTCTTGCTACTGGTATATAGTGCCATTGTCTGACTGGGAATTCAAAGAATATATTGCGGTTACAAATACCCTCATTTCTTGCTACTGCCATATAGTGCCAGTTTCTGACTGGTAATTCAAAGAATATATTGGGGTTACGTGCACCCACAATTTTTGCTACTGGTATATAGTGCCATTGTCTGACTGGGAATTCAAAGAATATATTGGGGTTACAAATACCCTCATTTCTTGCTACTGCCATATAGTGCCAGTTTCTGACTGGTAATTCAAAGAATATGTTGGGGTTATAAATACCCTCATTTCTTGCTACTGGTATATAGTGCCATTGTCTGACTGGGAATTCAAAGAATATATTGGGGTTACAAATACCCTCATTTCTTGCTACTGGTATATAGTGCCATTGTCTGACTGGGAATTCAAAGAATATATTGGGGTTACAAATACCCTCATTTCTTGCTACTGCCATATAGTGCCAGTTTCTGACTGGTAATTCAAAGAATATATTGGGGTTACGTGCACCCACAATTTTTGCTACTGGTATATAGTGCCAATTTCTAACTGGGAATTCAAAATGCGCAAGGCTCCCGGAAAGGGACGTGGACGAGGCCGTGGGCGAGGTCGGGAGAATGGTTCTGGGGAGCAAGGTAGCAGTGAAGCCACAGGGCGTCCCGTGCCTACTCCTGTGGGGCAGCAAGCATTGCGCCACTCCACAGTGCCAGGGTTGCTTGCCACATTAACTAAACTGCAGGGTACAAACCTTAGTAGGCCCGAGAACCAGGAACAGGTCTTGCAATGGCTGTCAGAGAACGCTTACAGCACATTGTCCAGCAGCCAGTCAGACTCTGCCTCCTCTCCTCCTATTACCCAACAGTCTTGTCCTCCTTCCTCCCAAAATTCCCAAGCTTCACAGAACAATAACCCCAACTGTCCCTGCTCCCCAGAGCTGTTCTCCGCTCCTTTCATTGTCCCTCAACCTGCCTCTCCACGTCACGATTCCACGAACCTAACAGAGGAGCATCTGTGTCCAGATGCTCAAACACTAGAGTCTCCTCCATCTCCGTTCGATTTGGTGGTGGATGACCAGCAACCCACCCTCATCGACGATGATGTGACGCAGTTGCCGTCAGGGCATCCAGTTGACCGGCGCATTGTGCGGGAGGAGGAGATGAGACAGGAGTTGGAAGAGGAAGTGGTGGATGATGAGGACACTGACCCGACCTGGACAGGGGGGATGTTAAGCGGGGAAAGTAGTGTGGATGTTGAGGCAGGTGCAGCACCAAAAAGGGTAGCTAGAGGCAGAGGCAGAGGTCAGCAGCTTAGGCGAAGCCAGGCCACACCCGGAATCTCCCAAGATGTTCCAGTTCGTACCCAGCCCCGAAAAACTCCCACCTCGAGGGCACGTTTCTCAAAGGTGTGGAGTTTTTTCAAGGAATGCGCCGAGGACAGATATAGTGTTGTCTGCACAATTTGCCTCTCGAAATTGATTAGGGGCTCTGAGAAGAGCAACCTGTCCACCACTTCAATGCGCCGTCATTTGGAATCCAAGCACTGGAATCAGTGGCAGGAAGCAACGGCAGGACAAAGGCCGCCTGCCGTTCATGCCACTGCCACTGCCTCTGCCACTGCCTCTGCCACTGCCACTGCTGACTGTGCTGGCGATGCACTCCAGAGGACGAGCCAGGACACCACTTCATCTGCCTCCGCCACTTTGTTGACTTCTCCCTCATCCTCCCCTGTTCCTGTCTTATCTCCTTCTCCTGCACCATCAAAGGCACCATCAGGCGCTTCTTTACAACAACCCACCATCTCTCAGACATTGGAGTGGCGGCAGAAATACACTGCTAACCACCCACACGCGCAAGCCTTGAACGCCAACATCGCTAAACTGCTGGCCCAGGAGATGTTGGCATTCCGGCTTGTTGAAACTCCCGCCTTCCTGGACCTGATGGCAACTGCGGCACCTCGCTATGCCGTCCCTAGCCATCACTACTTCTCCCGGTGTGCCGTCCCCGCCTTGCACCAGCACGTGTCACTCAACATCAGGCGGGCCCTTAGTTCCGCGCTTTGCACAAAGGTCCACTTGACCACCGACGCGTGGACAAGTGCATGCGGACAGGGACGCTACATTTCACTGACGGCACACTGGGTGAATGTAGTTGAGGCTGGGACTGCTTCCCAAACTGGCCCGGTGTACCTCGTCTCCCCGCCTAACATTCGTGGCAGGGACACGAGAAGAACACCCCCCTCCTCCTCCTCCGCCACCGCCTCCTCCTCCGCCACCGCCTCCTCCTCCGCCACCGCCTCCTCCTCCGCTGTTAGATTGACCCCAGCTACGAGTTGGAAACGTTGCAGCACTGGCGTTGGTAGAGGTCAGCAGGCTGTGCTGAAGCTGATCAGCTTGGGGGACAGACAGCACACTGCCTCCGAGGTGAGGGATGCCCTCCTCGATGAGACGGCAATATGGTTTGAGCCGCTGCACCTGGGCCCAGGCATGGTCGTTTGTGATAACGGCCGGAACCTGGTAGCAGCTCTGGAGCTTGCCGGACTCCAACATGTTCCATGCCTGGCCCACGTCTTCAACCTAGTGGTGCAACGTTTCCTAAAGAGCTACCCCAATGTTCCAGAGCTACTGGTGAAAGTGCGGCGCATGTGCGCCCACTTTCGCAAGTCGACAGTAGCCGCTGCTAGCTTAAAATCTCTCCAGCAACGCCTGCATGTGCCACAACACCGGTTTTTGTGCGACGTCCCCACACGCTGGAACTCAACGTTTCAGATGTTGAATAGAGTGGTTGAGCAGCAGAGACGTTTGATGGAATACCAGCTACAAAACCCTAGGGTGCCACAAAGTCAGCTGCCTCAGTTTCACATCCATGAGTGGCCATGGATGAGAGACCTTTGTGACATCCTACGGGTCTTTGAGGAGTCCACAAGGAGGGTGAGCTCTGAGGATGCGATGGTGAGCCTTACAATCCCGCTCTTGTGTGTTCTGAGAGAATCCCTGATTGACATCAGGGATAACTCAGATCACACAGAGGAGTTAGGGATAGCATCCGATCCGTCACAGCTGAAGAGTAGGTCCACACATCTGTCCGCTTCACTGCGTTTAATGGAGGAGGAGGAGGAGGAGGAAGAAGAGTTGTCCGATGATGTGATGGTGATACAGGAGGCTTCCGGGCAACTTCGAATCGTCCCATTGTTGCAGCGCGGATGGGTAGACATGGAGGATGAGGAGGAAATGCAGATTGAACTTTCCGGTGGGGCCAGAGGAGTCATGCCAACTAACACTGTGGCAGACATGGCTGAGTTCATGTTGGGGTGCTTTACAACCGACAAGCGTATTGTCAAAATCATGGAGGACAACCAGTACTGGATCTTTGCTATCCTTGACCCCCGGTATAAAAACAACATCTCGTCTTTTATTCCGGTAGAGGGGAGGGCCAATTGCATCAATGCTTGCCACAGGCAATTGGTGCAGAATATGATGGAGATGTTTCCAGCATGTGACGTTGGCGGCAGGGAGGGCAGTTCCTCCAGTAGGCAACCAAGTTCTCACCGGTCCACACAAACGAGGGGCAAACTGTCTAAGGTCTGGGGCACCTTGATGGCACCCCCTCGCCAAAGTGCCGCCACGGAGGGTCCTAGTGTCACCAGGCGTGAGAAGTATAGGCGCATGTTGCGGGAATACCTTTCCGACCACAGCCCTGTCCTCTCCGACCCCTCTGCGCCCTACACGTATTGGGTGTCGAAGTTGGACCTGTGGCTTGAACTTGCCCTATATGCCTTGGAGGTGCTGTCCTGTCCTGCCGCCAGCGTCCTATCTGAGAGGGTGTTCAGTGCAGCCGGTGGCATCATCACTGACAAGCGCACCCGTCTGTCAGCTGAGAGTGCCGACCGGCTCACTTTGATAAAAATGAACCACCACTGGATAGAGCCTTCATTTTTGTGCCCACCTGTGTAAAGCACCCCAACATGAAACTCCATGTCTGTACTCAACCTGTCCAATTCCTCCGCATCCTCATACTCATCCACCATAAGCGTTGCACAATTCTGCTAATACTAGGCTCCCTCCACCCTGATTTCCCCCAACTCTGCTGGTTAGAGGCTCCCTCCACCCTGATTTCCACCAACTCTGCTGGTTAGAGGCTCCCTCCACCATGAATTGGTCCAAACTGGGCTGTTTAGAGGCTCCCTCCACCATGAATTGGTCCAAACTGGGGTTTTTAGAGGCTCCCTCCACCATGAATTGGTCCAAACTGGGCTGTTTATAGGCTCCCTCCACCATGAATTGGTCCAAACTGGGGTTTTTAGAGGCTCCCTCCACCATGAATTGGTCCAAACTGGGCTGGTTAGAGGCTCCCTCCACCATGAATTTGCCCAAACTGGGCTGTTTAGAGGCTCCCTCCACCATGAATTTGCCCAAACTGGGCTGTTTAGAGGCTCCCTCCACCATGAATTGGTCCAAACTGGGCTGTTTAGAGGCTCCCTCCACCATGAATTGGTCCAAACTGGGGTTTTTAGAGGCTCCCTCCACCATGAATTGGTCCAAACTGGGCTGTTTAGAGGCTCCCTCCACCATGAATTGGTCCAAACTGGGGTTTTTAGAGGCTCCCTCCACCATGAATTGGTCCAAACTGGGCTGGTTAGAGGCTCCCTCCACCATGAATTTGCCCAAACTGGGCTGTTTAGAGGCTCCCTCCACCATGAATTGGTCCAAACTGGGCTGTTTAGAGGCTCCCTCCACCATGAATTTGCCCAAACTGGGCTGTTTAGAGGCTCCCTCCACCATGAATTGGTCCAAACTGGGGTTTTTAGAGGCTCCCTCCACCATGAATTGGTCCAAACTGGGCTGGTTAGAGGCTCCCTCCACCATGAATTTGCCCAAACTGGGCTGTTTAGAGGCTCCCTCCACCATGAATTGGTCCAAACTGGGCTGTTTAGAGGCTCCTTCCACCATGAATTTGCCCAAACTGGGCTGTTTAGAGGCTCCCTCCACCATGAATTGGTCCAAACTGGGGTTTTTAGAGGCTCCCTCCACCATGAATTGGTCCAAACTGGGCTGGTTAGAGGCTCCCTCCACCATGAATTTGCCCAAACTGGGCTGTTTAGAGGCTCCCTCCACCATGAATTTGCCCAAACTGGGCTGTTTAGAGGCTCCCTCCACCATGAATTGGTCCAAACTGGGGTTTTTAGAGGCTCCCTCCACCATGAATTGGTCCAAACTGGGCTGTTTAGAGGCTCCCTCCACCATGAATTGGTCCAAACTGGGGTTTTTAGAGGCTCCCTCCACCATGAATTGGTCCAAACTGGGCTGGTTAGAGGCTCCCTCCACCATGAATTTGCCCAAACTGGGCTGTTTAGAGGCTCCCTCCACCATGAATTGGTCCAAACTGGGCTGTTTAGAGGCTCCCTCCACCATGAATTTGCCCAAACTGGGCTGTTTAGAGGCTCCCTCCACCATGAATTGGTCCAAACTGGGGTTTTTAGAGGCTCCCTCCACCATGAATTGGTCCAAACTGGGCTGTTTAGAGGCTCCCTCCACCATGAATTTGCCCAAACTGGGCTGTTTAGAGGCTCCCTCCACCATGAATTGGTCCAAACTGGGGTGTTTAGAGGCTCCCTCCACCATGAATTGGTCCAAACTGGGGGTTTTTAGAGTCTCCCTCCACCATGAATTTGCCCAAACTGGGCTGTTTAGAGGCTCCCTCCACCATGAATTGGTCCAAACTGGGGTTTTTAGAGGCTCCCTCCACCATGAATTGGTCCAAACTGGGGTTTTTAGAGGCTCCCTCCACCATGAATTGGTCCAAACTGGGGTTTTTAGAGGCTCCCTCCACCATGAATTGGTCCAAACTGGGCTGTTTATAGGCTCCCTCCACCATGAATTGGTCCAAACTGGGGTTTTTAGAGGCTCCCTCCACCATGAATTGGTCCAAACTGGGCTGGTTAGAGGCTCCCTCCACCATGAATTTGCCCAAACTGGGCTGTTTAGAGGCTCCCTCCACCATGAATTGGTCCAAACTGGGCTGTTTAGAGGCTCCCTCCACCATGAATTTGCCCAAACTGGGCTGTTTAGAGGCTCCCTCCACCATGAATTGGTCCAAACTGGGGTTTTTAGAGGCTCCCTCCACCATGAATTGGTCCAAACTGGGCTGGTTAGAGGCTCCCTCCACCATGAATTTGCCCAAACTGGGCTGTTTAGAGGCTCCCTCCACCATGAATTTGCCCAAACTGGGCTGTTTAGAGGCTCCCGCCACCATGAATTGGTCCAAACTGGGGTTTTTAGAGGCTCCCTCCACCATGAATTGGTCCAAACTGGGCTGTTTAGAGGCTCCCTCCACCATGAATTGGTCCAAAATGGGGTTTTTAGAGGCTCCCTCCACCATGAATTGGTCCAAACTGGGCTGGTTAGAGGCTCCCTCCACCATGAATTGGCCCAAACTGGGCTGTTTAGAGGCTCCCTCCACCATGAATTTGCCCAAACTGGGCTGTTTAGAGGCTCCCTCCACCATGAATTGGTCCAAACTGGGGGTTTTAGAGGCTCCCTCCACCATGAATTGGTCCAAACTGGGCTGTTTAGAGGCTCCCTCCACCATGAATTTGCCCAAACTGGGCTGTTTAGAGGCTCCCTCCACCATGAATTGGTCCAAACTGGGGTTTTTAGAGGCTCCCTCCACCATGAATTGGTCCAAACTGGGGGTTTTTAGAGGCTCCCTCCACCATGAATTTGCCCAAACTGGGCTGTTTAGAGGCTCCCTCCACCATGAATTGGTCCAAACTGGGGTTTTTAGAGGCTCCCTCCACCATGAATTGGTCCAAACTGGGCTGTTTAGAGGCTCCCTCCACCATGAATTTGCCCAAACTGGGCTGTTTAGAGGCTCCCTCCACCATGAATTGGTCCAAACTGGGGTTTTTAGAGGCTCCCTCCACCATGAATTGGTCCAAACTGGGGGTTTTTAGAGGCTCCCTCCACCATGAATTTGCCCAAACTGGGCTGTTTAGAGGCTCCCTCCACCATGAATTGGTCCAAACTGGGGTTTTTAGAGGCTCCCTCCACCATGAATTGGTCCAAACTGGGGGTTTTTAGAGGCTCCCTCCACCATGAATTTGCCCAAACTGGGCTGTTTAGAGGCTCCCTCCACCATGAATTTGCCCAAACTGGGCTGTTTAGAGGCTCCCTCCACCATGAATTGGTCCAAACTGGGGTTTTTAGAGGCTCCCTCCACCATGAATTGGTCCAAACTGGGGTTTTTAGAGGCTCCCTCCACCATGAATTTGCCCAAACTCTGCTGGTTAGAGGCTCAATCCACCCTGATTTTCAAAACAAATGTTGGTGCCAACCTCAACTTACTACAAGGGCCAAATTCACTGCTGGTGACAAGCTCTCCTCACTGCAAGTGCCAAATACACATGTTTCAAGGTGTTTTCCTACTGTCAGAGAGGTGGTATTGAGTGTGTAAAGTGTGTAGTTGTTAGGCTGTGATGTTGGGGTAATAGAGGGTCTTTGGTGTGTTAGATGCCCCCAGACATGCTTCCCCTGCTGTCCCAGTGTCATTCCAGAGGTGTTGGCATCATTTCCTGGGTTGTCATAGTGGACTTGGTGACCCTCCAGACACGGATTTGGGTTTCCCCCTTAACGAGTATCTGTTCCCCATAGACTATAATGGGGTTCGAAACCCGTTCGAACACACGAACATTGAGCGGCTGTTCGAATCGAATTTCGAACCTCGAACATTTTAGTGTTCGCTCATCTCTATTCCCTACCCCTGTTCTATACAATCGCTATGGACTAGAGCAGGGATGGGCAATTAATTTTCCCATGGGGCCGCATAAGAAATTGAAACTATTCTAGAGGGCTATGCGTGACATGGCAAATTTAATTCCAATCACTTCTACGTACACTCCACCCATTCTCAATCATCTTTCCATGTGTACCCACAAAGTATAATCCTCCTACAGTCACCCGTACATTATATGTCCCCACATTATAATGTTCCCTTCCAACTGCCCCACAGTATTAAGTCCCCCTCTTGGTGTCCCAGTTTAAACTGGTGGAAACTAGGGGGGACATGAAACTGGAGAATCTGGAGGGGGACATTGGAGGGGAACAATAAATTAATGGCAGATAAAGTAGGACATTACACTGGGGACAACTAGAGGGGGACATTAAACTCGGGAAGCTAGAAGCAGACATTAAACCATAGGGCTAGCTGGAGGGTGACATTAAACTGGGGGCAACTAGAGGCAGACTGGACCCCTCCAGCTACCTCCACGGTTTAATGCCCCCTCCAGTTGTCCCCAGTTTAATGCCCCCCCCAGTTTAAATGCCCCTTTCATCTACCCCCAGTTTCATATCCCCTCCTCCATTTCTCCCCCAGGTTCATATCCCCCTTCATCTGCCCCATTTCATGTCCCCCCTCCATCTCGCCCCCAGTTTCATTTTCCCCCTCCATCTCTGCCCCAGTATAACATTCCCCTTCCATCTCTGCCCCTATGTTACTGACACACACACTCTCCACCCTGCATCTCACATCCCCCTCCCTCCCCTCTCAGTACCTTAGGACACACACCACATGTCTCCATCTTCTTGCACTGTCCTGCCGGCACTAAGACATGCCTCCCTAGTCAAGCTATGCGGGCCAGACTGAATCAGTCAGAGGGCTGAATATGGCCCGCGGGCGCGGGCCGTACATTACCCAGGTCTGGACTAGAGGATGGACTCCATCATGGGGAGGAAATATATCATAACAACCCTCTCTTATCCAGAGCTACTAGCAATTAACTTTTGGAAAGCTGGTGAACACCTATAACACTTAGCATATAGAGCATGCATAGCAAGCAGTAGAAGGAATAAAATATGGCCATGAGTATGTTAATAAACAACAAGTAGACTAGCAGCAGGTTAATTGCAGCAAGGGCAGAACACACAGAGATGATAAATTAATGTAGTAATAGTTCAAGCAAACAGCCATACATTAATTGCTATCAGCATTACAAATACTCAACTATGCTGAACATGAGAAGAATTTATCTTGCATGAAGCCAACCAGTGGGGGACAGAATGAAAGCTACTGTTGATTAATAACTATTGTAATATAGGTACTTTAATAGCTAAAGGGACACAATACCAAAACCAAGCATGAAATAGAATACTTATTACAATATTAGTTTTACCTTTTTGTATGTGCAAGCTTGTTTTAATAAAATAATGCTTACTGATTTATTCTTTTGGCCAGAACAGCAGCATCTGGATGTTTCCAAATTAGTCTCCTCTCGCATAAATATATCGCTGAAAACCGCCTTACAATGGAGAGGTGATGACCATTGCTTTATTGGAATTTTTTTTTAATACACAGCAAAAACATATTAAAACATCATTCCTGAAATAAAGTCTTTGACAACATAATTAAGTGCAATATCCATCCCCCTAGCTCCGAGGCTATTTAATAACTCTAGTGTTCCTTAAAGGGAACTGCTGAATTAAGACCAAATTAAAAACCCTGACTTTTAAACAGGAATCTATCCCTAGAGAGTTATTTTACTCCGGTAAATATCTTACCGCAACAATTTAACCAACAATAACATCATAAATTAAAATGACTTTACTTTTTGTTGGCATAGACTACATTGTAGACATAAACCGTATAAAGAAATCGTTTGGTAATAATGAATCTGCTCATGGCGTACATCTGAATCTGACTATTCCATTATATATCTACAAGACATCCAGTAAATACAGTATGTGCACGCTCTAGTCACATGGCTAAGGCACCACATTTATTGAGTTATACACATTTGGATTCCATTTTCTCAATCTTTATTCTTGTCCATTATTATTATTATGAAACTAAGCTCCACTTTCTCTACTCATTCCAGTGCCATCACGTCCATTGGTTACATAGCCATGCTGCAACTCAGTCTCATTTAAATGAATGGGGCTGAGCTCCAATACTAAGCACAGCCACTGTACAATGTACAGTACTGTGCTTGATATTTAGTGAAAAGACACAGTAATCAATATCATAGTCTTTAACAACTCCTATAAGTAGTCTCACTACTATAAATAACCATGTTATGTACTCTGCTCCTAGCTTACTGAATCCCAAGTGAAGAATGCTTCAGGTTAGGGCTACTAAATAACAGCATTGTTATGCCGTTACACATTGGGAAGGGATTGGGAAACCCGACATGATCAGCTGACTACACAGATGCTGCCTGTGTTGTGACAACCATTTAAGTAACACTATATTTTGCTAAGAGCTGCATCATTAAGGCTAGAGTCACATCTTCATCTCCGTTGGAGGAGAGAAAAGTTCTTCATGGAGGAAGATTTCGTACTGAAACTAGCGAAAACTGGCTATGAGGAAGGGGCATTGCCCCAAAACGCGTCAGCTGGTTTTTGTCTGAGTTTTGTTGGTGTGGTATGTCCATGTGAAAGTATTTTTTCTTTTTGTCTGAATATGCTCGTTGTCTCATGTTATTTGCTTACCATTAAAAGTTAAGTTTTATGCTGAAGATTACAGGCGTGCTGGCTATAACTTTTTTCTTGTGTCTAGTCAATTTGTCTTTGCCCGGTGGACTATATCCATGCATGTGGACATTTGGGAGTAGTGGTTGTAAACTACATTGTGGCTGATCTTTTTTTTTATTGTAACAGCTCCTATCCTAACGGTAGTATAAACCCACCCTAGTCATACAGTATAACCTAAACTGAGATGTGTTACAAATTGACTGTAATAACTTGCTGCAGCATGATAACTTGCGAACTAAAAAAAAAAGTCAAGTTAAAGTTTACTGAATCTGTTCATTTAACTTTCTAAGTGTAAAGTACAACTTTGTTCGAGCTGTATAAATTCACCTTAATGGATGGTTACAAGCATATAGACACTATTGCTTACATTTGCAGATTCCAGAATTTAAAAGAAAATCTAATCCCTGGGCTACAACAAGCCAGAGACTGCACTAAAGAAGTCTCCCTCTGGCATACCTGTTCATCCTAACAATGAATGCATTTTATAAAAGACAAACCTTGTCACACTCCAATTGGAATGATAGTGTACTTGAAATGAATAGACTCAGCTGAGACACACAATGATAAGAGGAGAAATCATGTTCTGCACTTTCAGCTTTGCTCCATAGCATAATAAGTTCAGTATATGAGATGTTTTTCTATCACCCTGACTTGTCGCATGTCTTTGAAGTATATCAAATATATCATAACCCACTTCTATTATAACAAAAAATAAAACACTAGATTGCGTCTGAACCATTTTTGTCATTGACCGCATACATTTTTCAGTGGTTTGTGTGATAGGACCAAGTGGCCCAGCCTATGCTCACCACGTACATCAGTATGCCCCAGCTCTGTTGCCTATTCACGGATTGTCATTGGGTGGAACACTGTGTACTAGAAACACCCCATAAGACCTAGGATTTTGGAGATGCACTAACCCAGTCATCTAACTAGCACAATTAAATTGGTTGTCCAGGATATTGAATTTTTGGCCTATCCTTTGGATTGAAAATTGTAATGTGAGCTCAGCTACAGTTTCTGTACACGGCCACTATACAGGGAGTAGATCGTTCTGCTTCTGACCCATTGCTGGAAGCATCCCTGCACAGTTTATTGCTGCTGGGGCCCGCTGTCATTCTCCCATCTATTAGATATCTATGGCCAATTCTAAGTAGGCATAAAATCTGATGTCCTGTAATACCCCTTTGTGGACAACCCCATTGATGAAAGTACATACAACAATGATGTAGAAATGACTGAAAATAATTTTGGTGGGGCTAGCTGGGTATATACCTTGATGTAACTACAACTCAAAGGGATTTTCTAAGAGTTAACTGCTGATGACCTATCCTTGACCTATCTTCTGCTGTCATCAATATCAGGTCAATGGGTGCTGAATTTCCCAGACACCCACAGATCAACTGCTTGAGCTGGCAGTAAGTAGCTATACTACTATGCTATCTCTATATGCGCCCCCAATTATTCTAGGTACTGCAGTGTAGATGTGTTAATTAAACAGTTTACATAAGGGGTGTCCTCAAGACAAATGTTAAAACTTAACTTTTATTGTAAAATCAAGTAAAAAGTCAGGGCAGGCGGCCCCTATTGTTATAAATACAAGAATTTTTTTTAGGAGTGTGATATACATTCCAAACACTAGGGAATCTGGGTGTAGTCCCCTTATTCTGGGATTAAGACTGCCTAGTGAGTATATATTCAATTAACTTCTAGACACCTAATGTTATTGATAACAAATAAAACTACTGTGTACCATAGCCTAGCAATCTTAGCTCTGATACACTGTCTCCTATGCTAGTAGTACTCCAGTGTTCCAATAGATTAACCCTTCTATTCTCAGATCCACTCCCCTACTGATACTTAAGGGAGATTGAGAGCCATCTGTTTTCAGCCCACACCCATCTCCTACATGGGGTTAACAATGAGTGTTCCTAGGTGCTAGAAGGACTCCAAAATCTAATCCCAGAGTCTGGTTATGATAAACCGATATGGTGATATTGTTCCTCCCACCATTCTCTATATATTTGTCTCAACGCGTTTCTTTAACTAAAAATCATCAGGAGACAATAAAATTCTTGATAGCACACGATGTGCGGTCAAACCGCAGTTCTCGGGACCCTGGTGGTGGGTCCCGATACTTCCAAGAGGTCGATGATGATTTTTAGTTAAAGAACCGCATTGAGACAAATATATAGAGAATGGTGAGAGGAACAATATCACCATATCGGTTTATCATAACCAGACTCTGTGATTAGATTTTGGAGTCCTTCTAGCACCTAGGAACACTCATAACCCCATGTAGGAGATGGGTGTGGGCTGAAAACAGATGGCTCTCAATCTCCCTTAGGTATCAGTAGGGGAGTGGATCTGAGAATAGAAGGGTTACTCTATTGGAACACTGGAGTACTACTAGCATAGGAGACAGTGTATCAGAGCTAAGATTGCTAGGCTATGGTACACAGTAGTTTTATTTGTTATCAATAACATTAGGTGTCTAGAAGTTAATTGAATATATACTCACTAGGCAGTCTTAATCCCAGAATAAGGGGACTACACCCAGATTCCCTAGTGTTTGGAATGTATATCACACTCCTAAAAAAAAAATTTCTTGTATTTATAACAATAGGGGCCGCCTGCCCTGACTTTTTTGGTGATCCTAGATCTGGTGATATTAATTAAACAGTTTACATGTAATGGGGAAGTTGGGGGAAGAAAAGAAAAAAAGGACAATGCAATACCAAGCACAGCCCCTATACAATGTACATCACTGTGCTTAGTATTCAGTGAAGAGTAGAGTTGAGCGGAATTCCGATCCCGATCTTTTCGGGCAGGATCGAGATCGGAGGTTATTTCCCACAATGCTTGGCTACTGGCCAAACATTGTGGGAAAAGCTTAGCACCCATAGGAATGAATGGAAGCGGCCGGCCGCTTAACCCCCTGCATGCCAGCTGTGTCCATTCATTCCTATGGATTTACCACAGCCTGCCACTCTTCTGCTTTGTCCCTGTTTTACTGTATACTCAACTGAATATACCTGTCAGGATACGGAGTCGCCGCGGTCTCCTTGCTGCGCAGCGTCTCCCTGGGAGACGTGTTAGGAGTTCTATTGGGTGTGCTTAGGTCATTAAGGGTTAATCTTATCCTTGCTCTCAGTCTCCATGTCATTAGCCATCAGGTGTGTTCTCTGCTGCTATTTAAACCCCACCCAGGCATGGATCCTTGCCAGCCATTCACTTTGTGTTTCCTGGTTCCCCTGCTCAGTCTGATTCCCTGTCTGTTTGTATTCCATTTGTTTCTTGGTTTTTAGACCCGGCTTGTATTTTTGACTATCCCTTGTCTTTTGATTTGGTAACTTTTATTATATCTCCTGGCTTGACCTCTTGCTTGTCTGACCTCGCCTTCTCTTCTGTGTCTTGCTGGGACTTGTGGTCCTCCCTGGTTACATGCTGTTTAGTCTTTTGTTTTGCATTGCATTTACACTGTGCTTTCTGTTTAGGTGTGACCCCGTGACTCCAGTCCCTAGGACTTTCAGGGCCTCCTCTCCCCTTATCCTAACCGCCGGATAGAAGGTTAGGAGCCGTGGTAGGCGCACTTCAATTAGGAAGTGCATTGGTCTGCCTCATCTCAGATATTACAGCATAGTTATAGCTGCAGGGCCTGCGACCCCTTTTGTCATTAGTTGCACAGTGTTGCTTTCCCAGCTGTGTCACTTTGCACTGCCTGACCCTGACTCCAATCCTTACAATACCATAAAACAGAGACGAAGCAGAAGAGTGGCAGGCTGTGGTAAGTCACTGTGTGCTGCGCTGCTGTGAGGACGACGAGGCAAGTTCGTGAGTAGATAGATACTACTGTGCATTGACTTGTCTATCTACTAGATAAGTCAATGTACAGTGTTATCTATCTACTCACGAACTTTGCTCAACTTACCTGCACAGAAGTGCTGCCGCTGCCCTCTCCTGGTCCAGTCCTCTCTCCTTCACATGCTTTCAGAGCGCCCTGCACCTCCCCCCCCCACTTCCCTAAACTAGTATTATAGAGATGCTAGGAGAAGATGGGGCTTGTTGCTTAGGAGAGTGTGGGCGGGTAATGGGATTGGAGACATGAGTGATGCACTCACGTCTCCCCGCCTGTGAAGGATAGATCAAGACTGGACCGGACCAAGAAGAACTGGGAACGGCAGCGGATCTGTGCAGGACAACAGGTCATTAATATTTAACTTGTGAAAATCCCTTTAAATATAATGGTGGCAAAGTCATTACTGCTATTATTAACTCTGGTAACCGCTCCGAAAGGCTTGACTATCTTCTGCTATAGGTCTATTTCAGGTTGAGGCTTAGGTGAGATGTACAGGTACAATACTGAGGTTATAATGCTTAAATTACTTAACCTCATAAAGTCATAACCTATTGTAATACATTTTTCCTGGCCTTTCTCCTTTAGAGGTTCAGTTGCCTAAAGCTTTACAAATCCTAGCAGATCCTATGTTCTCCCCTTCAGCTATGCTGCTGGAAATGGATTTAACAGGTATACCATTACAACACAAGAGCTGCTATTAACTCAACACCCAGAAGATGAGCAAACTACTTTCTTCCGAATTCAATAAGAGTGTGAAGGAGACAGGAAGATCCTGTTATTCTCTACAAAACTCTAGATAATAAGGCTGTTATAGACCTTATAGTTAGCCAATTTCCTTTGATAATTTAATAATAGTAACATGCTATGGCTGAACAATAATTTATTTGTAGGAGCCAGTCACCAACATTTATTGTTAAGTCTGGTCATGCAAAAGAAAATATTTAATAACACCTTGTGGCAGTTTTTTGAAGATTGGATTTAATAGCAGTATGAAGAAAAGAATACATTTCTTTTATATCCATACTAAGCTTTGGCTCTCAAACTGCATTATAAACTGAAAAAAAAAAAAAAAGGATTGTAAGAGGAACTTAAGGCTGGTGGTATATATGCCAGCCTTCATCTTCTGTCTGCTGGAGCAAATTGCTCCTAATTAAGAGGCATTTGCATATTTGGCTCGTCCAGTTCTTACCAGTACTGCTCACAGGACAGACTGGACATCTTGTTAACCTATTCCCCGATTTGGTATTGATAGAGAGGCACACTGACAAGTGAAGCCAGCCTTGGCCACGAAAGTGCAGACTGTCATCCTGGTGTACCATTGCCAGCTCAGCTCCAATTCATAGTGACAAAAGTTTCAATAAGTGTCCCTCCATACTTAGAAGCTGTTCTAATGTTTTCTTCCTCATGTAAACCTGCACGTTATCTTGTTCCTGCATACCTTGTGTCTCCTGAGTCTTATTCCTGTGCGACCATCAGGGGCACTTTCATTACCCTCAGGAAGGCTACCAACTAGGATGTGCTCCAGGGGAAAAGCTACCACCAGCATCAGGCACCCCCACACAGGTCTCTCCAACACTGCACCAGCCCAGCAGAAGGGCTGGAGGAATGGCCACCATGAGTTGCTGCACATAGAGCAGCACTACTCAACTGTTCCTGTTAGGTGCATCCTAGAGAACGGGACTTGGGAGCCCCTATTTCCAGTTTGGCAGAGCATGCTGTTAGAAGCCACCCTATTGCATTTCATACAGTAAGTGTTATATGGTTGGAATAATGTCCTAGCAACACAGTAGATGAGGTTGAGTGAAGATACAGATACATATATCATCCTATACCTTGTGTGACATATTTCTTAATGGAGAGAAAATCATCTTGATTTTGATAACAGTTAACAAAAGCCAGAAAGTGTCAAAAGGGCTCTTATGTGTGACATATTCCTCTTTCATACTGTGACAGCTTCATTAACATGTCTCATCACCAAGGCTATATTTTACCAAATCCGTAATAAGATAACAAACAAAGTATTTTAGAACTGCCCATCATTGTCATCTTTGTTTTCGCGATCATAATAGCAGCGGATTTCTTGCTATTAAAGTACAACAAGAAAGGGAGTAACACAGGAGGCGGAAGTGTAACTTGAAGTTCCCGGACCTCAATGTAAAATATACATTGTGTTATCTATAATACTGATGGCCTTTGGGCCTCCTGAGACTCCAGAAATTGCTATCCTGAACCCATGGGTGTAAAATAAAACTCCTGGGTCCCAATGCTCCTGGAACGCCACTCTCTCTAGTCTTATTATGCTGTAAGAAAGCCTTTGTACCCCTCAGCCTTCAGAGCCAGGTAGCAACTACTGTCTCTGCACCCCCTTTAGCTCCACCCCTGGCAGAAGGTCAGGTAATAATTCAGGTTATCAGTTCAGATAAACACACACCCAGAGGGATTAAAAATATAGAGACATATTATATACGGATGAAATTACTAACTGATGGAGGTCATCATAGGGCAAGGATATCAAAAGCTATTACTAGCAGTACAAGACTACGTCACTAGTACCAGACCTCTGTATGTATCAGTAATCTATTACGCATGCAATAATAATTATACCTAATTTACAAAATAATGGTTTTATTATTAGACAGGCATACATGATTGACCTGTAATATAACACATTCTATGAGTATTCCAATATAATAGAACAGTATGCAATAATGTCCATCAGTAATCAGCAAAAAACAGACAATACAACAATATCAATGCAGGATAAAACGAACAGCGGCGTAACTTAGAAGAATGGCATTGGTGTTGCCAAAATGCCATGGCACTGAATTAAAATCATGTCTGGCAAATCAGGCTTCTGACACAGTTTGGCAGTGAAGGAATATATTGATTTATGAAATGTTAATCTTGGCTCTGAAGCAATAATTGTTCTGTAATCTCTTAGCTCGATGTATTTTGTATTAAGTATTTTGTCTGGTATCTTGTAGGGAAATTATTAAGGTTATTTGTTTCAAGTATAATGGTGTTTTATGTAACATGCTGCTAATTACAGAGCCTGTTTACTTACTATAAGATGACTAGAATACATTATGTGTAGCCTGTCTGCTTGGGTTTGGCTTGCCTGTTGTGGTATGTACTTGATATTGTACTGGCATTCATGAGAAATTAGAATCATTAATGTTAATGCGGTTAATGTTAAGTTCTTATCGACAATGTAACTTTATATTTTTATAATATATCTCACTACATCGATTGTCAAGGCTGTTAGGCTATGTTCACACTACCATTGTTAATGTCCGTTGCTGTCATCTATCACAGGATACACAATAAATAACAGATGCAGATGGAGCCCTCTCCATCTGGTGTCCATCTGCATTCGCCCCATTGTAAAAAAAAAACAAAAAAAAAAACAATAGTGTGAACCCATCTTAACAATGTTCAGTATTTTGAGTATTACAGTGTTTTGGCATTTGTGTGTGGTCTTACTATGGATGGTTCTAATTGATCCAGTTCCCTTGTTAGGCCCTGTTTACAGTGCTCCTTTCTTTTCTTTTCCACTTCCTCCTCATCCTGGTTTTTATATGTAAATTCATTGTTCCTCAGGACAGCAAATTATTGGTTGGTGCCCATAGAATATATGTATATTGTTAAATTATTTACCAGTTGACTATCAAATTGGTAGATACTGGGACATGCAATATAGACATCTTTTATTGCAGGTGATGTGAACAGTAATATCTTATGTAAGTGCACTGAGTGAGGATGTTGGGGATCATTGATTAGTGCATTATGCGAAGGTGCATTAGTTAAACCCAGTGCATCGGTACATCAGGATGCATTGCATCATTACCCTATGTTTAAAGCATAGTGCACATTGGTTTAACGCTGTGTGACTCCATGTATCATTGCTCTATGAGATTCAGACATCAATTACAACATGAGACCACGGATTTGTTAAATTTGAGGGGGGAAGAGGGACTAAATTGTGTGGAATGGTTAGTCTACCACTGTACAGAGGAAAGTTCTATCCTTTGCCACCTACAAAATCAAGATGGGTTCACAAAGAATGGAGGGAGGAGGGGTTGGACTCTCTTCTCAAGGGAAATGGAGATAGGAGGGGTGGTCTCTCCTCACAGCTAATCATTGTCTGCATTTAGATTTAGCTGTACACTGCAGTGAAAGGATTCTGCAACAGCTCACAGCACGTAATTTAAGAAAAAATGTACAATATATTTGTATCTACTTCTGACTAGCTGCTTTTCTTTCAGTATTGTATTCAAAAATGTATCTCTTTTTCTGTGTCAGAGATCTTTTTAGTTGTATCATAATCTGGTTTTGCAGTCCAGTGTCCCTGGATCTCCTACATTATTTTATCTTGGTCTTTTTTTCAGCTATATCCTATTTTACAGTTACTCCTGGCAGAATTACATGTAATGAAACCAGTAGTAGTTGTAATGGATATGGCTGGGAAGACTACTCCTTACTGTACACATGCCCAGCCTCAGGTAGAAATGCAAACTGTGCTACTGGCAATATGCTAATAATAACAGCAGAAAAACTGATAGGATACTTTGAATGAAGAGTTATGTAGCTAGAGGACAGATTGTCCAATGAGACCCTGCAGATATTTCATCTTTTCATGGAAACTCAGGCATCCTTGGACTTATGGGTTTATCAAGAACACATTTTCACATTTTGAACATTCAGAAGCTGTGGCTTTATTCCTGTTTACAAAGTTGTTAAATTTCCTTTTACCATATGGTACAGAGTGAAGGGTATAAGCATGGGAGTTAAACACTTGTGTAGCATCATGGCAAGCCATACGTTTATTTGTTCATTTCTAGCATATTGCACCTAATCCTCTATTCAGAAGAGACACATGCTTCTCTTCTAAGTACTGCATGTGTCTGCCACTCAGCAAGGCAATGGACATTCATAGTTCATTTCTTAGCAGTACAGAAAGTAGCCTGGAGGGAAATTGTTCTGAATGCTGACTGCAAGTGAACGGAGTTGTTTTTCTCTGCACAAGTGATCAACAATTCTAGAAGCCTTAATGGCAAACTGGAAACCAGCAACATTTGGAAATTGTGCATCACTGAAAAATCATCATGCATAAATTATAGCCAAAAGCAGAAATATTTTCTCCTTAAACAGATACATATAGCATTTATACCTACTGTTTGCTTTAAAAAAAATTCTGCAAAGAATGCCTGTAGCAAAGATTAGAGGGAGTCTACCACCTCTTCTGAACATATCCAGCCATCATAGGGGGTGTTCACACTTGTGCCCCTGTGCGCCCTGTGTTATTCCAACGGGTTTCCGTCGTAAGCCTTGGAGAAACTGCACAGGGGACGGCTTCCTGGCAGTCAGTTTTAAAATGGATTTTAAAAGCAAACTTTTTTTTTTTGGCTGGACACAAAGTCGGACATGCAGCATGTTGTGTCCGAAGGAAAAAAAAAACTGTTTCCCCGCAGAGAGTCTGCATATGGCGGTTTGCTTTTAAAATCCATTAAAATGAATGGGTTTTAAATCTGATCACCGGGAAGCCGTCCCCTGTGCAGTTTGTCCGGAACTTAGGACGGAAACCCGGAATCCCCTTATCTGTCCTCTAGGGGATGGACAGCTTGCTATCAGCATAAAAATGTGTCGGTATACAATAAGGGCTCGCTCACATCTGCGCCCGGTCTCTGTTCTGCAGGTTTCCGTTTCCTGCACAAAACAGAGGCAGGATACGGATTCCTGCAGGACTCTTTCATACCCATTCATTTGAATGGGTGAGAAAGCTGTCCGGCCGTGAGCAGCGGTGAGCGTTTTATGCTCTCCGCTGTGAAAACCGGGTTTTGTAATTCGGACACAGTGTCTGGATTAAAAAACCTGGTCTCGCGGTGGAGAGCATAAAACGCTCACCACCGCAGGAGACGGAAACCACAGAACGAAGTGCCGAACGCAGGTGTGAACCTAGCGTCAGTATGTGCATCTGTCCGTTTTTAGTCTCAAACTGAATTCAAATGGACGGATGGCATACTGATGTGTGAACCAAGCATAAAATCTTCAGTGCCTTTGTTCCAGATGTGGTCTGTTTGTCTGAAGCCTGCTATCTCACCTGCATCTGAGCCCTGGCCTTTTCAGCTTCCTAGCTGCCTGTTCACATTATCCTGAACTTCAGCTAAGTATTGAGCTTTTATTTCCAAGCATAGTGTTCCGGGTGCAGTGATCCCTAGTCTTTTACTGCTTGCATGTTTTTTGTGTGTGATACTAAGTTCTGTTTTTCCCTATCCCTTTGCGTAGTTCAGTATTCCTGTGTTTCATTTATTCGCTACCCTATACTTTGTGTCCCCTCATATTGAACGTGTCCAGTCGGACCTCCGTGGGGGGGGGGGTTCTGTATCTGCTTCTCCTTCATAAATGTGAAACTAGACAGGGATTTCTGTTTCACTATTATAGGTGAGCTATTCTCCGGCTGTATTCGCGCCCACTCGGGCAAGTTAGTCGGGCCCACGGCTACTTCTAGTTGTGCAAGGCAGGGCATAGGAGTATCCACACTAGTGTCCCAAACTGCTCATGCTTCTGTTTTTTGGTGTGTTTTTTTTGTATGTTTTTTCTTTAACCTGATTGAGTAGTTATCAGTCAGGGGCCAGTCCATAGTCAGAGATCCCCATACCATAACAAGCTCAGAACAGATGTTGCTATATTTTAGGCTCATCCCATTTTTTATCACCATACCATTTTTGTTATGATATGTGAAAGTGGAATCGGTGCCTGTAATGTCCATAAGGTAGCCATTTGCTGGAAACATATTAAATATGACTTAAATAAAATAGCAGCATTCACTGAATTTGCATTCCATGCAAAGCAAGTAGTGAATGTAATTGTTTTGTCACAAGCTATTGCTTTTCTACAATTTGTGTGTTTTCTGCGCCATACAACAACTATTGATTGCTTCATTTCAGATGGAAGCTCTAATTGCAATTCACTTCTGCATCATTTGCCATTCATTTACAATACAGTAAGTTCATAATGAGCATTGTATTGTGCCTTCTATGCCAATACCACCTAGGAGGGTATGACTGGCAGGAAGCAGGAATTAATGATAAAAGCTTTGCTGATGATTGCAATTTACAACAGACAAGGCTTTATCATTCTCTAATATAAGAGCAGTTTCATTTAGTAAAATGTGATAAATCAGTGGATTTGCTGTTCGCGGAGGTGGTTCATAAAGGGGAGAAAGTGTTTATCTTGGAGAACGGTGCAGTAGAACTGTAGTTTCTGTGACAGTTTTTGATGCAGTCTTGCCAAAAACAGAAGTGGATCCGGCAGGAAGGAGAGGTATAAACTCTTCCTTTATATTTCCTATTCTTTGTGATTTCACATTTGACTTTGGCTTGATGAACGGCATCGAAGACTCCTGCTAAAACTGCAGCTTTAAAAAAATTAAGCAAAAAAAACCAAACTAGGTACATGAAACTACCCTAAGGCTGAGGCCACATGGCAGTAACATGGCACTTAACCTGCTGCCGTCTACACTAGCATAGTGTACAATATTGCATAATCTCACATATCAATGACTGTTGAGGGATTTGTTCACATTGCAAAGACTGAAAACAAGGAGAGGGTAGGGGGAGGCACAAAGAAACCTACAGGTGAGATGCAGCAAAAAAGAAAAAAAAAAAGATTTTAGGCTAAGGCCCCACTTTGCGGAAATGCAGCTTTTTTTGTGGCAGATTTTGCCGTATTTTTCTTTTAACCAAAGTCAGGAGTGGATTTAACAGAGGGAAATGTCTAAGAACTTCCTTGAATTATTTACTGTCTTTTTCAATCCACTCCTGATTTTGGCTGAAAAACACAGCAAAATCTGCAACCAAAAACACTACATTTCTACATTGTGGAGCCTTAGCCATAAAGTCCTGGAGACCTTGACACTGCTTTGAAGTCACAATTAAGGACATAATTTTGGCATGATTTGTCAGCGAACATATTGTAGTTGGTCATGGCTAAATTATAAAAGAGGATCAATTGCTTCAAAACCAAATCCATTTCTAAGTGAATCTATACTTCTGTAAACTGGGGTCTATAATACAACATGATATGCAATGGCATCCAAGTATCCAGGGCTGCACATAGACTCTGTTGTCTCCTGCCCAACTCCAATGATGTAAAAGAGCATTTTGACATTTCCCTATCACTATACCTGCTATGTCTTTATCACAGTGCTAGCCCAGCTATTACCAAACTCAGAAATTATAGGAAAATGAGGACAGAATTGTCTGTAACTATAACTTACGTGAGTAAAATATATCAAACGTGGCAAGCTCTGGCATTTTCAGCTGATTGCTAGCCATAACTATCTAGTATGACATAATATATATGGACTGCTTAAGGAAGGATCACATATAGAACCTTTGTCTTATCTCCTTCTGGAGAAGCTGTGTGACAACCAACAGTGCAGCCAGACCACACAAAGAATGTTACTTAGCTTTCCCAGGCTGCAGCACGGATAGTCTGTCTAGTTATGTATCAGTAATGGTGTTATTGTTGAGGTTGCTCTGCTCGGCGGAGAGGCAGTGAAGTGTGCAGCTCCAACAAACAGAAAAAAAATAATGGAAGTACATGAGATCTAGAGATGAGGACATCACAGACGAGAGAGGGCGCACAAGTCAGCAACCTCAACACCTGAGACAGCAAACTTCCCCTTATGATTTGGACTGAAAAAAGGTACAAAGAAGCCCCAAAATGGCACCTACAGCCACCCCCACCCCACTAAACACTTGTATTGTAAAAACTAGAGCTGCTGATTTATGGAGTGTGCAGAGTGGAAGAAGCTCCGTGCTCCAGTTCCACCCCCTACTCTAAAGGAACAAGGGGCTTCCTAAACCAAGATGCTCAAGTTACCTCATGACTGGTGCAGCATTCAAGTATCCACTCAAATATGGGGCAACATGGTGGCTCAGTGGTTAGCATTGCAGCCTTACAGCGCTGGAGTCCTGGGTTTGGATCCTGCCAGGAACAACATTTACAAGGAGTTTGTATGTTCTCCCTGTGTTTGCATGGATTTCTTCCCATACTCGGAAAAAAAAGAGCATAATGATAGGGGAAAAATATGCATTGTAAGCCCTATATGGGGCTCACAATCTACATAAAAAATATATATATATATCAGAAATTACTAATGCAAATAATTATACTAATTGATGGCTTCCCAGAAGAACAAAGGGTCACATATGTCGTAAGCGTCTTCAAAGATGAGAGATGTTACAGTCTGTTATCTTGTATCCATGTGTGTATTACTGGGGTATACTTTTGTTGAAGGGCAACAAAAAAAGCTCAACGAAAATGACATATAGTAAGTAACTATTAGCCTATCTTCTCTGCATAAACATGAAACTCCCTGATGTATAATGTTATTTATCTTCTATCTATATTGCAGGCTTTCAGAGCAGAAATAGCACCGATAAAAAATAATGTAAACCAAGTGAATGATCTTGCGCACCAGTTCAAAGCAACTGATATCCAGTTATCTCCATATAATATCAGCCGACTGGAAGAGCTAAACACAAGATGGAAGCTTCTACAGGTAAAGTGCTGTCTTCTTTTTTACACTATCTTGTATCTTGTAGACAAACTGTATCAGTTAAACATCTTGTTGGCCGTAGTAGAAAATTGCATTTTATTGCTGAAGGTTAAAAATTCATTTTAAAAATTTCCGTAGGTTTGTCCGTTTGTTTAATTTCTTGCTCCAAAGCAAAGGTGTTGTTATCATACTCTGAGGTCTCTTGAGTTTCTTCAGACCCCAGATTATAATAAATGGAAGATAAGGGGAGCTGTAGAAATAATAAGCATACTCACCTTTTCTCACCTCTACTAGGCTCCCATAGGGTCCCCTTCAGGGATCTTCTGGCATCTTCTGGCTTCCTGGTTGATGTCACGGATCACTGAACATCATGATTAGAGATTAGCAAGCTTCTCAAGATTTGTTTAGTTTCAGATGCTTCAGGTCCCAGAATCATTTCACGTTAAAAATTGGTTTAAAACAAGATGTATAGCACTGTCAGGACTCCTAGGAACATATCTATCCAATTTCTACCTCTATATGGCAAACGCAACCTAAGCTATGACAAAGTGACATGTATGTCTATTGAAAAATGGATGGTAAGCAGTGGATACAAACTCCAATACACTGCTTAGACACTGGGGAAAGGTGCATGCCTGTGGTTTCTTGATACGCATGGTGTTTATATTGCCAAAAGTAATGATTTTATAGGAAAATGTACCCACTTGGTGATAGATTTGTTGTTATTTAGGAGACAAATTAGTGGCTGTGTCCCTAGTTGAAAATTGATTCATTGTTTTTTTTGTTTGTTTGTTTAAATAGTCATCAAAAAATTATCCCTTTATAGGAGCAGAATGTCACACCAACGTTGAGTTGGTATTGAAAGAAACAATGTTGGGGTTGTTTCTTTTCTTTTCTTGTTATTATGCCAGCAGTGTCTATAGCAGGTGGCAGTGGCAGCTTTTCCTGCCAGTTATTTCATATATATGGGAGCACCTGCCACATCATCAAACCGAATTTCACGAAAAATTTAGGGCACACTATTAGCTGAATTTAGGTACTACTGCCTAGCCTGATAGCTGAAAAAGCAGGACTATCTTCCAAAAATGATCATAAGGTAGAAGTTTCTTCTCACAATTATCTACTCCATTGTCTCTGTGGTTTGCTGCATGCAATGATCATGGGGTGAAATAAAAAAAAAAAAAGCAATACTCAACTACCTCCAGTCTGGCATCGGCCCCTGTTCCATTTCATGAAGATGCAGGCCAGAAGTGAAATCGAAGACTGGGGGTAGGTCACTAATGCTTCTTTTTTATTCACCAACGCCCAGTCCCTTCACCGTGTTTTCCTTTTTGCCTTTAAATTCCCTTTAACTGTACATCCAATGTGTCTGCTTGATGAATTTTTAATATCCAATAGAAAAAAATATCAAATATCCAATCGACATTGGCAGTGAGGGTTTTGTAACCTATAATAATAAGTGTAGCTCAACACTGGTGACCTGTTGTTTCTGACAAGGGCAATGATATTAGACTATTATTTTGATATTTTTCTGCTTTATTTAAAGTTGATGACAGGTTTCCTGACAATATATGATTAAAACATATAGACTTTTTAGTGTTTTTATGTGACACCACAAAGCTCATGCAGAATAAGACCAACACATAGTTACAGACAAAGCGTCTAGAATTCATGAGTGGGCTCAGCGTATATATTAACATAATAGAACCTTATACCCTTCCAAAGACACAATAGGTTTCTTTATCAAAAAAGAGAGAATTGTTTCAAGGCAGAAATGATATTCCAATTGTTTCTTGATCCTGATTGGGTTCCTTGGCAGTTTCTTAAAATCAAAAGCTTTATCACTATATTCAGGTTTTACCTTTAGAACTTCAGTTTCAGCTAAAGTCAAAGCATTGCTTTGAGCTTTTCATGTCACTTGATAAAGGGCATCTTTAGATTGTCTTAATCTACGAACTTGAACAAAGTTAAAGATGAGTAGTCCCTTGCCAGAGCACCAGGATAGTGGATTAATAGGTGTCTCATCTCTCCCCTCTTCAAATATCTGTAACTGGTTGTGATTCCATTTTACACTGTTAAAATAACACTGGGTGCAAATATAAATTCTTAAAATTTTAATAGTAAAAATATGTAGGTCAGGATTCTGTTTAACTCCATTGTTTTTAGATATACGATAGATTTGAAGAGCAGAATGCACATACTGTTTTCCTTTAACAACTTGCTGTGACCTACAGAAAAGTGAAAAAATTGGATAACCATTCAAATAAAAAAACTTTATAGAAAAGTTCTTTAGTCTGTGATCTACAAAGCTGACACTTCTTACCAGCACAATGTGCATCATACTTTAAAAAGAAAATCCACCATTAACCTCATTTTTTGTGCCAATTGCAATGTATCTTTCTATGGGTCAGAACTAGGGGTTAGGGGTAGACAGCTGAATAATAAAATTAAAACAAGGTTAAAAAAACAGACATGGACATCCCATGTAAATATTATAAACCTGATCTATGCTTCTCAGCAAAATCTTCATAATAATATTATGGCTACATGCAGTCACCACAATTGGGACCTTAGGAGATTACTGAATATAGCATGTGGGTGCCCAGCCACCTCTGGTACTCCTTTTGCTAGTTTATAGCTTTGTGAGCTATTTGTATAATAAAAAAGATATATTGGGCTGGGCAAGTGATTTACCAGTCATGAGCAACAAGCCCCTAAGCTCCCCCTACACCTGGCTGAAGACAGTACTATACAGTATATGCAAATCTGACCCTAGAGTAATACATGGAAATATGGAATCAATCAGCACAACACATTGGTCTTAGAAACTAAATGGTGCAGACATGAAGAATATATTGATACTATACAAGTAAGAATAATACATAATACACACATTTTATGCATGTAGAACACAAGCTCTAAACCCAATATTTTTGATGGAGAAGATGATATTTGTATATGTAGATTAAACTCTCTCATTAAGACCCATTGCCATGACTGTTAGGGCCCCTTCACACAGAGTAAACGCGCCGCGCATTGTGGCGCGTTTACGGCGCGTGTACGCCGCGTTTTTTTACGGTGCGCGATTACGCCGCGTTAGATGTATAGATGTAGCTCAATTAAATTTACTCTTAATGGGTTAAACAGTTGCAAGAAACTTTTTCTTTTTTGGGAAGGATTTTAGGGTGGCCATACAATACAATATCTGCGTTCAGATCTGCGCGCCATTGGAGACTGTTGTAAAAACTGCAAAAAATCATCGTAGAGAAAAGTCTTGCAAAGAGAACTTTTCTCTCCAATGCTTTCAGTTTGAAGCCCATTACAGAGAGTAGCCACTGTTTTAGCAGTCCCCCATTGCACAATACTAGTGTGAACTTGCACAACCCTCAGAGACGGATCTGGCTGTTGAATTTTACTTGTCCACTCATTTTGTTACTGGGGAGATACGCCACCTCGAGATTTGTCTGACATTATCTTTCCCCATTTAGAACACATGTACACTTCGCCAAGCCCGTCATGACCAGTAATAGTTGTTCCTTTCGACCGACAGCAATTGTACGGAAAACAAGTCATTCTGAATCGTGTACACTTTTTGACCCTAACCCCATTCAACACTAAAATGATTTCAACACAGATCAACATCCAGCTTTCATCTCTCATGGCAATATCTCGGATATACAAAATAATAGAGATGTTTCTTTTTAGTGCAAAGTTAGTTTGGTAGTTAAATGCCGCTTTCTATTTTTACCTATTGCCTGTATTTAATTTTTCATGTAGAAAGATGACATTGCTCCTAATTAGGATTCATTTACAGGCTGGAAATATTTCAGTGGATTTTATAGCTTTGTTTTGCAGTAATGATGTTACAATCTACATTACCTTTTGCTCTGTTTGTGTTTATTTTATGCCCTGTTGTTTTGTTAAATGAAATGACACAAATTTTCTCCGTGTGTGATCAACCTCCAACACTGTATCAGTATTCCAGACATGTGTAAAAAGGCTCGTATTAGGTTCACAATAAGTTACATAGGTTATTTCTACCGCCTAACTAGGTGTAAAAGCTGGCGTTTGAGGGATCGGATGTCTATAGTTTATTGACACTTTTATGCCTTTCCAAGTTTAATGCTGGCCAGTCATTTTAGATGGCTCTAGGCAGAATAAGCATTCAGCCAGCAGCTACCTATCTACCTAACTCCCTATACTTATACACACTTGGACATGTGTTATGAATGGGGAGTTATACCCCCTAATAGCTAAAGAATAGGGGATGTCTAAATCCATCAGGATGACCTTACATTTCACTGACAAGCGGTAACAGCAATAGTAATACTTAACTATACTGTACTCCAGACTTATGGACTTTATTTTGTGGTTTTGGAAGTCAACTTGTTTTAAAGAATTATACAGTTTACTAAGGTTATTCTTGACCTTCATGAAATTTATATATAAGAGAACTGGGCAAAATATTACTAATGTTCTATAAAATTAGCTTGATGTATAAAAATATACTTATAAATGCATTGTTTGTTAGGAAGTATCCTATAGGTATTTAGGTTATTGATTTTTATCATACGTTCCCATTCAATGGAAAACTTCAAACTTGCAATTCTGGAGATGGTGGCTTGGACCATGCATTGGACTGGAAATTAGTAAATATTTTTTGAATATTTTAATAATATTAATGTGTAGTCATTGGTGGCAGGGGATGTTTCCTCCCATTCTCATTGATTCCTCCATTTTTTTTTTTTTCATTGATTTTACAGTTTACATTGTCCATATGTAAATCATATGAGGTTTAATCTGCCCATTCTTTTTAATATATATATATATCTATATATATCTATATATAATTTTATGTATATTTCCTCTGTAAATAAGATTGCCCTGCTTTCCTACCATTTATTTCTCAGTTCTGGCTTTCTTATTTTCTTTAAGTTACTGTCTCCCCTAGCTTTCTAAGCAGCATATGTTTTCTATCCACCTGTGCAAGAAAGTAAAATTATTCAGGCGTGCTTCACATTGACTAACTTTGAATTGTTTTTGTAAGACCAGCATAATACCTTTACAAATTAATCCCAAAATCCTGACGCCAAAACTTTAATTCCACAGAACATATGTTTCTTTGTCAAGAGTGTGATCTTGCCTATGTAAATGAGACAAAGTGGGATTCTAAAACTGCAGCCTATCCATTATGAAGCCAATATTCTACAGGCATACTGCTTCATATAAATTTTATGTAGTGAATCTATAGAGTATATTAAACATTATATAGTTTATCTGTTGATATTTCATTTCCTCTAAATAGTGTAGTTGAGTTTATTGTATTCCTATATGCTGTCTTTTGATTCTTCATATATAGATGCCCACACAGTTTATTATTGTAATTAAAACATACTCCTACATTATTTTTCCTTAATTTACAGAACAGTATGTTCATAATTAGCATTGCACTTTACTGCTTGTGTTGGCAGCGCCTCCTGGGACTCTGCATGCGTTCAGTCTCCTAAGTCAATGTATGTCATTATTGTACAATAGTATTTGCAGCTGTTGCCAGCTTGGTCGCTACATAGTAGGGGCAGAGGTATACATGGTATTTACACCTTTCACCAAAAGGTTACCCGCCCACCTCATTTAAGTTGAGTAACTCACTGAAAACTTTGTAGTGAGTAGACACAAGTCATATCTGCTACTTACTTTCCAAAAGCCCATAGCAAGTATAACAATGGATGAGAGTCATTGGTTGGAAGACATCAGTGCACATGGATAGCTTGTCAGGCCCATAGTACAAAGAGGTATATGCTAAATGGATAACAGCTGCCTAAAGACAGAGGACAATGCAAAGATAGGTTTGGATAGGTTAGACGTTCACATCTGCCCATGAGACTCCGGAGCAGTGTTCACCACAAATCAGTAGAGGAAAAAGTCCTGCACTTAACAAACAGTGGACCCATATCATAGTCGTCTGGACATGAAACAGTGAAGTATGTATAATTGAAAAAAAAGCCTCCCATTGACTTCAATGGGTTCCGTTTACTGCATGGAACCCATTGAAATCAATGGGAAAACAGAACCCATTGAGATCAATGGGAGTCTTTTTAGAGCAAGGCTATATTGAAATATCAAGGCTGTTTTGTGATGGTAATTTCTCCAATAGGAGGCAGTTTGGCCCTTGAATCAGATAGTCCCTCATTGATATTTGTGTTTCTGGAAAGGAAAGCCTATTTATGGGTTCATAAACTACAAGTGAAAGATAAAAATTGTCATCCTAATTTAAGGTGTCCTATTCCTTGGGCTTCATACCAGCTACAAACCCATCATATAATGTACATACATAGTTGGTGACCATCAGGGAACCAATATATAGCAAATGAGCAGTACTTTAATTGTGAATAAAATAGTTTTTTGCAGGTAAATACATGAGAAAGCCAATTGACTGTTAATTCTTACTGTGCATACTTGTAAGTTTTAGCAAGTCGTTGACATAAAAATGCATGTGGGTTCCTAACAGAAGAAACTTTCCTGCAATAAACAGTTCTTTTTGTGCTTAGAAATACATTATTCATTTCCAGAGGTCAAAAATTCATTTCTTTTATATTCAGCCTAGTATACTGTATAGCAGTGTCCCACGTGTAGGCAACACAATACCCACTGTGCTCAATTCCTATTCTGTAGAAGTTGAACTCCAGCTTCTCTTGAATTAATTCCTAATATATTTCAAAAGAAATGACACGATGTTGAATAAACGAATATATCCTGAACTGTATCTCTTTATGACCCGAGGCTAGAAGAAAACCTAACAGGTTTTGGTGACCCTCTTATTTATTTATGAGATTCGCAAGACAGTCTTATAGTCTTTATGTCTACTGGTTAGAAAGACTTCTAATTTTTGGCACTTTTCTGATTCCTGCAAATAAAAGTTTTAGCTTTCCTTTCTAATTTTCATCACCTTCTAAATCTGACTGCTTGGATTACTGTGCTACAATCACTGGAACAATATTTTTTCTTTTTCTGACATCATGTAAGTTTTTTTATATCTCTAAACCTGTGTAATGTAATAAACATTTACTGTGGTTATTATAATAATAATAAATCATCTTTCATGGTAAAGACAATGTCTATGTCTACTGAGGTACTTCATAGTGTTCTGTCCATCAGTCAAAGCCGCCCACCAGCTTGTTGAAGAATTCAGAAATTGAGAAGAAGAGATAGCAGACAAACTGCTGAGAGAGGGAGATGGGAAAACCTCTTTAAGTATATATATATTTTCTTTTTACACATCATGTAAATATCCTTCACGATTTAGATTCACTGGATACCTTAACATATATGTCTAATTTCATTGGGATCGGATAAACATCTAATGTGTATGGACCTCTTGACTCCTGACTGTAAGGGCAGTTTTTAACACATCATAACTGTGTATACAAGCAATTGGGAAGGCAGGGATGGCTGTCCCTGCCTTCCCTATAGGAGGTCATACAGCTTTTCCACAGCTTTTTTTTCTGCATTATGTGGATGATACTAGACAAAATCTGCAGCCGCCAAAGATGCTTCCTTTCCATATTGTGGAACCTTAGTAAAAAGGTAGATTATTACTAGACTACTTGTACAAGGGGTGCACCTGAAAAAGGTGTGGATCATATATCTAACTAGATCACTATTCCAACCAATCTATTCTCTTTCCAAACCTTACAAAAAGTTTTCTTTTGCTCCTGACTTCTTCCAGCACATGCCATTGCTGCTGCTTTTGTGGATTACTGTGGCTTTAAAATAAACAGTCATTATGTCAGCACACAAGTCTCTCTCACTGAGGTTTCTGACAGGGGCTATAAATCAGTAGAGAACTTCACACAGTTCAGCTGCCTTGCCTGTCAGCTCACCCCAGATGCTCTGGTTGAGTCTGCTATAACTTATGCTGTTCACAGCTGCTTCAACAGTTTTGTTAACCCTACGCACTATCTTACTCTATTACTCTACTTAACCCAGTATGTCTGTCTCTGGACACAATAAATTGCCCTTGTTAGAAATCTCCACTTTTCTCATTTTACTCTTAGTAAAGAACAAAGGTCTAAGATTAAAGTAGAATTTGTTTTAGGCTAATAAGATAATATAATCCTTTAATAATGCCCCAAATAGCGAACCACAACATAAAATACACTTCTGAAAAGACTGCGGCGGAAACGCATCGCGTGGACTTTCTGCCCCTATTATACCTATACAGAATCACCAGCGTTTCCACAGGTATAATTGATATACTGTATATTTTTTTTCTACAATGTGTTGGAAGGAATTAGCCAGGATCCCATCCACTTTTCGGATACTGTAAAACATGACATTTTTGAAACATTGAGACCCTGACTTAAAGGAGTTTTCCGGCCCCAGATCATTTTTCATACATATATTTATATTATATTTATTTTATAACATATTTAGAATACCAAACTTTTGGTCACAGGCACTGTTCTGGGTATTACAGTGTTGTCCACGTTCATTTGAAAAGTATGGCATTCTGAATATGGATATCTCTGGAACCCAGTGTAAACCATAACAAGGACACGGTGCTTGCATAGGTACGATGGTCTCTTGAAACAACTGTTCGGTGGGGATGTTGATATTGATGGGCTATCCTTACAAGAATTAAAAGGTTGGCTAACCCAGTAGATAATCTCCATAATAGTTGATGTGATGTCCATGCTGTTTGCTCACAGATCATCTCTGGAGTCCATTTTCACAGACCCCATTTACCCATATTAGGGTCAGTGAAAAAAAAAAAATGGATCCAACATGGACCCATTAAACACACTGCTATAGATAGATAGATAGATAGATAGATAGATAGATAGATAGATAGATAGATAGATAGAATTCAAGCAAAGGAATTAGATTCAATAGCAGATAAGATCTAATATTCTGAATTATCTGCCACAGTCACTTGAAGTATGAGAGAACATAACCACAGCAATATTTTTAGAACAATAATGAGTCTAATAAGACTATGAATAGGCTACCTGTGTAGGAAACCTCAGGATGAGTGAAGTTTAGCATTGAGAGCACACAGCTGAAAGAAATTCCTATTCAGTTATAGCCTGATGCTTATTAAGCTGACAAGGACCCTATTTATCTTTGTGATGGGTGGGATGTAGAGCATGTATCCCTAGTAAAGAAGTTGCTTAGTATGAAGGAAAGAAGGTCATTTTTACCCCCAGAATCAGTGCCAATTGTGTTTGTAGGTCTTGTTGGTATTTTATATAAGCCCTCTGAAACATATGAAGTGAAATACCAGGCGCAGTCTAGGAATATAAGTGGCACTACAGTGGGGAAAAAGCAGACTCTATTTTGATACCAATATGACATTGGTAGAAAATTAACCACTTCTGGACCGCACATAGACTATGTATGTCCGATGGGACCACACGGTGTCTCAGTGGTTAGCACTGCAGCCTCGCAGCGCTGGAGTCCTGGTGTTCAAATCCTGCCAAGGGCAGAAAACCATCTGCAAGGAGTTTGTATGTTCTCCCCTTGTTTGCATGGATTTCCATCCCATATTCCAAAGACATACTGATAGGGAAGAAAAAATGTACATTGTGAGTTCTATTTAGGGCTCACAATCTACATTTAAAAAAGAAAGATTATATACGTCTGGAAAGTAGTTGCCTTGTTCTGACAGGACGTGCCGGTACGTCCTGTCAGAACACAGCTATTGCACAAGATCATGCAATTGCTGAAACTGGGAGCCGGCTATAACTTCAGCCGGAGCTCCCAGAGAGATGGCAGGGAAGCTTTATTCCTGTCCCTGCCTTCTCGATCACTGTGTATACAGTGCTTAATGAGAGCTGTAAACACAGCTATGGACGCAGCCATCATGCGGCCACCTTCTGACCCGGCGGTCATGTGATCTGCTGGATTCTACAGGACCCATATCAGCTCTATATACTGTGTATACAAGGTGCAGGAGGCTGTATTCCTCCTGCACCTGGGGCTAAATGTACCAGCCCCAGTTATAGGAGAAATCAGCCTCCCTAACAAAAAAAAAGTGATCAGATGTCCCCAAAGGTCTCTTATGACCTTATGGAGACACCATCTGAAAACATATATATATAAAAAAGTTTAAAAAAAAAATAAAAAAAAATAAAAATTTAAAAAATAAGTAAAAAAATATGCCAATAAAATGCTGTTATTAAAGGCAACACCATACAAAACAAAAATTACCGTAATGGAGAGGAAAAACTATTTTCTAAAGTTTTTCAGTAGCACTTTGTGTTATTAAATTTAAAAAAAAAAGTGAAAACCAGACACAATTTCCCTCTTATTTTGTTTATATTTTCCCGGATATAAAAAAAATAAAACACATTTGAAAATAAAAACAAAAAAATAAAGCCCTATGTGCCCTCGAAAAAAGACGCAGAAATTAGTTGAATCAGACGTATGAGAAAAATGTTACAGCCCTCTAAATTACACATACAAAATAAACCTAAAATGTGTCTGGTCCTGGTACTGAAGTGGTTAAAGGGCTTTTTTCCCAATGAACATAGCCATAGTTAAATTTGTAGATAACTAAAAATTTATCATTTTTTGCAAATTTAAATAATTAAACATTCTTCAGAGTTTTATAGATTTTCTCCTGCCATCTTAGTGATGGCAGTCATTTGTCAGTGGATATGACTACATAACTATCACAGCTTTCTATGGACTGGCTCTTGTCAGACGTTATTTCCTTATTGTGGTTTGGGCTGTCTCCTAATACAAAGGATGTCCCTGTCTCATAACCTGCCCACAATAAGGAAATCACGGTTGGGTTTCTGACAAGTCCCAGACCATAGAAAGTTCCTTCGTTCATGGTTATATCCAATGGCAACCGATCAAGACAACAGACTGTCTAACGACTAGCATGATTAGGCTGCATTCACACTGAGTAACGCTGGCATTTTTTGTGCTTATTTTTGCACATAGCGCCGCGTATACGCCGCGTTTGCGCCGGTCAACGCCACCGCAAAATAGCGCGGCGCAAACGCCGTGTATACGCGGCGTTAACGCGGCGCTATGTGCAAAAATAAGCACAAAAAACGCCAGCGTTACTCAGTGTGAATGCAGCCTTAGAGAAAATCTTAAAATGCTGCAACACATCATGTACAAATTTTAACATTTGTCTAGAAATGTAAATGTGACTAGGTTCATGGGTAAGCCCCTTTAATATTCAGCCATATTGTTATGGACATCAATGGGTCCTCATAATAGAGTATGTTGCAGGGTTCCAAATTAATTAATTAACAGGCCTGGATGGACTACACCCATCCCTTTAGGCCTGGAGAACTGATTAAGACACAGATGGTGGTGTATCAAAATGAATTCTGCTTTATTGTTACAGAGAGGTAGTATTTATACAGACAAAAGCAGGTTGGACTTATAACATAACATAACATACCAGGATTGGATGTAGAGTGTTAGCCTTTATCCATTGGCTAAAGCCTACTGTAATCTCCATCTAATTATTACATTCCAACAGGAAGCTACCCCCAACAGTCACTGTATATGTGTATCTCAAGGCTCCGAAGGATCTAACATTCAATGGACTATAGACATCCTGTGTTTACACACTCTACATTGACACAAAGGTGCAGCCCTGAAGTCGATCAGATAAATAAGGATTCATTAGCATTCCATTTCCTTATTACCTAGAGAAGAAAAAGGGTTTTCCTTCTTTGATCCCCATAGCATCTCCATGTTAATTAGTCTAACCAATTCCTTTTGAGACAAAACTACTTATCTTTGATAGAGAAAGATGGATGCCAAAATACAAGATGGAGGATGTGATTCTAACATATATGGTATGGGATGACCCTTACAAAATTTAGTAATTTCTTCAGATCTAATTGACTAAAGTAATAATGTAAGATATCCATCCAATAGCAAGCACAACCCTGTGAAGTGGCGGTAAAGTGTGATAGGCAGATTAGTAGTTTGTGCCCAAGTGTATTTCTGCTTACTTTTCTAAATGCTCGATGTGCTTTTGTACTAAGTAGACAAAATAAGGAGCTTCGTATCTAAACTTTCTGCCAGATTAATCCTAGCTCTGATATGAACATCATTAATCACAGTATTCAACAAGAGAGACAAGGTGCCAGTACCGGGAAAGCACCCCTCAATCATGTTTAGGCTTTTCTCAAGCTATTTATGATAGCGATCACATCTTTGAAGAGACGCGCTATGTGCTGATATTTGCTGCAGAAATCATGGTAGGAAATCTGAAATTGTTCCAAATTCCCTGAAATATTCTGTAACTTGTAGGATTACAGCATCAAACCACTTTTCCTGTTTGCAATTTTAGTTAAAGAATCATCTGTAAACTACCTGATAGTTAAATCAGTTTTGTCCTCACTTGTCGTGGCATTGTCCTTGACAGTATATTTATTACCTGCTGCGTCACTGAATCTTCTGACTGTAAAGAATACCTGGTTGAGATATCAGGGTAGATAAAGCAATGAGTTATTGCACAATGCACGCTTTAATGACCTTGCCAACATTATCACTGCTATGCAAAACCTGCGCTGCTAACCAACAGTGATAAAATAGCAGCTGTGAATGCACTTCAGATGTATAAGAGAGCAGAAAGCCAAGAATTCTAAGTTGCTAAATTTTCCCAGCTTGGAAATGGTCTCACCTTTTTAGAAGTATCTTCAAAACTGGCGCTTTATAAAGTATATTTTTCTTGCAGCTACCAATATCAATATCATATCAATTAAATATGCTATGTTTAGATTACAGTAAGTTTCTTGAGAAGACCACCCAGTAGTACTTTGAAAAATAATCTAGAGGACTATGGCGCATGTAATAGTACGGCGCATGTCGGGTCTGTAACTATGGCGACCGCCTGGGAGCCGGGCGGCCGCCATAGCCGCCGGGTGTCTACTGCTTTAAGCAGTAGACAACCGGCTCTAATGCCTCCGATCGGTCCCCGGACCGATCGGAGGCATTAACCCCTCCGGCGCCGCGGTCAAAGGCGCCGGAGGCGCCATTTTCCCGGCAGCACATGGGCGCCGCCATTTTGGCAGGGATCGCCGGCTCCTGGAGCATGCTCCAGGGCTGACGTCCCGTTGCCATGACAGCTGGGAGCCTTGTACAGGCTCCCAGGCTTGTCTGCAAAGCCTCTCTTTTGCAGGCTGGTCTATGCAGCCTGCAAAAGAAAGGATGCTTTTTTGCAATGCATTGCAATACATTAGCATTGTAATGCATTGCATTAGTGATCAGACCCCCTGGGGTTCAACACCCCTAGGGGTTCTAATAAATGCAAAAAAAAAAAAAAAGTTAAAAAAATATAAAAAAATATACAAAGAATTAAAAGTTCAAATCACCCCCCTTTCCCTAGAACACATATAAAAGTAGTTAAAAACTGTGAAACATATACATGTTAGGTAACCCCGCGTCCGAAATTGCCCGCTCTACAAATCTATAAAAATATTTTTCCTGTTCGGTAAACGCCGTAGCGGTAAAAATAGTCGAAAGTGCCAAACCGCCGTTTTTTCACTGTTTTGATTCTGATAAAAATTTGAATAAAAAGTGATCAAAGCAGTAACATTTCCCGAAAATGGTAGAACTAAAAAGTACACCCGACCCTGCAAAAAAAGACACCCTATGCATCCCCGTACACTTATGTATAAAAAAGTTACGGCTGTCGGAATATGGCGACTTTTAGAAAAAAAAGTTTTTAACACAGTTTTGGAATTTTTTTTAGGGGTCAAAATGTAAATAAAACCATATAAATTTGGTATCCCTGGAACCGTAACGAAACACAGAATATAGGGGACATGTCATTTTGGCTGCACAGTGAACGCCGTAAAAACAAAGCCCATAAGAAAGTCGCAGAAATGCATTTTTTCTTCAAATCCACCCATTCTGAATTTTTTTCCTGCTTCCCAGTACATTATATAGAATAATTAATGGTAGCATCATGAAGAAAAATTTGTCCCGCAAAAATTAAGACCTCATATGGCTCTGGGAGCGGAGAAATAAAAAAGTTAGGGGGTTTAGAAGGAGGGGAGTCAAAAACGAAAAACGAAAATCGGCGGGAAGGGGTTAATAATAAAATAATAGATCCATTGTTCTCACCTATTGTTTTATTTACTGGAGAGAATAGTACAGCTTGCTTTAATAGTACTGGTACCTTTCACATATTATAACTTGTATGATTTGCATTGTGGCTCAGTGGTTAGCAGCATTATCAACACTATTGTCACTGGTTCAAACCCAAACAAGAACACACCGTGTTTGTGTGGGTGTTCTCCCACATTCTAGAGGCATTCAGTGCTAAGAAATTTAACAGGAAGGGATTGATATGGATTTAGCATAATATATTGACACTCTCTAAGCAATAGGAAATTATATACTAAATAACCATTTACAATTTTAATAAAAGTAGTGAGTTCATGCCACTATTCCACGTGATATGATAATTTTTTGGTGAGAGCAATGAACAAGTGACTATGAATTCCATACAGAAGTTATCATTATAGACTATTGTGTAATTCTTATTATTTTATAAGTACCAGGAGGGCACCCATGTAAATATGGGGAGAAGATACAACCTCAATGCATATGTTGTCCTTTATCAAATTCAAACCCAGGATCCCAGCACTGCAAGGCAACACTGCTAACCACTGAGCCAATAGATAATGTAAATGCTATGCTATCTATGCAACAGCAAAATCAGCAAAAGGATCAGAGCACTTTAAGGGTAAATTCACACGGAGGAAAGTGGAGCGCAATCTGGCACCATAACTCCCAACCGTCCCGATTTCCGTGGGACATTCACGATTTGGGTGACATGTCCCGCGGTCCCGGTTGGAGGGAGATATGTCCCGATTTCAACTCAGATCTGCGTCCAGTGGACGCAGATCTGAGTTGGACACATATGCGGCTGAAGCAAGGAGCTGACACAGGTCAGCTCCTCGCTTCGCCGCTGCGCACCTCTCTCGCTGACACATATGCGGCTGAAGCCGCTGCCGCCGGCTACTGGCTTGTAGACGCGATCATCACATCGCGTCTACAAGCCAGTAGCCGGCGGCGAAGCGAGGACCTGACACAGGTCAGCTCCTCGCTTCAGCCGCATATGTGTCAGCGAGGGAGGCGCGCAGAGAGCGGCGAGGGAGCGGAGGAGAAGGTAAGTTTAATGCAGAGGTGGAACGTGAAACTGGGGGCAGATGAAGGAGAGGACGGCATGACACTGGGGGCAAAGATGGAGAGGACGGCATGACACTGGGGGCAGAGATGGAGAGGACGGCATGACACTGGGGACAGAGATGGAGAGGACAGCATGACACTGGGGGCAGACTTGGAGAGGGCGGCATGACACTGGGGGCAGAGATGGAGAGGACGGCATGACACTGGGGGCAGAGATGTGGGGACATGAATCTGGGGGCAGAGATGGAGAGGACATGAATCTGGGGGCAGAGATGGAGAGGACATGAATCTGGGGGCAGAGATGGAGAGGACATGAATCTGGGGGCAGAGATGGAGGGGACATGAATCTGGGGACAGAGATGTAGGGACATGAATCTGGGGGCAGAGATGGAGGGGACATGAATCTGGGGGCAGAGATGGAGGGACATGAATCTGGGGGCAGAGATGGGGGGACATGAATCTGGGGGCAGAGATGGAGGGGACATAAATCTGGGGGCAGAGATGGAGGGACATGAATCTGGGGACAGAGATGGGGGGGACATGAATCTGGGGGCAGAGATGGAGAGGACATGAAACTGGGGGCAGAGATGGGGGGACATGAATCTGGGGGCAGAGATGGGGGACATGAATCTGGGGGCAGAGATGGAGGGACATGAATCTGGAGGCAGAGATGGAGGGGACATGAATCTGGGGGCAGAGATGGAGGGGACATGAAACTGGGGGCAGAGATGGAGGGGACATGAAACTGGGGGCAGAGATGGAGGGGACATGAATCTGGGGGCAGAGATGGAGGGGACATGAAACTGGGGGCAGAGATGGAAGGGGGACATGAAACTGGGGCAGATGAAGGGTGTATATGAAACTGGGGAAGAGATAGAGGGGGGACATATAATTTATGGGTGACTGTAGGAGGATTATACTGTGTGCGGGCACATGAAAAATTATCGAGTGGGCGGAGTCAACACAAAAGTGGACGCACATTTTGCCCCTCTTTCAGTTCTTCAAAAGTTGGGAGGTATGTGGCACATATACAAGTGCCAGCAGATGACGCGCTCAAAATGCTCCCATTCATTTCAATGAGAGTTCGGATTTTATATGCTGCGTTATTTTGCGGTAACCACATGCTATAGTGTAGCGCTTCAAATATAATATTCTTTATGGCTCATAAGCCATGACTAATAATAATCTTATGTGTGAGACTGTACAAAATTACTTGCTTTATAAAAAATGTGATTAGAAGTTTTGTATTGTGTATCAAGAATTTGCAGTATACTACAGTGTGTGATATCATGATAAAGTGGCCCCTTTAACTTCTATACATGGAATGCCAAGTCTTTCATAAAATTCATCTAAAGAGCTGAATGTTCACAGCATGTTATTTTCACCTCTCATATGTCTATGCTATGATCTGATAGTTTGCATTCAATAGCAAGGTAACATCAGAAAATTTCTTTTGTTTCTCATATTCAGGTAATTGGTAGTAATTTCCTAGCAACTGGGAAATGTCTGTGAATTGTGCTGGTTTAACAAATATAATAGCTATAATGTATAGCCCAGGGGTATCAGTAGATGACTTTAATTTGCACCTAGCGAGTTCTTTTTTTAGCTGGCTCTATACTGTATTACTTAAGGTAAATGAGCAGTAATTGATTGGCTGAATTTGCAGCCTAGTGTGTTTCTGGAAAATGGTCAGGTAAATCATCACCTATGACTACAGAGAACATTGCAGCAAACCTCACGGCTACACTGGAGGGACGAGATTCTTTGATGGCTTAATAATACTATTTTAGATTCTCAAAAGTGTGAATGCTTTAGCACATGGTAGGGTTTTGGGAAATACTCGGTGGCCTTTCCCACAAGTTATTTGCATGTGAGTAAATTAACCTTAAAGTTAGTATCAGGAGTTGTATCAGGATCACGTGTTCAAAAAAGAACTAAACATACTACCATACACTGAACTGAATATACACTGAACTGAAAATACTGCCATACACTGAACAGAATATACACTGAACTGAACATACACTGAACTGAAAATACTGCCATACACTGAACTGAACGTACACTGAACTGAACATACTGTCATACACTGAACTGAACGTACACTGAACTGAACATACTGCCCTACACTGAACTGAACATACTGCCCTACACTGAACTGAACATACTGCCATACACTGAACTGAACATACTGCCATACACTGAACTGAACATACTGCCATACACTGAACTGAACATACACTCAACTGAACGTGCTGCCATACACTCAACTGAACATACACTGAGCTGAACATACTGCCACATCCCCATAATACCTTTACTCCCCTCTGTGTTTTTGCACTTTAACTCTATATTCACATATGTGCCTGGTATCTTTCCAGTTCAAATCTGTTGAAAAAAAAAAGATTCTTCAAAACCAAACACAAATACAACACATACCATAATTTGTCTTTTTTGACAGATCCATCAATGGGTAGAATGAAGAGTAGGGTTGAGCCGATCTTGAGATTTCAGGATTGATTTTTAAAATCTGATTCCCGATCATTTTCCATTCGAACTTGATCCCAATTCCGATCTTAATGTAAATCAATGGGATTTTTTTATTGATCAAAAATCGGATTATAAAAATGATCCTGTTCACTACACAGCGTGGAGTCCAAAAATTTTGGACTCCACGCTGTGTAGTGATTAAAAAATCTGCCGGCAACTTAGTCCCCCCCCCCCACACTTGCCTGCACAGAACCGCTGCCGCCTCCTCTCCTGGTGTGTACGCCGCTCCCCGGGGCATCACTCAAGTCTCCCCTCTCTGTACCCGCCCACAGTCTCCTAAGCCACAAGCCCCGCCTTCTTCCTAGGTCTGTAACACTAACCTAAGCTAGGGGCGCGCACGGACCTCTCTGCTGTGCCATATACTGGATTCTGCTACATCTGCATTACTGTACATTGACTTGTCTATCTACTCTTCATCCCTGCTTTACCGTATTCTCAGCTCAGCTCTGCTGATGTAGATCTCAGATGTAGCAGAGCTGAGTATATGGTAAAGCAGGGACAAAGCAGAAGAGTAGATAGACAAATCACTGTACAGTAATGCAGATGTAGCAGAGTCCAGTATACTCTTCTGTTTCCTCCCTGCTATGCCGTAGGAATGAATGGACGCAGCCGACACGCAGGGAGTTAAGCGGCCGGACGCCGGCACAGGCTGTGTGCCGGCTGCATCCATTCATTCCTATGGGAGCGTGCTATTCGAAATGGCAGAACTCAATGTTAACAAAAAAAATTGATTTGTTGCTGTCCCGGGGATAGACTGCAGAAATGCTCTAAACTTACCTCTGCAGATGGTCTTAAAAACCTATTGAAATGTTTTTTGTTTTTTTTTAACGACCCGTTCTAGTCAGTTTTTATATTAGGAATGGTTTATGGTGAGTTAGGGACCCATTATAGATTTTGCACTTGAGCCCAGGATCTTCTAGTTACATCTCTGAATATCTGTTTCTGGCTCCATACTCTGTGCCAAAAACATCTGATGTGTGTGCGGCCTGGGTGTCACCGCCCCTCCTATTTCAGATTGGTGACTTACCCATATTATAGGTCATTAATTATCAATCCTGGACAAGCCCTTTAAGTATATTAATGCAATCAATAAAACATATTAGTCCACAATGATGTAATGCAGATGTAACTATGCATAGCTATACAAATAACAAGCTGGTGCATTTTGATTTGTTTCTATGACCACATGCAATTACTGGTAGCTATATTATTGATTTAATATTCACCATGCCTAATATAGTATATAGCCAAAAAAAAAATCTAGTTTCCCTTGTATACAGGTAAAGTGTTTGTGGCCTCTGGAGCAGGTGCCCGTTGTTTCCTTCTATGAATGACGACAGATGAAATGGCATGGAGTGACAGTGCATTAATTCACATAACATATGGGGTAATTTGTCTTGTTTTAGGCCCTTTTCTCTAGCAGTCCTGGATTGTGGATCCATTTTAGCTGCACAATACAAGATTGGACTGGGAGACATCAGCAATGCAAGCTTCCTTCATATAATTACATTTTCTAAACATCTGCGTCATTACTGATGTGATTCATCTTGAAGCGGCATACAGCTGTGTTTCCTGTTTCAATTAACAATCCCCTAATTGCATATCTTTCTCTTGTTACTAATTTAGTTAATGTATTCATAATTAAGAATATTCTGTTTCCTACCAAGATTTATCAAGATAGGAGATATGGAAAGGAAAATCATCTAAACTGGTACGGCTGAAAGACCCTTCAACTATGATCATATCAGCTAGTGCCCTTCTCGTACTTAGAAGAACTAATTACATTACCAACAGTCACGCTTTCAGAATTCATTGTGGGCTTCCCTCAGGCTTTTGTTTTAGTGGCTGGGATCTTTATTAATGATCACATTTTCTCTTCATTATAGCTGTGATTATAGAACACTAGTGGCAAAAGGTTATTTGCATCCAAAATATTTCCCTGTATATATTGCTGAAAATATAAACAGTCATTAAACTGTTGACTACAACTATGCTGCAGTATGGCTATGGGGACGATTCGGCGAAGAAAAAAGCCTGAGATATCGTCAGAGTTGCTACGTAACTAGACATCACTTAAAGGGACGCTTAGTGTGGAAATAAACAATAAAAGAAAACAAGAGATGTTCTCTTCCATTTATTTGCTTATAGTAAATCGTACGGAGAACGGGGCAACACGGTGGCTCAGTGGTTAGCACTGCAGCCTTGCAGCGCTGGGGCCCTGGGTTCGAATGTTGCCAAGGACAAAACATCTGCATGGAGTTTGTATGTTCTCCACATGTTTGCATGCATTTCCTCCCATACTCCCAAGACATACTGATAGGTGGAGCTCACAATATACATTAAAAAAAAAAAAAAATCAGGAGGTTAATCATGTTCTGATCTGCCCCATCTCCAGCTGAAAGCAGACTAAGGAACTGGGACTTAGCCTGGCATCAGGGTCTACCATCTCCCCCCAACCATATTCTACTGCCACCGCTATGTTGCAGAGCCCATTACAATGATAATGTTTTCTGGGGTTGTCAGGTCTGCATGGTATAGCCACATGTAGTTTTATTCAGCAATGTTTATGTACAGTAAGTTCATAGTAGACCATAGTAGCGTTTTCACTTATCAAAGTCGCTAAAACAAACCAACATAGTGTCAAAAGAACATCTGACAAAATAATAAAGAGTAAAGAAAATATGTAACAGACATCTTATTGAGGAATATTACACAGTGTATCAAGAAAAGAATAAGATTTTATGGGGATGCCAGAAAGAAGTCAGGGTACTGTCTAACATGCAGCGCAGAAATATAAGTACCACAAGTATAACTAAGGTGATGGTATAGGGAAAAGATTCTAATAACGTAACGGCCAAGGAGAGGATCGAATATACTAAAAAGTAAACATGAAATTGTCAATGGGTCACAAATGAGTTAAATCCCCTTGAAAAACAATGAGATTATCTAGTAAATACATCAGATATATAAAACATTATAACCTACCACTGGAAGTGATAAATAAGATACCTAGGAGATCGTGAGTGAGAAGGTGAAAGGACATGGCTGTTCTCTTGGAACACACAGATATATATATATATATATATATATATATATATATATATATATATATATATATATATACTGTCAGCAACTTATATAGATGGAAAATGTACTTTTATTGGAAAAAGCAGTACACCACGTATCAGTCCACACTGGGACCTTTCTCAAGTGCCAGTGTGGACCGATACGTGGTGTACGACTTTTTCCATCCATACAAGTTGCTGACAGACCGGATTGTTTTTTCTATTGCAAACCCTTTTGCCTGGAGAGGGGTTTCTTCCGTGCAATTTGTGGGATAATCCCCAGATTTGCTGGTGCTGCTGCAACTATTTTCCCATTTTCCAGGATTTTTGCTTCTTTTAACAGTAAGATTAATGCAGCATTCACCCCTATTTGCAACATAAAAATCTACAGATGCAGCATTTACTCCTACACTATTTTCGATGGTGGATACACATGTAGCCATAGTGACCGGTTCATCATTGGCTATGCGTGATACTGAATCAGAATCGTAGCCACAATCAGGTATTGTCAAGTAGATTGCGAGGAAAAAAATATCAAGCTACAAAAGTAACTGGAACCAGTAATAAATGGTCAGCTAGAGACAAATGCTAGGGGTCCTCTCCCGCAGAATGGGTCAAATATAGAAGTACAGGAGCAATAAGCAATGACAGACATGTAATGTAGGCCAACCTGCCATGTTCCCTGAGAAAAAAGCTGAGATTGTTTGCCAGCAACTGACAATTTGCTGATGGACGGTAGTCTGGTAGGTTTATTACATATGTTAAATTGCCACCCGTTTCCTGTCTCACTTACTTGACTCATCCTATGCCTAGAGTCTACAGTTGAGTAGCCATGTTGTAGAGACTCATTCAGCAATTACCTTAATGTGTAATGCCCAGGGTAGTTACAGTAATTTACTAAAGATGTAAATTGATGTTTTACAAGTAGCAAGTTAGGTACATAAACAAGGTGGGAGAGACGTATTACAAGCCAAACTAGTCAATGAGGAAAAGTCTATTGATTTGTAAGCACTCTGTTTTATAGTGTTTAAGTATAATATTGCTAGCAGCTTTCACAATTATCTAGATAAATTGAAAGAAAAGACTTCAGTGTGCATTTTCTTCTCAATTATCCTGCGGTTTACTATCTCAGTACATGTTCTTAGAAATGCTTATCTGAAACCCCATTGGAAAACAAGAAAATCCTTTCTGACCTCTGTAAATCGTACAATAATCCCTTATTTTGTGAAAATCCAATGACTTTTTTTTATTTAACACATTTATAGCTTCTAGTGTCATCTCAATAGGGAACACATTGAAAATTTTAACTGCCCTTAGTTAAGAATGTTTCTCTATGGAGTATGAAAAAAACCTACTTTCATCTGGTCTTAAAAGATGCTCGTGTTTGATTTTCATAGCTCTAGGTGTAATAGGCTCTTCTGAAATCTCCTTACAAACCTTTGATGTATTTTTATAGGATGGTAGTCCTCAGCACTTCTTTAGACCTAGGAACGACAGTTGTTTTTTTCTACTTGTAGATGAGACCTTTTCCGGAGAATGACATTACTTGATATTTCAAAAGCATTGCTATACAAAAACAATCCGGAACGTAGAATTGTTTCAGCAGGAATAGAAATCATTGACTGGAGTCACTGAAAGGCAGAGTGCTCTATATCATTAAGACTTACTATGTTACCCTATGCATCAAATCTGCACATTTCTGGGATAAAAAAGCAATAATAAAATGTTGACCTTGTATTGATTTTTGGTCTGTTAAGTCCAGCATTAATGATCTAAGAAACTGTCATTAGCAGAACAATATAATTACCCTAAAAAGCAGGCTGAATGCGATGTTTAATGCGTTTTAGTATGATTTCATTTTAGATAGCAGCAAATAGGGGTTTAATTAAATGCCTCTTCATATATTATGGGCTTTAATTGGTTTGTGTTCAGGAAGTACCAACAATAGAATACCCAAGTGATATGAATATTGAAATAAAATGATCTAGGGGAAGGGGGATTTTCACACATATTAAAATAGTAAAATGATCTAAATCTATCGATCTAATTGATTTCGCTACAGTTTTGAGCCAGAGGAAGGCAAAGCAAGTTCCATGAGGAAGTTAGAACTTTCCCCTAGTTTACATCTGAAAATGGAAATTAGGCCTGGCTCACACCTGTGTTCGGTATTCTGTTTGGGGAGTCCACATGGGGACCCCCCAAATGGAATACCAAACACATTGATAAGCGGTGAGCTTATGAAACCACACGGACCCCATAGACTATAATGGGGTCCGTGTGTTTTCCATGCAGAGTCCGCACAAATCATGCAGAGAGAAAAGCACTTAAAGAACTACTTTCCACTCTGCAAGACTCGTGTAGACACTGCGCAGACAGCACACAGATCCCATTATAGTCTATGGGGGCCGTGTGCTTTTATAAGCTCACCGCTTGTCAATGCATTCAGTATTCCATTCAGGGGGTCCCCATGTGGACTCCCCGAACAGAATGCCGAATGCAGATGTGAACCAGGCCTAATAATTATTATCCCTCTCACTATTCCTAACATTGCATTATGTGGAAGAGGGTGACATGGGCTCCTCTTGGCTTTGCTGTATGACCTTACAGAGAGGTTAATTCACTAATCATCTGGTTGGCACGTGTGTATACTACAACCTACTATTTTATATATAAAGGTCTATCACATTAAAGGCAGATTGAGGAAGTGTTACAGCACATTTACATATGTATATTATGCACTATAATATTGTAGACAGCAAAAATGCCAGATAAAGTTTATTCTCAAAAAGACTTATAAAACACAGCAGTAAAAAATGCCCTAATTTGAAAATGAACTTGTGTGTAGTGTCATGATAAATAATTTATTGTCAGTTTTAATATGAATGCTTCCCACAAGAGCACTGACTTTTGCTCTGCTAGTACACACAGTGTTTAGTGTACAAACAGAAGGTCACATTCACAATGAAGGCTTGTGGGACTCAAATTAAAGGCTCTAATAGGTTTGCACGGTGGGCTTGATCTCATATAGGAAACAATGAGAGGAACTAAATTATAACCCATATATGCTAGTTCTCTGGTGCACATTAATATAACTATGGCACTTTTTTGGAGCACAGCTCTTTCTTATGTAAAAAAATGTACCTCGTTGTTCCTCCTGCACCTAGTTCATCACTTTTTATGAAAGTGGACCGAGTGGGACAAATGCCAAGGCTCGCTGGGTTAGGGATGTCTCAGCCTTACACATATAAATGCATGTGAAACAAGCAGAGACACATCCTTTGCTACAAGAAATCGTAAGATTTCCTTCCTTTAGTGGAGGATTGAGTAGTATAGTTACAAGTAAATCTCTGGTGCCCTTTTCTCTTCTTCTCGTCCACTCCTCCTTCCCACTCCCTTCTCCGCAGAGTTCTATGAACTGCAGTTTGTCTTCAGTGAAGTTAAATCTCTCACTAGACTAATGGGTTTAGCAGGCAGGAGAAGAGCTAATAACAGTAGATAGGAATAGTTTTCCTCTGAGATATATTTCAAAGTCTCTTATATGCTTCTAAATATATCCATCTGAACTATTCATTTTCAAAAAATATTTGAATTCACAGTTACTTTTTAAAGGGGTATTCCCATCTCAAGGATTCTATCTATACTACTAGTTTATGTAAACTGAAGACTTTTCCTAAATATATTGCTTTAGCAATGCTGCTTTGTTTGCCTGCTATGTGAAATTATTCTTCCCATTGTTTACACAGCTTTACATGTGCCTTATCACACAGAGCAGGACCTGTGTGATAAGGCACAACAGATGTCACTCACTGGCATCACTGTTATTTACAACTCTGCAGTTCATCTAATTGCAGTATGCTGATAAAGCCATTTATCTGTCTATGTAAACACACAGATAACACTGAGCCTGTTCTCTAGAGGCATATGCATATTATTTGATCAGCATTTTTATTAGATTTCTAGGGCTCATAATAAGTATTGTGATACTTCAGTGTCCTATTCAGCAAGCTGGGAAGAAGGTGGTTTTGACTGTTGTTAAAGAATACAGGTAGTGAGAAGAAGAGACTGCAGGCAAAGCTGCTGAAACAGGGAGACAGGAAAAACACTTTAAGGCCGGGGCCCCATGGGATTGAATTGCTGTGGAAAAATCGTGAAGTTTTACAGTAAGAACAAATAGGATGGGATTCTAGCGAATCACATACCCACTTTACTGGAAAAACCATGGTGCGGACACAGCGCGATTTCCAAAACTGGCACAGTTATGGAAACTGCAGCACGTCAATCATACCTACAGAAATGCCTGTGGTTTCCCCATAGCTATGATTGGAACAGAAAGTCTGCGGAAGAAAATTCCCCGAACTTTCTGTCTAAAGTGCTGCAGGAAGAACCGCGATGCATTGATGCAGCGTTTTTTCCCACAGCACTCTTTTTTTGCTGTGGGACGTCCCGTGGGGCCTTAGTGTAAGGGTCAGAGCTTCTTGATGATTCAGGTGCATCTCATGCCTTTGTTCGACTTTATAATAATAAACTTCCCCCATTGTGTGCATCAAAGGAACAGAGAGGAGATCACTGGTGCAGAGGGGAGCATATCACTTTGCAATAAGCCTATCAGGAAGTAAAATAGTAATATTATACCATTTTTTTCTTTATGGAGTGCCTCTAATAACATAAACTGCTGAATAATCCAATGTATAAGGGAAAATCCAAACAAGAAAGCTAAGTAAGGACAAGACAATTTGCTTAAGATCAGGATTTGTAAAGGACAGCTCTGTGCTGGAGAACATAATAAACAATAATAAACAATAATTGAGTGTATGCAACAGACAGCATTTCACTTGCAAATACAACTACATTGTGCAGTGTAGCAGTGCAGTAATACAATAAACTATTGAAGGGAACATATTAGAAGACAGTTGTCATAGCTACCAAGCAGTTACACTTGTTACTGTAACCTTGTAATTACATATTATGCTTTCCAAACAGAAACAATTGGCAAATAGATAAGTGACCCAATAAAACAAAAAGTGAACAAAACACATTCAACTCTAGTGTTATTATTTGAGATTTGATGCAAACAGATACATTAGCATTTTCAGTATTCAGCTCCAAATAAGCAACTCATTTTTCATAGAACAGACTTGGAATAGCAGCCTTTGGTATGGATACCATACTTATAAGTGATGGAATCCTTAAAGGAGAAAATCGGTAAAAGTAACCCTCTGATGTGCCTTAGATAGATGGGAGAAGATCACATTTGTGAAGTCTGTGCTCTGAAAATAAATTTACTCTAAAGAGCTCTCAAATGTTTGGTTGTTTCTACCTTCTGAACTGAAGCATCCTGGTTAGAGATGAGCGAGTAGTACTCGATTGAGTAGGTATTCGATCGAATACTACGGTATTCGAAATACTCGTACTCGATCAAGTACCACTCGTTATTCGAATGTAAAAGTTCGATGCAGAACCAGCATTGATTGACCGAATGCTATACAGTCGGCCAATCAACGCTGGTTCTTCTCCTACCTTTAGAAGTCTTCTCCTTGCAGCGTCCCCGCGGCGTCTTCTGGCTCTTCATTCATTCTTCCAGCCAACAGGCCTGGGCAGAGCCGACTGCGCATGTCCGCTTGTAGTGCGGGCATGCGCAGTCGGCTCTGCCCAGGCCCGATGCCGGGCAGAGTGAATTCAGAGCTAGAAGATGCCGCGGGGACGCTGAAAGGAGAAGACTTTTCGGAGGATCCAGCCCGACCCTCACTCGTGGACTTGGTAAGTATAATTTGATTGAACGTTGCCTACCCCATGAAACGAGCATTTTCCCCCCATAGACTATTATTATAGTTCGATATTCGATTCGAGTAGTCGAGTATTGAGGGGCTACTCGAAACGAATATCGAACCTCGAACATTTTACTGTTCGCTCATCTCTAATCCTGGTCTCTTGGATGCATTTCGCATTTTTCATCCATATTTTTCAACAGAATATAAGAGCAGTAAACTTGAATCATTAATATGTTCCCTTGAGAAAATGACCTTGTTTTGTGTTATGTTTTTATGTGAACATATTTTTAAACACACATAAGTCATAAATTTATTTAATATCTGTGTCAATATCTCATTTATCTATCTAATTTAAAGAAACATCCAACACTGTATTTTTAAGGGCTCATTCACATCTGCGCCGGGGTCTCCGCTTTCAGATTTCCGTTTCCTTCCCGAAACTGGGCAGGAGACGGAAACCTGCAGGCATTTTTCAAACCCATTCAAATGTACGGGTTTGAAAAGTGTCCAGTCGTGAGCGCCGGTGTTTTGTGCTCTCCGCGGCAAAAGCGTTTTTTTTAACCGGACACAAAGTCGGGCATACAGGACTTTGTGTCCGGGTTTAAAAAAACGGTTTCACCGCGGAAAGCATATAACGCTCACTGGCGCTCACGGTCGGACCCGGTCTGACAGGTTTCCATCTACTGCCTGCAGAAGGCGGAAACCTGCGAATGGAGACTGGACGCTGGTGTGAACCCAGCGTAACTCTGACCACTAAACCTAATAAAAGACTGACACTTCCTGTTTTGTAGATTTCAGTCACCTCATTATCAGCATAGGTAGGAATATAATAACAGTTCTGATATATATAAATTTATCTCCAGCTGTTTGTGTCTCTGGTCTATGTGGCTGCTGGATAACATATCTCTATAAATTCTGCTAAAATAAGCTCAGGCAAGATGTTTGCCCAATAATCCTGAACAGAAAACAGAATAAAAAATCTACAATCAGAATGTAATAACTCATTAGATGGCCATTTGTTTACCTATTTGGTTTAGTTTGTCCAAATACTGATGTGCAAAATTTCTTATAGGGCAAAATATCTGTATATTCAAGGATTGGGAAAGATTTCTAATAAGAATTGAAGTTTTGCTCACCCCCCTTTTATCCCCACTGTGACATCAAGGACCTCCTATGCAATGCTACAGCTGACCATTGGCCTCAGCACTCACTTAGGGCCCCTTCACACGGCGTAAGCGCGCCGCTCATTTAGATACGTATACACGTGTCCAAGCGCGGTGCTTCAAAACAGAGCCCATTGATTTCAATGGGAAGTGTGTGTATATCGGCATATACGTGCGCTTCCCATTCAAATCAATGGGCTCTGTTTTGAAGCGCCGTGCTCGGACATATGTATACGTGTCTAAATGAGCGGCGCGCTTACGCCGTGTGAAGGGGCCCTATAGTAGTTGGTTACAGAGAATGGGAAGTAGCCATACAGATTAGATTTTACACTGCTATAGTTTGGAATAAATGTTCGTCAATTGCTCAACAGATGACTATACAAACATATTATCAACAACAGACATTCACACAAATGTGTGTTTACACCAAACACACGATCTTTAACAGATTAAACTGTGACAAGATAAAGGAAATGACAAAAATTAAGCAACATCAACTTTTTTTATAACTGTTTTCTGTAAAATGCTTTATGAAAAAAACATGTTAATAACTTAAAAATAGAAACTACTTATTAAAAAAAAAAAGTTTTTATGATTAGTTGTTTTTTTTTTGTATTTACATGGGGCAGAGTAAAACACCCACATATGTATTCAGGCTACAAAACAGACATACATTATACAAGGTGAACGTTCATGTGAATTTTTGCCCTAACCCACTGTTTCTGACCATTTTAAAAAATATATTGCCACAAAACACAAATTGCCCACAGGTCTATCTGCCTGGCTCACACACAAATGAATATATCTGACAGGTGGCCAAAAAAGTCAACACAACTGATTCTGGTTGTGTCCCTTTATCATTGATGGTTGTCTGAATGGAAAGAACATTCATAGGTTTTTGTGTGAATCCTCATTTGCCGAACGTTCAAAAACACATAGTTTAGTTACAGGTAGTTGTGTACAAACCATATACATACAGTATACAATCATACTAGGTTAATGCATGGCCACTACCTCAACATGGGAAGGGGAGAAAAAGGAAAGAGATATGGACATGAGACATAAGTGAGGGAGAGACGATGGGAGTGTGAGAGTCAAGGTATATGTAGCAGAGTAGATTAGCTGGAAGTCAGTAGGGTAGTAAAAGACGTTACACAGAGTCCAGACCTACTGTTTATGTATCTGAGTAAGGTCTGAGATCCGACAAAAGACCCTCTATACAGCTAATGTATCTCCTGTAGTCAGTTATATAACGTAGTGACCTGTGTGGTTTTCCACAGTCTAGGTAGAAGATATTTTCTCTCTCTCTCGCTTTTTTTTTTTTTTTTTAAACATTGGTCTCTATGTAAATGGATGGCTATACATTTGCTTCCGTTTGTTTCCATTTTTACATCCATTTTTGTATCTGTTAAATGGATCCACTAAACGGATGTACAAAACATGAACTGAATAGAGCCTAACTCATCTTTTTTAGGAGTTTAGAGTTTTAAACCCCTGCTTTCCTCCATGCAACAATACAGCTACCCACTACAATGATCCCTGCAACCACACACAACAGTAGGTCATGAGATTAGGGCTCCTGTGTCCCCTATCTGAATGAAGAAGTTTAAAAAGACTTTTCACCAATACCAAATGTTAAGTGTCATGCACCGTTGGATCCTCTCTGTGCCTCATCTTTTTGAAATACATGCACCTGTTACAAATATACAGCCCCTTTAAGGTAATATATGAATTAGCACTAGAGATGAGCGAACACTAAAATGTTCGAGGTTCGAAATTCGATTCGAACAGCCGCTCACTGTTCGAGTGTTCGAATGGGTTTCGAACCCCATTATGGTCTATGGGGAACATAAACTCGTTAAGGGGGAAACCCAAATTCGTGTCTGGAGGGTCACCAAGTCCACTATGACACCCCAGGAAATGATACCAACACCCTGGAATGACACTGGGACAGCAGGGGAAGCATGTCTGGGGGCATAAAAGTCACTTTATTTCATGGAAATCCCTGTCAGTTTGCGATTTTCGCAAGCTAACTTTTCCCCATAGAAATGCATTGGCCAGTGCTGATTGGCCAGAGTACGGAACTCGACCAATCAGCGCTGGCTCTGCTGGAGGAGGCGGAGTCTAAGATCGCTCCACACCAGTCTCCATTCAGGTCCGACCTTAGACTCCGCCTCCTCCGGCAGAGCCAGCGCTGATTGGCCGAAGGCTGGCCAATGCATTCCTATGCGAATGCAGACTTAGCAGTGCTGAGTCAGTTTTGCTCAACTACACATCTGATGCACACTCGGCACTGCTACATCAGATGTAGCAATCTGATGTAGCAGAGCCGAGGGTGCACTAGAACCCCTGTGCAAACTCAGTTCACGCTAATAGAATGCATTGGCCAGCGCTGATTGGCCAATGCATTCTATTAGCCCGATGAAGTAGAGCTGAATGTGTGTGCTAAGCACACACATTCAGCACTGCTTCATCAAGCCAATACAATGCATTAGCCAGTGCTGATTGGCCAGAGTACGGAATTCGGCCAATCAGCGCTGGCCAATGCATTCTATTAGCCCGATGAAGTAGAGCTGAATGTGTGTGCTAAGCACACACATTCAGCACTGCTTCATCAAGCCAATACAATGCATTAGCCAGTGCTGATTGGCCAGAGTACGGAATTCGGCCAATCAGCGCTGGCTCTGCTGGAGGAGGCGGAGTCTAAGATCGCTCCACACCAGTCTCCATTCAGGTCCGACCTTAGACTCCGCCTCCTCCGGCAGAGCCAGCGCTGATTGGCCGAAGGCTGGCCAATGCATTCCTATGCGAATGCAGACTTAGCAGTGCTGAGTCAGTTTTGCTCAACTACACATCTGATGCACACTCGGCACTGCTACATCAGATGTAGCAATCTGATGTAGCAGAGCCGAGGGTGCACTAGAACCCCTGTGCAAACTCAGTTCACGCTAATAGAATGCATTGGCCAGCGCTGATTGGCCAATGCATTCTATTAGCCCGATGAAGTAGAGCTGAATGTGTGTGCTAAGCACACACATTCAGCACTGCTTCATCAAGCCAATACAATGCATTAGCCAGTGCTGATTGGCCAGAGTACGGAATTCGGCCAATCAGCGCTGGCTCTGCTGGAGGAGGCGGAGTCTAAGGTCGGACCTGAATGGAGACTGGTGTGGAGCGATCTTAGACTCCGCCTCCTCCAGCAGAGCCAGCGCTGATTGGCCGAATTCCGTACTCTGGCCAATCAGCACTGGCTAATGCATTGTATTGGCGTGATGAAGCAGTGCTGAATGTGTGTGCTTAGCACACACATTCAGCTCTACTTCATCGGGCTAATAGAATGCATTGGCCAGCGCTGATTGGCCGAATTCCGTACTCTGGCCAATCAGTGCTGGCCAATGCATTCTATTAGCTTGATGAAGCAGAGTGTGCACAAGGGTTCAAGCGCACCCTCGGCTCTGATGTAGCAGAGCCGAGGCTGCACAAGGGTTCAAGCGCACCCTCGGCTCTGATGTAGGAGAGCCGAGGGTGCACTTGAACCCTTGTGCACCCTCAGCTCTGCTACATCAGAGCCGAGGGTGCGCTTGAACCCTTGTGCACACTCTGCTTCATCAAGCTAATAGAATGCATTGGCCAGCGCTGATTGGCCAATGTATTCTATTAGCCTGATGAAGTAGAGCTGAATGTGTGTGCTAAGCACACACATTCAGCTCTACTTCATCGGGCTAATAGAATGCATTGGCCAGCGCTGATTGGCCAGAGTACGGAACTCGACCAATCAGCGCTGGCTCTGCTGGAGGAGGCGGAGTCTAAGATCGCTCCACACCAGTCTCCATTCAGGTCCGACCTTAGACTCCGCCTCCTCCGGCAGAGCCAGCGCTGATTGGCCGAATTCCGTACTCTGGCCAATCAGCACTGGCTAATGCATTGTATTGGCGTGATGAAGCAGTGCTGAATGTGTGTGCTTAGCACACACATTCAGCTCTACTTCATCGGGCTAATAGAATGCATTGGCCAATCAGCGCTGGCCAATGCATTCTATTAGCGTGAACTGAGTTTGCACAGGGGTTCTAGTGCACCCTCGGCTCTGCTACATCAGATTGCTACATCTGATGTAGCAGTGCCGAGTGTGCATCAGATGTGTAGTTGAGCAAAACTGACTCAGCACTGCTAAGTCTCTGCATTCGCATAGGAATGCATTGGCCAGCCTTCGGCCAATCAGCGCTGGCTCTGCCGGAGGAGGCGGAGTCTAAGGTCGGACCTGAATGGAGACTGGTGTGGAGCGATCTTAGACTCCGCCTCCTCCAGCAGAGCCAGCGCTGATTGGTCGAGTTCCGTACTCTGGCCAATGCATTCTATTAGCCCGATGAAGTAGAGCTGAATGTGTGTGCTTAGCACACACATTCAGCTCTACTTCATCAGGCTAATAGAATACATTGGCCAATCAGCGCTGGCCAATGCATTCTATTAGCTTGATGAAGCAGAGTGTGCACAAGGGTTCAAGCGCACCCTCGGCTCTGATGTAGCAGAGCTGAGGGTGCACAAGGGTTCAAGTGCACCCTCGGCTCTCCTACATCAGAGCCGAGGGTGCGCTTGAACCCTTGTGCAGCCTCGGCTCTGCTACATCAGAGCCGAGGGTGCGCTTGAACCCTTGTGCACACTCTGCTTCATCAAGCTAATAGAATGCATTGGCCAGCACTGATTGGCCAGAGTACGGAATTCGGCCAATCAGCGCTGGCCAATGCATCCCTATGGGAAAAAGTTTATCTCACAAAAATCACAATTACACACCCGATAGAGCCCCAAAAAGTTATTTTTAATAACATTCCCCCCTAAATAAAGGTTATCCCTAGCTATCCCTGCCTGTACAGCTATCCCTGTCTCATAGTCACAAAGTTCACATTCTCATATGACCCGGATTTGAAATCCACTATTCGTCTAAAATGGAGGTCACCTGATTTCGGCAGCCAATGACTTTTTCCAATTTTTTTCAATGCCCCCAGTGTCGTAGTTCCTGTCCCACCTCCCCTGCGCTGTTATTGGTGCAAAAAAGGCGCCAGGGAAGGTGGGAGGGGAATCGAATTTTGGCGCACTTTACCACGTGGTGTTCGATTCGATTCGAACATGGCGAACACCCTGATATCCGATCGAACATGTGTTCGATAGAACACTGTTCGCTCATCTCTAATTAGCACTCATTCTCCAAGTGGATTGGAATTTTATTAATTTCTCAGAGAAATGTAGAAGATTACCGCCCAACTGGAGAATCAGAGCTAGTTTATATAACCTTCCAGGGGACATATCTTTGGAAAAGGTGCACAGATTTTATATATATTGTAAGCCGATGGCTGGTCAGGTAATGGAGGGGGTGTACATTTCATCCAGACTACTCAAATAGGTGAGATGAGAAACTCCAGAAAGAATGGTTCTCAGCAGATACTTTAGTCTGCTGAGTGTTATTTCAAAGTTCCGGTTACTGGGCTGGATTTTTAGGAATGGCAGGTAGGTTGGTAGTGGGACCTGTCATTCCACCCCCTCCAGTTCACACTTTGGGGGTGTTCCAGCAGCGACTCAGCTGTAGAGAGTCTCCTTGTCAAGGACACTTAAGAAGTCAGTTCCAGCAGCAGACTTTGGGGCAGAGCTTGGCTGGAGTGCCAAACAGAGAGGTCATATTTTTGGAATTGTGTCCTGAATGATTCTACTGGCTTTTGGATTCCTGTTATTGTAGGTCAGGTAACCTATTCTATGTTTAGTTAGAGCCTAGCCGGGAAGATATTTATTTTTGTATTGTTTCCTTTTGTTGCTGCACTACCTTTTGACTGGAAATAAGCTCTACCTTTGTTTTGGACTAAAGAAACTGGACTTGTGTGTCTATGCCACCCCACCTAGCAACCCAAGACCCTGACAATACATATATATATATATATATATATATATATATATATATATATATATATTCGTGCCTCCAGCTCTCAATATTCTTTATCCAGCAGATATATTTTTGAAGTAATATTCCTCAGACATCGCACATCCATTGTTTTAATTAGCACAAATCCTACAACACATTTCTTTTCACTAAAGTAGGTCCTGCAAGCCATTTAATTCCGTTTTACACCTTTATAAATAGGCTTTAGACCCATAATGTTATTACATTTCTGCCGCTCTGTTATTTCATTTAACAACAAAAAGCACAGAACAAGAAAAACTGAAAAAAAAAAAAATCCCGCCAGCTGCAGGAAGATAAAACCGTGCCAGTAAAGGCATAATCATTACACTTAGCAATTCCGCAGAAATACCAAAGTCACTGCAAACTCTGGCACACTTCTATGATTGGCAGTTTCTTCCAATTAAGTAGCCAGGGCTTGCTCAGCTGAATAGACTGCTAACGCCCCTAAGGAGGTGATGCAAAAACCGAATTTGCCGACCCACTACTAGTAGGATAAATTAAGATGAGGTTTAACAATTTAGGTAAACGTCCTAAATTTAAATTGCACAAGTTTGACACCTTTACTGTTTCCATCCCTTTAATGGCTTGGCATAAAATCTGCCAGGCATGCTGTGCCATTGTTTTATGATCTAAACATCTGCCTGCTTATTTGACCACTAGCCTCAATAAGCTCATAATCCAGCTTGTGCATTGTGATTATTATTCACACCTCCTTTGTGATTTAATGTAATAATTCAGTGAGCAGAAGCCCCAGCCTAGCAGTTTTTCTTTTTTTATTGTGGAATCGAAGGTTGAATGTAAAAGTAACCTGTGCCCGTTCAGCAGTTTATATGTGCAAGTGTATCTTGTACTCAGATACTGTATTAAGTTGCTATAAGACCAGTTACCTAGATATGTCAAAAGATGAAAAAATTATATTGAAAAATACTCTTCCAATACTGCACATCTTTACTGTTGCACTGTGTTTTAGGGTGCATGCACACTACGTAACGCCGGGCGTGTATGAGAGCCGTACACGCCGGCGTTACAGCAGGGCTGCCGAACACTTCCCATTCACTTCAATGGGAGCGCTCGTAAACGCCGCTGTTACGAGATCTCCCATTGAAGTGAATGGGAAGTGTTCGGCAGTCTGCCGTAATGCCGGCGTGTACGGCTCTCATACACGCCCGGCGTTACGTAGTGTGCATGCACCCTAACATTGCGTTTTCGCAGAGTTTTCCTCTGTCCTTATTATATCTATATCGAAAACGTCGGCATTTCTGTAGATACAGTTGATGTGGTTCGATCTTAAAAAACATGGGCGCTTTTGAAAATACAGCTTTTCTGCTGTGGATTTTTTTTCCTGTAATGTGTGGATAAGACTAGCCAGAATCCTATTCACGTTGCAGATACTGTAAAATGCATTTATATCTGAGGAAAAACTGGCATTTTAATAATTCTAATAAGGGCAGAAAAAAATACTTCCTGTGAAATACAATGAAGAATGCTGCAAAAAAAGCCAAAAACACGATGCTTTTCTGCTGCGTTTTTATACTGCATTTTGCTATGCGGGACCTAAGCCTAAAGGGTTTTTCTCCTCTTCCTCTTTCACCAGTTTGCCCGCTGTCTCTTTTTCTCACTTCCTATATTCTTCAGCAAGCTGGTGGGTAGGCTTTGACTGTTTGACGAACAGGATACTATGAAGTACCTCAGTAGATATAGACATTGCCTTTACCATGAAAGGCTATTTATTATGTTTACTAGAAATCAAAAATAAGTGTAGATCAAATAATATGCACAGTGAATGTGTAAAGTATCAGGACATTAATGAGGATACTACATACTCAGCCTGGTATTCAGAATACCTATCCATTAGTTGTTACCCAGCTTTACATTACTCCTGAAAGGTAAATATGCTTATATTGTAGGAATATAGGAAAGAGTGGAATTATCAAAGCATAGCTACATGTATTTGTCATATGGGTAACTTTCCCTATGGAGCTGCACTTGGCCATGTTGTTTCAGTGCGTTAGTGAGATACAACTAGCTGGTATCACTGTGTACTGTACACTACTGCTAGCACAATTACTAATATTACTGGGAATAATGATACTGGTACAATTGGTACCGTTTGTCACTGTTACTGTATCCATTGCATACTTTGTTTCTGCAATTTGGTTTTATTAGAGGTTATATTCTGTAGAATACCCTAATAAATTTTTAACCTGCGGTAATAACCTCTTAAATTACTGCCATAGCAGCTGCTATGTGACCTGTGAATTTGGGGGTTGCAGACAGACCCCTGACACTTTTTTTTTTTTTTTTTTAACTCCACTGAGTAACTGATGGTTTTTAGAGATGAGCAAATAGTATTCAGAACTATAGTTTTGAATACCTCGCTCCATAGGAATGAATGGAAGCGGCCGGCACTTAACTCCTTGCTGTTTGGCCACTTCCATTCATTCCTATGGGAGCGATGTATTAGAAAACTATAGTTTCGAATACTATTCACTCATTTCTAATGGTTTCACTTACCTTTCCTTGCTCTTGTCCACTGCCACTTTCCTTTAGGCCTCCAGGGGGGTGCTGCATTTTGCGTCCTAGGCTCTTACTGTATGAGTGGCTTGTGATAGGGACAATATACTGGGTGGGTCTAATTAAGGAGGCAATATATTGTATATAGCCTATGATAATTCAGAAAAAATGTTAGATTCCCCAAATCCTGGTGTACACGTCTGTTCATTGCATCAAGCCACTATGCTTCCTTGCACTTTACTATTCTGGCTCTTTTGTTCAGGCTTTCGGAGCAGCAGGATTACTGTTAGAAGGGATGTTGGATTACCATAGTTTTACCGTATAAAGCCAATTCTCTCCTATAAACAAGGCATAAAATAAGCTATTACCTGCATGTTATAATTAATTTCTCTGAACTAAACAATTTTAAGTGTGAAAAAATTAATTACTGAGATGGATTAAAAGCAATTGAGAGAAACTTCTCAGCTGCCCTCAAGTAACCCTGGACTGTAAGAATAAATGATGTTTTATTTGGCATGCTGGGCTTTTCTTCTATCAAATAATACCTTCTTGGATTCGATACATTGACAGGATACAGAATGTGCCTCCTTTTTCACATTCTTAGAGACTGAGCATTCATGGTTTTAATTATGGGTCTGAGCACAAGATAAGAAACGCATCTTGTAACTAGGTCTTTTATACAATACGATATAACCATGAATACAGAGGTGTAACTTAAAGGGGTTGTCCAGTCACATAAAAGTTCACAGTCACTGATAAACAGTAAGAAAGCCTGCCCGTGTCAGAAGAAAAGTAGTAGTGGAGCTTCCAGGAGGACCACGAGAAAAATTGGGTCAAAAATTATTTGACATGGGCGCAATATGGTGACTCAGTGGTTAGCACTGCAGCCTTGCAGTCCTGGGTTCGAATCCCGCCAGGAACTACATCTGCAAGGAGTTTGTATGTTCTCCCCATGTTTGCTTGGGTTTCCTCCAATTCTACAAAGACATACTGATAGGAAAAAAAAATTACAAAATGTACATTGTGATCTCTATAAGAGGCTCACAATCTAAAAAAAATAAGATTCAAAATTAAAGCATATTTATTCTTAAGTGTAACAACGTTGCTATTCCAGAGCAACCAAACCAGTTAAAAATCTAAGGTAGAGCCTCCTACCTACCAGGGGACATTTACAAAACCAATGCTTTCATATATAACAAGGGTGTTGGGGTTCCTCAGTCACAAGGCACAGCAAACTCCCAATGTCTCATTATTACACCCTTGTATTAATGTGCTAATTTTTCATTGTTTTGTTATATCTGTTTTATCACTAATATTGCTATAGTACTGTGGAATCTAGGAAAAACCTCACTGAATACTATATTATGGCAATGGTCCACTGGCTATTGGGGAATGTATGTTTTGTCCTTGATTTTTCACTACACTTTCTGCCCAGCAATGAGCAAATACAGACTTTTGGCCATGGATCCTAAAAGCACTTGGTTTCCAGATCTATGTATATATCTGCTTACAGATGTAGCCAACAGTAGTGCACCTGCTGATATGTGTTTATTTGTCCCGCTGAGCAGCCTGCCAGCAGAAGCTATAAAACTGACTATATCTGCTACCAGTAAATATGCAACAACATCATTCCACAGCTTCTACTTGGCACATAACCTGCAGTATGGTCAGCACATGTCTTATCAATCACATCATACATGGCAACAGCTATAATTTATAGTATTAATATTAGTATGATGAAATATATCATTGACATTGTAGTGAATTTCCTTGAACAAGAACTAAACTGGATACAATTGTACCAAACTTTTATTTGTAAGAAGTATTTGATTTTTACCTTTTTTAGCCTCGGGATACAAATAAAATGTTCCTACTCACTGACAGAAAACAGGTCTTAAAGGTGAACATTAACCTCTTTAGTGTGGCAATCTTAGGTGGGTGACTGTAGATAGCCATTTAAAGTGTGCCTCCCCAAGGTGTTGATTCATTGTCATGCTTATTGCACTGACCATTGTGCTGTATGGCATGTATATTAATGAGGTATGAATAGGAGTTGGTTGCTGTATTTTCCTTGCAGGTATAAAGTTTCATTTTGGAACTATAGTCACACCCAGTGTTGTGCCGCAGGAGAAGTTGTTTAGGCACATCCTGTGGTCTGACCCTGCAAGAGCTAAGGTGTGACACTTGGGCTATGATGGGGTAAACAAGCACTGTATAATGTATTTCTAGCTTTCCAGAAGAGGTGGGGTAGAGAGTAGGACAACATGACCAGTGTGTGTACAGAGTCTGTCCATTGGAATGTTCAGTCCACACTGACAACAAGAGGTCTATCCCGTGTGGGGAAGGTAGCTCGGTAGAAGCAGTGGTGCGGACCCAAACAGTCAAAGACTAGGACACAAAATATGCAGCAAACCATTTTATTAAGAAAAAAAACCTGTTAAATAAATAAATAAACCTTGACTTCAGGCACAAAATGAGCAAGACAAAATACAGCCTTAACTTCAGGCAAAAACAAAATAAAATCCTGCTTTTCTGAGTGATTAACTAAATAGAAATGTTATCTATATATGTAACTTACTACCAGTCACACAAAAAAACAAGCACAATATTGTCTCACTGGACTCAGAGTTATAGGACAGATCCAGCCGCCTCCTCTCACTCCCTGGATCTGCTTTGGTGTGCAGGATCTGAAGCCTTTTTCTGGCCCAGTCATGAGACAAGGATCTACACCTGGGCTGAGGCCTACTCCAGATCCGCCCTGGACCACACATATGTCAGAAACCTGGGGCTGATACATCTGGACTCCAGGACTCTGCCAGTCACCTTCTCACGCCTATAAGAGCGAACCTTGTCACCCTGTTGAAATTCTAGGTGACTGAAGTTGAACACAATGAGTGCTGTAATGTTAAGAAAGCTGTATTTTATTTGGTATTTGTATAAAATCAGACCCAGTAAGGTTTTACGTCTGGATATATAAACATCTAGTGGTTTTTCCTTCTATAACCCTACTACATTATGTCACCTGTTCTGTGCCAAGCATGGATAGACTACCTCTGGCATAGTCATTACAGGGATGAACTACATTAGACAATATAAAGTACATAAGTTAGTACTGTAGCAACATCCTAAGTATTTAGTATCTCATAATGATCAAACTATATATTTTATATATTATTTTTGCATAAATGTGGAAATCCCTTTTTATGTGTTACTTCTTACTTTGATGGAAAAAGGCTAATATATATTGGAATTAGTTTATCTGCAATCCCGTAATATACATTGGCTGCACCTAGAGGATGGAAGATGTGGTAAATCGGCAGTCTGTAGTTTGCTGACAGACTCCAGAGGCTGCCGCAGAGACTTTGATTTCCCCATAGTCCTTCTGTAACTGCAGATTACTCCTGCTTGCAGCAGCAATTCAGCTAGTGAGAGTATATTAGAGGATTGCAGATAATGGAGTTCCCTAATGTAATAGATTGTGTACCTCCAAAGTGATTGTACACTTTACATAGGAACACATTTTAAAATGAGTTGCATTTCCATTTCACTTTGATAACTCATTCCTGGTTTACTCGTGAAACTGTTATAGGTTTTCATTAGGCATTCATGAAATCTGAACACCTTATATTACAAGAACTGATTTTGTTTTGTGGAATTGAATACGTTGTCACAGCCTAATCCCTGTTACCTACGTCCTCAAACAGTAAAGCAATGTTAGTCACATGGAGTCCTATTACAATCTAATAAAAAAGAGGATGTAAATCACATCAAATATTACATTTTTAACTGCTTGTTGCTCAAGTGGCTATAGGGTTAATGATATCTGCAGTTAAGGCTTGTGCAACAAATATTACCACCTAAGGATGTCCATAATCTTAGGTTTTGGGTCCTGGTACAAAATCCGTAAAGTGGGAGTAAAATAACAGTGATGTCAAAGTTCAGAAGTTAATAAAACATAGTGGTGTAATGGTAGAGGTATAAGAGACACAGTGATGTCACAGTGCAGGTAAAAAAAAAACATAGTGATGTCATAGTAAATGCAGTAATTTACCAATACAGGTATAATAAATACAATTATGAAGGTGCTTGACACTGGTGCTGGGAGATCTGACAGAGCTTGGTGTATCAGTGTATTATAAAACATCTATAATGTACAAAGTAGAGAAAAAACACAGGGGTGTCATAGTACATATTGCACTAAAACAGTGATGTCACTGAAAGAAGATGTAACATCACACAGTGATGTTACAGAATAATGTTATAGTATAAGATAACAAGCAGTGATGCCACAGTTTTTGTCCAGGTATCACAGTACATAGCTGTGTCACAAGACGAACAAAAGAAATGATATTTCCTTATGTGGCAGAGACACACAGATCTCAGTGCTTGTGGTTCTACAACTCAAATAAACACATGCATTTTTGAAAACTCACCTTTTGGCGGGGGCCTCATGTGGAGTAAACACCATGGTTTAGCCACATCGGAAATGCAGCAGCAAAAAATGCAACATCTTAGCAGACATGCTTTGATTTCCAAAACGGTTGCAGTTTTGGTAATCGTAGCATATCAATTATACCTACGGAAATTCCAGTGGTTTCCCTATAAGTATAATGGAAGCAGAAAGTCCACAGAGGAAACCTCTGCGGACTTTATGTGAAAAAATGCTGTTGCCACCATGTTTTTTCCCACAACGCAACAAAGTAGATTGCGAAGTGCTTTCCTATCCACATGTTCCCTGTGGAAATCTCACGACCAAGTACACGGACCCCATTATTAGTTTATAGGGTCCGTGTGCTTTCACTGGCACACTGCTTGCCAGTGCTTTTGGTATTCCAAATGCAGATGTGAACGAGGGATTAGTCTCAGCATGGGAATGCGATTTGTTTAGTCTTACTCACTACTCTAGATCAAGTAAGGTGGTCACTGGCAAGTTTTGTTTTGGGGTTTTTTTTATGTAGATTGTGAGCCCCACATAGAGCTCACAATATATATTTTTTCCCCTTATCAGTATGTCTTTTTTGGAGTATGGGATGGAAATCCACGCAAACATGGGGAGAACATACAATCTCCTTGCAGATGTTTTTTTGCCCTTGGCGGGATTTGAACCAAGGACTCCAGCACTGCAAGGCTGCAGAGCTAATCACTGAGTCACCGTGTGGACCCCCTCACTGGCAAGTTTGCAGCAGGTAATGCTTAATTCAAATCTGCTACAGGTATCCGCTTATCTGGTCCATCAACAAACCAAAAGAATCAGGCAATGGACCACAAAAAATTGCAAAGAGCAATGGATCCACAGGGACCTCATTGACAAAAATGAGATCCATTGGATGTCTGCTTTTTTTATCTGAAATTGTTGGATGAAAAACTCTGTTTTGTAGGCCTTTTTCAGCCAATAATTTTAGACAGATGAGCACCAGACAGACACCCAGAACACATGTAAAGCCAGCGTAACCTGCTACAAACACTGCCCATGTGGCTCCAATCTTAGTCTGCAATTTGCTGTAGATACTATAGAATACTATAGAATGTAAACGCCATAAAGGGGTTATTTTTTCCTGTGTAACTGAACCAGTATCCACATAGGTTATCTGCCAGCACAAACATTGTCATATTATGTTTTTAAAGATGGCGTTTTATTGTTTTGAGCTCCATGTTGGTGAACTATTTTGGGGAAGTTGGATTTTCCATTCTGCTGTAGCTTCTTGTTCTGTTTCTTCCTCCTCCATCTGCTTTTCTCTCACATCACAGCTTCCCAATTTATTTCAAAGGTAATGAATAAGGAAGTGCAAAGCAATGCATTGCAAATTATTCAATGCAATGCCTTTTTATCTTTGAGACAACAGCTTGTATGCATTGGAAAATACACAGGTATGAGCACAGGGGAACAGATTTGACTGTGGTTTCAGAAATTAAAGATGTGCCCCAGAAAAGGTCCATTCTTAGCGAAATACTTGAAAGAGATGTGAGTACAAATAGAGGGTTCTTAAACATTCATCATGAAACAAGTTAGCTTTATATACTAAACTGAGAGATGTACCATGGAGTGGAGTCTACGGAAATCGTAGGTGCAGTATCTTTAATAGTAAGTGTAAATGGTAATAATAACTACACGCAGACAATAAAAAGGAGCTGTCACTGATCTGGACTGTTTAGTAAATAAATTGTGCTGTTCCTCTGTTATTCCTCCTAGTAATTTATCAATAAAATGACAACTAAATATTAGAGTTCCTCTTGTCAAAGCAGAGTTTCCCTGCTGAAGCTGACCCTGGCTGCAATGAAAAGAGCATGTAAGTCCCATCCCTGGCAGTATTTGCTTGTTTGATATATTGTTACCGTATTCTGTAACTGCTTTGTCATAAATAAAGAATTGATAAAAAAGAATACAGTAGAGATGAGTGAGTAGTGTTCGATCGAGTAGGTATTCGATCGAATACTACGTTATTCGAAATACTCGTACTCGATCGAACACTACTAGCTGTTCGAAGTTTAAAGGGGTTGTCCCGTCACAAGGATCCTATCTATACTGCTTGTTAATGTGAATGTAAGACTTTTCCTAAATACATTGCTTCAGCAAAATTGCTTTGTTTGGCCACTATTTTACTTTATTCATTTTTTTGTGGCCACAGCCCTGACCTAGCTGCTCCTGAGTCAAGTGATGTATCAGCCTGCTCTCAGGGGGAGGGAGGAGGGGCTAAGTGCACGGGAGCGAGCCTGGTGGGAGGGGGGGTAGTTTACCCTTTGGGGGAAGGGGCCGCCAATACAGGGTTAGACGCCGGCACAGGTGAAGTCAGAAGCATCTCTATGCTTCTGCCCTGCATGAAGCAAGCAGCGGCAGAAGCTATGCTGCTATTCCACTCCGGGGTCACATATGCAAAGCCAAGCGGCGAGATGCCGCCGGCCCTGCGTGCGCGCTCATACACCAGTTCTAGCCTTCACAATGCGAATACAGACCCGACACCCTGTCGGGTCTGTATTTGCACTGTGAAGGCTAGACTGGTCTATGAGCGCGCACGCAGGGTCGGCGGCATCTCGCCGCTTGGCTTTGCATATGTGACCCCGCCCACCAATGACGAGACAAAGCCGGAAGACAGAAGAATTCACAGAAACGAAGACTGGTAAGTATGCGACGTGGGACAACCCCTTTAAGGTTCGATGCAGAACCAGCGTTGATTGGCAGAATGCTATACATTCTGCCAATCAACGCTGGTTCTTCTTTTACCTTTAGAAGTCTTCTCCGTGCAGCGTCCCCACGGCGTCTTCCGGCGTGAATTCACTCTGCCTAGGCATGCGGCCTGCGCAGTCGGCTCTGCCTAGGCACAGATGCCTAGGCAGCGTGAATTCCAGCTGGAAGAAGACGCAGGGTCGCTGCGCCAGGAGAAGACTTCAAGGAGAATCCAGCCTGACCGTCACTCGTGGACTTGGTAAGTATAATTTTATCGAATTTTGCATACCCCTGAAATGAGCATTTCCCCCCATAGACTATAATGGGGTTCGAACAGTCGAACAGTGAGCGGCTGTTCGAATTGGATGTCGAACCTCGGACATTTTAGTGTTCGCTCATCTCTAGAATACAGCATGTAGGGACGTCCCCCAGCTGGCAGGATGTCAATGAGACCACAGTATTTATTACATTATGGTCTCTAAACTATGTTTTTGAAAGCTGCCATTGTCATAAGTGAGGATACTTGTTGACTTACCTCTTATTCATAGAGATACAGCAATTATTTCTTACCCATGGACACACCAAGAGACATCCACACTCTTACTGAGGCTATGTTTCTCATTGTAGTTCATCGCTGTTATATCAATAAGGGCTTGAAGAACTTCATTTGTATAGTCTTGAGAAAAGAAGGAAATGGGGGACATGACTGAAACCTGAAAATATGTTTTAATTAAAAATAAAAACCTAAACACAAGAAAAAGGGGGTACAATCTGAAATTAGTCCGAAACAATGCCAGAAAATATTATTTCACAAAAGAACAGTTGAGGAATGGAACAAACTTTCAGCAGAAATATACAAAAAGTGAATTTAAGCATGCCTGGGATATACATGTCTATCCTAAGATAAAATAGTAATAATTAGAGATGAGCGAGTACTGTTCGGATCAGCCGATCCGAACAGCACGCTTGCATAGAAATGAATGGACGTAGCCGGCACATGGGGGGTTAAGCGGCCGGCCGCCGTCAAAGCGGAAGTACCAGGTGCATCCATTCATTTCTATGGAGCGTGCTGTTCGGATCGGCTGATCCGAACAGTACTCGCTCATCTCTAGTAATAATATAAGGACAGACTGCCATCAATCGTCCATGTCTCTAAGTGAATACCAGGCAATACCAGACACAGACTTTGTACAAATATGTCACTGTTTCTGGGAAAAATATTCTAGACAGTCATAAAAGTGAAGTCTATTCTGCAGTATAATGTAAAGCATGTGTGTATTTGTGATTTTTGTCTGAGACTTTTAATGCCGTCACATAAATCAGGGCCTACACTACGACCATCGGGTATATTGTGATATTTTTCTTTTCTAAGACGAGTACAGTAAGATGGTGCAGATACAAGGAACAGAAACCTTTCAAATAGAAGCCTCAGGTGCTAATTTTGTCAAATAAAACCTATTCTATTAAATAGCTAGAACATACTGTACAGTTTAGGCACTCTCTTATTACCTATATACTTTCCCAGTTTATAGAACTTCTGCCTTTATTGTTTTCTGAACTGTAAGTTGTGTCTTATACCAAATACAGACACACTTTTTCATAGAAACCAACACCTTCACAATACAAAATATCCTAGTGTCTGGCTCAGTGGAGAACAAAGCATACTTTTTATGTTTAAGACTAAGTTTTTAACCACAATCTTAGTTGTGAACTGTCTTCTGTTTAGTGATGGGGAAGACAAGCCCAGAATTGTTCCAACACCTGGCCGTGAACCATGCATTGATATCATTGACGTAACTAGGAATGGCAGGGCCCCGGGGCGAACTTTTGACATGCCCCCCCCCCCCCCCCGACTGACGCCGAGGACCTCAACCAACCGCCCTCCCCACACATTTCTGCACACACTATAATGCAGCATAGTGACCCCTGCACACCGTATTATCCCCCATAGTGGCCCCTGCACACAGTATTATGCCCCATACTGGCCCCTGCACACAGTATTATGCCCCATAGTGGCTCCTGCACACAGTATTATGTCCATTACTGGCCCCTGCACACAGTATTATGCCCCATAGTGGCTCCTGCACACAGTATTATGTCCCATAGTGGCCCCTGCACACAGTATTATGTCCCATACTGGCCCCTGCACACAGTATTATGCCCCATAGTGGCTCCTGCACACAGTATTATGTCCATTACTGGCCCCTGCACACAGTATTATGCCCCATAGTGGCTCCTGCACACAGTATTATGTCCCTTACTGGCCCCTGCACACAGTATTATGCCCCATAGTGGCTCCTGCACACAGTATTATGTCCCATAGTGGCCCCTGCACACAGTATTATGTCCCATAGTGGCCCCTGCACACAGTATTATGTCCCATAGTGGCACCTGCACACAGTATTATGTCCCATAGTGGCCCCTGCACACAGTATTATGTCCCATAGTGGCCCCTGCACATAGTATTATGTCCCATAGTGGCACCTGCACACAGTATTATGCCCCTTAGTTTCCCCTGCACACAGTATTATGCCCCTTAGTGGCCCTTGCACACAGTATTATGCCCCATAGTGGCTCCTGCACACAGTATTATGCCCCATAATGGCCTCTGCACACAGTATTATGCTCCTTTGTGAATACCCATGAACAATTATTATACTACTATCTCCCGACTCTGCTGCATTTTCCGCCATCCAGGACGTCATTTGACCGGGGGGCCTGTGTTGCGACGCATATGGAGGCAGGTCCCGGTCATGTGACGTCACGCAAGTAGGCCCACAGCATGTTCAGAGTGCGGAGAGGTAAGTAACACTGTTTTTTATGTTCCGTTACCTCTCCTGGGTGTCCGATCATTATACTCAGGGGTCCGAAAAGACCCCCAAGTATAATAGTGCTTTTGGGGCACATGGTGTCCCTCACTGACCCCGGCCCCTGCCAGGATCGATAAGTAAGTAGGGCCCGTTACCAGCTGGAGTAACTCCAGCTGGTAACGACCTATATAAAAAAAAAACAAAAAAAAAACGCAGCAGTAGAGGCTGTCACTGGGCTCCTAATGTCCCGGGCCCTGTGGCAGCCGCTACCCCTGCTACCCCGGTAGTTACGCCACTGATTGATATGTACCTTAATGATAACTAAGGGTGGCCTACAATGTATTTGATTATAGTCTTTCATATAACACATGAATCACTGCTGCTAAATGGGTTGCTTAGGTTGCCCATTGTTAGGAAAATCCCTGATACCAAGGTTCAACATTTAGCCATAGCAAAGGGCATCTACATAGAGGGCCCAACATGTCATACATTACAGCCAAGTAATGGACATGGATAGCTATGTTTTTTGGGCACCATGTGCTGCCTCTTATCCTCTGTAGTGGAGCTGCAGGGAAATTGCTATTGCTAGGGTCCATCTTGAATTACAATTGACCACTTGGAGACCAGACAATAGGATACCACATTGCCAAATTATTTTATGGGCTTCCATAATAATAATAAAAAATATATATATATCCCAAAAATTGTTGGAAGATTGATGTTATAGCCTTGGGCATCTTGCAGATTCTGAACTGTTTTATAGTGCTAGCATCTAAACACATCAGAAGCAAATCAGCATTGTGGTGGATATGACTTGACAGTTATCAGAAATATCTACTCAAAACTTTACTTAAATCTGATTTATGTATACCGTATTGATGCTGCTGATTTTTCAAGTGTTACAAGAAACCTTCTCCATAGCTTTTAGGTAAATAAAATATGGGGAGAAAGCGAAGAAAACATTGATCAACTACCAGTAAAAGATTTATACACTGCATTCTATATGGATTTGTAAGAAGTAGGATGTAGACACATCAAATGGTAGCTTTCACTAGATGTAATAAATTCCCACTTATCACAATATTTTCCCACACAACATTTCAATAACCAGTGAAGAGCATCGGCTTAGATTCTCTGTAACATTTTAGTGAATGGTGTTGGCTTACAATCTTCCCAATTGATATGTTCATGATGAGGCTTTCTTGTATTACACAAATTTCTAGTGGCCTATAAAGAGTCTCAATCATGGAAGTACATGCACAATAATATTATATCACACGAGTGTCTGTCCCTTCACATTACCATGGCTAAAAATACTGCAGCGGTAATCTCAGTACGGTGTTTTCTGGGTATTCCGACAATATAACGCCTACACTAGGGTCACATAATACTTTCACAATGTTGTTACCTTCACACAAATAATTTAACTTCTCATTTCCTAGTGTATTACTGTAGGCAAAAAATTGTCAGTACTAACATCCACAGTAGATTACCCATACAATTGTGCCACAACCTCTAATAAAGAAAACATATATCAATGGCCCCTACAGTACACCACCAACATGACTTACATCTGAGAAGCACACCCAAGTGTGGTCATTTTTGTGTGTAATGCCAGCGGCTTGCCACCAGAGGTCCCCTTCTCTCTCCAACTGTCTCAGCCCGTAGCTCACCTTTTCCTCTTACGTAATCCAATGGCCTCCCCACAGTCTTACACATCTCCTTCTACCACCTCCTTTTTGTAGGCAGCTCCCATAATGCATGCACATCAGCTTCGTCTGCCTCATAAAAGGCCCATGTGCATCAGTAAACTTGTCTCCAGCCAATCCCAGGGCACTCTCCTCTACAGATATTTCCCGTTCTGCCGTCTGCACACTTCTTGAGTAATATAGGTTCCTGGTATGCTAGTACCTGTGAGATTATTTTCCTTTGTACTGTTTGATTATCTGTGTATTGACCCAACTCATTCCTGACTCCATTCTTGTCCCTGATCTGGTTCTGCCTGTGATTGCCTTTGACTGCAGTCTCATAGTGACTTATAAACCTAGGCTGCCTAACCTGACTCTCTGCCCACTCTTACCAACCCTGCAGGAATTCTGTCTGCACTGGCCTTGGCCTGTACATAATCATTCTTCTCCCTGATTTCTGGTGCTTTGCACATACGGTATATCTCATGGCCTTTGGCCAGGTGTCAACAGCAACGGGACCACTTCAAGAGGAACCAATCTGATCTCTCTGTAGTGAAGTCCAGATGCCTGTAAGGGTTAAAGCGTGAGACCAGAGATGTCACTTAGACAATGGCTTAGGGCAGGGGTCCTCAAACTTTTCAAACAGGGGGCCAGTTCACTATCCCTCAAACCACTGGAGGGACAAAATATAGTTTCAAAAAAAAATTTAAGATTATATGCTCCACAGTAGCGCCCCCCACAGTATTATACACTCCACATCAGCCCCTCCCCCACAGTATTATATGCTCCACAGTACACCCCCCACACACCGTATTATATGCTCCTCAGAATGCCCCCTCCAACACAGTATTATCTGCTCCTCAGTACACCCACTCACACTGTATTATATCCTCCTCAGTACAACCCACACACAGTATTAGATGCTCCTCAGTACACCTCCCCCTCCCACACACACACACACACAGTAATATATGCTCATCAATCCGGTACAGGATTTTCCATTAATGAAGGCGTGTGGGCCAAGGACTTACGGGCCGCGGTTTGAGGACCCCTGATTTAGGGAGTCACAAAAGTCAAAGCAGTCAGGTGGCTTGGTGTGTCCACAATCAGCTTCTTTGTGTGTATTCTGTGACTGATATGGTAATAGTCTAGTCTAACATCACTGCAAACTACTATTTTGCCCCATCCCTCACTTCTAAGAAATCCTCAGCAGTTTACAAATTGCTTATTCTGCTTCCTATGGATTTTCTCCTCCTGCTTATCAGAATCCAACCCCTTCAGCACATTTTTCCTTAAGACTTTCATGTACGTGATTCATTTATTAGGCCATTACTGTTGTCTTATTACCATGAACTGTAAACATATAGACTATACGGATGTAGCAGTACTGACTTTGTGACGTAATGTTCTGTAATATTCCAATTTGTCTTTTCTGTGGCTCTTGCAAGGACTCGGAGAGCCTTTTTGCAATAAATAATTTATTACAGCTCACAGAGGAAACAGTTAAATGGCCAATTCATCTGTTCAACCTCAGAACACTTTCTTCTGCCCGTCTTTGACCATGCCATCTGTAATTGGCACTGGTGGATTGCTGTTCTGCTTACTAGGATTTGCATAATGAGGCAACTAGCAAACATTGGTGCCCTTGTCCCTTGCAATTTGCTACCTTGTTGTTTTTTTTCTTACTTTAGAAAAGTATATAGTGACATTGTTTGGTTTTTTTTGCCAGTAATCAACAGAAAAATGCCATACACTAATCTTAATGGTAAATCTACCTATGACAGATGCGTGGGTATATATTAGCATAGGAAGAAAGTAATGGGTTTGGCCAAGTGAAAATAAAAAGCTGGCCAACACACAATTTAGTTTTTCATATTTCTACCAGTACCCTGGTAAGTTCTTTCAAAAATGTAAAATGCGTTGTTGAAATGCCCTTAGTTGGAGGTCTCCTAGTTTCAATGAAAGCTGATGGATGAAGTTTTCACATTTCCTGCGTGTCCATGATATAGGCTAATGCTCTATTACCTAAGGAAATAAAGCTCACAAAACCCACATGGAATTTTTAATGGTTCTGGCAAGCTGTGTACATTTACTAATAATTACCGAAAGTGAATGAAGTTACTTTATATGAAAAATGTGCACGGGGTAGCCAGCAATTTCATAGCTTGGAGCTTAGCTTTTGTACTAAATGTACATTAAAAGTGCATTCATTCTTCTAAACATGGTTCTTCCCAACGTGAAGTCACTTACCATCCCGATTTCTGCTTGTGCTGTACACTGTCTAGACTTAATATATAACAAAGCAACCTAATGTTCTGCTTACCAACCACAGTTCCCACTCACAGATTATAGAAACACATAGACACAATACATCACAAATAACAGAAGACGGCTTAAAAATCTCCTCAGAATAAGTAAACTATAAATTGTTGTGAATAGCTCATGACAGCTTTTATATCGATATAGGAAGCTATGTGCCATTTTGTTGACTCATGTAATTTTATCTTGCTTTTGTTTACTAGAAATACAATCCTTTGGAGCTTAATTCCCAGCCCAGAGTGCAATACTGTATAACACTGGAAACAAACTGTAATAGGGAAATTTGATAACACTCTGAAAAGAGTAATTCACGTACAAGTTGTCATTTTCTCGATGCTGCTGGAATGTGAAAACTGCTACAATGTATTAAGTTGTGAGAAATAGTTTGTGAAAATAACAATGCGCTTCCCCTGTATAACCCAAAAATGATGTTTCAACCCGCGACATATTTAACAGTAATTCAGATATAACGCTAAATGATATAATAGACAACATCAATGTCAGAGGCCATTTACAAACGCTCTATACGTGCCCAACATATTTGGAAGAAAATATCCACTTTTTACTAAACATTTCAATTAATAGGGTATGCAAATCTGTTTTCCAGGATGTCATTAGGAAAACAATGCCTCTTTTCGCTGCCATAAGGATATCCCCCTTAAACATCAGGCATGGCTTTTTCAGATAGCTTTTATACCATGATGTAGGATTATTGCCAGACTAATATATCTATCCCAAAAGGAACAGACTCCCAGCTGTGGACAGCGCTGTTTCGATTTAGTTGGATCTCATCAGCACAGTGTAGGGAAACTAGTCTGGCTAAGTGAGAGACTGTAGACCAGGAAAATGGCTTGTAAGTCTCCAAATGCCTACAAAGGCACTCTCCATAAGGAGTTTTCTTAGTCCCTGAACCCGGTCTACAGTCTCTCACTTAGTCAGGCTAGATTCCCTATGCTGTGCTGATGAGATCCAACCAGATCGAAATAGTGCTGTCCACAGCTGGTTGTCTGTTCCTTTTGGGATAGATATACTAGTCTGGCAATTCTCCCACATCATGGTATAAAGGTTATCTGAAAAAGCCATGCCTGATGTTTAAGGGGGCTGTCATTGAGGCAGTGAAAAGAGGCATTGTTTTCCTAATGACATCCTGTAAAACAGATTTGCATATTCCCCAGAATCCCCCAGTGGCAGCGCCGCACCTCCCATGAGGCGACCTGAAGCGACCGCTTCAGGCAGTGCTATGCCAGGGCTCCAGGGAGGGCGGCATTTTTGCTTACCTAAGCCAGTCCAGGACAAGCTGTCCTGGACTGGCTTAGCACCGAGCAGTGGATTGGGGAGGCTGCTGGAGCAGCACTGTTCCAGCGGCCTCCCCTCACGCTCAGGCAGAGATCAGGTCCTCTCCCTGCCTGCGAACGCCACTAAGCCCCGCCCCGGCTTTCTGTTGTCCGCCTCGGGCGGCGAAAAGGGCAGGTTCACCCCTGCCCAGTGGGGTGAAAATGACTTGTAAGTCTCCATACATCTGCAAAGGCACTCTCCATGAGTTTTCTTAGTCCCTGAATTAATAGGGTAATCCATGGATAAGATACCTCTTATCTATGGCATTGGAACCTCCACTATCTCAGATTTATTATCAAGTAATAAGCTTGTGATAATTCTGCCACATTTTTATCTAGTCTAACTTTATACTGCAACTATTTCACTGTATGTGTGACTCGGTATAGTTTGAGAAAGGGTTATACAAGTAGGACATGAATAAAATGAGTGCTCTAGATATGTCCTGGGACAACCACCTACAGGACTACCCTCACACAGGGAAAACTAGCTCTCAGGGGAAAACAAAAAGAGTGTCCGACAGCACAGGCACTAAAAGTAGCAAAGGAAATTTCATCCTGCCCTCCTACAAGTTATGTCCCCACCAGTGATTTGTTATAAATCTGGAGTGATTCTTTGCCAAACATCCGCTTCATTGCTGCAGTGAATCGCTGGCCTCAGCAGTAGTGCGAGCCTGTATAACAGTAAGCAAAGACTGGAGGAGACCATCAGAGATGAAATAACAGCATTTGATAGATTTGTTATTTTATAGATTTCACACAGCTTCTATCATGTCTTAGACCTCCTTAGTGTATTTACTGGAAGGATTTGAAACGGTCTTGTGGCTTTCCTGGTTGGTTCTCTGCCTATTTGCCTGGTTGTATTTGGTCTTCGTCTCTCTGTTGTATGCGCTTCTTTATTGTCTGCTGGAGTTTGGAAGCCTCAGGTGTGTTCATTTGTATCATCCTATCAGGTGTTGCCAGGCTCTATTTTAGGCTGACTGTCTTTTCATTTCTTGCTGGTTTTCGTTGTAGTTGCAGCTAATTCTTGGTCCCTGTATTCTAGAGGATTATCTAGAGTTCTGCTGTTTCTAACCTGGGGATAGTGGTGAGAAACTGCTTCTGTGTAGCTTCTCTTGGTGGTTTCCTGTAATACCTTTCCTCACCATTTCCCTCCTTCCTGCGTTTAGTCTCTGTTTTGTGTTTGTGGGCATGCTGGGCTTGCTAGTTCGCCAAGTTCCAGCACTTTTTCTTGCAGCAATCTCTCCGCTAGGGGTGCCCAAATTTAGAACACCAGACCTTATAATCTTGTAGCCCGTTTCCATTTCTATCTGTACAGATCTTCGTGTTCAGAGAGAGAGTAGCTGTTGGGATCGGGGCTATCCCAGGTAAGCCGACCACACCTGCAGGCAGGGATTAGCAAGCCGCCGTAGCGTAGGAACAGATTTCCCTATCCCCTTTCCTTAGATCCTTGCTGCATCCTTATAGTACACAGTTACCTGTTTCCCTGTAAACAGTGACATTTACAGCCTGCAAATATAGACCCGAAATCCACACAAATCCGATGTGCATCAGTATGTCATCCACAATCATGGATCCTGTATGATTCCCTACACTAGTCTGTACTGCAAGTGTGGCCAAAAAAGGACACCCTTCCTGATGCCCATACAAATTTAATGGGATCACACTTTTATTCGCAATTATGGATACAATTTATGGTCATGTGTATGAGGCCTTATATTCTCAGATATCCCCCTTACTACTAAATAAATTCTCCATAATTAGGCATAATTGGAATAAAATTCAGAACTAATGTAGGTACCATTTACCTTCTGAATATCAGTGGGATTACAATTGCTCCATAGAATTGATGTATTCGGACAACGCTATGTTAGAGTAGATGTTTCACAATAAAACTTTTTAGCTGGGTTATTAAACAGCTTTTTTTTTTCCATGTTAACAGCAATTATTATCTTTCCAAACGTTGACTCCTCAGCCGCATAACTTATTTTACAACACTTGCAAAGTGTAGAATAAAGAAGGTCCTCTGAGGGAGGACGGAACACTGTCTAATTATCGCAACAGATTTACAGTCATTTTACAAGTGTGATCACACAGACAGATACATCTCATGTGATCTAACACCTCCTCATGGCCATGAATAAGGGCGTACTGATGTATACAACATCAGAGTCTGGGGGATTATACTGCCATAACAATCTTAAAGCACATAGTCAATGAATAATACAAACTTTTTTCATGGATATGGGACTTTTACATTTATATTTACATTTTATTGAATATATTTCTTTGTAAAGCCTTGTGCATGTGGTTCTGTACAACCTCCGTGATCCTACAGATTGGAACAATAAGATGTTTTATTTCTCTCTGAATCTAAGAGTTCATAAATTGCTGATTATTTGGGAGTAGTATCACTGAGAGTCCTGCTTTCCCCACTCACGCAGGCTGATTGACAGACTTGTCCTCATAAAGACTTTCATTCTTTGTGGGAAGGGTAAGGAGGACTCCCACTGTCTCTCTCAGGAGTCCTATCAGGATTTAGGACCCTTGTACTCTAATGATTTTCCTGACTGAGTGATTTCTGTGGGGAAAAAAAAAACCTGTTTGTGGAGCCATTATAGTGAAAGAATGGAGCTATTCACGTCTGTCTCTAGCTCCAATTTTTTGAGGTCTTCAGACTTGGGGCACACTCCGAAAATCACCGTTCAACTTCCACTTCGTAATCACATAGGCCACTGTCGATTTTGGGAAATTCAGTACGCTTGCTATGTCTCTTAAGGATCAACCATTTCTGTGGTATCCCACAATTACCCCTTTCTCGAAATCGGACAACTCTATACTTTCCTTGCGACTAATGCCAATGCACTAATGCCAATACTGTTTCCTATTTAATGGCGGAAGGCGTGACATACATCACGACTGCAGATACCCTCATTTGCATGGGTGTCCAAATACTTATTAGTAGACAGTGTATCACAGAGCTCAGCTACTCTCCCTTCATCATATCCTGTTCACAGATAGAGCACCAGACATTATGTGACTAGCTTGATTTTATATGATGCACCATACATCCTCCTGCACAGATATATAACCTCTGACGTTTTAGTTAAGTCAACATCGTTTATAGTTGACAAATTAGTAGAAAACTGATGTAACTAATAAATACATTTGTCAAACGTTTCATATGTTATCCCATTTCTCATCAAATTAAGTTCTAAGTTTGATATAAAAACACTGATGAAAAAAAACAAAAAAATAGGGTGTGTTCACTTTTTTTTTTTTTTTTTTTTAGGCTGATTCCGCTGTACAAAATGAGTGAGAACTCTTCAAATTTGCCTACCATTGATTTCAGATTGTGTTAGAGACGTATCTTTATTTTTAGCAGGCTGAAAAAAAGAACGGTCCTGATGAAACTACATTAAAACCATAGTGGGTGGGCATTGAATGGGGCCTATCAGTATGCTGATCAGTATGGGACTAATCATGGCCAAAACCCAAATCTCAGTTTCAGGGCCTTGTGGCAAAGATGCACATCAAAATAATCTTAAAGGACCACCCTAAGATTTTTTTTTTTTTTTATCCAGAAGCTTGCTAGTTTCTGTGAACATAACACTGATATATTTCTTGTGATGATTCCCTTGGCTTCTTTTTCACATATAGCAGATCTTCTTTCTTATTATGGTATTACAGTAGCTTTACAGGCATTTGAAGAATAACATTAACTTGATAAGGACAAAACTACATCTCTTCTTGGTCATATTACTTTCATTACTTGGCTTCCTGCCCCTGGCTATGAATTGTATTAATGCTCTACTATTGCATTGCTTCCCATTGATGTTTCCTGAGAGTCCTTCCATCTGATAGCCAGCTCTATACCAGCAGAGTCAATTCCCAATAACCGCTGTTAATCTTTATTGTCACCAGTTTATTAAAGATATAATCATTATGACGGTTACATTAATACTTTTATTAATAATATTTCTTTACTAACATATATATATATATATATATATATATATATATATATATATATAATATTTCTATATTGTAACACAATCGTAAAAACCTTATTAAATGGTGTCATTTTCCAAGGAGATATGCAGGCCTGGTGGAACAAAATGACCTTTTAATTTTTTTTATGAATTTTTTTTCTGATTCTTAAGAATTAAAACAAGTGTTCATGAATTTTATATACAGATTTAGCAACACTGAATATGCTGTGCATTTATTTCTTTAGCGTAACAATTTGCTGTGTTAAGATACTTTTACCTCCAATCCTATGGAAACTGCAGAGAAAACGCATTATTGGAAAACTCAGCTCTGCTACATTTGTACATAGTAAAGAAAGAAGATACTTGGGAAAACAGGACCTGTATTTGTGGTAGCTGCATTCTTTCATTAACTAGAGCAATTGGAGTGCATTGTACAAATGTTACAGTATACGGTATTTCTTAGGGGCATTATAACTTACTAAGACAGCAATTATCCTGCCTGAAACACAAGGAAAGGCCAGACTGTAACCTTGATTTGCCTGACTCAGAAATGTAGAGTCAGTAGCCCTGAGGCTGCAGGTATTGTTTCTTTGTTTCACAAAGTAATCTTATATGATCATTTTCTTGCTTACATGTACTAGAAAATCAGCTTAGTAGCTTCTTTTACCATTTCATGTCTTCACTTGGTAACAGAATACTAATACAAAGAAATCCCATATTAATATCCAGAAATGATATGTTATATATTAGATCTTATAATAATAGTCCTGATCGTACTTATGTACAATATTTAAGGAGTGCAATACACTTAAATATGTATATCTGTTGTGTCATACTGAATAGACATACTGTTACACGTTCCTGAGTGCATCTATGACCTAAATGCTAGTTACTTTTATCACTGTCAAATTTAAGACAAATTTTTAATCTTCTGTATTAAGTAAATTTTGTACTTTGAAGTGTATCTCAGCTAAACATGATTCTGATCCTACGTGCAGCCTTTAGGTTCAGTTACTTGTGCTCTAGGCTTCTTGATCCTCCGCGGTTTCTGATGCCGTTATATTAATGGGTTGTCTCATCATGACAACATTTTTTAACTTTAACTAACAGGACTAGCGTCAGAAAATGTCCGTAATAAGCTGTTGCTCCGAGAGGAAGATGCTACTAACCTAGGCTTACTAAAGCACAGTAGTACATTACTGCCAGAAAGATGAATTGGTTGACCATATAATACACAGCAGGTAAACAAAGTGGGAAACTCTGTTACCAGCTGTGTACTATGGCTCATAGAAAATGCTACTTTGATACACATCATAGAGCATATAGAAAGGGGTTGATTAAATAAGACAATCCCTTAAGGTCTGAAAAGCACAATGAAATACATCACATACGTAGGCAATGTTACTCTGGCCATTATGGCATTTTGTTTATACAAATCTGTTCAGCCATTCCAAAGATATAAGCCCCTTTTAGTGTTGATACTAGTCAAGTGTTTGATAATTTGTACAAGTTTACTTGAGAATTTAGACCCAATCTCTTCCAAGGGAATTTTAAGAAATAGCTCTACCTGGGAGATGTATACGTTGCAACTCCGTAAGCTACACAAATCCCAACAGCATTACTTGAACCCACCAAATGAATAATTCTGAGGGCCCACCCTTCATGTATATGTGACATATGCATGTACACTTTTTATTGCAAATTAAAGCTTGGCAATGTTGCACCAACAGATCATATCATTATTATTTTATAACAGTATTTTTAAATCAACCCATAAGAATTGTACCTAGTAGCAAGAGTTTGGCTCCAGTCGTGCTACAAGTATGGTTGTCAGAACCTGCGCTCAGAAGAGTACACTCTGATTCTTGAAGGGTCAGTTCTGATCTGATCCAAAGTATGTGCCAGTGCACAATACCATAATGTGCAAAGAAAATAACTATTAAAATACTACTGACATTTTATGAAAAGCTGTGGCACAAACCTTGAAGTAGAACTTTAAGATATGCCTATGGTCTTACATGTCAATGAATGAAACACTAGACACCTTTATACTGGCCTCAGATATCAGCAATTTGGAACTTCCTACACTGTGTTCTTTCTGGAGTATCATTCATTTAATTGACATGTTGTTGGTTCTGAAGTAAGTTACTGCTGACTGTAATGGTTTTTCCATTGTGCTGGCTACGAACTCAGAACAGAAGATCCCAACCACCAGATATTTTCTCATAACATCTCATTGAGACACAACAAAAGATAATTTACAGAATTTTTTTCCTTAAATGTATCCTGAGCCTAGTTCTTCATTTGTCTCACTAAATTTTACAGACTCCAGTCAAAGAATGTTTTTATTCATACTGTATGTTTCTTAGCAGGCATTTAGCTTGAGGCTCTTGGACCCAAATGCAACATCTGCAAAATGACCATCTATCACCTGTATATATTGTGTTCTCATATAGATCCTGAGGACGTCTTAAGGCTAGAATTACCTAATTCTATACATTTCACACCCTCTATAGTCACGCCTCTGCTTCTTGGGAAACACAGTTAAGTCTTTTGGATACAGATGTCAAACATCTCCACTTCTAAGATTTTGTCATGTGTGAACTACAATACACTCTTTTGTGTATTGAGTTTTTTTTTTCTTTTAAAGCAAGTGGTTTAAAGGCCGGTGGGTCCATTTTCCCTCCTTTGACAGTGATTTACAGGGTGTTTGGAAAAAGTTCTGCCAGGAGAATGTACTGTTCTTCGTTTTATACAGTCATTTTTTTGTACAAACTTTGTGACAAGGAATAAAAATGTCAAACAAAATGAAAGGTTGATATATCTTTGATACCGGTATATTAAGAGGAGAAATATATAGCACCCGTGTTTTTCATCTATCTTCTTTGCTCGGATGGATAGCTTAGCAGAAAACCTGAATCTAAAATGTGTGTAAAATAGGCAGGTTGTGCAATTACTGAACAGAGCGCTGAAAAGCTAATAGGATTAGTTATAAATCAATTAAAAAGGGAAATTTGCTATCTGCTCATTTATATTCCCTTTAGATATAGGCTAGGCTTTTCATAAAGAGAGAAAACTCATACCTAGCAATATCCTTCCACATTCTTCCTCTGTCATTTCCTGTTCTCATTCAGTTTTATCTCATTTTAATACATTTAGATTTCATACATATTTTTCTTAGCCACACAATGATGACTACGATCACTCTCCAATCAAGATACAACAAAAATAGTAACTTTCAGTGCTCAGGATTGTGTCTTGTGTGTAAGTCTGCAGGGCAATGTGGATGAGTAATGGTCTCCATTCATTATATATAGAATCAATTCGCTCTTTCCAGCACATTTTTTTTATATATCAGCTGGGTGACATTTTTCCAGTTTACACATCAATATTCTTAGAATGAACTGCAGACAACTTTGTCACTAAAATCGTTAAATCTTGATATTAAAAGGAAATATAGATACTAGATGGCAATCAGACATCCTGACCACCCCAAAAATCACTTGCCTGTAGACATAAAGACCTTATATAAATCCTGCCATATCAGTCATCAATGACATAAGTATGTTGTGCCACTAAGAACATTAATCTTCTTTCCACAGAATAGGGAATAGTATCAAATCGCTAGGGTTCTGACCACTAGGTCCCTCAGTAATCAGGGGCCAAAAGTCCCTCTATAATCTCCTTATGAATGGAGCACTACTACGCTTTCATGACTGGCGCTCTATTCAGTGCTATAGGGCTGCTGAGATTATAATCTTTGACAGCACTCGCAGACCCACAGAAGTGAAGGGATCACTGGTCACACAACCATAGTAGTGCTCAATTCACAAAGAGGATTTAGGGGGACTTCTGGGACTCTATTCTCCTGATCCCTGGGGAATCCGTTGGTTGGACCCCTCATCAATTGGACACGTTCCCTCTATCCTGACCCCTATTATTCACATGGCCAAGTTGCAAGTTCAAATAAATAGGGCTGAGCTGCAGTATCAAGCACAGGCACTAGACAATGTACAGCGCTGTACCTCGTGAAGAGGGAACAGCAATCAATATCATAATATCATATAACCCCTTTAACAGTTTTATTCCTCCGTCAAAGAGCTTACAATCAGTGATATCTTATAGTGAGAAGTAAGCTCCATTCCCACGGAGTAACACGCCGCACATTTAGACATCTAAACACGTGTCAGAGCGAGGCGCTTCAAAACAGATTCCATTGATTTCAATGGGTGCCGGCTTATGCGTGCTACCCATTGAAATCAATGGGTTATAAAGCCTCCCATTGATTTCAATGTGTAGCGCACGTAAGCTGGCACCCATTGAAATCAATGGGATCTGTTTTGAAGCGCCTCGCTCTGACACGTGTTTAGATGTCTAAATGTGCGGTGTGTTACTCCGTGGGAACGGAGCCTTAGGCAGTTTAGTCATTATAGTGGAAAGTATGTGCAAACTGCTATCTCCAGGGAGGAAATGGACAACTGAAATTGTCTACACAATTGACAGTCACATATACACATATTCCATTTGATTCAAGCATGATAATGTACATATTTATGGAGGAGTCTGGAAGGAGAGCTAATGATACATCATTAGGATATGTCCAGTTTAATGTTACAACATATCCTAGTGATATGCAATAAAATTAAGTTTTGGCAAAATCCTTTAGGCCATTTATAACCCATTTGTGCACAAGTCACAGGCAGCTCTGTGTTGTTTGCAGTGTTATCTAGGTAGCAGTCGACTTCAAAGGAAACTCAGATTAGGAGTTGTGTAACCCAATAGATGGTGCATTCAGTAATTTGTAGATGCCCTTTGGTCTTTCTCCGTGAGCCATGGCAACTCAACAGAATTGTTTGACTGGTGATTTTACATGAAAGCCTTGAGCCTAACAAAGGCAAGTTATCGTAACAATCTGTGCAATGACAAAAACATGATCTCCCACCCATCAAAATTTAGGGAGGCAAGAAACAAATATAACAGGCTGGAAATAGCAAAATTATTACTTACAATATATAAAACTCTGCCAAATTAGCCAGTCTTGGAAACTGATGTTGCAGTGCACACTTACATCTGCTCAGTGAGCAGCAGTATGTATTATACTATGGCAGTGCAGAATGTATTTCACACAAACACACGTTGTGGAGACCTGTATCCTTGCCCGCTGAATAGACTTTGATAGGCCCACCGAGGCCTGCTGCCTTTCTCTCACTGTTGCCTTTCTCTCACTGTTGCCTGTTTGATTTTTCCATTACAGTGCATTTTCTGTACCCTTTAGGGCCCCTTCACACGGCGTATACGCTCACTGCTTTGGAGCGTGTAAACGTTCCGTAGCAGCGGCGTCTAAAGCACTTCCCATTGTTTTCTATGGGAGCCAGCAGACGCGCGCTCCCCATAGAAATGAATGGAAAAAGCAGCCCATTCATTTCTATGGCGAGCGTGCGTATGCCGGCTCCCATAGAAATCAATGCGATCTGCTTTTAGACGCCGCTGCTACGGAACGTTTACACGCTCCAAAGCAGTGAGCGTATACGCCGTGTGAAGGGGCCCTTAGTCTGTCCTTGATGATAAGTTTTGTGCCCTGCGGGTGTGTGGCACGGATTTTGGTCTTCGCTTCGCACTGGTGGTGTTGCTCGCCTCCCTCTCCTTGGCCGGGTTGGAGGGCCCCGCGTCCGACCTTCCTCTACTCCCTGCGGCTGTGCTTCATCCTGCTGGGGCGTTGCTGCTCGGTATGTAGACGAGGTTGCTGTTCCTGCTTGTCCTGGTCGTGCTGTACTCCAACTTATCCTGGGCTGGGATGTTTGTGACTTTGAAGGGGTAGCTGGCTTTACTGCCGGCTTCCGGCTGTGATCCACTAATTTTTTCCTCTGTTTTTGTTAGGTTATGCCGTTGTGGGAATGGGTAGCTTTGATATCCATACTACCTCTCCCTCAGTTAGTTAGATTTGGCGGCTCTCTGGGCGTATACTGCGGTGTACCTGCTTTAGTGAGGGTTTTCCCACTGTTTGGTGTACTCCGAGTTTGGGCTAGCTGAGCTCGGCTTTAGTTGGTGTTTTTGCCTGCTTTTCTTGTCTTTGTTTTTCTCTCCCTCCTTCTTCCCCCTTCCCCCTTCCCCCCTCCTCTTTCCTTCCCCCCCCCCCCTCTCTTTTTCTCTTCCCTCTCTCTTCTTCTCCTCCTTCGTCTTTGGCCTCGTCTGCTTTTCTCTCTTTTTCCTTCTCCTCTCCCGACTCTTTCCCTACTCTCTGGCAGTCCCTCTCCAGTAGCTGGACTGTGGACTGGATCCCCAGCTGGATTTCCACTTCCACGTGCCCACCCCTGTCCCTTGATGCTACCCTGACGCATCATTGGCAGGTTCAGTGTTATCAGAATATCTACTCGATCAAACGGTATTCACTCATCTCTACTTACTACCTTAATATTATGTAAATCTAAAAAAAGATATGACATAGTGAGTGAAAGACGAGCTAATGATTATTGTCACTCTTTTTTCCACAGTGACATCACATGCAAGGAATAAGCAGATAATAGAAACTACTCATATAGCTAAACAGATGAGATCAATTAAAATCTAGTTAAGCACATAACAACACAGATGAGATCATTTAGACTTTTATGTAAGTCATTGACTACTGTCATATTGTATTTTTTAATATCTGATGATATACTTTCCTTAAGGAATTGTTATTTGCTTAACTGTGCTCTGTGCCGGTGATTACTTATGCCTGACACAATTAGAACTTATTATTCTAGATAAGGAGCAAAGTCAAGGGGTCAGTCGTGCCGCCTTCCTGCTCTCTGATCTTTTCTTTTCCTTTTCAATTCCTATTTAGTCACCTTAGAAAACAATGAAATATATCTATAAATGACTGAAAAAGTAGCAGGAGCAGAATGTGAAATTCCTTAGTACTCAATTCCGAATTGTTATTCTCTTATGGGAAATGGGCTATTGAGCACACTCTTGCAGTTGTACCCTTGTAAAGTTATACTCTGACCAAAGATATTTAGGCAGAAACACAGATTTTTTTTATTGCAGATTTTGCTGTGTTTTTTTTTTAAATGCCAAAGTCAAGAATGGCTTCACAAGGAATGGGAAATATATAGGAAGTTCTTATACTACTACCTTTTGATCAATCCACTTCGTTAAAAAAAAAAAAAAAAAGCAGCAAAGTCTTCAACAAAAAAATTCTTTCCTGCCCTCTCAGTGTCTTATTACTAATAGGTTTGATCACAGAAGTCTATGGAGAAGGGATGGGGTAGAAGGAAGCTGCTGATGATGAGTAAATGATTTATTGCCTTTATACTTTGGATAATATATATGAAATTAGATGAGCTATCTAAGAATAATTAATATTTAGAACTGGAATTGTGAATACTGAATTTCATCAGAAGCTTGTAAGACTGCTATATGAAGCTAGTGTGCTTATATATGTGTATATTCCACTCATATCACAAATGTAGTCCAATGCAGACCTGGGCATTGTACGGCCCATGGGCCACATCTGACTCTCTGACCGGCCCACCTAGGGTGTAGGATAAAGGGAGATGCTGAATGGCAAGTCAGCTAAAGGACCTTTGATGATATCATCAAAGGTCCTTTAGCTCACTAGGATATGATGACTCTTTGGTGGGCGGAGCCACACAGGACAGTGTGGTTGTGTTACAGAGAAAGAGCAAGCTGCCAGGAATGGAGACTGATGGAAGAAAAGGAGGAGAGAAGAGACAGTATGTGTGAGCAAGAGGAGGGAACTGGGGGCAGATGTAGAGGGCAGTTACACTGAAGGCAGTTGGAGGGGACATGTCCGCATCTAGTTTCCCCCATTTTAATATCCCCTCCAACTACCCCTACTGTTTAATGTCCTCCCTCCAGCTGCCCCAGGTTCATGTCCCTTTCCAGCTGCCTCAGTTTCATGTCCTCCTCCAGCTTCCCTAGTTTCATGTCCCCGTCCAGCTGCCCCAGTTTCATCTCTAGTTTCTGCCAGTTTAAACTGGGGCATGGAGAGAGGGACTTTTTTGTAACTCAAATTTTTATTGAAAATTTTTTTAAAAAATAAGAAAAGAAAAAACAATTACAAGTTACAAGGCGAACACCCGCCCTGCGAACAGAAAAAGCACACAGTGCAACACAAAATACAATCATAGAAGAATAAAAAATAAAAAATTAAAGACAAAGAAAGCAACATAGAAAAAAAAAAAAAAAAGGAAAAAAGGGGGGGAGGAGGAGGGAGGGGTTAGTGGGACAGATGAGTGGGGGAGAGGACTAAATGTGGGGGGTGAAAGGGTATGGAGAGAGGGACTTAATACTGTGGGACATTTGGAGGGGAACATTATAATGTGGGGGCATATAATGTTAGGGTGAGTTTAGGAGCATTATACTTTGTGGCGGCACATGGAAAATGGATGAGAATGGGCAAAGTCATCATATAAGTGGGTGGGGCTACATTTGCTGTGGTACGCATAGCCCTCTAGAACCATTTCAATTTCTCATGTGGCCCCATGGTAAAATTATTTGCCCACCCCTGGTCTAACGTAAATACACGTATCCTGATACAAAGAAATCACCACGCTGGTCTGGGTCTATACCAGGGCCCTGTGGGCTTGGGGGCATAAAGTGATTTGGGTAATATACTTATGTTATATTCGGGTTAATATAAGTCAAGTCAAAAGTGGAGCCGACATAAAGGGCAATATGGCTGTGTTGCCCAGAAACCCTTATAGTACAAACTACATGAACACCCTTAGTTTCTTACTTACAATACAGGATATGCAAAAATATTTCCCCTTGTAGAGCACAGAGCCATACCTCATTGCTACCTAATACTGTTATTTCCCAGTATTTATGGATGACGGGATAATTAGACATAAATTATTCTATATGCATTACTCTATATTCCAAGAGATTTTTCACTGTAATGGAAACTCAAACTAATTATAAAATATATACTCTTTTTGTTCCTCTCCCATTCTGTATTCAGCAGATGTTTTGCTTCCAGCAACTATGTTCACAACATTTAGATTTCTCTTTTTTCCTTTGATTCAATAAACTCTAATTGATGAAAACATGTATCGAATAAACAAGCCTCAACACATTAATATTAACACAGAAACCATACAATCTGATATATGAGTGCCAAAAAAACCTGCTGATTTTGCAGGGTGTTTGCTAGTATGTGTTTCTTATCTTTGCATCTTAATGCTCATACTTTGTGTCATACCAAAATGAAGCACTTTATACACAGTGCTAAAGATCTTCAACCAGCTGACAGATTATAAAGCGTTCTTGATTACTTCCTGGATATAAAAGTTACATGAAATCCTCATGTCATTTCTAGTTCCTTCATTCTGTGTCTATTCAATTCTTAAAATATCTTTATAGTGCTTGAAGCACTACCTTTATTATTCCCTATATCACTGCCATTATCCTGCTGCTACTAGTGATACCTTAGATACAGCAAGCAAGTGGTGACTAAATTCTAAAGTTGTCCGACTCCAAATCAGATTTTCATACCGATGACTTATCCACAGGACAGGTATATGTGAATATCTGTATGTGAGCTATTGGACTCTGCACAGATCAAATGTTCTAGCAGCTTTCAGGTGCCGGAAGCTGCTAGAGGACTGATGGCTCATACAACACATCTCCTATTCAAGTAATAGACCCAGCGCCCCCATCCAGTGTACAGTGGTAATTTCGGTTAACTTAAGTGGCGCTCCTATTACCAGTGTAGGAGCGGCAAGTACATGACTCCCATCTATTCCATCTACTAGCAGCTTCCAGTACCAGAGGCTGCTAGAAGAGAAGATCTGTGTAGGGTTTGAGTGTCAGACCAAGAAAGATCACCTACATTTGGCCTACCCTGTGAATAGGCTATCAGTATGAAAATACTAATCCTCTTCTTTGAGAAAATCATCACCCCCAGGAGACCACTTTTTCAAGCAATTTTCTGTGGTCGTGTGAAAGAGATTTCACCTCGATTGTCGCTGTGGTCATAAACAATTTGGTGCTTATTTTTCTTTCAATTCATCCACCCAATTAAAAAACATGGAAGATTAGGTGTGATGAAGTTTTATATGGAACAGAACAAATGCAAAATAAAAATATTTTCACCCTCTTGGTGAATCAGATATGGTTTACTCCTAAGCTTCCAAGGGCCATATCTTTTTTAATGGATGGATGGATAAAAAAAATAATAATAACATAATAATACCAAATCGATTAAGGGCACAGTAGCATTGAAATATTGTATTGCATTTGGATTGTTTTACTAAGTAAACACTAAGGCCAGGCAGTGAATTTGGATCTTGGGCATGAGAAAAAAGCTGCCATAAAGATATATTAACAAATGAATCAGAATTACTGTTAATCTGTTATTAAAAAGGGAAATTTTGTACAAAGCTGGACATTCACTGTAAGTGAAGTTCACTGTAAGTTAGTAGTTCGATATAGTCTAGTATAAAACATGGTATTTCTAACATAACATAGTCAGCGGAGTGTCTGATTTAAGTTAAAGGACCCTCTGGAAACCTTTAAAGGTTATAAAAGGTCTGTTGACTGCTCTCATAATTTGAATGGAGGAGATGCAGTCAGTTCTCTTCCCATTATCCATGTAGTATCACTCCTTCATGTAACACTATGGTCCACACTATCATACTCCAGTATGCTGGAAAGCCAACCTGTTCTTATGTCATTAATGAAGGTAATGGTGGGTAGAGTGACTCCTATTTTTATCCCTAGAGTATTTTGCTTTATTGCTAGTTGAGGGAATGCTTGAAAAGTGAGGGTCATTGGAAAGGGCAATGTCTGATAGATGGGATTCTTCCTGTCTTGTGTGAAGTGGAGGACACAGAAGAAGGTGAAGTGAAGATTAATACAAGAATGATACAAAAGTGAGAGTAAAAGGTCTCTAGAGAAGATCTACTGTGCAAAAAAGCTGGAAAACTGCTTGTTCTTGTATTGTTCTGCATTGTTTTCCTCTATATTTGACTGCTATCAGTGTACAGTACAGCCAATGTTGAGGGACACAGTGGTTGGATATTTGTCAGTCTAACATACCCTAGCAATATTATTCCGTTAGTAATTGTATTGGCAATTGTTACAAGAAAATAGTAATAATAAAGAAGCCAAAACTTGTTTATGGTGAAATGTGTTGGGATAATTCTGAAGATAAGATGCCTTACTTTTTATTTCTACTCTTTGACACATAGTTGCTCTATTAATGCCATGGATTTAATGTAAGAAAGTCCAGATTAAGTAGAGTGTGTCTGTAAACAGCTTCTTGCCCGGTATATCTCCTAAGGTAATGAAGAGAACAGAGGAGCTGTCAGAAGTGGAGTTGCACTCATCACTAGCCCTAACAACTATCAGTTTCCCTGTGTCTTTCATTAGCGCACACACAGGACTTCATTTTAATCCAGCCTTTATCTTTTGATATGCAAGGAACAAAGAGTTACTGAATTCAGGAAAAATTTGAATAGATGTGATCTTCACTTTTATTGATTTGAAAAGGACAGTCACTTACTCGTCTGACAGAAAGGAGCTAGAAAGAGTCTTTCAGCACTTACCGCGTGGAGAAGTAAGCATATTAGATAGGACAATAAAGAAGGTCTTGTCCAAAGCTCCGCTACTTGATACACTGCAGCTAAGGGGATTGGATCAAGGGCAAACTGATTGTCGCAGACACTGTATGTGAACACTGAGTAGCGATCTAACGTTGCAACTACGTGAATTTCTTTCTAAATTTCTTTCTAAATACTTGCCTATTAGAAAGGCTTCTTACAGGCCTTCTGCTAAAATAAAATGTGTATTCTATCCACTTATACACCTGCTATCTCTTGCCAGGAAAGCTTCTCTCCCATTAAAAAGGGCATCTTAGTTTTTATGAAAAGTTGAAATATCTACAAGGTTCTGCTGGCCAGTTTGTTCTATCACCATATAAACCTTTGTACATGGTTTGCTATCAGTTTTTCTGCTTCTAATAATGACATTATGGCTGAAACATATTATAAATTTCTCTCCCAGGTAGGGGACATATACAATAAGGGCAGTCTGCCCTTTCTCTATGCATTACTGATACTGTTCTGCCCGGTTTGTTCTGCTAGGAGTAACAGGTATACCTGAAAAAGGCCCAAGTGTCCATAATATAGGAGATCCAGGAACATTGGACTATGTATATAAGGCAAATATATGCCAGAAAAATAGAAATCTATGGGCACATTCAGGAAAACTGCTTATTATCTGTAAATATTATACTATCTGTAACCACACAAGCAGACAGGAGTAGATACAAGTACATGGAAGACTTTTCTTATGTTGTAAGGTATGAAATGTGATTGAATCTTCAGTCGATTGCACAGAGCAACAGTTTGCAAGTGTGTGTGCATAGTGTATGAGGAGAATCAACCCCTTCCTTCTCCATTCACTGTGTGAAGGCAGATAGGAACTGCCCCTTCCACTCACTGTGAAGACATCTTACTTATCTAACTTCTTTCTACATACTTAACTGGTAATACAGGCGTGAACCGCAAATTAGCTAGAAGTGAGGAATACATTGGCAAGTACTTTAGAGAGGTTTTTCAGGCAGAAAAAAATAACGTTTTTAATGAATGTGCATTACATTTTGGTCCAGAATCACTTGCTGTATGAAAGGAGAATAAGTTGTCTGAAAAGTTAGTGACCATTTAAATGAAATAATATATGTATATTAGAAGTATTAAGAACATTTCATTCATAGTTGTGTTGTTCTCTTTGAAATGGACGAGTACAATACATGTTATCCATTCTCAGTGGCCACCTCATTAAATTGGATGTTATCAGATTATATGTCATGGGTATCTCAGATGAGAATATCAGTCCAAATTCAAAATTAAATCAAGATGTGAATGTGAAAGTGCAGGTATACTAAACACAATGTTATGTCAGAACAGCCCATTGAGAGAAATGCTGGGATATTGGAGTATGAATAGCTGTAGTCACAGTGGCAAGAACCTCTGCCAAACCCTCCAGCACTAGTGCAGTGCAAAGGTGGCCTACAAAGTTTATAGTTTTCACCTGGAGCATGTCCTAATAGTATGCCTCCTAATTGTGTTTGGAGCGCCCTTTGAGATTTAGAGACAGATTTGTAACTTTTTTTTGTTTGTTTGTTTGTTTTCAATGTGGTTTGCGAGCCCCATATAGGGTATGGGGTATGTCTATGGAGTATGGGAGGAAATCCTCACAAACAGAGGGAGAACATCCAAACTCTTTGCAGATGTTGTCCTTGGCAGGATTTGAACCCATGACTCCAGTGCTGCAAGGCTGCAGTGCTAACCACTGAGCCACCATGTTGCTCCTTGTAACTCATGTATTACTAATGAAAAACAGATTAAAACAGGCAACTTCATTCATATAATGGAGTTATGGGACTTTAGGAACTTCCACTGAGATGAGGATGTTCTGTGATGGCACTTCCTAGTTAGTCTGCATTTCTCTTGCTGGGATAGTCTTTCTCTATACATTGTGATTTAAGCCTTTCATTTTACAAAATTGTCTGCAATGCCCTGGGTATGGGGTACAGATATAAAAAGGATAACCTGTTATTCAGGCAGTGTAGTAGCAATGAGGTCCATATAGCGTTAACCTCACAGTCTTTTCTTGCACACAAATTCCACAAAATTGAGCAGGGATATGTCAAATCAAGGGATGTTCAGCAGCTAGGATGCTACGTGAGACACGTCATTCCTCTCCCAAAACACAAGCAATTGGTCTCCTCACTTCCCAGATGTTTAGGTAGACTTGTAAAAGGAAGAAGTGATGCTACACAATGTATTGCTGCCAATTTCAAACTTTCCACAACTGTTATATCTTCTATGGTCTGCTGTCAATAAAATGTGGTTATGTGAGATTTCCAGATCATTCTTTAGTCTTTCCATTTTACGCAGTGTCCCAACTTTTTTGGAATTGGTATTGTATAAGAAACACAGAACACAGATCAGGGATCACAGAACAAGGATAATGAATACAATGATGTAACAGTATATAGATAATATATACAATGATGTAGAGATAATGAACAGGGACATGTCAGCACAGGGATAATAAAGGCAGTGATTTCGCAACACAGGGTTAATGACTAAAGCAAAGTAACACCGCTAGCATAATAGCCTTTATAACACTGGTATTTATAATGGCCTTTTATGTATCTTTTTTGCCTGGTTTTACTTGAAGAGCACTTTAAACCACTTTAATGTTGTTCTTTTTTCATCTTCCTTCTAAAATATAAATATAAATGAATTGTGACATTGTGAAACTCAGGGGCTATTATTCCTACTTGTGCTTTGTGTGTTAGAAGCATTGTCAATCAATGTAATAGAAACTCAGATTAAGGCTGTATTCACACAGAGTAACGCCAGGCGTTTTTTGTGTGTTTTTTGCACATAGCGCCGCGTTTACGCCGCGTAGCGCCGCGTATACGCCGCGTTAACGCCGCGCTGTTTAGCGGTGGCGTTGCCCGGCGTTAACGCGGCGTATACGCGGCGTATACGCGGCGCTACGCGGCGTAAACGCGGCGCTATGTGCAAAAAACACACAAAAAACGCCTGGCGTTACTCTGTGTGAATACAGCCTTAGAATGAGCGTAATACTTTTGGGCCCTGGAAAATGTTGCCGTTTTTTTTGTCGTGCTGGAGAGTGACGGTCCCCTGTTGATGGAGCGCTCAGTCTTTAAGATGGAGTCCATAGAAATCTGTGAGGCCAGAGAGTATCTCTGACTTTGTGCAGGGGCAGTGATTCCATTTTTATTGTATGTGTTATTGCATGCCATATTCAGGAGGCAAGTTCTCCTAGAGCAGATGCTTTTTGGGAAATTATACTACCATATGGGGGCACCATACCATGGTACAGGTAGGATATTCCGTATTATAATACTGAATTGTGGGGACTTTGCTATGTGCAGGAGGTCTGGTTTTTCCAACAACTATACCGCTTGCCATTAAGAAGAGACTTGAGCCATTTCTGGGGAAATGATAAGTTCTTCTAATATCCTTAAGTGCTTGACCTTGACAATTACCCTCCATCAGCACCTATAATGTCTTTTCTTTTGTATGACTATCTTGCATACACTAGTCAATGTTTTAGTGCTGGATACTGAATTACTGCTACTTTTTTTTATCCACAAAGGGCTTTCTGGTGTTGGCTTTGTCACCGCTATACTTAATTGCTGTGTGATGCCGTCCTGTTGACAGCCGAGTCCTCCAACTTATCGCAGCTGAATGAATTTCTTTTTCTCTCAGTGGCTGCCAGATATCTCTCCAGTATTCAGTGATAAGAAAGAGCAAAAGCCTGGCCCGCCAGTCTCAAATCTGTGACACCGGCTTTGTCATCTGTAGGCTGTAGTTTCCGCAAAAAAAAAAAAAGAAAAAATATTGTTTAAAATTGTTTTATTTTACTTTAATAGTGTGACATCCAGCAAATTGAATTTTCACATAATATTGTCCTGATGTATTGATGTTTGCTTTTTCTGTCTCGGAGTGTATTGAGAAATGTGGTCTTGCAGTGCAGTGGGCATTGATCTCCTGTGTAAAGAATAAATTCAGTCATTTTTTTTTCTGAGGTTGCTTTAGGCTTTTACATGAAAGTAGGTTTTTGCATCACTGAGACTGTCATTTGCATCACAATCCTGCAGTCATGTTTGACTTTCCATATATAACATCTGTATTAAAATGGTGTAACTTGCTTTACTCATAGCATTATCAATGTTTCTTGCTATTTTTATTCAAAGCCTATAGATTAATGTTTTCTATAAACACAATCATAGTCACGACTTTATAAGACCAATATGAAAACTGCATCCCTCATAGTGTCCATTCTAACAGGTTATTTCAGGATTTGAAAGGGTATTTTCATCATAGACCTCCACAGGATATGCCATAAATGTCTGATAGATGTAGATACTCTTGTACTCTATTGTTAAGTGTTAAAGAGGACGTTTCATGTCCTCGGGTACGTGCAGTTTTATATACCACTAGAAAGCTGAGAGTGCGCTGAATTCAGGGTACTGTTGGCTTTCCCATTATGGGCCTGGTACAAGAGATATTGGTGCCATTACCAATATCTCTTCACTGTCAGAAGGGCATTTCGGACAGTCTAATTGGGCTGTAAGGAATGCCCCCCCCCCCCCCCTCCATAGAGCTATACTGTCAGAGGAGGTGTTCCTTACCGCCTAGTGATAATGCTGAGTGTTGAAGAACTGTCGGCTTTCCAATACTATATAAAACCGCATGAGCGCGAGGACATGAAAGGTCCTCTTTAAATGAAAGATCAATGTATCAAAAAAGATTTCTTACTTAACACACTACCAATAAATAGCATTGATGTAATTCTTTTTACAAGTGCTAGAATTGTGTTTCTTTATATCTTTTGCCATATGTGTTTGTTGCCTACTTGCCATAATCTTACTGCTTTCAGTAACACCATAGACAGGGGCACATACTTTTCAATGCTTTTTAATGCCTGTGTTACCATGTAGCAGATTTCTGATTCATTGTGAATACTTCTTACAGAAACACTTATATACTGATCATTTTGTGCTCCACTTTCACCTTGGTTGTATTGTATGCAGGTTGTGTAGGATTGTGTCATTGTCATTTTGATATCTAGCTGGGGAAATGTTGTGAACTTGGTATCTAACCATTTATAGACTGACAGAGCCTTCAACTTTACCATTCTAAGACAAGGCAAACATTTCTTACATGTCTGAGTCAATAAAAAGTAATAAAATCTCATGATGAAGTTTGCCATCTGCCCTGCATATCAACTGCAGTTTGCTAATCCAGACAAGATCTGAGCCAGTCATCAGCATTTTCTTCCGCAGGAAAATAGATGGAATATCAAACAGAATGTACACAGAAGCTTTTTGCAGAGTTATAAAATCCTGAATGATAAAAGAACAGGTCTCAGAACTAGAAACTTACCAGCTACGGAAATGTTATATTTGTCTAAAAGAAATTCCTGACACCGAGAACTTTTTATTCCTATATTACATTTCATTCCTATTTTAAAATGTCTAGGCCCACAAAGTGGCAATATTGTAATAAAATAATAAAATGTAGGATCACCTTTACTGCACCACAATCTATGAGGAAATGGCATAATTAGTCATTTTGGGTATATTTGGATTACATAAATCCATTCATGTAATGAGTGAATCACCTTCTATCCTCCTTCTTGACTTCAGACGGAGACACTTTCAGGAATGCTACACTGTTATATATCACAGAAGAAAACCTATTGAAATCTACTGAGAAAATTAACATTCTGTTCCAGTGTAGATAATGTGTAATTTGTATTGTCAACATTTGCCAGAGATCTCTGCACTGAGCATTGATACAATGTATTTATATGTAGTTATTAGGTCACCCCTCACTTATATTTTCTCTATACTAAATAACCCTAGTTTTGCTCATCTCTCTGGGTAATGTAGTCCACTCATTCCACATATTACCCAGTCAAGCTTTATTCTATTGTATTGTCTTTCTGGTAAAGTATAGTACATTTGTTTTACATGGGATATCAGAGTAGAAGTAAAATTTTTGGTGTGAAATATTTTCTTATGCCAGAATACTGGAACGGGAGTTGGGAGGAATGACAAGCTCTTAAGGAAGCTGCAAAAATTTAGAAATTCCCATATTACCCCCAATGGTAAAGTATGCCTTTAGGCCTTTAGCCTTATTGTTGCCTAAGGAAATCCTCGGGGGTTTAGAGGAAAGAAGGGTTTCTACACCAACATAAAAGGAGGTTCTTTACTGTAAGAGGATTTAAAATATGGAACTTTGCCAGAGGAAGTTGTAATGAGGAATCCTCTAAAAGAGTTAAAGAAAAATTTGAGAAACAATATTATAGGTTATAGTTATGATTAGATTTACAATGTTGGGACAGGGATTTATTTTTATTGAAAGATCAGGAAGTAATATTGACCTCTACTTCCTTTGCATCAAAATTGCAAGATAATATGATAGACATGTCTCTTTTTCAGTTTTATAAACTATTTGTTGAACTGGCTTAAATTATAGCACAAATGTGGCATAGATGTGAGTCTCTGATGCACACATAGGACAAGGGATGCGACTAAGTTAGTAAGAGATGTGTGTGTCTTAATAAAGTAGTACAGTGCATCACACTGCAAAACAGATGAGATGAAGACTGGAGTATGAAACGCCAGTCTTGATAAATTTGCCCCTATATCTGCGATGACATAAACAGCAGGAAGTCCAAACCTATTATTAGAATCACTCTGCAGGTATAAAAGAGCTACTCCAATAATAAAAGGAGATTGGGAAATGTTGCCATTATTCACAGTGTAGGAGTTTACTAAATGGTTTCCATCAATCATATCTGTAATACACAAGGAGGTGGTTACATTGTGATAGTGTGGACTTAAACCTGGGTTATATGACAATTTTAGCATTTGTTACCATCTAATTTTTTTTATTGTACAATAAGCAAACGGAGATAAACCTCATCTATAGGTATTATCAAAAAAGTATCTTTTGGCATCTATTTGGATTGAAAGAGAGAGACTACATATTTCAATGTAAACAGATCCCGTATGGATGCAGTGTACAATGTAAACAATGGGCAGCATGTGCTATTCTATAGCATACAGTTGCATAAGTCTAGGTATGGATAGGTTATCAATATCTGAGTGTTGGTGGTCTGACTCATGGGATCCCCACAGAAAAGCTATTTCAAGAGAGTGACTTTGGGTAAGTGCTCACCGAAGACCAAACACAGCACCATACATTACATAGGATGAACCATGATGTCACTCACCCAAGCAGGTCAAGCAGCTGATCTTTCGGGGTCCTGAATGTTAGACTCCCGCCAGTCAGAGATTGTAGCTCTATAATCTGCTTCTCACTATGACCAATGCATCAACATTTCTGTGCTATGGAAATGAAAAGTCTGGTAGTTGTTTTTCTAATATCAGATCTATTGACTGGGAGACTTTCTTCTTCCAGTTTTCTGTACTTATCGTGACTGTTCTCTTGAAATGTTGATAACTTATAAATAGACATGTTCTAGTCTTTTAGAACATATAGGAGGGATGAGTGAGTGATGGGTGTAGAGCATCTTCCTAATATCACAGAATAAAACCCATAGAGAGGACATGATGATGGTTACACTGCTATATCTGTCAGAGATAATCACATCGCTAAGATTGTGATGAATCTGTTTTGCAGTTACTAACACATTGGTAAGTATTCATGTGTAATATTTTCATGAAGTCATTTTAATAAGGCTGCATATTAGTATTGCATGTGCTCAATGGGAATACAAATGAAGTCAGCCTTCATAAGTGAAGATAACTGAGGATGAGTTGTGTTGGCTGAACATACTGCAACTTTAAGCCACCCAACTGGCGAGATATGATTCGGCATATCCAGTACCTGGCCATGTCTCTGCTTCCATTATACTAGGAGTTATGACTGTGATAGTTAAAGGTGATGTTCTGAAAGGAAATTTACATAACATTCCCAGGACTGGGTGAAAAATATACAAATCTATTCTCCTGGATGGAATTAGGAGAGCAGAGTGCACTCTGTACACCACCCTATAGAGGGCAGCATCCTTAACATCATGAACGACTCAGTTATAAAGTCTTTTTAATCATAATATGGATTTAATTGCCAAATCAGTATTTGTCCCAAAAGGAACAGATTCCCAGCTATGGACAGCGCTGTTTCGGCCTATTGGGCCATCCTCAGCATAGCGTAGGGATACTGATTTAGCAGAGTGAGAGACTATAGACCAGGGTATGGGGGCACTCGTCCACATTAGGGAGAGTGTGTGCCTAAATAGGCAGTACGGAGACTTTCAAGTCAAAAAAGACTTTATAACTGAGTCGTTCATGATGTTAAGGATGCTGCCCTCTATAGGGTGGTGTACAGAGTGCACTCTGTTCTCCTAATTCCATCCAGGAGAATAGATTTGCATATTTTTTACCCATAATCCCTAGCGGAGCAGGAATGACTTGTAAGTCTCCGTACTGCCTATTTAGGCACACACTCTCCCTAATGTGGACGAGTGCCCCCATACCCAGGACTGGGTGTGCATTGATTCAGTAAATGCTGCCTAGAAGCTACAGCATCTTGACAACTCTAAAGACAATGCTTGCTAGTATAGTTTGTGAGGCATCTCTGAATTCAGTCATCTGTATATTACAATGTCAAGTGAATCCATAGTGTAATGCCAGACACCAGGGAATGGAGGGACAAAACTCCTGGACAAACATTACTCGGGCTTTAAATAGGTTATGTGGGATAAAGTAAAGCTCAGCATTGCATTCCCTGCATTAGATGTGCTTTATTACTAATATATAAGCATATATAACCGATGATTAGCTTTGCAGATTATAGCTCGGGGGTAGAAGTCTTCGTCCAATGTCTCCCCTTCTCATACTCCAACTCTCTGTCACAAGACAGACTCCACTCTACTCTATGGACATAGAGCAGGAGTAGAGCAGAGTCTGTGGTGTCATAGAGCGTTGTAGTAGCAGCGGGGGGAGGCAGCATGCAATACATCTAGCTCACTGCTGCACTTGGCTAAACTAATCATCACAACTCCAGGGAGAGCAGCATTTATAATAGTAATATAACTTGTCCACTGTGGGGATTGCACTTGTGAGCTGTATTTTTCACCTCTTAACCCCTTCAAACCTATTTAAAATAAATATCTGACTCCAAATTTTTGTAAATGTAAAAATTGTCAAAATGGCTTACTAGAAAATTTTTCTTCTCTCTCCCTGCTCCGTTGTTCCACTTTTCCATTGGTACATTTTGTAGATTCCTGACATAACAGGGTTCTCACTTTACTCCATAATCTGCTGCTGTGATCTTAACTCTTTCAGCAAGTAACTGATTTTTACCAGACTATAGATAGAGCTGGCTATTAGCTTCAGGGAAAAAGTGGTATTTTCATGACCATTGACACGAGAGGCGACTTATGTAGAGATGAGCGAACACTGTTCGGATCAGCCGATCCGAACAGCACGCTCCCATAGAAATGAATGGAAGCACCTGTGACGCTGACTTTGCTGGCGGCCGGCATCACAGGTGCTTCCATTCATTTCTATGGGTTCATTTCTATGGGTTCTATGGGTTCGCTCATCTCTACACTTATGTAACACATGTAAAACTTGAGTCAGCCAGTGTTGGAACTCCTTCTGTCCTGTGGTGGACCTCCATCTCTGGCATTGGAAATATGGATAGGAGTTGTCGTCTTGTGACAAGTCTTTAATCACCAACCATTACTATGTTATTAGAAATACATACAGTTATTCAGGATATGGACCCATAGATTCTGCTTTAGCAAAGATATTCTTCATTTTGCTATCCTAAACATTAGGGCTTCAAACATGACAAGAGTACTATGCTATAGCTTTTAAAAGGGTCTTTGTTACAAATTAAAGATGAAACTAGTATACAGTAAATGCCAATTTGGCCTCAGATCTAAAGCGTTAGTCTGAACAAACATTCCAGTATACATTCATTACTGCACATTCTACATTGAAGAATAGACACAAATAGTTTGCCATGATGGAAGCATTTTTCCAAAGACAGTACTACTGGGAAGCTCGCGCCATTATATACTATGAGTGTGACAATAGAGGTTATTTGCTATGCATTTTTAGTATGTCCATTCAATTTTCTACCTGGCGAAACAGATTACCATCAAAAATTATTGTTGTGTTGTACGGAATCTGAGAATATCACTATGAGAAGTTATTAAAAAAGCTCATAGACTCTGTATATAGAATGCATATGTATATGTATGTAATAATCCAGAAGATCAGGTCTGAATATGACCACTCGTGTCACAAATCAGCCATTAAATTACAGTATGCTACAAAATGTTTCACTGATCACTAAAATGCTGAAATGTTTGGAAACATATAATATTCAATCATATCTGTCCTGTGTAAAGCGTCCTCTACCTCTGATACAGCAGCATGTCACATGCCCAATCCTTCTATCCCCTGACGGAGAGTCAAAATCAATGAATTCTGCCAAATTTTCTCTATTATGTATAAGAGCCTTTAGTTGTGGCTTTGGTAGGGAAAAAGTAGTTAGTTATATTTTAATATACACCCTGAGAAGCTGGGAAGGTAGGTTAGGCTCACACTAGTGTTCTCTTACGCAGGCCTTTATAACCAATGAGAACAACAAACCTTTAAAATAATGGAGTCCATTCCTGTGGCTATCATTTTGTTATATTTCCTATTATCCAATAGGATGAGCTGAATGGTCATATTTGCAGTGTACTTTGAGGAGTGGCATAATAGATAATTTGTAACCAGAGAAGTTATTTTCTATTAAACTTTAGGAAAGACTACACGCAGGAGCATAATTTAAGGCTCTTGTGACCTGGAGCTCAGCTTGGGACATAATTTCTCTATACATTTTAGCAGCATTTGCTTTTCCCTTGCCTTCTCACCTATGCCCAAACCACCATGAAGACTTGTTCATAATATGTCTGTGTATACAAGCTTCCCATCATTCCCATTCCCTGTTAGTGTCTTCTCATAGTAATCATTCTCTTTTTGTGCCATAGCCTTCCCCAGATAAGTCAAGAATTTCTCTTTGGCTATATGCTGAGCTACTACTACTTTTGCCACAATAGGGTTAACTCTCTCCTTTCTGACAGTCGTAGGCTGTGTATGATAAACCTTCACAACGTGTCTGATTCCAGTATAGTGGTGCAGTTGTAATAAATTTATGATGCACAAACTACCAAAGAAAATCAGAAAGGAGATTTATCATCCTTAGCATTGTGAAGGTCACTTGTAGGCCCCCCTGGCTTCTGGGCCTGTTCTCAGCTGGGACTACTGGGACTTTATAAATAGACCGGTGGCTACACAGAAGAGGCTGGTTATATTCTCCAGGGTCCAGTAAGGTGGAGATAGATTACTTTAGTTGTTTCATTGTTGACTTTATTTAGCAGAGAGGATAGATTATCCCTTAGGTTTTATGGGCAGAAATTGTTCCTGTGGCACACACTTAATAAAGGTCAGTCCTGGATAAAAAGGTGATATGATTTGATAGCTGGATGAATAGATAGATAATCCCAGAGAAAAAAATAATTGGCATAAGTAGATAGAGTACCAGTATAAGATAAAGGATGGCAGTAGATAATTGTTTCATCACTATGGGAACATTAATTAGCTATTGGTTGTCCCAATTTTCCACCTCTTATAAAAGCTGTGCCATCTTATGCTATCATTTCCCCTTATGAGTTACATAAATTCAGCCCTGGTATTATGAAACTTATCCTTTACTCATGTTCTATAATTCATATAATTTCATTTGCTCTTTGATGGATTTCTCATTGGAGCTGTGAGGTATTTACAGAGCAAATACGTTTACATGACATATTGAAAAACTGGGCCAAGATCTTATTTTATTTTATTTAATCATAGTAGATTTATTGATTCTTAAACCTGCTTCTCCTTGTGCCAAGCATACAAATAGTGGATTTAATATTTTGCACTGGAGAAATACCATAAATATAGTTCACTTAGCAATAAGCAGAGCTCACTATTTCTGCTGGGTATATCAGGGAGACATTTACAACATGGACATGGAATTTCCTAAGTAATGATACATTTCCAGGAACAGGTGTTTCATATATTGAAATAATTCCTGCGCCGACATATCCGTGTGGCTGAACACTTAGTGCTTATTTGTATTTACTATTCTGAATATTTGTGTCCCTGTCTTAGAAAATCTGCAGCAGGCTCTGATTTCTATGCAGAGTGTTCAACTGCTATTTGATAGGCTTTGAAAACCCCTTCCCATCCGACTCTGAATTGCTGCAGATTTGCTTGCTGACCACCTGGACATGTATCAAATGCAGTCAAACAAAATTTCACTTATGAGTCTAAGCTTTTGAGTAGAGGGTCAAGGCCTTATTCACATGTCAGTGTTCTGCATTAGGGCCTGTGCACATGCTGTTAACGCGCGCACATTTTAGCATAATACATGTGTATGCAATACATGTGTAAAAATAACACTCCCATTGACTTCAATTAAATTTTTTACACTTGTAACACTAACTATAGGTGTCCAAATGCTGCTTATCTGATCCCTTAATAGACAGTCAGCTACAAAAAGCGGGTACTTTGTAGGGTGAAACCAAACTACAAACTGGGGCAACATGGTGGCTCAGTGGTTAGCACTGTAGCCTTGCAGTGCTCTAGTCCTGGGTTCGAATCCTGCCAGGAACAACATCTGCAAGGAGTTTGTATGTTCTCCCCGTGTTTGCGTGGATTTCCTCCCATTCTATAAAAAAAAAAGACATACATAAAGACCTATATAAAGACACAAAAAAGTATATTGTGATCCCCATATGGGGCTCACAATCTACATTTTAAAAAAAACAACAAAAAACTACATGATATCCAAACCAAGTCAAGGTGAAAGAAACCAATATGATCTATTATTGTGCAGTGGAAAAGTGGTTATATAGGTCGTGCAGATGACCAAAGTCTAAAAAGGAGTTGCTGATAGTGTCTGTCTCTGCCCTAAGGCTGGATTCACACATAGCAGTAGTGTGCTGTATAGAAAGAAGCATGCTTTTGCAAAGTGGCTTTTGGTTGCCTGGGAAAAAAAAATGTTTATCTGTAAAATCTGGGTGGGCAAAAATGACATGCAAAATGGGATAACTGTACACTATTATGAAAAATGAAGATAAAGTAAGACTATCTAATTCTTAGACAGTGCAAAGATAGACTAGAGAGTCTTAACCTGCCCCAGATTTTCCAAAGTGTCCAATGCTGTTTGATAATCTGGTTTGGGTTTATACTCTCTGGTCTAACTTTACGCCAATTTGTTGGCTTAGTTTAGTTTCTAACCAAATTCTGGTGCAATGGCTAAAATTTTGGAGAAATTTATGGCTCACAGTTTAACATATTAAACGACACCCTTTCTAAAACACATAGAAAATGAGGTGTAAAATATGTAGGATTTTTGTGCAAATTACGCCAGAATTCTGGTGCATATGTATTAGTCTATCTAAGTTCATTAAGGATATTTGTGCTGTGTATAAGTGGAATAATCTACAAGTATTGCAGTCAAATAAGTAAAAGAGAAGAAATCCTTGAAATGGCTTATAAAGTATTCCTTTAAGATACAAGTGGTTACTGAAAAGACATTCCATGACAGACTCACTCTAGCAGCAGCTTTTATTTTTCCATTCACCTCCCGTCTTTCCACTTCACAATTTGCACACAAAAAAAATTGTTGAAAATCGTCGCTTTATGCTGTCCCTTTTCTATAAAAATGCCTGTCCTTGCCTGATGTTACAGTAAATAACACCATAGCTGTTAGCCCTGTTATGACATAGTCTCAATCACTAGAATTATTTGCACGTAACATCAATTGCGTTCCTCTTTGCCTTTCACACCTCCTGTTTTTATACCCCAGTGATTTAAAGATAAAAACAAATTATAACAATATAGTCTTGTACAATAAGACCACACACTTAGGAACTTAGGCTGAGTAAGCAAGATTTTACCTTTACCACTTAATGTGGTAGCCTTAGGTCATAAAGGGCTGACATATGGTTTTTGGTTTAATGGCTTATAGAAAAATAGCAATTTGTTTTCTAGTGTTTTCAATTGTCCCCGAGTCTAAACAAGGCAGCGTATAGCAAACAATAATAAAAGAAAAAGGCATTTTCTTTAGAGTTTAAGACTCCTGACACAGCATTTCATTGCCGGAGACCCTAAGGCTCACAGAGCAATAATATCTAGCTTCCCTAATTGCCACTCATCATTACATGTTGAAATAATCTCTTCTTCTTCTTCTTTTCCTCCTAGGTGTCCATTGATGAGCGCATCAGACAATTGCATGAAGCCCACAGGGATTTTGGCCCCACGTCTCAGCATTTCCTTTCCAGTAAGCGTTTTAACTTCTGTTAATTAACCTGCATGCTTTGTGCCGGATAGCACTGTCCCATTTCACATGGTGAGATATCCCACACATCACATTATATTGCCTGTTCCCCCACGACATTACGTCTGCACCTTTCATAGAGAAATGCTGAGTAGTGAAGGTTGACTAGGACTCCTAAATGAGTGTCTCAAGATAACAGGATAGTAACTTAAGCTATCAATGCCTGGTTCAACACAGCTGAGAGGCGGAAATTCAGTGCTCCTTGAGGATGTGCTTCACGATTACTGATCTAAAAACAAAAAGCTTTCGACTTTACTCTTTCATAGATAAAAGACAGGAATCACTCAAGGACCCTTGACGTGTTTCTTTGAACCCCTAAACAATTATATCATTATATCAATTTGATTCTATCCAATTATCCTTCATTTAGGAGTGTGTTATGCTTTAAATTTTACTATGTGTATTACTACGTTCAGGACTTGGACAGCGTTGTAACAATATATCTATCTACTGACTAACTCCATCCAAGTCTCATGTAATTTAGATGTAATCAACATGCTTGGCTTAAGTGGTGCATATCTGAAAAGGCTCCCAGCTGCTTACAGTGCTGCTTTATGTTCCAAGGACAGCTGCTCACAGGAGCCAGGCATACAAGGATGGAGACCTGGGAACTTAGCGGCTTATTGTTTGCTGCAGTACTCGGGCTATGACTAATCAGGTGAAAAGACCTTGTCCTACAGGGGTATTCTGCTTTCATTACATAAAGCATATTCTTTGTGTAATTAAAAGTTATGCAATTTTCATATTTTTTCTTGTACTTTTGCAAGATTTCTACTTCTAAACAGTAAATGGAAAATGTCATAGTTTTGTGCTAGAGGTTCAAAACTAGTCTAGCTTATGTACACAGTTATAGGAAAGCCATGAGAATACTGAAAACTCCTTCCAGTAGTAAAGGGAAGTTCTTTAGTGTAATTTACACTCATTGAAGAGATCCAGTTGATCTATTGAATCTTGTCTGCAGTATTTCATGGGAAAATGTATGTAAATTATAGTTAGCTACCCAGCTAGCCAGTCAGTAACTGGCCCATAAAAAAGCTTTGAACATGAGTAGGGATATTGGCCTACTAACAGACATTTAAAATGGATTTATGCAATGGCTTTTTATCCAATCATATTAATGTGACCACCTGTCAAAATCCAGAATAACCACCTTTCGCAGAGCGGACCGCTGCGAGACGTGCAGAAAGAGAGGGGATGTTGTGATGATGTTCACTGGGATGTTGAGTTATGCGAACTCCAGTACCATGTCCAGCTGCGCTAGGTTACGTGGTTGAGCATCCATGGTATGAACAACCTGATTGTGGTCCCACAGATTCTCGATTGGGTTCAAGTCCGGGGAATTTGCTGGCCAAGGGAGTACGGTAAACTCATCCTGGTGCTCCTCGAACCACGCATGTATACTGCAAGCTTTATGACACGTCGCATTGTCCTAATGGTAGATGAAATCATCATAAGGAAAAACAATTTGCATGTAGGGGTGAACATGGTCTGCAAGGATAGATGCATACTTGTGTTGATCCATCATGCCTTCCACAATGATGAGTGCACCCAGATGGCTGATGACACGTAACTTCTACGATTGGTTATTTAACTTTAACATCAAAAGTAGGCAGTGGTCACATTAATATGACTGAACTGTGTATGAATGATCCTGTTATTAGGATAAGTCATCAGTGTGAGACCCCCATCAATTAGCAAAGAGAAGAGTACATGGACATTCACCTATGCAACTGATACACAGCACTGCTCTTATCCAGGCAGCTATGACTTTGGTTTACTTGAATAAAGCTAAGCTGCAGTGTTACCTGACATCTGCACAGACACTAGTGGCGTACTGAAAGGGCCCCAAAGTTAAAGCAATTGCCCACTTCATCTTAATCAACATTGGTCCTAAACTGTGGACCATCGTAGATTAACACATTAATAGCTTACTGATAGGCCATCAACGTTATATCCAGAAAATCTCTTTAAGGTCTAAATGCCACGATTTTCCTGCAGCATAAACGCAGCAGAAAAACACAGTGTTTTACAGTCACAGCAAACTGGATGGAATTCTAGCGAATCCCTTCACCACTTTGCAGAAAATTACGCGCAGCAGACACTTTACGATTTCCAAAACTTCTGCAGTTTTGGAAATCGTAGCATGTCAATTTTACCTACAGAATTGCTGGCAGTTTCCCTATAGATATAACTGAAGCCTCTGCGGAGGATGCTACATGTGGCCTTAGCGTAACATAGAATTTCTAATTTGCCTTGTAGCATAGAACTAGCTCATACTACATTCTGAGGAAGTTGTGCACATGACCTATAAATTTTGGCATCCATTCACAGTGCCATTAAACTTTTACACTCCTTCATGTAGACTCCTGTACGAATAAGTGTCTGCGACTATTTACAGTGAAGAGCACTACTTTGGCGCTCTCATGAGCGACCTTTCCTGATTGCTTGCAGGAGTGGATTATAATATTTGACCCTATCAATAGTAAATGCACTGCCATTAAAATGTAAAATAAAAATTTGTCGCCTGTTATTTTCCTTCTCACCAGTTCCTAGTATATCAATTGTTCCCATCAGCCGTAATTTAATGGAGGTTTCTCTTTTACCATTGTGATCGATTGGACTCTCTTCCATATGTAAATGTGTCTTGTTCATGTTAATATCTGGATACAGAAGTGTCAATGAAATGCTGGCATTCTTACCATTTCTGCTATTAATTTAGATGACCAGTCATGCTAATTGTTTTAACCTTCAGTTTTTATGCCCTTAGTTCACCTCATTAAATTTCTGATGAACCTTCTCTTCTCAAGCTGTCAATAGTTTACATAGGTTTTCTACCTGCGGACTGTACTGCGGTCTTGTTTTGTAATGCTAATCCATAAAACTTTACAACTTTTTTTCAGTCTACTGAATAGAAGATTTGTGAAATATATACTGGATGAACTATTATGGGCAAACTTTAACAGGTTGTTTTTATCATAGACAATCACTTTCTAAAACTAGCCTGCCTGTCTGATTTATCTTGAGTCCCACTTCTGACACCCTGGCAAACATCTGATCTCAGTGGGGAAGTTGTAGGCAGCCTGACATACTATTATACTACTATTATACTATTACTGTATATACTCGAGTATAAGCCGACCCGAATATAAGCCGAGGCCCCTAATTTTACCACAAAAAACTGGGAAAACTTATTGACTCGAGTATAAGCTGAGGGAAGGGGGGGGGGATGCAGCAGCTACTGGAAAATTTAAAAAATTAAAATGGTCGGAGTTTTTGGGGTGCAGCAGATGCTGGGTGCTGGGGAAGGGGAGGGGGTGTTTTGGTTGTCTGTCTGCCCCTTCTGTGAGCTTGAGGACTGTTTTTTCTTCCCCCACTTGGAATTCAGCCTGGCTGAATATAGGGTATCTGCAGTGCTCCTATTAACCCCTTCCCAACGGAACAGGTGCACTGCAGATACCCTATATTCAGTAGACCGGGCACTTTCAGACACAGAGATACCTAATGTGTATGTGTTTCACAGTCATTTTCTACTTTTGTATGTATTCTAGGGAAAGAAGAGATTTAGAACTTTTATTTTAAAAAAAAAAAAAAAAAAAAAGTTTTTCACTATTTTATGGGAGATTCTATACATTAATATTGTGGCTGGTCATAGACTCCCCCTCCTTTAAAAAAAAAATATTTTTTTTTTTTTTTTGCTGACTCGAGTATAAGCCGAGGGGAGCTTTTTCAGCACAAAAACTGGGCTGAAAAATTCGGTTTATACTCGAGTAATACAAGAACAGCTCAAGTCCTCCACTAGAGATGCTGTTCATACAGCTATATAATGTGTTTGATCAGCTTTACACTATTTACAATCCCAGGCAGTTTTATATCCAGCATCTAATATTGTATAGAAAGTAATATGGAATGCAGATGATGTATTTCAATTAAGGAGCAATTAAGTTGAAGAGTGAATAAGTTTCTATTTGTTTAATCCCATTAAGAATTTTTGAACTGGAAAATACAGTATAGTATGCTATATTGTGGGGCCTAATACATGTAATAAGTAAAAACTTTTCATAAAGGAAATACTGTATGCTAAGGCAGATTTCACTGGATACTAAAGAAAAATAGTTCTGTCCATTGTCCCATTTATTCTCAAGTATATAGATATTCATTAGGATAAAAATGAATGTTTAATAACTTGGAACAAGAAATACTTTTGGCTGCGCAATATATACAGTGCAAATTAAAAAATAATATTCATGCCCTTCTCCAATTTTTTCATGATTGTATTTCAAACAATATAATTCTAAAGTGCAAATGAAAACTACAATTCTTACACACAAAATATTTAACCATTCAAGTCAGTATTTAGAAAGACGTTCCTCTGGAAGCCATAACATTCTGGAGTCTATGTGAACAGAAATGTTTTACCATTCTTCTTTGCAAAACTTCTCAAGCCCTGTCAAGTTGCTTGGGGACTGTAAGAAAAAAGCTATGTTTAAGTCCAGTCACAAAGGTCCATAGTCTGACTTGGCCACTCCAGGGCATTAACATTTTTGTTTTTAAGCCATTCTTGCGTAGCCTTAAGTTATGTTTGGGGGGTCATTGTGTTGCAGACTGCAACAACCTTTCCCAAGTTTTGCAATGTTCAGTTTACTTTCTACCTTAAGAATCTACGGCAAAGAAGGACACCTATAGTATGATGTTACTACCCTCATGCACTATTGTGTGGGGGTTATTGGTGATGTACAAAATGTTGTCACACTTCAAAGAATAGACTTTTTAGCCTAAAAGATAAATATTATTCTCATTGTACATCATTAGATCTGTGCAAGTATCTATATACATACAGATGTAGTGTATGACATTATTATATTGTGATAATGGCTCCTGACAAGGCATGGGATATCTTATGTAGCAAGTAAACAGCCACTTCTTCAAAATGATGTATTGAAAGCCAGAACGATTGGAAAGTATAGGGTTGTAAACAACTGTTCCCAATATGTAGTGATTAGTACCTACAAAAAGTGGCCTAAGGCCAAGGCCCACATTACAGAACAGCAGTTTTTTTTGTTGGAGATTTTGCTGTGTTTTTTTGAGCCAAAGCCAAAAATGGCTATAAAGGGAATGGGAAATATAGAGAACATACTTATATTTCTCCCTTCTGATCAATCCACTCCTGGCGTTTTGGCTAATAAAAAAAAATGCAGCAAAATCTGCAGCCGAAAAACTGCATTTCCATAACGTGGGTCCTCAGCCTCAATGATTAAGAAAGATCAGCTGGAGTTTCCTCTGCTGCCACCATATATAAAACTTTTATGATATGTTTTTTCTAAATTTTAGTGCAGCCCTTTGTGTGGTACCGAACACCTTATCAGGAGTCATATATGAATGTAATCATTATAATTGTAAATAAAGCTGTCAATGAGCACTTTATTGGACTTGGCTCTCCAAAATCATACATTTTTTTTTCTAGACGCAAATAAAATCAGCAATTTCTTGTAGAAGTTTTTCCATGATAAGAGCATTCATACACTTGCTCTTTGAAATAACTAAACATAACAATGGTATAAAAGTAAGGCAGCAAATTGAAAAGAAATCGTTATTGGGCTTGTGGCTGTTTATCACCCAACCACATGTTTATCATGCCCAGTGTTATTCCCTTCCCCATGTTATCTGGATGCTGGAATACAACTTCCCCTATATTCCATTTCCTGGGCTCTGATTAGCTATGCTATACACTTTCCATATGTCAGACCTACAATCTCTGCTGTTCTTTTCAATATAATAAAATATACTTTCAGCTGGTCCAGATTAACTGTTTTCATTAAAAACTGGAAAGTACTATTTCTATGAATACATGTAGCCTTTATTGTTTTATGCTGGGATGCTGTAAATTGTTTTTTTTTTTTTGCATCTGTACATATTAGGGATGAATAATATTTCCAATTTTTTTAAAATTTTACTTGGTAAGGCTAAGGCCCCACTTAGCGAAACACTGCAAAAAAAAATGTGGCTGAAACACATCCTGTTTTTTTTCCCCAGCAACATTTGTTTTTTCCCTGTCTGCCCCTATTATACCCTATTTTTTTCTGCAATGTGTGGATGGGTATAGACAGAAACCCATTCACATTGCAGCTACTATACAACTGTACAGTCTTTTTGCAACGCGGGGCCCCAATCTTAGACTAGAGCTCCACGTGACGTAAATGTCGCAGTTTGACCATATAAATTTGTATAAAAATAAACCACTTTTTTGGTGAATATATTATTTCAGATTGACCTTTAGAGATGATAACCAAATACTGAAGCAGAAAATTGTTGTAATCCTTATCGGTTTCACATACGCTAAACTTCTCAATAATAGCACTCCACACAAAACTAATACACTATGTTACAGAAAACTGCATTTCTTCCCCAAAACCTTTACTAAGTGTGACACAGTGGATCAGTTTTGTTCATCATTTTTTCTTGTTAAGTTCATTTTTTAATAAACTGGAAAAATATTATTTTGAGCTGTATGCTTTGAGCAATATAAGAAATAAAAGCTGTCAAAGACTAACTTTCTTTTATCTTAACTCGCATGTTCATAAAAGTATATAACCATACATAAGGCTAGAGCTTGTGTCACTCCACAAAAATAAATGGCATCCAATGATGGTCTATCATGTCACATTGCGTCACATGACTTTGTATATCAGTTGGACCGGTGTCTGCAATGGCTTACTCCATTCTCCCCATTCAGAACACATATATACCTGTCTGGGCTGAGTTTGCAAATCTACAGGAATAATAGTTGTTGGCCAAGTGAGCAATTGGTTGACAGTCGACAATATATGCCACCTTAAGGAAAGAGGCCTTTATCACACAGGAGCATATGCCATTAGAAGAAATGAAGATAGAACATAGGAAATGCCTTGTTCTAGGTTGCTTTGTCCACTTTTTGGCCTATCGGAAATACACTTAGTAAGCCGGCTGTTCAGCTTTTATATGGCCCAAATCCAAATAGCCTCTAGTCTTGCATATAGTCCTGCTAACAGGTTTACTTAGGCCTCCTGCACACGACCTCATTCAGTCCTGTAAACCCGGTCCATATGAGGGCCATATTTCTCAGACTGTGAGTCTAGTACACTAGCAATTGGGCCATAGTGAGATATGTAGTAAGTTCCATACACAAAGCCGTGGTCAGTTCGGGAAATATGGCCCTTATTCAGTCTGTGTTTGCAGGACTGAGTACGATCGTGTCCAGGTGGCCTTAAAATGTTCAGTCTATATTACATGCAGCAATGATTGTTTTTGCACAGTGAAGTTCCCCTGGAAATTGTCTATAATCATTCAAGCATACAGAACTATATATACCAGCTACTCGCAATGGAAAGCACATGGCAATGCACACTAACCCAGGCTGGGCTTGTATATACAAGGTTCAGAGGCCATGACATTTCTGCCATTCATTTTAAGAGTTTGTTCTGCTCTATCTAGTAGACTGCATGGTGAATGGTTTGGAATCATTTTCTTTATTCTCCAGTAGTTTGTCTTTCTCCGTTGGCATTTTATTTTACATTTCAGCAAGTTGAACTATTTAGGTTTGCCCTTTTCATACTTGCCAGGTAATTTGTAGACAGCACCTGGTATATATAGCTAACTTCAGCCTGCTGACAAGCATTTAGCAAGAGTCAGCCAAGCATTAGACCAACATTGTACACTTTGCTATGTATGAACACTGGCCGGAAACGGCAATAGAAAAAAAAGAACTTGTAAAATCCAAACTGTTGCACTAAATTTATTCTCTTATATCCCTGAAATAGCATTTTTATGTCAGTTTCCATTGGAAATTTATACTCAGCAAACAACATGATAAAGACAACTTCGACCTCTTATGAACATTGAAAGCGATACCTGAAATATTCGGAATACTGTGTAATTGTAATGTTTCATGTTCCTTAGAAGCTGACAGCTCATGGCTGGTGCCTTGTACTAATTACATCTAGAGATGAGCAAGTACTGTTCGGATCAGCCGATCCGAATAGCACGCACGCATTGAAATGAATGGACGTAGCCGGCACGCGGGGGGTTAAGCGGCCGGCCGGCATCAAAGCGGAAGTACCAGGTGCTTCCATTCATTTCTATGGAGCGTGCTGTTCGGATCGGCTGATCCGAACAGTACTCGCTCATCTCTAATTACATCAGATTCTTCTTAATGATGTATTAGTTACTACAGGTTATTAGATCACTTATTTTATCATTTAGTAATCTAAAGGACCCCCGTCTGAAATCATTGCAATGTGTTATAGCTGGGTCTGCTGGAATCTACTATTGCACATCACCGTATGTTATACAATAATGCAGTGTGAGCACTATTTAATTCTGTTAACTCGTCTTTGTCATATTTAATGATAGTGGGGCTACTGCAATTCATTATTATTGGCTTTCTGCCGGGGTGGAAATATTGGTACAGTGCTCTTGTATCTGAACGATATTATGTTATGATTTCCAGGACAGTATGAAAGAGTAAATGCTATGCTATTACACACACCTGGGAGTAGCCATAATTATACATTTTATTAGTATTACTGACAGCACTAACAAAGAAAATTTAAGTTTCACTGTCTTCATTGTTAGACTCAGTTAGAGCAACCAGTTATGCAGTCTTGTTAGGTGACCATGTGGTCAATATACAGAAGAATCTGCAGATAAACCATTTAAAATGTATATAATCCACCGCTGGGGTGTCAAACTCATTGACGGCCACATTATCTCATCAGCTTTATGGTTATCTTCAAAGGTTAGTTAGTGATTCTGCGGCTGTATAAATGTAGCTATGCCAGTTATGTGCCCATTGCAGGCAACCTTAATAGTGCCTCCCCCCATAAGTAATGCTGCTATCTGTGGGGGATACCATTACTGTAATAGTGCCCCTATAGTTCCCCTCCAGATACACACAGGCTGTGTGCAAGAGGAGGTCCCGACTGCTGCATCACTATGCTGTAAATACAATAATTGTACAGTTCAGAACATGGTGAAGGTGAAGGTGTCCCTAAAACTGTGGTGGAATATTTACAGGCCATGATTCACGGGAAGACAGTGGTGTAGCCTTGCACTAACTGTCTGCACCTGAACCGCCTGCCATTACCACTCCTCCAGGGACTCGCCTTAGGGCAGATGTGCCAATAGACTGGATTAGGCCCACGGGGCTTGTGTCTGGCTCCTGTGATTTACTGTAATGATAATCACAAATCATAATGACAAATCTTGCTAGGATATGATGCTGCTCGCTGATCGGTAAGTATCCACCCACAAGTGAGCCATACAAAAAAAAAATGTTGAAGAAAAGACCACACAGGAAATGCATTGCATTTTTTTCCACAGTGTTTTTCACAGAAAGCCCGCAGAGGAAAATTTTCTTCCCCTATTATTCCTATATGTAAAACACTAGCATTTCCGCAGGTATAAATGACATGCTGTGATTTTTCAAAAACTGATGCATTTTTACAAACGCAGCATTTCCGCTGCAAAATTTTTTCTGCAATGTGTAGATGGGATTATCCAGAATCCCATTCACTTTGCAGGTAATGTAAAAGGCAGCGTTTTTGGCTGCAGTGTTTCCGCTGTAGTAAAAAACGCTGCATTTTCACAATGTGGGGCTTCAGCTTCAATGATGAAAGACCATTTCTAGCATAGGTTTGACAAAGAAATGACCAATTCATAAAATTTCCACTGTCTCCGAAGGTCAAAACCAAAACTATGTTCCTCAATCACTGTGCTTTTTCATATACTGTTCTTGAGTTGAGCCATAAGGGTATTTTATACAATTGATATCCTGTGTAAACACACCCATAGTCAGCCAACAAATGAGAAAATTAATAAACAAGATCACTTGATCACACATTGTATGTTGGATTGAAATTGTTTGTCTTGTAAACAGAGATTTACTGACAACAATAAGGAAGAACAATCATGCTAAAAATTGTAGGGTCCCCTACAATCATGTTGATCATGTAAATGTCACTTCCACATGCCAATTGACTTGCTAATGTCATTATTCCATGCTTGCTATGGACAGAAAATCTGATTACAACAAAAGGCTTAAAAAAGTGAAGTCAAGGTGAAAAAGTAATTATACGGAGCACAGTAGTTAGTTCCATAAATGCACATAACATATTCTGAGTTCAACATCATTTCATGGCGGTTTTGACATTGGGTACCATATGCCACATGGTCAAACATCACATTGCAAAATCACACACATTTTACCACAAATTGTCGTAGTTTTGTAATATGGTTTTTACAGGTGAAACTTGTTTTTGATCAGCCAACATGGATGCATCCTTAAACTATGAATGGGTTAAAAAAAAAGGAATGCAAGTGGTTTTGCAAACACATTTACCAACTAAAGCCTTAGGGTCCATTCACACAGAGGAAACTGGTGAGGAATTTGACTCCCATTGACTTCAGTGGGTTCCTTTCTCTGCTAGCATTTTCCTCGTGTAAATGGACCCTTATTCACATATCAATGTGTGAATGAATGTAAATTTTTCATCCATTTGGTATAGAGTGTCTGTTAGTTTCCTTTCATATCATTGGTCTTTCACATTTGTAAACAAAAAAAACACTAAACCAAAGTGGTCCAATTTTGTTCCAAACCACTAAACCATTTAATGGGGTTGTCCAGTTTCAGCAAATAAATGTTATTGTGTGTATAATAAAAAGTTGGACAATTTTCCAATATACTTTCTGTATCAATTCCTCATGGTTTTCTTGATCTTTGCTTGACATTTTTCTTTTTGCTTTCGTTGCACAAATATCGTCATGTGATATCTGGTCCATGGTCATGTGATGACACACTGGTGCACAGCTCGTTACAGTCACAGCACAATAATCAGACATCTGCCTGGTAACGAGCTGTGTCATCACATGACCACGGACCATGTGTCATATGACCATGGACTGATTTTTATTTGTGTAAAGGAAAGTACAGAATGAAGGACAACAGAGATCTAGAAAACTGTGAGGAATTGATATAGAAAGTATATCTGAAATACTAGGGTTGTTTGCTGAAACTAAACAACCCTTTAAAACAAAGACCACATGACAACACAGATGTCATTTTCAGAGCAATAGTATCCATGACTTGTATGTCCTTTTACAGACACATTGACTTTAGTGAGCATGTTCTGTTGGAAAAATAGACAAATACAGCATATGCAAGGTGCAACGATACAAGGGAAAAATGGATGCATGAATAGATATATAGATAAAAATGGTCCGTGCACTGTCGATGGAGAACATGGATGGAAATCAATGATATGTGAATGAGGCCTAAGTGGTTTCCAAAGAAGTTCTGCACACAGCTATGGTAACAAAGAGCAGGAAAGAATATAAAAGGGATGAGTGAAGTGTCATTCTACAGTTCTTAAGGGCTTCAGATCCTGCAGAACATTCATAGATTCTGAAATGATAACCTAGCTATGAAAGCAGTTTCATTTCTATGGCATATAAAGCATTCGCAATTCTGTTGACAAAAACTCGTCAGAAACTGCTTTGGGAAAACAAGCACAAAATGCAGTATAACTCCTACATAAAATACATACACACCCTCGCTTCCTCATTATTCTGTTGTTATTTGCAAAGTTTTCTCGAATTCTTGCAAAGAACAAATACTGAAAATCACAAAATTAATGAGAGAAGAAGTGATAGATAGATAGATAGATAGATAGATAGATAGATAGATAGATAGATAGATAGGAGATAGCTAGGTACATAGATATATAGAAATTAGATAGAGAGATAGATAGATAGATAGATAGATAGATAGATAGATAGATAGATAGATAGGAGATAGATAGATAGATAGATAGATAGATAGATAGGTACATAGATAGATAGAAATTAGATATAGGTAGATAATTATAATATCTACCTATTATAATATAATATCACAGGGCAGTGACGGGGAAATCAAAATTTCTGCAGCTTTTCTTTACCCTTTGTATAGATAGAGTCCTCCATAGCAATCCATTACCTGATATTTGGATGAATGATTTTACATATATTCTTTTTCTATTCACTCAGCATTCCCGTTGAGCTTTAGAACTGGTATAAAGCCCCATCTTGACTATGCACGGGCAGGACATTTGCAGAAGATAAGGATTCTTGCCTGTTAATAAGAATTAGACGTATATGATCCATTTCATATTTGCAGATATGCTTAAGTATTCTGGCTAAGACTCTTAAATGACTTATAAATGGATAAATATTAAAATTATGTTGTTAAGGACCTTTACTGAATACTCATGTATTGCTTATCAGAAGAAGGTTAAAATCCATCTTCTCCCTGTGACGGGTCCATCTGTACTTGTAAGAACAGCAAGTGCATCTCTTTGAGATACGAGAAGAGAGAGCGCAAAGTCATGGCAGTCCCATTTAATGCTTTCTTCCCAGTCTGCCATTAATCTTGGCTCTTATATACGGGAGTGCCAGCGGTGTTTAGGAAGAATGTTCTCAAACTTTTAAAAGCTCTTTTCTGAAAGTAACTCTGTTGAAATCTATTGGTATAATTTTGTTGAAGTTTTATTTGGCACAATAGAATTGAATGCATTTCTATGTATAATGCATTTATACAGAAATACACTCAGCAACCTTGTATAAATGGAAAATTATAGACAATTTAGAAGAAAGAAAAATATCCTTGATGCAATGTGAGGATATTCGGTATTCGTCATTGAGGAAGTTTGTTATTCTCCAAGATAATAACATAAAGTTATATAGATCTGCACTTTTACTCTACAGTGTATCTTATTGTAGCAGTATATGAGAGCTTAGTGGTCACTATTTCATTGCGTGCTGTTTCCTATTCAATTCTGCTGTCAACATCTACATGAAATGTGCTATTGGTTATGTGGGTTTTGTCAAAATGCTTTAAAGAGGACCTTTCATGGTTTGGGGCACATGCGGTTTTATATACTGCTGGAAAGCTGACAGTGCGCTGAATTAAGCACACTGTTGGCTTTCACGATCTGTGCCCTGGGTGAAGAGCTATCAGTGCCGGTACCGTAGCTCTTCACCATCAGAAGAGTGTTCCTGACAGTCAGTCAGGAATGCCCCTCTTAACAGTAGCATCTGTTGTACAGTACTGTGAGATCAGGGAAGAACCCCCCCTCCCTAGTCTATGGACGAGTACTATCAGGAGGGGAGAGAGGCGTTCCTCCCCGTTCTCACAGTACAGCGCTAGATGCTGCTGTGAAGAAGGGCGTTCCTGACTGACTGTTATGAATGCCCTTCTGACGATGAAGAGCTATGGTACCGGCACCGATAGCTCTTCACTAGAGATGAGCGAGTACTGTTCGGTTCAGCCGATCCGAACAGCACGCCCGCATAGAAATGAATGGACGTAGCTGGCACGCGGGGGGTTAAGCGGCCGGCCGCCGTCAAAGCGGAAGTACCAGGTGCATCCATTCATTTCTATGGAGCGTGCTGTTCGGATCGGCTGTTCCGAACAGTACTCGCTCATCTCTACTCTTCACCTGGGGCACAGATCATGAAAGCCAACAGTGCACTGTCCGCTTTCCAGCAGTATATAAAACTGCCTGTGCCCCAACACAAAGAGCAGTACCTAAATAGCAAGTAACAATAAGTACAGAAATATATATGCTTCTATGAAAAATCTGATTTACAAATGTTACAAAATATATATTTTAGAGATGCTTATATTGAATCTTGGCAAAGTCCAAAATAAATTAAAGCTATCCATAGTGTCTACACAAAATAATACTATATTGTAGCCCCCCCACAATATAATGCTCCACAGTGGCCTCAACACAGTGTAATGACCCACTGTCCCCACACAGTATAATACTCCACAGTGGCCCCACACAGTATGATGCCTTGGACCTCTTCATTAGTAGAAATGGGTGAACCTCATGAGATTTGTTTAGACGAATATTTGTGAGATTGCCTCCCTCAGGTTCATTTCTGTGAATTATTATGCTAAGGGGTCTTCTCAGACCCCATAGTATAACAAGTTGAGCAACACAAAAATAAATTTTGATCGCTACGACTAAGAGACAGAAGTCTCGAAACGCGTCAGCTGTTTCTCACCATGTGAACGCGGACTTGGTTTGTTTTCTTTTTGTTTAAGATTTATGTTCGGTTTGTTCATTTGTTTTTTATGTTAATGGATATACATTTTTTTTGTGTGTGTACCGTGTGTCCTTATGAATGTTTTTAATTTTTTCATTCAATTAAAAGCTATGTTTTAGCAAACTTTATTACATCGTGCTGGACTACAATTTTTTTTTGTGTTGCTTGTATACACTGTCCCGATCCGGGGGACTGGTCCATGCACCTTTTAACCAAAGATTGTCTTATAGTGAAGGCAGGCTGTGAACTCACATTACATTGTTGCATTATAACAAGTTGAGACCCAGGGGAGGTGAGGAAAAAAGCAAATATTGATGCTCACCTTGTCTTACTTCTCCTGGGAATCCTCTCTGCGTTTAGCTGTGTCCTGTTGGCACCTTGCATCATCTTCAGACCTCTTGTGACATAACGCGTCCCATGACATCCTGACCCAGAGTTATGATGTCAGTGCTCAGCATGTGAACACTGAGGTCCTATTACAGGCTTCAGAGCTGACCCTTGGGGCACTTGATGTCACAAGATGCCGGAAAAAGATGCTGGAGCATTGCAGGATGCCCAGGAGAGGTGAATATAAGTGTTTGTTATTTTTATACACCTGCCCTGGGCCTACAGCTGTAGGCTGTGCACTGTTGTGCTATCGATACAGCAGATGATCTTTATCGGTTGCTATATCAAGACTGTTGCACAGCACTGTACAGCCTATTTACCACTGATGGATTGCGACCCCCCCCCCCCTCCGGGCAGGGTTCAGGTGACCCACAAGGGGGTCATAACCCTCAATTTGAAAACCACTGATCTAAGCTATGGTGCATACTTAGGGTGAAGGTGTAAGAGTTTTAGTGCTTGGAGTATGCTTTGCTTTGTTCCCAATCACTAAGAATTGGTCACCAGCATCAACATATATTTGTGTGTATCTATAGCATGTGTGTGTGTGTATGTATGTGTGTATATATACTGTATATATATATATATATAGTTAGTCAGGGTCTGGGGTTGCTAGGTGGGGTGGCATAGACACACAAGTCCAGTTTCTTTAGCCCAAAACAAAGGTGGAGTTTTATTTTCACTCAAAAAGGTAGTGCAGCAACAAAAGGAAACAATAGAAAAATAAATAGCTGCCCAGCTAGGCTCTAACATAGAATAGGTTACCTCACCTAGAATAACAGAAATACAAAAGCCAGTAGGATCATTCAGGACACAGCTCCAAAAATATGAACTCTCCCTTTCACTCTCCAGCCAAGCTCTGCCCAGAGTCTGCTGCTGGAGCTGGCTTCTTAAGCTCCCTTAATGAGCAGACTCTCTGCAGCTGAGTCGATGCCGGAACATCCCCAAACTGTGGACTGGAGGGGGGTGGAATGACAAGTCCCACTACCAATCCTACCTGCCATTCTTAATAAACCAGCCCAATACTGAGCATTTACCAAAATGCTCAGCAGAGGAAAGTTGTCTGCTGAGAACAAACATTCCTTCTGGAGTTTTCTCATCTCACCCACCTTAAGAAATATCCATGAGTGGTAGATTCGTTGCAGAAATTTTATGAAACTGAAAAATCAGTTCCATTAATCTGAATGTGGTTGTTTTGGTGACAAACACATTGATTTGTGCAAACCTCTTTCAGATAAATGGGACAGCCATAGAATTTTCTCCAACAAATCTGCCGCTTGTGAATTTGCTTTAGAGCTCTTCACTGTTCAGAGCATGCTTACTCTTTAGTCTTTAGCTCTTGTATACATCCTGCTTACCACTTCAACCGTAGCACTGATATGAAGGGTCTATTCATGACTATTGATTGCTTATGCCAAACAATCCGTACATTGTCAATACCTGCAATACAACTGCTCTCAATATCTTTCCCCTGTAACAAACCATTTCAGAATCTCATTAAGACAATACTCAAGAAATCCATTCAGTCACAATGGTGCGTGAGGGTTAGGACTCTACTAAGATGGACATTATATTGGCATGCATCTGCTTTCAAGATGTTCTCTTGTTTTATAAGATTATTTGTAGGGTACGGCCATTGAATTCTTTCCCCCGCATCACTGTAGTTGCCTAATACAGAATAGAAGCCTTTTATTTAGGTGTGAATACCTCTTTATTACTTTTTGGATGTTTTGACCGAATTATTGTGCTGCAGAGCACCTCCGAAGAGACAGAACATCTTGAAAGCAGATGCATGCCAATATAATGTCCATCTTAGTAGAGTCCTAACCCTTACACACCATTGTGACTGAATGGATTTCTTGAGTATTGTCTTAATGAGATTCTGAAATGGTTTGTTTTGCCGGATGTATTTGATATTGACTGAAGATATAAGACAGTGTCAGCTGATCTACTCTCTTTATTGTAATATCGAGCTATCACTCATATATGTATATGTGATGTATATGTATAGTAAAACTGTACCTATGTCCACAAAGCAGATAATTTCTTTGGCTGTCTGAAATTACAATATGGCAGTATGGCCCTATGCAGACATGTGAGCTCTATGCTATTTACGGGTAGAACATCACCCTGCTCATTTGCTGGTGGTGTGCCGTCCATGGTTGAGCCCCTGTTCACAGTTTAACTGTTTTTTATTTCATTTTCCATATTTTGTATGCCTATAGACCCATAAAAAAAAACTGATGACATTAGTGTTTCATCTGTTTTTCAACGGATTTATAGGCTTTCATTTATGTGATGTATCCGTGATGTATCACCATCGGTGAAAAAGAAGGTTGTGATTCTATTGAAAATGAATCAATGAAAATACATTGAAATATGGATGCCACAAGTACATGATATGCAGACATGTGAATAAGGTCTTATCCTGAATTAAATATTGTATACCATCATCTGCTATAGCTACGCTACTGCACCAAACCTTACCGTTTGCCCACGTTCTAGCTACTGTATCAAACATCTAACTTCTAGTTACTACAGTTTCTGTACATTTTTAACTCTTTTGTAATTACTTATGTACTAAAGCTTAATCAAATTACAATTATAGCTTAAAGAATTTGTGTGTAGTGGAAAGGATCCCTTAATCCATGCTTGTCTCCATGATATATAGCACTGAATTTGTCACACACATCCTTTGACACCTGCATTTCTCCTCCGGAGACTTAAGTAAATTTTGGAGAGTCCATCTGCACTAGGAAGATAAGAGGACAGAGTGAAATCTTCATAACTACTCCATCAAGGTATAAAGGGTTACTTATTAGCAGACTGAATATCCAATTTAATGAAATTCAAGTGACGCGTATCTGGCTGCCAAAATATCCAAAGCCTCACACCTGGTATTCCTCTAAAGGAAGTGTCAGCTCTTATCAAGTCTTAAATTAATAAACCTGTAGGAATTATACAAGGTAAATGTAATAGCACCGATGTTAAAGAAATAATAATGTTGAATCAAAGTCAACATGGCTATGTCATAATTGAATAATAGCCCACACTTATCATATGCCTGAGATGCAGGCGTATTGTTCCTGTAAATGGATTTCTTGTGCATAAGGAGCCCAATTGTTTGCTTTGCAAAATGTAAAAGCCGAACTTGGAATATCTGCAGAAAACTGTATTGCTCCATGCATATTGATATAAAACGATGCTAAGAGTCTATAGGCAGTTAGTCTGCTTCTCCTCCAGCTGTACTCGTATTATATTCTTTCAAATGGTTTCTATGCCAGTTTTCTTTTTCCAGTCGGTATTTGTATACAAATACAAAATGAATGTAAATGGTTATGGTCACATCTGTCAGCATCAGAATGAAAATACATGTTCCTTACTTGGAAAGTAACCTTTTTGTTAGATGGAGGAGCATATGTTACCAGAGAGCTTTTATTAATGATCTAAAATTGGGATTAATAAATGATAGATGATGTATTCATGTACATATGGAATAGAAATACTACAATAGAGCATAGGAATCTAATATAATGCTCATTGCTGCAAACAAATACAGATCATGGCAAACCGATGATGTTTAATCTCAAAATATGACTGTATTATAGATATTAGAAACTTAGAAGAGACTGCGAGCAGGTAAATAAGAGGCTTTCCATCTCTCTTGTATGAATACAGATATGTGCTGTCTGGGCAGACTTGAAAACAGGTAGTCCCCAACCACCAGCTCGGGGTGACCTGACAATAATAGGTGCAAAGGGGTAAACGCGAAAAACTTCAAGTCACATAGTGTCATTAAATCAGTCTTCTAAAGCACCTTCATGTTTTATTTATACACAACACACACAGTTGTCATATCTGTATCTTTTAACTATATAATATGATGTAAATGACAAATCTCTTAACAAAACCTCATTATTGTTAGACTGTGCCTAAATCTAAAATTCTATCCATTATTCCCTACAAGTTAGTACAGCTCTCAAGATGTTACCTTGTTCCTCCATAGATAGTCTTTATGGCTTTTTTTGGTTGAACATTCACCCTTCCTACTGTATATGATAGTCTGTTGTGGTGAATATGAATAGAGGAGAATCCAGGATAGTCCTGAGAACATTGCTCTACACAAATACATGTTGAAATAAGGCATCACAAATCCTGTACTCCATCATTCTACATTTTATCCACCTTTGTACATATACACGTTTTGACCTTTTTATATTTAACACTGTATTGTGTCCACATCCCGCCACTACATTTACCCACTTAGTGCTGCTCCATCCAAGTATAGCATAAAACAAAATGTTCTTCTCTTACGGATAGCTCCCAAGCTGCCTATTACTTTTTCCAGTTGGATGACTATGAATCATGCATTTCAAAGTCTATCTGAATACAATCCAAGGGGATCATTGTTTGTGAGAAAATAAGTGACTTAGTATGGATTAATAGCATTGACTTGTATGGGGAGATGAACTACTTCTGTAAATGAGTGCTAATCCTTGCAGGGTACTAACCAGTAAATAATGCAGATGTCTTCATTAAGGCTCCAGATTTGTGGTTATGATAGCAGTGACATCTATGAAAGTCACTGACTTTCCCTGACTTTCAGAAATCATTGCTTTTAATAACTACCAGTAAAATCTAAACATCCCATCTCTAATGGGACTTAGAATGAAATATGCCGCACAATGCAGTCAGGACAAACTGAATGAGACATCGTGAAATTGTCATAAGCATATCCAAACAATGCTTGTTCTGCTTTCTAAATCGTAGCTTCAAAACCTTGCAGTCTCAGCAAATAAAAATGTCTGTCTTATACACAAGGGTGACATATTTACTAGCTTGATAAGTGGTAGGCAGAAACAGTAAAACTGTGTGGATACCCCCAGAAGCATTTTGAAGGAGAATTATTGTTGCAAATACTATTGCCATATTGCAAGGTGCACACAAGGTAGCTCTTCCATGTTGTTGCAGTTCTCCCTAAGATTAAACACTAAACGCCCATATTTGCCTTTACACAGCATTATTTTAGCCTATTTCCATTCATCAAATGTTAGAAGTGGAGCTGTGGGATATGAATATATGTTTTTCACCTAAACCAGAAGCGAATATAAAAACTACCTCTATTAACCCACCAAACACCAGACTACTTTAGAAATCATAACCTTTCCAACACAACATAGTCATCCATAAGGCTACAACTTGACTGTACATCCTTTGTTACCTGTTAGGTACGTTATTTGTCCGGGCTGTAGGTGACCAAATACTTTAGACTAAAGCTGATCTAAACTGATATCTTCGACCAAAAGATAAGATAAGATAATCCTTTAATAATCTCACCATGGGGAAATTCATTGTGTTACAGCACCATGATAATACAGTAATATATTACAAGAAAAGAACACATACAAGCTCATAGCAAATAGAAAAGATACTAGAAGTCATAGCAACTAAAAAGGAAAAAGAAAGACTCAGGATCAGTTAGTTCTCTGTGTGGAGTGATCTCCTCATAGCCTGATGTTGATTATACAGCCTGACCGTGGTTGGGGGGAAGGATCTCCGATAGCGTTCCTCCTCACACTTGGGGTGAAGCAGTCGGTCACTGACAGTACTGCCCAGTGCTGTCACAGTCTCATAGATGGGAACCACCATACAAAACCACTATTTATCAGGTCATCACCTGGAACATTATTACTTGCAAAGGACTGGCCATATTTCAAATTTTGCCTGGTATTTGGAGATTTGTTCTGTGAAAGAATTTTACCAGAAGATAATTCATCCAATGAATGGTTGCTTACCCTTCGTCTGATGCCATTGAACATGTATAGCCAGTATGAAGAATTATAACAGCCAATATGGACTAAAATGTATATGACTGCGTCACTATAACCATTCTTCACCTAGTGATTGTTCATATAATAGCTGCACAACCGTCAGCCTATTTTACTATCTGTTTCACAAATAAAGAGCCCTCATTTTTAATTTCTCTGTAAATTTCAATGGTCTACGCACACAATGGTCAAATGGTATCTTCGAGAGCACTTTCCCATCCTTTAAAGCTTTCTGCACATATGCAGTAATTGTTGGTGAAAATATATTTTGGCTTGGACTTCAAATCCTTCATTTCCATAACAGTATGCTTACCCAGTTTGGTAACATGTACAAGTATTCCACATGAAACAATGAATGTTCCAAAAACTCAGAACTTTGGATCCATTCCCACTGGCTGTTCTGTGTTACTTAGCATCCACCGTACGCAATGAGCAGTAAGGGCAGGATTGCAACTATTATATGACTGCCCTGAAACAACTAATGTTAATGTAAATTTGATGTTTACATTAACATAAGTATTGTGATGATAATGATTATATCAAACTGTATTATTATTATTAAATTATTATTATAATTATTATTATTATTATTAATAATAAATTATATTATTATTAGTGCTTCTCAACATTGATAAGTCAAGGACCTCCTCAAAAAAAATTAATCAAACTACCCCAAGGTTATGATCATATACTGTGTTGCACTTATTGAAAGCGTGGCATGAAAACAGTGCATAAACAGTATTTCCTAAAGTCATGGTGTACACCTTCAGAGTTACAGATACCAAAGGGTGAGAACCTATGTATTTAAGAAGATAAAGGATTTTACCGTAGAATTCTATATATACTTATTTTGGTATATGTGTAAATAGCCAGGCATTTGTATTTTCCATCCCTCTATTTGGAAGCTCAATAGAAATGGGTAATGAATGCAGCTTTAGGGAATTTCTCGGTACATTATATGGCTGACAATCAGATTTGTGCTGCCAAGCAAGCCAGGTGTTTGTGTGAATATGCAGCACGGCAAACAGTTGCTGCCAATTGCTGTTTACTGAGGTGATGGAAAAGAAAACAGAAACAATGTTTTATTGCCTCTTTAAGAAAAGCACTATCAGTTTATTTTACAATACTAAATGAAAAAAATGAAAAATCAACAATAGGCTGAAGTTCTTTGGTCGCCAACAGTTCCTGTCTTAAGGGACGTCAGATTTGCTTCATTAGTTCTATTGTTGCTCATTTAACTTGGATAAAAAATGCTTCATTATTCTTAATATTTATTTTTTCTTCTTCATTGTTTAGCCATGTTGCAGTTTTCTTCGAGTTTTGTCAAAGCACAGTTAATTTGCCAGCAGCTACGCACATGTTTACTCCCTTTCTTTTACCTTTGAGACTAACTGGGTCAGGTATAACAAATGTTCTTAACCCACTTTAGTCAGCAACCAGAGTAGCTGAAGTCGGCAGAAAAAAATGCAAAAAGTACATAACAAACAGCCGATGTCCAAGACTCCTGTGAAATCTACAGATAAATGCTCGCCTCTTCCAGCAAAGCCGTGATTAGAAGACGATTCATCATAGTAATGAGGATTTGAATATGTGTATTTGGATCCTAAGTAAGTCGTCATGAGAGTCTGCAAAGTGTCTTTAATGACTGGAACACAACTCGGTGCATAGAGTGGGGCTAGGACTAGTACAGAGAAATGAATCGCAGGAGATTTTTTTCTGGAAAACTAGATGTAAAAAAAAAAATGTTGACATAACAATAGTTTCTAGGAATAATCCTCATGCCCTATAATACTCTACCACTGATCGGCTGACTAGGAACTACTCTGTGAGGTCATCAATGATGTCCCTGCAATGGAATTAGCAGTCATTTCCTGAATGTAAAGAAGTTTTCTACTATTGGCTATCACTTCTTATTAGAAAGGACCCAAGAAAATAAATTGGTCTAAAAGTTCTTCCCAAAAACATGACTATTAGAGATGAGCGAACACTGTTCGGATCAGCCGTTCCGAACAGCACGCTCCCATAGAAATGAATGGAAGCACCTGGCACGTACACTTTGCCGGCGGCCAGTTGCCGTGCCGAGTGCTTCCATTCATTTCTATGGGAGCGTGCTGTTCGGAACGGCTGATCCGAACAGTGTTCGCTCATCTCTAATGACTATATTTATGTGTAGATATGTCAAATGTAAACATTTTTGCAAATATAAGTAATTACAAATTTGCAGTTTTTTCAAGATTTTGGGTACAATCAAGAATGCAGCAAAAAATGCTGCAGAAAAAACTGCATCGGAAACACGTCACTTTCTATGGTGTGGCACTTGTCAGAAACCCAGCCATGATTTCCTTATTCTAATTGGTTTCTAAGCTAAGGCCACAAGTCTACATGCGCTGTCCCTGCCTGATAACCCAGCCAGAATATGGAAATCATGGCAGGGTTTCTGACAAGTGACAGACCATAGAAAGTTCCTGTATTCTTGGACATATCCATTGGCAACCTCTCAAGACAAAATATTGCTGCCACTTACAATAAAATGAGCTCTTTGAAGTAACAAGGGCATTGCTGTCGCTCCAAAGAAGTAAGTGGAAATGCCCTTGTTACTCCAAACAGCTCATCTGCACATTGACATAAATGGTAATATGTTCGCAGCTGAGGCATGGATTCACAAGGGGAAAATATTGTTTGATTCAGATACGCTGAGTTCTGTTGACAGACTCGTTTTAAAATGCAGCGAACTTTGAAATTACATATATTAGCAAAAATGTTTAACTTTTAATCATATACACATTTAAATATGATTATGTTTGTAGGTAAAGCCCCTTAAAGTCTCTCGATGTTTACACCTTCAATGGTCAGCTATAATGTGTGAGGAAACCTTGTAGAAAGTGTTCTATCACCATCACAGAGGGAGAATGAGGCATTTCAAGGTTCTGAAACTCAAAGTCATGTTTTGAGATTTAGTGAAAAGAAATCATCGTTCCCTCTACACTAGTTTTTTGGCATAGAGGGAAGCCATTGTGGCACACATTTGGCACAAGCCTGATCAGAACATTGTACAAATATGTGTGGAGTGGGGCTGTATAACTCACCTAGTTTTCTGGCAAGAGTATGGCTAAGGAGCGGTTTACACCTGTGCTCATCCTCTGGTTTGTGCATTCTCCTGGGTTTCCATCTTCAGCCCCGGAAACTGGACAGGAGACAGAAACCTGGCGGTCACTTTTCAAACCCATTCACTTGAATGGGTTTGTAAAGGTGACTGTCTGTGTGCGCCTGTTGCCTGTCTGTGGGAAAACAAAGTTCTGCATGTCCACCAGGTTTCCGTCCCCTGTCCAGTTTCGTTGGGATTGAAGATGGAAACCCAGCAGAATGCAGAAACCAGAGAACAAGCGCAGGTTTGAAAGCCCCTTAAGGCAGCAAAAAATGCTGCAGAAAAAACTGCATCGGAAACGCATCACTTTTTTTAGGCGTTGCGCTTCTGCCTTTTTTATACCTGTATGGAAAACACTGGCATTTCCGCAGGTTTAATTGACATGCTGCGATCGTCAAAAACACAAATGTTTTTGAAAACTCTGCTTTGTAATGTGGATTTTTTTCTGCAATGAGTGGATGGGATTTGCCAGAATACCATTCACTTTGGAAGTACTGTAAAATGCTGCACTTCCGCAACATGGAGCAACCTTCAGCACTCCATCTTCTGTGGTAAAACTACAACTCCATGGGGCCACACGGTGGCTCAGTGGTTAGCACTGCAGCCTTGCAGCGCTGGAGTCCTGGTGTTCAAATCTCGCCAAGGGCAAAAAACCATCTGCAAGGAGTTTGTATGTTCTCCCCGTGTTTGCATGGATTTCCATCCCATATTCCAAAAAAGACATACTGATAGGGAAAAATATACATTGTGAGCTCTACATGGGGCTCACAATCTACATAAAAAAAACAAAAAAAAAAAATACAACTCCCAGCATGCATTCTTGCTCTACTGTTCTTGGAACTCCCATGGAAGTGAATGGAGCATGTTGGAAGTTGTAGTTTCACAGCAGCCGGAGTGCCGAAGGTTACTGATCTCTGTTATATGGTGTAGATTTCTATTCTGACACAGAGATGTCTGACTGATTTATGAAGGAGCTGCAGCCTCTTAATAAATTTCTCTTTCCTTGTTCCAGTCGGGGCATTTATTAAGACTGACATACAATAAGGCAGTCTCAATAAATCTGCTCCACTATACCCGACATTGATTTACAGGGTATCATCCTTTAGGTGGCTTCGGCAGGACACTTTTCTTTGCCTCCATTCCCTACTGAAATCAGCAGGTTGTCTTTGGAAGCCACAGATATCTGGAGACAGTGGAGAGGTGTTCCTTCTAGACAATCTCCAAATATCTTGAAATGACCCAATAAGTTATTGGGAAATGTGCTTTCTAATCCAGACAATCCAAAAAAAAAAAGTATTTCTACACTACTATTTCTAAACTACAAAATGGCTATATTGTATTAATAAGCGTATAGTATGAATATGTCAGCCAATAAACCTATGGTTAGCAGCTGGTCACCAGGGAGGCTAATTTCTGAAGGGGACCGTCCATTTGGGTCAGCCCCTCTAACTAGATAATACTTTCATAAACCACATTTTCCCTAAAACCTCTCATTTACCATCTCAGTAATTTTGGGGCATGATTTTTAAAGTTGACATTTCCAATTTCTATGGCTGCACAGCAGCACAATATACAGTATATTTACTGGAGTTCAGTTGCACATTAACAGTTGTCCCATTACACAGCAGAGAATATAGTTCAGTATGCAGATTATATATCTGAGACTGTAATTGTGCCAAGAGAACAGCATGGCAATTACCGAGACTTTCATTTCTTTTGGGGGCTGGAGGAAAGCTTTGATGACCAGATGGTGCCATGACACCAGGAGAAGGATATTTTTAGAAGGTAACAGTCACAAATTGTTTTTATACCTGTGAGCTACAAGTTAGTTTGCAGAACTTTACTTTCACAGCTACTTTTCATATTTCTCCTGGAGTTTATTGTGGATGTTTTTGCTGCTACGTATGGGAGAATCATTCAGACTCGCATTACTTTTGTGTGAACTCCACTTACTATAACTAATTCACGCTCCTGGATAGACCCAAGGACAGGTTCTTAAATGCAAACATCTTGTTTAACTAAAAGCACAGCAACTAATTATTTCTTGTAATATTCACTTATGCTTAAAGGGGATGTGTCACATAGAGAATGCAGCCCAATCTGCTGGTAGCATGTTATGGAGGAGCAGAATTCATTAACCAGATTGATATAAGCAGTACGTTTCTTAGAAACGATTCATTATAACTATAGATCTTTTGGGGTTTAGGAGTCCAATGGATGGTTCTACTAGTGATTGACAGCTATGTCCAGTACTCTAGAATAAGCAGAGATTGAAATGACTAAAAATATATACAGTATCTTCTCTAGCAAAACTATATATCAATCTGCACAGCTCCTCCAGGTATATTACATTCTGCAAGTAGATAGGACCACGTGTGACAGGTTTGCTTTAAGCTGGGGCCGCACAATGCAGAAAACCTGTGTTTTTGTTGCATATTTCCTTGCCTTTGAGCCAAAGTCGGAATGGATTTAGCACAAGGGAGAAGTATAACTGTTTCCGTTATATTTCTGATGCCATTTGAAGCCACAAAAAAGTAGCTTTTCCACAATGTGTGGCTTCAGCCTTAAAGCTGTTACCAGTCTATGGTCCACTATACAAACAGCAAAAAATACTGTATAATTGAGCTAATAGCATCTAAAAGAATATATTGAACTCATGAGTCTGCTGTTTTCAGGAGGCGATTGCTCCGCCGCCATTCCCATCCCTCTGAACTATACATATTTTAGCTAGTTTTATAAAATACTGCAAAAGTTCAACATTAGTACAACAATTTAAGGTGGAAATTTCTTTTGATAAATGCAACACAATCGCATTGCTGTCTATATTCTGCTTTACACTCAGTGGCGTAACTACCGCAAAGGCAGCGGAGGCAGCTGCCACAGGGCCCGGACCATTAGGGGGCCCGGTGATAGTTGCTACCGCTGCGTTTTTTGTTTTTTTTAATAGGTCGTTTAATAGGCCGTTACGGGCCCTATTTACTTGCCGATCCTGGCTGGGCCGGGATCGGTAAGTGACACCACGGGCCCCACAAATATTATCATTATACTCGGGGGTCTGCAATCAGCGGACCGGGAGAGGTAAGGGAACGTAACAAACACTGTTACTTACCTCTCCACGATCCTGCGAGGCCTCCTTCCTAGTCGTCTGACATCACATGAATCCGTAGCAACAAAGTGAACCAGCCACACAAAATATATGAATAAAAATTAACTTTTATTAAGTGCTCCTAAAAAGGTGTAGCAACATATATACATACAAAATATATAAACAAACATAAAACAAAATCATATAGGGGTAGACAATGCTACAAATACCAACTTGTCAGCCATGGAATGTACACTGGATGGCAACACTAATATCATAGTACAAAGGGCTCAACCATAGCTAAAACTGAAAGTGTCCAATAATAAAGTGTTGTAAATGAAAACAACAAATAATCAGTGTAATAACCCACAGATAGCTATGAGACTGCCCACATAAGATGATCCAAGATTAGCCTCCATACATACCAACAGTAAAGGGACCCGACGCGCGTTTCACCTGTACTTGACAGGTTTCATCAGGGGTTTCGTCAAACCTGACGAAACCTGTCAAGTACAGGTGAAACGCGCGTCGGGTCCCTTTACTGTTGGTATGTATGGAGGCTAATCTTGGATCATCTTATGTGGGCAGTCTCATAGCTATCTGTGGGTTATTACACTGATTATTCGTTGTTTTCATTTACAACACTTTATTATTGGACACTTTCAGTTTTAGCTATGGTTGAGCCCTTTGTACTATGATATTAGTGCTGCCATCCAGTGTACATTCCATGGCTGACAAGTTGGTATTTGTAGCATTGTCTACCCCTATATGATTTTGTTTTATGTTTGTTTATATATTTTGTATGTATATATGTTGCTACACCTTTTTAGGAGCACTTAATAAAAGTTAATTTTTATTCATATATTTTGTGTGGCTGGTTCACTTTGTTGCTATGGTCATTTACCCACACATAATTTGTTATATTTGCCTCTATTGTTTACTATCACATGAATCCGGCCTGCTTCCCGTGTTAGAAGAAGGACGGCAGCAGAGAAAACAGTGTAGGAGCCGGGGGACAGGTAAGAAACAGTAATTTTTTATGTTTTTATTCCCCCGGGTCTCCAATTATTATACTCTGGGGTCTGAAAAGACCGCAAAGTATAATAATTGTTTATGAGTGTCCACTATGGGGGATAATACTGTGTGCAGGGGACACTATGGGGTATAATGCTGTGTGCAGAGACCACTAAGAAACATAATACTGTGTGCAGGGGCCACTAATGGACATAATACTGTGTGCAGGGGCCACTAAGGGACATAATACTGTGTGCAGGACTTACTAAGGGACATAATAGAGTGCGGAGGAGGGGGTCGGTCGAGGTCTTCGGTGTCGGTTGGGAGGGGGGCCCATGTCAAAAGTTCGCCACGGGGCCCCGCCATTCCTAGTTACGCCACTGTTTGCACTATATAAGCAACAAAGAGAAATGTTAAAACCGTTTACTGTTGATCTTCATCTGTCATGCCACAATGAAATTTATCGCTCTGTCTGTACGTGTAAAAACCTCTTGCAGCGCCACACTGTGTACACTTACAAAAGCCTTTGCTGCCCATCACTCAGTTCTCTCAAGATGATCATAATGCGAAGTTCTCATTGAGGAAGATGACCACCAAATCAACAAAAAGCTTCGGATTTTCAACCGATTCTTCATTGATGGTTTCAAAAGTTGTAGGGTTTAATCGGGGTCTTAGTGCCATGTCTATATGACTCCAACAGGAAACAAAAAACAATACTTGATCACAGTAAAAAGGTCTTTAGTGAAGGTGATAATTCTACATATAAAATAGTTGCCAAAGCATAAAATAGAATTGAACTGTAAATTAAGAAGGTGTGAAGAAACATTGTTTCATTCTCTGTTTTTGCAATCTATTGGACAAATATTAATAAGGGTCCTACCTGAAAAGCCAAGAGATGATGACCTCGACAGTGTCTTGTCTAGTTTAATAAACCTCTTGATAAATCACAAGTTTGCTCTTTACATTGACTGTCCACTCTGTTTATTCAGATCCCAGACAAACAGTCAATCAACTTCTTTGGATAGAAACAAGTGAAGTTTATTATCACATCTTCAGGACAGTGACAGTCCAACAGATGACAAATTTCTCTTTCATCCATAATATAGGCCATCTCTGAGGTGGAAGCAATAAATCAATGTCTCCATTAAATCCGGACGACATTGTTGGCATACCTGATTTCACCCTTGTACAGTCCCTGTGGATTCACTCAGTGTTCTAGCCAGCATCAAACAGAACTTCACAGACCTAGAAATATAGAGAAATTGGAACATTAAAGGACGATAGAGTAAGTAACTTTGCTAGAACAGAACCGAACTGCAACATACCGGGTTTTGCAGTTTACTATTGGAATACTAGGTGCATGTCACAATATGACTGACATGGAAAACATATTACTTCCACACAGGGATATTTATTGCCTGCTGGTTATATAGCCTCACCATATTCCGCAGTGCAGTATAGAGATTGTCATAATTTACATCAATTCCTCCGATAAGCTAACAATCGAATTTCACACCCACCAACAGTTTTATACCGGTAGGTAGTCATCCTACTAGTTATCTATCAGTATGGGATATGAGAAGAAACCAGTGAATGGAGAGGTAAAGCAAACACGTTTGAGAAAAACAGAATGAATGTTGAATATTCCTAATATTTTTTATTTCATGTAACATAATACAAGTAAAATCTGGTAAATTCAAAGGTTTTATATAATTTTTAAAAAGATCTTGCTAAATTCGTTTGAATATAAGGGGCTCTCTAAAAGGAATCCCCATGAAAAATTACACCTTTAAGTAGCAGACATTAGTTATCAATGATGGTCACACAAAATAAGGATGATGCCTGTCAAGAAGCCTTGTAAATCCTAAGATGTCCAATATATGAGCCAGAGACCTTAGGAAAGTAATGGAAAAGGTTCTTTTTAGGAGTTTCTAAGAACTCTCTCACTTAAAGGACAATGTGGCACCAATGGGTATGTCAGGAGTGCCTCTTCAGCTGCTATTATTATAAGATTGCTGTGACAACTTAGGGAAGCTTTTTGGCTGTATATTTCTATGCCTTGACCTATCAGCAGCCGCAGAGGCCTTTATAAGACCACTCCTTTTTGTGTCAGGAACCGATTAATTACGTTTCTCTGACTGTCTGTGTATACCTGCTTTATCTCTGACTACTGGCTTGTTCCTTGGATTCCCCTATTTCCTTTGATTCTGTCGTGACGTTCTCGGCTGGGTTTGTGACCCCATATTGTCTCCCATCTCTGCTTACTTCAGTACGTGCTCTCCTGCTTTTGACTCTGCGTCCACACTTCTTTGAAAATATTCTGGATTTCTGCAGTAGTGCATTTATTATTAGTACATTTATCCGTGACTATATAGATTCCCAGATCCAGCAAAGTCCATCTCTCCTTGCAGAAGCTTTGGTCAAGACTAGGGTTGAGCGATCGTGTTTGGAAAAGATCGGATTCCAATCGGCGATCAAGAAAATTTCACGATCGCGATTGGAATTCCGAACATGATCTATTTAGGTGGGATCGAGATCGAGGATTATTTCCCCACTATTTCCCCTTAGCCTTCACACTGAGTATTTAATGTATACTCAGTGTGAAGGCTCCGCTGCGGTTCCATAGGAATTAATGGAAGCAGCCGGCACACAGCCTTAACCCCCTGCGCGCCAGCTGCCTTCATTCATTCTAAAGGGAGACTAATCTAACATGTCTCGTAGCTACTTACCTCCAGAGATGGCTGCTCCGCTCTTCTCGCTGCCACTCCACGCTGCAGTCTTCTTTGCCTCACTGCCCCACCTCCCAGGTTAGTGTTTAAAGAGCTAGGAAAGCGGGGCTTGTGGCTTAGGAGAGTGTGGGCGGGTTCCGGGGGGGGGGAGACGTGACGTCTCCTCTCCCAGTACCCACATTCTGCTAAAGTGGAAGGCAGGGAGCAGCGAGGCAAAGAAGACTGCAGCATGGAGCGGCAGCAAGAAGGACACCGGAGCAGCGGAGCAGCCATCTCTGGAGGTAAGTGGACACCAGGGGGAACTAAGTAGCCAGAGGATTAAAAAAAAATCCTCTGGCTAGTTAGTGATTCACTACACAGCCTGGATTCTAACAATTAAAGCGTTCAATTGTTAGATTCCATGCTGTATAGTGAATAGGATTGCCCTTAAAATCCGATCTCCGATTAATAAAAAAAATCCCATTGACTTGCATTGGGATCGGAATTGGGATCAAGATCGGGTTCGAATGAAAAATGATCGGAAATCGGATTTTAAAATCGATCCTGAAAAGTCAAGATCGGCTCAACCCTAGTCAAGACGACTGGGGCTCTGTCTTGGCTCACAGAAATGTGCGAATTGTAGATAGCTGTCTCTACTGCTTGCAGTTATCATTCAATTTCATGCTGTTGCTTTTATTATGGCCTTGCATCTAACCATAACAGGGTAGATCTCATAGCTAGAGCTTCCCAGTTAGAAATGTTGATCTGGTGATTTTTAAGGTATGTCTTGAAGGTACCCTTGAAGTTCTTCCTCTTGCAATTGCATGTTCTCTGGTCACAGAATGTATTTTGATACAGTAGCCAAAATTATTGTTCTCATACTGGTTGCCTTTGTTTCTATAATGATAATGCAATTGGTGTAGTGATCCTCCTAGATGATGCAGAGTATCTTTTAGAGAAAGACTCAGAAGCCTTCATATTCTAGTGATAGGTAATCTATGCCTTGCTGCCATTCAGTAACATAATGAAATGTCTTTATAGTCCATAAGCTTGGCTTTCTTCTTAAGGTCATGGCTCTCAAAGATCCAATTAATGGATAGGGGTGTGTTTGTTCACACATGTTGGCGTGTATTGTAGCGCCAGCTCATCTTTCTATGGCTACAGGTATATCCTATGTTAATATTCTCTTTATCCTCATATTATACCTACTATAGGGATATACAGTGGCCATAGTGTAACTAGCAGAATTGCAGTATGACTTTTTAGCACAGCATATAGTTCATTCTATTACATTTTGTGGTAACTTTTCCATGACCTGAGGTTAGATATTCTTGCACCATACTGCTAGTGGCTTGGAGCCAGGTGTTATATGGTTGTAATTTAAAAGGTTCAGAGTTGTTTGAGTTCCTCTGCAAAGTGGGCAAAAATGGCAAAGTCATCTGGAGGTCACTGACTGCCTTTGGTCACTTTGGTCTTGGCCTTGAGACAGTGTAGGATGAAGAGCCCGCCATCAAACTGGTATTTTATCTTAATGCCACAGTGAGGGCAGGTTCACACCTGTGCCCAGTCTCCGCATTCAGGTTTCTGGCTTCTGCCCGAGAAACTGGACAGGAGATGGAAACCAGCAGTCAGTTTTCAAACCCATTCAGTTGATTGGGTTTGCAAAGTGTCCGCCCATGAGCGTCTTCTGGTCTCCGTGGCGAAACAGTTTTTTTTAACTGGGCACAAAGTCGGACATGCAGGACTTTGTGTCCTTTAAAAAAACGGTTTCGCAGCGGAGTCCAGAAGACACTCACGGGTGCACAGGAGCGGACACTGACTGCCGGGTTTCCGCCTCCTGTCGGCAGAAGACGGAAACCCACAAAGTGGAGACCGGGCGCAGATGTGAACCCACCCTAAGAGATATTTGAGGATAGTAACAAAATAAATAGAGAGCCATTTTAGAAAGGTGCCATATTCTATAGTTGTTCCATTGCAAATAATCTGCATATATAAGTATTTGTATACCTGTTCACACTAGCATTTTAAAGGTCTTTTCACATCATGGTTGTGCTTGAGATAAGGTCATGATTTATTTTCCAGAATTATCCGGGGCTTCACACAAAAGCCAAAGACTATCCTTATGACTTTTATCAGAGTGGTACAGCTTTGTTATAACTTTTTAGAGAAGAGTGTATATATACTATACATCCCACAAGTATGCCATGTAGAATACACACAGAAATATTTAACAGGAGCTTAATAGCAGTAGAAAACCAGATGAATGGAGGTGAGGAGCAAATCTGTATTAATATTTATGGTACCTGAATTAACTCTTCAGTTGTTATGTTACGCAGTGTATAACTATAGCATACTTATATTGTGCCTAGCACATCTATTTTATCTTTTAACATGGTAATAATATTTGAAGGTAGTATTAGATAAAATATCAAGTTCTTTATCTTAATCAGCAAGAAAAGTTCAGTTCCTATAAAAGTTGCATTTTGTCTATAGAGAGATGCTGTAAAAATGACTTATGATCATGATGTCTGAAGAGTCTCATTATTTTGTAAGTTGTGTAACCCTCATGCTTTATTATAACATCAAAAATATTTTTTTTTTGTAGTCAGGAAATGAGTCTACTGAATTTGTTAGGGACTGCAGTTTGGGCTTCTGTGGAACAAAACATGTTTCTATTTTTATTCCAAGTAAGATTAATAGAGTAGGTACACTACCAAATTAGAAAAGTAATTGGGTGCGGAGTGGACAAAAGAGGGCAAAAATATAAATATAATGGACTCGATGAAACATACAGTACTTGGCAACTACATAGCCATTCTGTGTAGGTGTAATTCTTTTTATTCTGTAGCTGTGGTACTTCTCTAATCATACAATGTATTACTAGACCTAGGTGACATAGGTAGATTTTGCACAGTGAAAAATCACAGGCAATGAAAAATGTGTAATTGCAAAACCTTTACAGTAATTCTACAGTTTCTATATTGGGTAAATGTCAATGTCTCATATTCTGCCCGTTAACAATCATGCATCATTAAAATGGTATCTTAATTCTTTATTTACATTAAATAATACATGTGTAATACGCAAAATAGTATATTATGGTCTTTTGCTTTTATTTACTATGCAGGTCTTTGCCTTAATACGGGTAATTGATTTTATCATTTTGTGTATTTTCATTTATTAGTTAAACTTAAAGCTTTTACTTTTTATATTACTGTCTGACTTTAATTATATTAGAACACAAATAGCAATATTATATTATTTTCTTCTATTTTTGCAACATTATTAGCATTATGAACAAAATAATTACTATTTATTTTACTATTTTAAACACTAGTTCTAGCTATGAGGGTGTTCACACTACTGTTGTTAATGTCTGTTGCTGTCTTCCGTCATAAGATGACAGCAACGGACATTAAACCATTGCAGAGAATGGTCACAGAGTGATTCGGTTTCCTTCCCATTGACACTAATTTAAACAACATGACGGACACTATCTTCCATCATTTTGTTTACTTTTGTAATGGAAGATAAAGTTGTGCATGCAGGACTTCATCTTCTGTTACAAAGGTTCCGTTACAAGTCTAAATCGTCTAGGTACACTTGCACACAGTTTTTGAAGGAACTCAGCAGGGAGCAGTGCATAATAATTCTGCTATCGATGTAGACTTGCTCAAGTCATTCTGTCTCTTCCTGTAACCCCAGACAGTCTTGATGATAAATGGGGACGACTTGTGGATTTTGCTCCAAAAAATGGAGCAGAATCTTCAACAAAAAACTTGCCTTTCTACAACTTGGGGCCTTAGCCTTAAGGTGCCTGTACACCTTCAATAGCTGACCTTCAATTGTGCCTGAGTCCCCCATACACATGAATTGCTCAATTCAGCTAGATGTGAATGTGCTGATAATGGGTGAGGGGAGAAAGCTGCTGACAGATACTCCTGGGGATTGCGATGAAGCAGAAGAGGCAGCATTGAGTCATGGGAGCACTGAGAAATTACCATACACATAAGATAGTTGGCTCGGTTGTTTGACTTTTCTCCAATGTACATCAGGCCTTTACTGCATGTGCTAATGGAGTCACACCACAAAAAGATCCCTGGCCACCAGACCTAACCTGGCTCCACTGAGGGGGTAGTGCATGGCGACTAGGAGAAAATCCTAGACTTATTACTAAGGCTGTGCATTAGACAGGACCTTTTTTCCCCAGAATGTTCCTTGAATTAGTGAGACAATTAATATTGATGACAAAGTATGTGCGCAGATATGGCTGTACTAATAGCCCACATTATACTGTAGAATTTAGTTATGTGCATGTTGGAGCATTGCAACGTCTTGTCACCAATTATACATATAATACTAAAATGTATATATCATGTAAATGCATTATCAGACATTCATTTAGTGTGTAAATTATACATTTCATCTAGTACATACAATAAAGTAACTGTAATTTGTCTAAACACAAAAATGAATTTAGACTCGCAAGAAGGGGTCGCAAACATAAATTGTATATTCATATGCAAAAACAACATATGTAGCCCTTATACAAAGCTACAGTTTGATTTGAATATCAAGAATTACATGTACGCATATGCATGAACTGCTGGGTTGTTCTATATAACTACTCTCCATGGGGAATCACATCCAGGTGAGTCTTCACAGCCACTCAATGCCTACAAAGCAGAACTTGTTATGTTAGGAAATTGGAAAAATAAATCATGAAACAAAAACAGCAGAAAAGACAAGGAAAGGTATAGCTCCTGTTCAGACTTCCATCTCTCTGTGCAGGAAGCATGTTTTTAGTCACTGCACTGTAGATTATTTTCCTGAAGACTAGCAAGGGTATTTCATCATAGTTCTGTAGGTTGATCCTTGCTGTCCTCAAGGACTATCGGGTGAATAGACCCATGTCAAGTGTACTGCTGCACAAGTAAATTATGACCTCTAAATTTTGCTTTCATCTTGATCTTAAGTCTTCAACATTTTTCTTTTCAGCTTCAGTCCAGGGTCCATGGGAGAGGGCTATCTCACCAAATAAAGTTCCATACTACATAAAGTAAGTGCCCTATTTCCTATGTAATAAATTAATGTGTCGTGTTTGGCTATTTTTTCATGTTGTTCCTTCCAATACATCCTTGAAAATTCAGTTTTTGTGACACAGGCTAAACTGTAGCCAACACTCTTTTTAATGCTATGCAATGACCTAAAAAGAGGATGTAGTCTGAGAGTAACTGCATTAGTGTGGCGTCCTTTACAAGGCTCTAAATCATGTGATATTTGCTTGGTGACCTATATAAAATGAGTTAGTAACCTTGTTCTCCCTTGGGCAGATGTCTTCATTAAGTGCGGTCATCACAGTTAACGTAGCCCTGGCCTGAGATTGCTGGCTAAAGATTTTCCTTTCCTTGTACAAAATGATGCAACCTAATTGCTATTGCCATTCTCTGGAGGTCATGTTATATAAAACTTGATGATAAAACAACTCAAGCTGCCATTGGCCTTCATGTTTCAAGCACCAATACCGATGAGATTGGAGTCACAATGACTCCTTAGTCGACAGTATAAATAAGAGTTACCTTTCCAGATCACGTATGTGTAAGTAAACCATAGTCTGACAGAATGGAAAGAACTTCCTTCGTATACTAGGACACTAAAGTACAAGGGAATATATCCCTCATGCTATGTTATTAATATAACATAATATCTAGTAGAAAAATATGATTGTATGTTCTACTAATTTACTTTCCAGCCTATTAAACTGTATTCTTTGCTAAGCTTTTGAGCCCAGGAACTAGGAATACAAGCTATTGAAATCTCTTTCTATGCCTCACATTGGCTTCTAAGTAAATGTACAATATAGAAACAGACCTGCATTAAGCAAGACACCTGCAGATAGCGTGTTCCAGCGCTGCTATGATAATAAATCTGTGTTGTTGGTAATGGGTGTATAATTATTACAATGAGTAGTCTTTGCCTCAAGCAAGGAGTATCTGATTTTATATGTTACTAATGACCTGCTGAACACAGTGACATATTAAGCAGAGCTAATAGTGCGCCTGTGCATAGCAGCCAAACATCTCGCCACTAAAATACTGCCGGTTTTCAATCATACCACTTCCTATATTTCTGAGCAGTAAAGTAAAGTGCCTAGTTACTGTTTTGGACATTTATGGAGGATTTACAAGTAAGATGAATTATACCGCGGTATACTAAAAAAGAAAGTCAATTAATTAAGGATTCAGTTACTGTGCCTAATGAATTCTGCATGTGGAAACCCTACTGCTATCATCTGTTTCCGCACTATGGATACAAATCAGAGTTATTACATTTGTCACTGGACTACACTATACTGTTTCCTAGTATTGTTTAAAACTCTGCTTCCCATAGAGAAATCATGGCTTATGCAGGAATTTATGCCATTGGAATTGCTTGGAGTTTTTCTTCTCTAGGAAGACGTTTCTAAGTGTATTCTTATGCTGGGATCTTACAATGATTTTACTTATAGTTTATGGTAGGGGGATAACTGAATGGGGTAGAAAGGTTGTGAACTTGTGATCCCTGGACCTAAAGGTCCTTCTGTCCTACATGATGGTACTAGTTCTATAAATGCCATATGGTAGTTGTGGGTCAAGTTACAGATTTTGGGTTGGGTCCAGGATTCTATATCACACCAGGGCTTATCATGTACTTAAGAATAAGAATAAGGTTATACAATGTTCTCTATAGGCAGCTATCACCCCTTCTTCTATTATTAGACTGTTGCATATCTTCAACATAGCTTTAGTATAAAAAAAAGTCAAGAGACTTTACTGATCCATTTTACTAGAACCTAACCAAGCCTTGCAGACCCCATTGATTTATAATAGCATCTGTTGGAGATCCTACAACATTTCTGTATGCTTCACTTATTCTTCCTGCTTGAACTGCTTGTAAAAGCTCCAAAATAAAGCCCAAATGGCAGTGTAAACATAGATTCACTATTACTGTTTGCCGGCAAGTATATTTGTCACTGATCAGACAATGGTTCATGGTAGAAGGTTAATAAAACCTTCACCTTGTCACTTATTTACTATAACATTTTGTAATGCAATGAATTATCTATCACTCAGAAAATCTACATGTACTGTAAGCAGAGACTGCTCCGACCAGTCAAGCACTCTTTGTTGTTATTAATCTTGTATTCTGTCATGTCACTGCTTTTGACATGTATTAGTACCTAGAAGAAATGAAGTAACAGTTGACAGATCTTATACTCCAGAGCCATTAATGAGCTTAAAGAGGACCTTTCATGGGTTTGGGCACAGGCAGTTCTATATACTACTGGAAAGCCGACAGTGCGCTGAATTCAGTGCACTGTTGGCTTTCCCGATCTGTGCCCTGGGTAAAGAGCTAGCGGTTCTGGTACTGTAGCTTTACAATCAGAAGGGTGTTCCTGACAGTCTGTCAGAGACGTCCTTCTCCACATCAGCGCCTATAGTGCTGTACAGTGTGAGCGGGGAGGAACGCCTCCTCCCTCTGCTCACAGTGCTCGTCCATAGAAGAGTATTATCAGGAGGGGAGGGGGCGTTCCTCCCCGCTTGCACTGTACAGCACGATAGGCGCTTATGTGGAGAAAGACGTTCTTGACAGACTGTGAGGAATACCCTTCTGACTGTAAAGAGCTACGGTACCGGTCCGATAGCTCTTTACCCGGGGCACAGATCAGGAAAGCCGACAGTGCACAGTATATAGAACTGCCTGTGCCCAAATCCATGAAAGGTCCTCTTTAACAGAATTGTATTCCAGACTGTGGACCTATGGAAAGATTTCTTGTGTTCATATGAAGGTTTGGGGTCCTAATTCAGAACCCCAAGGCAAGGACTGCGGCAGGTTGTCATGTATTTCCATTCTTACCAATGATCTTCCATCCATAAGAAACATGACCAGACTGGGCCTGCCAGAGTAACCATAGAAGTTCTCTTTTCCAAATAATACAGAGGTGTCCCAAATGGATGACATTTAGACAACCTGTTTTAAGAAAAAGTGTCTTGTTCTCAAAAGTCTTCATGCATTCTTGTCAGTAGTTTTTAGCTTTTTGATTTTGACATGAAAACTTTAGAGAATCCTAGTCTACTTATCAAACTTACCTGACTTCAGAATCTAGTTATACGGAATAACTGCTATTTATATCATATATCTATTCTATTCACATGAGTGGTGCCTACAGTAAGCATGGGGATTTGCTACTGAGGACTTACTCAATGCATATGTCACCACTGCGTAACCTGGTTTTGCAACTGTGTTATCAACAGAAAACACATTTCTGTGTTTTTCAGAGCAGATAGTTTTACTTTTTATAAGTAAAACAAGATATCAAATTATCTATATCATGCAAGTCATATTTTATCTGGTAATTTGCTCTTTATATTAAAGATATTAAGCATAATGAGTCATCCTGGTGGCTATGGCAGCTGCTCAGATCCTGAGCTGCCACCATATTTAAGCACATCGGCCGTAATAGGAAAGGGTTAAAGAGAATCTGTCAGCTCTCCTGACCTAATTATTTTAGTAAAGATCTGCATTCCTCATGAAGTAATAATGCTGGAGTATCCTAGATCTCTGTGCAGTGCCTCTGTCATCCCTTCTGTATATTCAGGAATAAATTGACAAGTGCTATTCCATTCTGTTTGTCAGAGTATATAGCAGGCGTCGTCAGCCCCTGGCACGTGTGCCAAGAGTGCTAGCCATTACTCTCTGGCATGGCAGGTCATGGTTGCTCCTGATGGCGTGACTGTACACGTTATCCGGCCTCCTCCATGACTCCTTCATTAGATTGCAGAGAGCACTGTGGTACCCGTGACATGTACAGTCAGTAACATGTACAGTCACATAGTCCTCTATTCACTGCCAAGCTACGAATGAGATCATTATGTGGCATGCTCTTCCGAAATAAAGGAACAGAGATAGGAACTAATGTGTGGTGCACGAACAGGGAATTAAACTATGTTGGTGCCACTAATAGGCTTTATACTCTGTTAGGGGGGCACAAATGGGGCTTCATACTGTGTTAGGGACTTAAACTGGGACATTACACTGTGTATAAAGGCATTGTTGGGCATTACACTGTGTATAGCAATAAGAAGCATTATACTGTGCAGAGGTGAGCAATAAGGAGCATTATACTGTGTATAGGCAAGCAAAAAGGAATGTTATACTGTGTATAGGGGTCCTGGAATTGTATTGCACAAAATAGCGCAGCATGCTGTACTATTTTATTAGAGTCTTTATTACAACTGCAAGTATATTATAATACCATTATAATAACTTTTATTTAGGGGTAGATGAAATGAATTATTGTATGGCGCACTGAGTACCCCTTCCTTGATTTTTTTTTTCTTTAATGTAGATTGTGAGCCCCATATAGGGATCACAATGTAATTTTTTTTCCCTATCAGTATGTCTTTGTAGAATGGGAGGAAATCCGCGGGGAGAACATACAAACTCCTTGCAGATGTTGTTCCTGGCAAAAATCGAACCCAGGAGTCCAGCACTGCAAGGCTGCAGTGCTAACCACTGAGCCACCGTGTTGCCCCTACCTTGATTTTTTTATTTAAATCGGCATGCCATACAAAAAAGGTTGCCTACCCCTGGCATAGAGGGAAACATCCTCTATGGTAAAATGGTAACACCAAATTATTCATGAATATCAAGGAGAAACTAAAGAGTACAAAGTACTAAGAAAAGATGCATCAAAATTGTTTAGAATTTACTAAAACAGACATGTCAGGAGTGGAGACAGGACCCCTTTAAAATGATGGACATGCACACTATATAGGAGGATGTTTTCTAGTACAATCTGCTTTATTTCACAAGTCATTGATTAGTCCTTGGATCTTTTTCATACATACAATATATATGATGAATTATTAGACACTCTCTTATGTATTATAGATCTCACTCTCATAGACATATGTGTGTCTGGCAAGGTGTAGTATACATCTGTTTGCAGAATGGTTTCAGCAGTTTTATCTCTTTCAGCATGATAGGGACTGTTAAAGCGATAGGAGAATGTCTGTTGAGACAGGTCGATTGTGGCCATCTGCAGTCATATTTCACCTGCATTTACTGACATGTCCAATAATGGTCTGATTGATTTTGGGTAAGTTATAACCAGGCATTGGGGTCAGTATGGAATCAAAAGCACTCTAATACTGTGACAATAACTGTAATTATTGTATATAAAAAAAACAAAAAACTTGCAAGTCTTCAGTAGGTGATACCTTTTTTAATGACTAACTCATAATGATGACAGAATATGACATTTCGAAGCTTCCTCTGGCTTCTTCCTCAGATATATCTAAAAACACTTTCTGCAGGCTGCATATGTATGTATAACTGGACACAGGGTATTTGTAATGTACTATGTAATGTATGTAATGTACTATTATTATATAATTTGTAACAATATGTAATTATTGTAGCATGTATAGCAGATGTCATCCCGTACATAGAATTAGTCTGCATTTCTCAATCACCCTGGTTATAACATTGTGCAATCTTTACAAAAAGATGGCCTGGTGCAGTAGAAATGAATTACGGTATATTATTATTGCTATAGCACAGGTTTATGCTTACTGTTGGGGCACTCGGTGCACCTGGTATAACTGCAGCTGCCTGCTATGAATGATGGGCTCCGCAGCACATCTGTATATCTGAGACAATACTGTCAGTGCAAGCAGTTGGTCTGCAAGAATATCTCTCAATCAGCTCTATAAAAATGACTATCCATCACCGAGTAACCGTCTTGCTTTTTCCTCTCTTTCTCTACACTTCAAAATCAATGCAGAAGGATATACAGTGTGAAAAACAAACTCAGCTCTCAGAGTATCATTGGACGTGTTTGAAGTCTGATGCTCAGAACAAGCTAATGGAAAATAGCTAAAGTGTTATTATTGTACCCCTGGGCAGATTTATGTTCACGCTCCTTCTCACCGGGCTTTCTTTTCTGTAGGTAACAAGAAACTGTAAATTAAAGATTGCATAATTTGTATCCGCTCTTGGTGTAAGCATCCACTATTAGCTGATCAAAATGAAGACAGCCCAGCAAATAGACAAAAGAGAATCATGTTTTACAGCTTTTTCTCTCTTCTACTACATGGAAACAAAGCATTAGAGTTTTGGCTGATTTTTCCTTTATGGTCTAGATTAAGATCTGTGGCAGTGATCTTATGTTATCCTATGAAGAGGTAGAATCTATGGCCATCTACTGCGCACGTACCTTTAATTAAACATCTCTTCATTTTTAGTCCCATATTTTCCTCCCTCTGTTTGATTTATGGAACTTTCAGTAAGTAAAAAGGATGATCAGATAAATCGGTCAGATTGTACCTGGACATGAAAGTTCACTGCAGCACAAATGCGCCCTGTGTTCTCTTGAAATCCTGAGTCCCAGTTCACATGGAGCATGTATCTGCAGTGTTATTTTACAAAGCTGCATTATATTACTTACAGCTACCTAGTTACAGTTACCTACCTAGTTGCAAGAAGAAAAAACATTTTTTTTATCTTACTGTGTAGATTCAGAGAAAAAAAAAATGTACTAGTCACATAGTTAAAATAATAGACAGGCCCATTAAAAGGGTTGTCCATTTGGATGACCCCTTTTATTATTACAAGTCCCCCAGCGATAATGAACAGTTAGCTATTATTGCTGGGAAAACTGCTAGTTAAGTGCTCATTCCCTGCAGGATAATGAAGCATTACATAGCACCCATTCAAATCAATGGATATCAGTCAATTACTGCAAAACTGGCAGGCTTCCAGTGCAGAGAGCCATGGCTCCCACAATTCCCTGCTTGTCCATGTTATTGTCATTTATAGATGAAATGAAATACATTCAATTGATCATCATACGTAAACAAAATAGTGCAAAATATGCTCATGACCATATGGTGTATACTAATCCATATTTTGATATCAACATGGCACCAGTATCCAGTGGCCTCATACCACTACAGCTGCTGTGATCACAGACTGTACCAATGAAATAACTTCGTCATTGTTAGCCGATGTGCAATATTGCCCTGGACTGCTGCAAAGCGTAGGTTGCCATTTAAAATATATAATCCTTTAATAGTCCCACCGTGGGGAAATTTCACTGTGTTACAGCATGATAATACAGATACAGGATAACAAACAGTAATATATTACAGAAGAAGACTCATAAGCTGAGAAAAAAATACTAGGAATCCATAGCAGCTAAGGAAAAGAAGAAAGAAAGAAGACTTCAGTATCATTTAGTTTTCTGTGCGGAGTGATCTTCGCTTGGTCTGATGTAGATTATACATCCTGATCGCGGTTGGAAGGAAGGACTTGCGATAGCGCTCCTTCTTACACTTGGGGTGAAGCAGACTGTCACTTAGAGTGCTGCCAAGTCCCATCAAGGTCCCATACATGGGGTGGGATTTGTTATCCCGCATGGAGCTCAACACGGACAGTATCCTTCTGTCACCCATCACCTGTATTGGATCCAGGGGGCTTCCCAGGACAAAGCTGTGGCTTCTGATCAGCCTATCAATTCTATTTCTGTCCCTGGTTGATATACTGCTCCCCCATGGCCTCAAGATCTGACTACTGTGTATATACCATGATCAGGAGGGCAGAGATGGTAATAAGTCACCCCTGCCTGCTTTATGGGGAGACTGGCTGTCATAGCAAACCTAGCCATTCCTGTAATGGCACAAACTCTATGTAGATTTTACAATGGCATTTTACAAGGTCTTCCCAGAGTTGCTTGTCCACAAGCCTGATGTCTGACATCATCAGGTGCTTGGTAAGAAGTTAAAGCAATAAAGATCTGTACTAAAAGCTACTTTATGCCGGACATTGCGTATATGCTGCATTTTACAGTACCTGCAACGTAAATTAGATTTTGGCTAATCCCACTCACAATTTGCAGAAAAAAATCTGCAACATAACTTATTTTTGTAAGTCACAGCAGGTGAATTATACCTACGGAATAGGTGTAATAGAGGCAGAAAGTCTGTAGTGGAAAATATATTACCGCCACTGATCCCAACTGCACTAACCGCACTAACCCCAGCTAAACCTGTATGCATTCCATAGCATACCTCCTATATAGAATCACTGACACACATTGCTTATAAGCAAAGTACTGCCTACAGGCTTAGCTGTCATATTACCAGATGAAAGGGCGATATCATAACAATGGCATTAAGGTAAGTGAAACTTTTCTAGTATTGGATCTAAAACATTTGTTATGATCCTGACCAACACTTATTGATCACAAAAAATTACCCAGAGCATCTTCTCGGTCATCATTACCTAATGGCCTGTCCCAGCATATAGGTCAAGGCCCCTGAAGAGAATGCCTTTATATTAGCAGTCTAGGGGAAATGATTTATCATTACCTTATAGACTCCACTTTCTGCTTTTACTTTAATGGTGAATCGGTATGTGCTATTTGTTATTTGTGATGTTTTGCTAGAAAAATAGTTTGCTATGGATGGACTCAGATTCCCTTTCCCAGCTAAGAAAATGATTAGTGGCCCTGTAGAGATAGATGTCTTGTGATGTGATTCACACATTTCTCTTGAAATCAAGGACAAGCACAAACAAAACAGACTTAAGCTGTCATAATGTCATGTCGGTCTCCTATTTATAACAAGGTAGGAGGTTCCTTTGCCTTGTTATCATCTTTGTAACCATGGAAAATGCAGCATATTATGTAAGTAGCTTATTTTAATGGCTCTGAAAAGCTTGCCATGCCTAACACCTTTAGATATATTTCTAAATAAAGAGAGATTTTATTTGTACAAAACAAGGAAATTCAATGTAAAATATGTTGTTGCTTATTTTCACATTAATAGTCGACCCTGTAGAAAGGACAGGAATTATACAACTGCAACTTTTTAAGTGTTTCTAGAATCTATGGATCTAATATTCACACATGATTTATAGTCAACCCTTAAGGATAAAACTCATTTTAATGGAAGGCTATCATTTTACATAATGTAGTACATTATATGATGGGTCACTGTGCTTATTGTCTACTCTTCTTTTATATTAGATTGTCGCACACCAAACAATATCCTGAAATTGCTTTTCTTTTCTGATTCACAGACATGGAAGGACTAGTAAACTTTTATACAAGCAAAATGCATAGGTGGCAAAAGTACTCGTAGTACACTTCATAGGTATACGCTGTCTACCAATAAGTATTTGGACACCTGTGGTAGAATAGAAAAACAACATTTATTCATATAGTTGGTAGAACCCAGCAGATGTGTTTCCTTATGGATGGTATTGATCGACACTCCCGGATGCCCGTTGAAACTCCTGATGTATGTGAGCCATCGGTTGGGTGCGGTTTCTCTGGCCAGCACTCATCGGTCTCTATCTCCTAGTTTCAGGGGTCTTCCATCTCGGGGAACATTCTGACAATCACCGGTTACCTTCCACTTCATAATCACATAGGCCACTGTCAGTTTTGGGGTAATTTAGTTCACTTGCTATGTCCCTTAAGGATCGACCTTTTCTGTGGTACCCCATAAATACTCCTTTTCCGAAATTGGACAATTCTGCACTTTTTGGCATCTTGCATGTGACTAATGCCAATGCTGTTTCATATTTAATGGCGTAAGGCGTGACGTACATCACAACTGCAGATATCTTCATTTGCATGGCTGTCCAAATACTTATTGGTAGACAGTATTGAAGATGACATCTGGTCCCCACAACAAGGTTTCCTGCTCCTAGATGGAAGTCCAGATTCATTCAGATGCTAGTTAATATGCTTTATATTCGACAAAACAATTCATTGAAGAGCCCTATGGATGACATACTACAGCCAGCTTATCAGAAAGAAGACCTTTACTACTGAGAGCTGCTGTACAACCTTAACATTTTGTAGTTGCTAAGGAGAATTTGACGTAAGTTGAATGTCATGTTGGAAATAAAATGTAGTTCTTAATCTAAACTTCATTTAAAAAATGGATGACCTATCTGATATATGTAGACCCAAACAGAAAAATATGCAGGTTCATAGCCACTCACTAGCTAACAAATGAGTGATACATTATACAATTATCTAACACCTAGCCATATTTGTTCACTGATAGACAACTCCTTAATTCTTCTGCATAGTAAACCTAGCCATGCTCATAAGATATATGTTGGCTAAACCTGCCAATTATAGCTGGACCCACTGACCATCTAATATGAGGACCTCCTAACTTTTCTACAATGTCAGGTATAATATGGATCAAATTGTTAGATTTCAGCTGTTCAGTCCTTTTATTGTAAGGGAAATAAGGCCACGCCAGTCTCCTCTGGCAGTGACTCCCCTCATTCAGACACTTGAGCCATGCATTTGGCTGACCGCTATCTTAAGTGTTTGGCCAAGCTAAAAATTCTAGACTGTCCTTCCACTTTTGGACCAAGTAAGTTATTGCTTCTGACTAGAGAGTCCTTCCTACCTTTAACAATGGTCCTTAAGTAGGTTCCTCCTTATTTAAAGGGCTACAGGTAAGCTTATAACGAATAACATTGCATACTAATCTATGTAACAGCCATTTAACAAAACTGGGGAGCAGGGCAGTTATGGTCAATAGAGCGAAGGTGTAAAAGGGGAACAGATAACCTTCTCTGTAAATGACTCTCTTAACTAGACATAGTTTAGGGCTTCAGTTGTTCATAGTTGGTTGGTTTAGGTAGGTTAACTCTTTGGGTCCCTCAATATAAGTAACTCACTTCTATGTGAGACTTATTAAAAAAAAAAAAAAAAAAGAATGTATGATCCCCATACGTAAGTGAAGATGTGATTTCTTTTTTTTTGGTTTAGTCAATATTAGCTTTCAGTGTTTTTGTCACTTTCCGTTTAACAAATGAGAAGTCAAACTAGACAGCTAACATGAATAACAAATAGCATAACAATACCAAGTTTTCCTTGTTCGAGTTTCTTGCTGTCTGCTGAAATTGTCATGTTGTCTCACCACCTGTTTTTTTGTCATTTAAGCGTGTGCCATAAATCAAGAGAACAAGTAACAACAGGATTTTACTGAGCCCCAAGCCACGACACAATGCAACTACAGATATGTAGACGAGATCAAACGTGAACATCCAAACAATGAACACTGTCTTTTCTTGTTAGTGTTGATGTCAAGCTGCCGCAGATATGTCTCCCACATAAGTAAATATTCTATAATCTCTAGCAGAACATACATCAAAACCTTTCAGCAAACACAGGTTGCCTATGCCAGTTTTCCCATAGAATATGGCAGCTTGCATTCTGATCATGGATACCAGTGGTAATGGAGGAACATTCAAGTTCTTTTAGCTATGTAGTTCTAGAAGTTGAAATTGAATTGGCGTAATGCCCTAATATATACGTACATGTTCACGTAATGATGAACACTTAAATGTAAGTGCCACAATTTACATGTTACTACCAAATCACCGTATTAAATATCCCTCAAATATTCTCCATCCATCATAAGAACAACCCCAATCCACATGTCCTATTGGGGCATATGAATAACAAAGAAGGGGGATTCTTGTTCAGGTTCCTTCCTTTGTGAGCCAAGGTGGAGACAGGTGTCTTATATACACAAATATGAACAGACCTGTCAATCTAGTGAGGCCTCGTTCACATCTGCGTCAGTAATCCATTCGGGGGAGTCCACAAGGGGACCCCCCTGAATGGACTACCGAACACATTGGCAAGCAGTGTGCAGTGAAAGAACACAGACCCCATAGACTATAATGGGGTCTGTGTGCTTTTCGCACGGCCTCTGCACAAGTCATGCAGGCAGAAAAGTAAATCGTGAACTATTTTCTGTCTGCATGTTCCATGCGAAGACCGTGCAGAGAGCACACAGGCCCCATTATAGTCTATGGGATCCGTGTGCTTTCACTGTACACTGCTTGCCACTGCATTCGGTAGTCCATTCAGGGGGTTCCCAATCGGACTCCCCCGAATGGATTACCAACACAGATGTGAACCGGGCCTCAAGCTGAACAGCAAGAAACCAGAGGGGAGGTTCTCAGATTCTCACTGTTCCTGGCTAGTTTTTAAACTAAGTTTTCTCTGAAATATTGCAGCGTTTCAGGTTGCAGTATAGCTGTTTACAATGGTGGAGCCTGTTGGGTTTTTATGTTGCCTGTGGTTTGGAAATCATGAATCTTCTGTTGGCTGTTGGCTGCCCCTTAAAAGCATTACTGACTTGTTATTTATACTAAGAATCAACTAATAAACATAATTTGAGGGCATAATTAGATGCTACCCAAATGTCCTTATTGCTTTGTGATTAGGAGGAGCCTGGATTCTCTTTGCTTATAATAGCAGAATGTCTGTGTTTTGGCTCCAATATCTATAAATGTGTGGGCAACTTAATGATTTATTTGGCATCCTAGGATAGTAGAAGTGACACCATATTTGTAATTACAAATGCAATTTTCAATGTACAAACAAGGTGTGTGCCAAACTTACATTTGGTACATGTGGGCTCTTGATGTGTTTCTAAGCTATGTCACCACAACACAAATATTCATGATGTGCAATGAAATATGCTGCCTGCCACAGAGTCATCTGTAAAAACTGTCTGATCTTACTCTGAGAGAGGAAGCACATTTCATTGCTTGTCATAGGGTAAGATCAGCCTTTCCTTTCTAGGATAATAACAAAGCAAAGCCAATAGATAAAATTAAGCTTTTTCATTTGCTTCCACATATAACAATATTTTTGGATCATGTTTTAATTGACATAATTGTAAAGCGTTTGTTGTTGTTAGTTTGGTATCTCTGAAGAAAGTATCGGAAATTGTAGGACTTGGCTGACAACAGAGAGCTGTAGAACTAGCTATTTAAATCTCACACAGCACTGGGAGATAGATCCTGGGCATCCAAATACCTTCGCCATCCAAATACCTGCACCAGTGCCAGCTGCAGAGCTAGACGAACTTTTGCTGAATTTAGGCCCAAGTTATCACCACATGAAGTGGTATAAGAAATAAACATTCCACAAACTTAAGCCTAACCAGGACCCATGATAAACTCACAAGGCGGATCAAAACCAGCATATGAATCAGAAGAATTAACTTGATCATGTCAAAAGTCAGTAACAGAGCAGTCCATCACAAATGATCAGCGTATGGGAACCACACTATGTACAACCAAATAGCAGGCATTTAGATAAGCAGGAACAGGGTTTAAATATCCATCCTAAGCTGCTAATTGCAACAGCATAGAAGATCCCTAATCACTGAAGAATCTTTACAGGTTGGCACAGTAACCTTAAAACAACAGCAGTTAAACTGAGGTTCCCGATAAATCTATAAATCTGCTCTTCTTTGTCTACCCATGCTTATTTACTGCTTTTTTTAAGGCATTGAATCTTCACCTTTATCTCTTTGTTTTCTTTCTTGTTTTTGTCTTTTCCTATTCTTCCTATTTCATTTTAGCACTCATTTATCTTATACAGAGCTCTAAATCTCCTATGCATATAGTTAAAACATGCTTTCCAGTTATCTGCAGTCACCACTAGAGGACGCTTAGGAGTTCACTGCATGTGTCTATGTAGTGAACAAATTAATAAAATAGCATTCAGTTAGCTCCTAAACTTCAGCTCTGGACAAGTTATGCTCTGTGTCAAGAAGACATAATGTTGAACATAAAACAATAGAGTGCTAATAGGTATACAGTATAAAGATAGAAAAAAACAGCATTAACAGGAATAGCTTTACTTAACAAAGTTATTCCCATTAAACTTAGCAAGGGTTTAGGAAATAATTTTCTGAAATGACCCTCATAAGTCAATGACATGGAAACATGGTTTAATTTAGTACTAAGCACCGGTAAATTGAATGTCTCTTCAGGTCTTCATCAGTTTATAATTTGTTTCCTCTGGGTCTCTGTGCATATATATTATAAAAGCAACAGCATAGGAAATGTTCTTAGGTAAACATAAGCAGCTGAAAATGTGTATCTGAGATAGAAGCAATACATCTAAAATGGTAATTTGTGATTTACAAGCAAAATTTAAGCAAAGAGCACAATGATTTCTCAATCTAATATTTCCCATCCATGGTTATAAATCTGTTTATATAGCACCAAAGGCACAGAGGATGTTAGTAGTTAGAACATTACCGTGCTTTCCACAGAACACTGCATGGCAAGCAAGTAAAAGAACTAAAGAAACTACAAGAGTCAGTGGTCTTACTACAGATGCGGGCAAGACATTTCTTTATAAGAAAATGTCATTGGATATTATACTCTTAAACTCATATAAATGATAAAGTAATGGTTCCACAAGACACCTTACCCATCTATGCTACAGATCAAGTAAGAGGATGGTTCTACCATTGCCTGAATATGTGAAATCTATGTGTCCATAAGTTTATCTGCTTATCTACTTGTGCTTAGATTTTTATATTTATTTTACTTTGTGCTCCCTGACTCCAACTAATTTCATAGCAGAAACTAAGAATAGAAATGGGAGTCTTGAGGGCAGATCAATTTCCTTTGTTTGCTCTTTCACCTATGAAGTATTAAATGCACCCTTGTAGGGTCTAACATATTAACATGGGGCGCAGAGTAGATGCTATGTCATATCCAGTTATTTTCCTGATATTACCTGTGATATTGCAGCTTTCTCACCCATATGCACAATTTCCTTTGTTACTATTTTGCATTTATGATATTTTATATTACTGTGCCATTGTACGTTCAGATAGGCATTTCATAGCTGAGTCTATTCTGTGCTCAGAGATCTCAGTATTGATTCCATTTTATAATCAAACACACATGCTATTAGACACATCTCTCCAGTCTTCATTGTCAGCTGAGTACCTAAGTCCTAAATAGGTCCTACTCCAGGGAATACTCTGATATTCACTGAGATGACATTATTAGTCTTCTCTCCTAAGGTTCTTTAAGATCACATTGATCTGTTGAACACTGAGCAAAGATATGATTGTCTGATATTGTTGTATTGGCTTTCTTTTATTTCAACTATTCTTTCCCTTATTTTTAAGTGTGTTCCCTTTTTCTTGTTGAACGTCTGTATACGGTCTTTAGTATTTTTTCTGTGTTCAGCCTCCTTTTGTCAAATGAAACTTTCTTTCTATAGTGTCTATTATAGCTTTTCTGGAAGTTACTTTTGTAGCCCAAACCAAGCAGAAGATCTACCTCAGGTTCTTTATATAGGTGTGTTAGCTGACTACATTTCCCTAAACCATAAAATGTATGATAAGCTAATTCATTCTTATTAAGAATTATTATTATACATATCAATATAAAAAAAACTATCACAACAACAATCATAGACAGATAAAAATACACTAAAAATACACCTTTTTTTTTTTTAAAGAAATATTAAATTAGTGCGGAACTTTGTTGAAAACTAATGTCTCCCTTCTTACCATAAGCCATGATGTCTGACACACATTGATTTTTCTTCTAGCTTTTTACTGAATAGAATTCAGCAGAACACAGCTGGACAGTATATGAAGGAACTAACAAGATCTATATCTTATATATAGATATATAAGGTTTCATTCACATCTGCTTTGGAGCCAGATTCACTCAAAAAATCCAGACAAATGATGCAACTTTCCATGCTATCTTCACTGGTAAAATGAACTGAAGGAAACTCAGTTTCCTATGAAAGTCAATGGAGTTCATTCTGGCCCTTTCTCTGTTTTTGCTGTTCTACTTCTATAACAGAGCAGAATAGCAGAAATACCAGCACGGATGTAAACAAATTCCAATCTGCAGTTGTCACTGACAGACCCTTTGCACCTTTATTAAAGGGATTCTATCATTAAAGACATGTTTTAAACTAAAAGCACGTAGGAATAGCCTTTATAAAGACTATTCATCTCTTACCTTTATCTTGAAGGTCCACGCCGCCATTTTTGAATTTCTCTTCTTTTCTTCTTTATACTAATTGTGCTCAGAAAGCACAGGGGGTGTTCTCTCTATGCTCTGAAGACAGTGTTCTCATTCATCCAGCATCTGTTATGTCAGTCCAGGTAGCTGCAACGGGGCTAAGGAATAGCAGTAGGAAATCTCGCCCTGCACTACTCCCACTAGCTATCCCGGTCCCTGCCTCACGGGTGTGGGTCGGCTGTACTCAGACTAAGCCTGACCCCGACACAGCTCCTCTCTCGCTGATACCGTAGGCCTAGAGGGAAGTGGGAGAAGGAATGCCCTATAAGAACTCTAGGGACTGGAGACTAAAGGGGGTCACCCCTAACGAACAAGTGAAGCTGCTACTGACAGGGACTGACAAGGGTGTGCGCTGACTAACAACACAAGCAGCACACAGGAAACGTGGGAAAGGATTCCCCAAACCAATATGGGAAGGAACCTTACACTAGGAAACAAACACAGGGAAACTGAGTAGAAATCAAAGGATAAGGCAATTCACTCACACAGTCAATTATACACAGAGGGAGGATTGGTGAACACAGAAGGGAAAACACACAAACCAACTCGTTCACCCAAACCTCCCAAAAACCAACCACGGAACTTCCTCTATCCAAGATAACCACTTACTCCTCCTGCTAAGGCCTAGCTCTGTAAAAGCGACACTCAGCACAGAACCATGGGAGGCATGGGTTTAAATACAGAGTAGAGACCACTCCTCCCAGGTGCAAATGGGAGGACAGACTAATCAACCAGGAGATAAAGCTGCCTACCAGCAGTGCGCGCGTGCAAGTCAGAAGGTGTGCACCAATACCCACGACAGGACAACCCCGCAGCGCCAGGATGCCACCCCAGACACCGCGCAGCCAAAAACTCCCCAGGTAAGAAAAATAGAAAGTAATGAACCTAAATACTCCTAACAGGATCCTCCCCTCAAGGAGAAGACTCCGGATTCTCTAGGAGCATCCTTCTTCGGGAACTCCTTGTGGAATTTCTCCACGAGTCTGGGGGCTGACATATCCGACTCCAGGACCCAAGAATTATCCTCAGGACCGTATCCCTTCCATGCCACCAGATACTGTAGCTTCCCCCCAACATATTTGCTATCCAGAACTCGGGATATCTCATACTCCCCGGACTCAGAAACTGGTGGAACCTTAACTGGAGACGTTCCCTTCTTGGCCTTCTTTAACAAGGAGACATGGAACACCCAGTTTATCTTCCACCTTTTAGATAGTTGCAGCTGCGCCGCCACTTCATTTACCATCTTGATGATCTTAAAAGGACCCACAAACCTGGGACCCAGCTTCTTGCTAGGAACCTTCAACCTGATATTCTTGGTGGACAACCAAACCATCTCACCAGGGAAGAACTGCAACTCTCCTCTCTTCCGATCCGCCTGGACCTTAGCCTGGTGCGACGCCCGCACCAGATTCTCTCGGATACGGGACCATACCCCTTGCAGCTTTTTAGAAAATAGCTCCTCCTCCGGAACTGGGGAAGAAATGGAAGAAAATACTCCGAAAACAGGATGTCTACCACCGGAGCAAAAAAAAGGTGTGGTACCTGTGGCATTGGAATCATGGTTGTTTAGGGAAAATTCTGCCAGGGGGAGAAAGACAGCCCAATTATTCTGGTTCTCTCGAACAAAACACCTCAAAAACTGTTCCACATCCTGATTCTTCCTCTCTGTTTGTCCGTTAGACTCTGGGTGAAACCCGGAGGAAAACGACAGTGTAACTCCCAACCTGCTGCAAAAAGCCCGCCAGAATTTAGCCACAAATTGCGGTCCCCTGTCCGAAACGATCTCCTCAGGAAGACCATGCAACCTTACAATTTCTTTAATAAACGCCTCTGATAGTGTCTTGGCACATGGCAGCCTGGAAAACGGGATCAAATGGCACATTTTCGTGAAGCGGTCAACGACTACCCAAATGACCGTGAAACCCTTAGACACCGGAAGGCCCGTGATGAAATCCATAGACAGATGAGTCCAAGGTGCCTTAGGAGGTTCCAATGGATGTAGAAGACCGTGGGGACGGGTATGCGACGCCTTGGCTCTTGCACAGACCGAACAATTTTGAACAAACTGCAAGACATCCTTACTCCACCCTGGCCACCAAAAATTCCTAGACACCAATCTCATGGTCTCTGAAACCCCCGGGTGACCAGCAAGAACCGACTCGTGACACTCCCTCAGGAGACTTTGTCGGAGAGTAGTTGGGACAAAAAGCTTGTTTCTAGGTATCTTGGAAGGTGCAGCGTGTTGCGCTTCGATCAAGGCCTTCTCCAATTTCGCGCCCAATACTGCTACCACCACTCCATCCCCAAGAATAGTGGCAGGCGCCTCTCGTTCCTCCTCAGTCGACATATACCGGGATAAAGCATCAGCCTTAACATTCTTTGAACCCGGCACATAAGTCACGGTAAAATGGAACCGCGCAAAAAATAGAGCCCATCTGGCCTGCCGTGCATTTAATCTCTTCACCGACCCAAGATAAACCAAATTCTTGTGGTCAGTAAATACCTGGACTGGCCTTCTGGCCCCCTCCAGGAAATGACGCCAATGTTCGAACGCTAGTTTTATTGCCAGTAGTTCCCTATCTCCGATGTCATAATTCCGTTCAGAGGCAGAGAATTTCTTAGAAAAGAAGGCACAGGGATGCGTACCCTCCTCGAACTCCTGAGAAAGTACTGCTCCCACCCCCACCGAGGAGGCATCCACCTCCACTCGGAAGGCCAACCTCTCATCCGGCTGTCTCAAAATGGGAGCGGACGAGAACCGCTTCTTCAGTTCTTCAAACGCAGCTATCGCCTCTGGCGACCACTTAGCACAGTCAGCCCCCTTCTTAGTCAAGTCCGAGATAGGTTTCACAACCTCAGAAAATCCCTTGATAAACTGGCGATAATAGTTGGAGAACCCCAAGAACCGTTGGACCGCCTTTAGGTTCTTGGGTCGCGGCCACTCCAAGACTGCCCTGACCTTCTCAGGGTCCATCTCGAATCCCTTTTCCGATAGGATATAGCCAAGGAAACATAATTTATTGACCGCGAACACACATTTCTCCAGCTTAGCACTTAATTGGTTAACCCTCAGGAGATCTAAAATCTCTCTCACTCTCTCCCAATGAGTCTCCAAATCCGGGGTGTAAATGAGTATATCGTCCAGATAGACCACAACCCCCCTCCCTATGACGGCACTTAGTACATCATTAATAAAATTCTGAAAAAACGCAGGCGCATTGGTTAGACCGAAAGGCATCACAAGATTCTCAAAGTGTCCTAGGGGTGTGTTAAACGCTGTTTTCCACTCATCCCCCTTCTTGATTCTCAGCAAGTTATACGCCCCACGTAAATCTATTTTACTAAACCAGCGGGCTCCCGTAATCTGGCTGAATAGATCCGAGATCAACGGAATGGGATAGGGATTCCGCACCGTGATTTTGTTAATCTCCCTAAAATCCAAACAAGGGCGCAACCCTCCATCTTTCTTCTTTACAAAGAAAAACCCCACTGCTACTGGGGACTTAGATGGGCGAATATGCCCCACCTCTAGACTCCCCTCAATATACTCTTTGAGCGCCTCCCTCTCCGGAATAGTGAGATTGTACAACCGTGTCTTGGGTAGCACTGCATTTGGTATAAATTTAATCGAGCAATCATAGGTGCGATGTGGTGGTAATGTCTTGGCTGCCCTTTCCTCAAAGACCTCCCTGAACTCACATATTTCTTGAGGCAAATTGTCTATGGACAAAGACATAACGGATATGGGCAGACATCGACCATTACACCCCTGCCCCCAAGAAACTACTGACTCGGTCTCCCAGTTGATAATAGGGTTATGCTGCTTCAGCCAGGGCCACCCCAACACTACTTGTGCTGGTAACTTAGACAACAAGAACAAGTCAATCTCTTCCCTGTGGCCACCCACAATAAACTCCAGACCCTCCACCTGTTTGGAGATGACAGCTTGCTGTAGAGGGGTCTTATCAATAGCCCACACCGGTATCTGAGACTTCAAGACCAAAGGACTCACCCTTAATTGCTCACAAAACTCTGAGTCAATAAGGTTGACTGCCGAACCACAATCAACCAAAATCCGGCACTTCTGCCCATTTACCCATCCTTCAAGGGTCAACCCGGCAGTCTGAGTACAGGAAATATGCACACCTCCCTCCTTAGTAGGTTTTCTCCCTTTACCCTCAATAGACCTGGGGTTATTACTCTCCTTGGCGAACCATTCTCTGGAGGGGCATACCCTTGCTACATGTCCCATCCCTCCACACACAAAACAGCGTACTGTGCGGGACCCTTCACTCTTGGGTCTAGCACTTCGCACAGTGGCCCCAATCTGCATGGGTTGGTCCCCTGGGTCCTCTCTAAAAACAGAGAATTGAGGAGGGCTAAGCCCCCCAGGACTCTTGTCTCCACGCTCCCGGAGGCGCCGTCCAACTCTAATTGCCAGCTGCATGGCCTCATCTAGATCTCCCGGAACAGGGTGAGAAACTAGATGGTCTTTAACCTGGTCCGAGAGCCCTGTCTCAAACTAAGTAGAGCGGTGTCATTCCAGTGTACTTCTGCTGCCCACCTACGAAACTCTGTGCAATATTTCTCTATAGCGTGATCCCCTTGCACCAAACGTCGTAGGTTATACTCAGCCGTGCGTACCCTGTCTGGGTCGTCATACAGTAACCCCATTGTGGAGAAAAACGCCTCTACAGTTAGTAAGCAAGCTGAGTCGGCTGGTAACGAATGTGCCCAGATGAGGGGATCATCTCTCAATAAAGTAATAATAATCCCAACTCTCTGTACCTCAGAACCGGAGGAAAACGGCCGTAGCCGGAAATACAAAAGACAGTCCCTTTGAAATCGGAAAAACCTCTTACCTCTTACCTCGGAAGGGTTCAGGTAAGCTGACTTTTGGCTCCAAAGGCCGACCCACAGGGGCGCTACTCACCTGCCTCTGTATGCCCTCCACCTGAGAGGCTGTGTGTTGAGCCAACTGCTGTAAGTGAGATACGCCAGAAGCTTGGATGGCATCCATTCGTAGCTTGATCCCCTCCATCTAAGTGGAAATCTGCTGCACCGCCTGGTACAACTGTTTCAGGTCCGTCATAATGCAAACGAACCTTTTTTTTTTTTTTTTACCGGCTGAGTGTACTGTTATGTCAGTCCAGGTAGCTGCAACGGGGCTAAGGAATAGCAGTAGGAAATCTCGCCCTGCACTACTCCCACTAGCTATCCCGGTCCCTGCCTCACGGGTGTGGGTCGGCTGTACTCAGGCTAAGCCTGACCCCGACAGCTCCTCTCTCACTGATACCGTAGGCCTAGAGGGAAGTGGGAGAAGGAATGCCCTATAAGAACTCTAGGGACTGGAGACTAAAGGGGGTCACCCCTAACGAACAAGTGAAGCTGCTACTGACAGGGACTGACAAGGGTGTGCGCTGACTAACAACACAAGCAGCACACAGGAAACATGTGGGAAAGGATTCCCCAAACCAATATGGGAAGGAACCTTACACTAGGAAACAAACACAGGGAAACTGAGTAGAAATCAAAGGATAAGGCAATTCACTCACACAGTCAATTATACACAGAGGGAGGATTGGTGAACACAGAAGGGAAAACACACAAATCAACTCGTTCACCCAAACCTCCCAAAAACCAACCACGGGAACTTCCTCTATCCAAGATAACCACTTACTCCTCCTGCTAAGGCCTAGCTCTGTAAAAGCGACACTCAGCACAGAACCATGGGAGGCATGGGTTTAAATACAGAGTAGAGACCACTCCTCCCAGGTGCAAATGGGAGGACAGACTAATCAACCAGGAGATAAAGCTGCCTACCATCAGTGCGCACGTGCAAGTCAGAAGGTGTGCACCAATACTCACGACAGGACAACCCCGCAGCGCCAGGATGCCACCCCAGACACCGCGCAGCCAAAAACTCCCCAGGTAAGAAAAATAGAAAGTAATGAACCTAAATACTCCTAACAGCATCACCTTTCTTCTGTTCTGTCAGCCATTTTGCTCCTCTTCTTATAGGAAACCACCGCAAAATGGCCAACGGAACAGCCGACTGTGCATGTTCCGTCACTGTTTTGTGGTGATCAGAGCAGAAGAAAGGTGGCACTGGATGGATGACAAGCTCAGAGCATAGAGAGAACACCTCCTGTGCTTTCTGAGCGCAATTAGTATAAAGAAGGAAAGAAGAGTAATTCAAAAAACAGTAGAGTGGACCTTCAAAGTTAAAGTTAAGAGATGAATAGCCTTTATAAAGGCTATTCCTATGTGCTTTTAGTTTAAAATGTGTTTTTATTTTAATGATAGAATCCCTTAACCACCATGTATGGCTATTGCCATATAGTCAGAGGACCTTCATTGGCGTTCTAATCCCTTCACAGCTATGGGTACAGTATGTACCAAGTATAAGTGTTGTCATATGTTTCAGTGCTGTGGTAAACCATTCTACAATTAATATGGCGGCTATACTCTGATCACACTGCTGTCATCGCTATTTTTCACATTGTGTACGCCACTTGCCACTTTTCAAAAAGTATATGGAACAAGGATGGAATTTAGGCAAGCCATGACAGAGGTGCCCAGGTCTATCAGAAAATTGTTGTTATACCAGAAATCTACACAAGTCCTTGACTGGTTTCAATTTTATTTCTAGTGCAAGTTAAAACGTAACACTAAATATAAAACAATTTGTCATAAAAGCATAGTACATGTGAATATAATAAAATTTGTAGCATATCTTATATAGGAAATATGCTTCCTCATCTAATTATCAAGATCAGTTACTTTTTACATATTACTCGGTGGAAAGAGGGGAGGGTGGAGGTGGCTGCTGAAAAAATACACATCAATAACACCAATAGCTGCAGCGGCTACACTCTGCTACTCTGGGAATGAATCTTTCTTACGCTAGGTTCACACTAGCGCCCGGAGTCCGTTCTGAGCTTTCCGTCTTCTGTATGCAGAAGACTGAAAGCTGTCAGACCGGGTCCGGCTGTGAGTGCCGGTGAGCGTTTTGTGCTATCTGCCGCTAAACTGTTTTTTTAAAACCGGACACATAGTACTGCATGTCCGACTCTGTGTCCAATTGTAAAAAAATGGTTTTGCGGCAGAGCGCATAAAACGCTCACCGGCGCTCATGGCTGGACATCTTTCAAACCCATTCAAATGAATGAGTTTGAAAGAGTCCTGCAGGTTTCCGTCTCCTGCTCAGTTTTGTGCAGGAAACGGAAACTTGCATGAACGGAGACCAGGCGCAGGTGTGAACGAGCCCTTACACTGACCATCCTCCTCCTCCTCCCCTCTCCTTAGGGTTCTGTGTGCAAGCTGCATATGGGTATGGACTGTATGCAAACAAAAATCTGAGTGAAGCTAAGTATGTATTTGTAGAGAGCAGCTTAAAAACTGGAGAAGGAAGCAGATTTTCTTTGGATATATTACAAAGTTTCTTACATTTACGTGTACTATTAATTTATGAAAAGTGGATTAATAATTGGAGGTACGCTTTAACCTTTAGCACCCTGAAAGCACTGTGCTAGTGTAATATCTCAATGCCAAGTTTATATTCTTTGTTTTTTATGTAGCTTATTTGGAGCCAGGTATTATTTTAGCATGCAGAGCATTTCTCCTTTCTAATATGGCCATTGTGTTTGTGCACTTATCTGCCCTGTGATTCAATATTATAAAGCATCCCAGTCAAATGATATTTTAAAAAGAGACTAAATGGATGAAAGCATTCACATACATGCATTTTTCCATCCATACAGCCTTTTCTGTGCATTTTGTTCTTTATGGTGATTAAAGTGTGGCCTTATTGAAATTCCTACATAAAATGAGAATATGACAGGTGGACTTAGAAAAGGAAGCTATTTAACAAGCCACGTGACTTTAGGGCTGTCACCTAGCATCAAGATCATGATAAAAGTAGCTGTACGTGGTGCCCTCACTGTAAGATTTGCTTTGTTTGGATAAAAGCGTCTTATTTTTATACCTTTGCATTTTTTGTTAATGTTGGGAACAATAAACTCAGGCGCTGCAGCAATAAATCACCCTACACTATTTATTCTCTTATAGGTTTTAGGCTATTAAATGGAGTTTATTATACTCCAATGGAAAAGGGGACTAAGGTAATGAGATGAGAATTTTCCCCGGTAGGCAAAGATAACTTTAGCCTGAACACTGGCGTATACAGTAAGTAAAAGGAATTAATCAAACAGGAGCATTAAATGCAAACTTTGGAATCAGAACTTCTCTTGATAGCAGTACAATAGTATGATGATAATTTAACCATTTATAGTGCCAGAGCATTTATCAGTTGCGGCTCTAGGAGAACCTTTCATTAGTAGATGATGAACTCCATTATGCTGCACACCCTGTTCTCTCCTGAATGACTACAAACTGTAGAGAACAGAGGCTGCACTGGCTTAGGTATTGGTATAAGCAATACTAAGAAATCTTCTGACCTACTGCTGATCATACTAATACGGTAACGCCATGGCAGCTGTGCCAAATCCATTATCAAATAGACACCAGCAAATTCACCTTATTGACTTGAATGTGGTCCTCCTGTGCTGGTATTTTGAGAGCAATATCGCTCAAGGAAACTGTCAGAATAATCTAATGAACCATTTTCAACCCCATAGCAGCTTCATCATTGCCCTCAGAAATAAACAGTAGATATGCAGACCGCTGGAGAGTCCACATTGTTACTTATAGTGAATAGAGGGTTGGTGGCAAGAATACCGTCATTCTGCCTGGAATTCTGCTCTCAGATGGGTTTGTTGGTATGTATTGTATTAGTCTTGCAGAGGGGCTACAGAAAAATCAGTAGACTACTAAAATTCTTAACAAAGTACTTTGCAAAATATTAAAATCATTGAAATGGCGAGATGGTATATTTGTCTAGGGTGGTTGGTATTTCTCCTTGCGGAGACCACTAGTTGGCATAAAGAGAGTTATAGGCCAGGCAAAGTTCCCTGGAAAAAAGGGGCAACTTGTGACCTCCTGGATAAGCTTTTTTCCATACCCTGTATAACTTCAATGACAGAAATAAATGTATGTTAGTACTTCTGTATATATGTGTTTAATATACTAGTTAAGGTCTCATTGGTATGAATTTAGGACCATATTGGAAACAGGTTATATGAAACTTAGAAATGTCTTTAGCACCATAGACCATTGGAAATTTGGCAATGCCTATACTTTAGTTATGCAATGTAATTTCCTTAAAAGGAGTCTACCACCTCCACAAATCTTTTACATTTCCCCAATAGTTATATGGATGCCACAACATTGATTAAAAGCATAACTATTATATTTTTCAAAAATTAACTTTAATCAACTATGCAAATTAGCCAGACTTTTGGGGGTGTTCCGGCAGGCCACAAAGCACTACTTTAGCCGATGAAACCACACCCTGGTTCATGTTTGTGCTGACCCTTTACAGTGAGAGTTATTCCTCCATTGCTCCAACGTCACCATTCCCTTGGCGAAATCTTATCAAATCGTTTTCTTTAATGTGTACAAGTACACCCTACATTCACACAACCGTGGTAAAAAAAACAAAAAAAAACAATGGCTTTGAAAAATGGACATTTTTCAATTCTGTTTTCTACCTGAGGAACGTAGATTTGACTCTCTTGAAGGATTTGTGAAAACCATTAAAAATAGAACATGATCTATTTTTTGACAGTCCGTTAAGACAGACCATCAACAAAAAAAATGCATGACTAGCCGCATTCACATAAATGAATATTGATACAGTTGTGTGATGGCCATTAATAAAATGTCATATGTCCGATTTTCATGTTGTGTGAATGCAGACAATCTCATGTCTTCTATCCACCAGCCACTTGTATCTGTGTATTATCTGTCATAAGATTATTGTATGTGCACTGGGCAGTGACAAATCCTAACAAGTAGAGCTACCTTCACATGAATGTTACTGATGTCCATTGCTCTCATCTGATACAGGATAAGGGTAACAGACTTAAAGGCTGAATGAATGACTAATGTAGATAGCCTCCATCTGCATTCACTCTGTTTTCCATCTTGTTTGTTTTGCTTTTTTTAACGGAAGGAAAAGTCCCGCAGGTACGACTTTCTCTTCCGTTAGAAGAGTAAACAAATATGATGGAAGAAAGCCTCGGACATGTTTTTACAGTAGAGTGAATGCACAAAGTGGGTATTCCATCTGCATCAGTCATTCTATTGACGTTTAAGTACGTTGCTCTGATTCTATGACGAATGAGAGCAAAGGACTTCAATAATGGCAGTGTGAAAATACCCTAAAGTGTTATTCATTATTATTGCGGCTGTCACTTTTTGTGCTGTAAGTCTCAACCAATCTTTCTGTGTTGAGTTTTTTGCAGGAAAAGTTTCCGTATACAATGAAAATGACCATAGATGTCTCGGCTTATCTGGGATACAACCACAACTTGCTCAAAGTTAGGACATCGCTTTCACAAAACCCCAAAGCATCACTCACAATCACATAGAAAACTAGGAATATCTTCATACATTATTTTCTTTTCCTTTACTGGTGCATTTTTCACTTGAGTGATGACAACTAAAAAGCATTTATCCATGTTGCAGTGCTTAATGTATCAATGTCAGAATTGTTCAATACTCTAAAGGCAATACATAAAGAGAGAGGGAAAAATCGTATATCCAAGAGGGATCATACCTGCAAGAAAAAGCAGCTTTTGTTATGGAATCTACATCATTCTGAGTGGAATATTTAATAAAGAGACAAACAAATGAAATTATGGCATACACTATTTTGCACAAAAATTACATAGAAAATTTACTAGAAAAAATAATGCCAGGGGTGGTCAGTCTGTGTATGTCTTGTAGATATTAGTTACTGTAAACTGCATTTCCCTAGTTCTTAATCTTGTAAAAAGGATGTTAAAGATTTTAGCACATATATATTGTACAGAATAAGACTGGTTTTATAGGGTATTGTATTTGTGGGTAACTTTGTATCGGCATCCTGTTTTGTACCACATTGTCCATATATACTGATGGGTCAGTTGGTTTCCTATCACATTGTTTATGTGTACATGTCTGAAGCAAGGAAACATAATTTCCAGGCCCACCAGGGGCTCAGATTCATGTGAGTGGTCTAATTCTATGTATACAGCAGTAGTATGAGCCAATAAATGGAACCAAGTCATGTTTTCTCTATGTACTGCCATTCAGGCTATGTCAGACTGTACATATACTGTATGTAGATATTCTTTCTTAGAAGCTTTCCGTTGACAATAGATCCAACCATATGAAGATTGATGGAACATTCACCAATATTTTTGTTGAATTTGTACAGACTCTAACAGAAATAATGTTGTAATGGAAATTTAACATTAGATTTATCATCACACTTGTATGAAATGAGAAGTTGAGAAATTATAGCACATGACATGATCTGCTTTTCTCCCCTCTCCCCAATTCTCAAAAGCAGCAAGAAAAGTGGACAGGGCATGTGGCAAACAGCAATCTGAAAACTGTATTAGGTTGTAAGTGATACAAAAAGCAGCACACATCTACGCCTGATCGTGGCAGGGATAGATTTCATTTTCTGGCGTAAGGCCAGGGCCTAATGCTGGGAAAATGCAGCATTTTGGCTGCAGAAAAAAAACACTGTGTTTTACATTACCTGCAAAGTAGATGGGATTTGGGCTAATCTCATCCACACATTGCAGAAAAATATACACAGCAGAAAAGCTGCGTTCCCAAAAAAACTTCTGTTTTAGAAATTCACAACAATCTTAATTTTACCTAAGGAAACACTGGCATTAGTCCGTATAGGCATAATATGGTCAGAAAGTGGGAGGAAAATTCTGCAAACTTTCTGTAAAAAATGCTACAGAAAAAAACGCAATGCATTTCTACTGCTTTCTTTTACACAGTGGGTTTTTTTTCAGTGTTTTGGGTTTTTTGATGCAACTTGCTACGCAGGGCCTTAACCTAAGGCTAGGGGACCACATTGCGGAAAAGCTACTCTTTTTCTGTTGCAGACTTGAAAGAAGTGAATTTAGAAGAAGGGAGAAGTATAAATGCTTCCTTTATATTTCCCTTTTCTTTTGTGGCCATTCCTGGCATTGGCTCAAAAAACCACAGCAAAATCTGCAGTAATAAAAGTAGCTTTTCCCCAATGTGAGGCCTTAGCCTATAGGGGTTTTCCCATCTCAGGGTTCCACTTGATCTCTTCTTTTCTCTCCCTTCCAGTTCCTGGTTTCAGTGACAAATTGTTGGATGGTCTTAGTCTGTGCGATAGACAGTTCAGGCCAGCAGCTCCCAAGTCTAAACAGCGTAGTTTCTTCTGGATGTAAATAACACAGGCACTGGTCAAGCACACTGTTCTAGCCCTTATTAGGGCTCAGCAGCTGAGTGCATTTTGAAGAGCTGACAGTCTGCTCCAATAACCATCAATCACAGTTAGAAGAAGATAATAAGTGTCCGTGAACTGGCACTGATGTCATTAGCCCAATCTAAACCTAGCCAACAAGCTGTAGACATGAGGAGGCATAATAACAGGTATTTTACAAATGGAGCGAGATAGATAAGGACAGCCCATAATAATAGTTTCAGACTGTCCTATGGATCTCTCTGGCAGTCTTTATTAAAGCTCTATCCAAAAGGAGTCAAAACTGGAGCCCTCGCACAGATATTTTTTGTTCTTCTTTCCTCAAATCCCAGAAATTCATGGAAGAAACTTGAAGACATCAGCTTAATGGTAAAACAGCAGTCAGCTACACATAATATAAGACATTTCAACCTACAAATAAAAGTTAATGTAAATGTGACTGTATGGTTCATGCAATTGGAAACACACTAAAATGAATGATCATGTTGCTATATGACAACAGTTGCCATAATAGTAGGCTACCTATAGTTTTTATATATGGACCTTGCTTAAAATCAGATAGGCGACAGCGTAAACATTAAAGGGGCTGCAAAGATGAGACATTCACATTGTGCACCGATTTATCCCCATAAAGGTTATCCCAATAACTGTGGCTCTTTAGTCCATCCAAACTATGGCCTACAAGATTTTCATGTGGGAGCCAAATCGGCACAGATGTGTGTTTGTTTCAATTAACTTTATTTACAATGGAGCAGGCAAGGTCTCTAATGAGCAGGGCAGCGTTGTGAGAACCCTTATGTATACACCTGGCAATCTGTTAGCCGTGTTCCCATTCCAGCTTTATGTGCCCTACCACAGTTTTACACCGCAAAGCGATTAATGGGTCTTGTTGAAACAAAACTGAGATATAATTTATTATTAGGTATTATGATTCGTATTTGGTACAGTACATTAACTCCTGGGACAAGGCACAATGACATAACTGGAGTCTGGCTTGTCTTTGTGCGCTACTCATTTGAATGTGTATGAGATGTGATAAGCTTCTCTGCATACCAATACCCAAGGAATCTAGAAGCAACTGAATTATCTACAAGTATTTATTCACTAATATAATAAACAGAGCAGAATTACTGCTGCATTGTTTTTCTATTGAATTGTTGGCGGTCTGGACGGATCTAGGATTGTCGGCATTGAGCAGGGCTGGGGGCCATCTGGGAACCCTTGTTTGAATACTAGTGATGCTCCTATTCTACTGTTCTGCTTCATCGCACTCTCTTTTGGATGAAAGACAACAAACTTTTATAGAAAGCAATGACTATAATTGTACGTGGTGTTAATTTTACAATACATTTATAATATAATATATGAAGTTGCTCTTTGGTTGTTTTTTTTTTTTAACTCTAATTAGGATGTTCTCTGCCTAGAACGAAACAGGAATCTCCTTACAGCAGATGCTAGCTCTTGGAGACTGCCAGCTATTATTACACAGCTACAAATGCTTCCATTTTCTGTCCTACATTATGATCCGCACAGATACAAATTGTATTCTATTTTAAGAATTAATAACATCAACTCATTCAGGCTTTGGGATATATGAAAATGCTTGACAGTGTATCATTCCAGAATATTTCGACATTCATTGTCTATGGGTTCATACTAAGCTCAGTATGCTCCTTGGTAGTTCGCCATTTCTCTCTTGACCTGTGCTGACCAAGCATAATATTGACCTCACCGATATGCTAATCAAGTTATTAACTACTATGTAAAAATGCTAAGACTTGGCTTTGTAGCCTTCATCACCAAGCGGGGAGTGTGATAACCCCACCGGGACGTGCGTTGTATCTTCTATATTAATCAGTATGAGCCTAGATTACTTTCCCAGATTGACTGGTAGAAAAATAACTCTCTGCACTAATCAAAAGAAACCGCACAATTCTCCACTGCCCTTTTTGACCACTTCAGCAACTTGTTCTTAAAGACATTATTTTAAATGATGTAAGCTATATCTAGACTGACCTGTCTGGCCCAATGTCTACAAGATACACAGTTTAAGAGAGGTAAAAAGTAATTTACCATTTATTCTTTATAGCTTGTGTGTGGCGATGACACTGTCAATTGAGATCAATTATTTCACAACACCATGGCATCAGGAAGAGGTTCAATTCATGTCATAAAGCTAATCTAGCAATACCATATTCATTATCATTTAGCATCCTCATTATTGATACATCCACTACCAGCCTCAATACAAAATATATTACGTCATTTATAATACTAATATATTATTATGTGGCAGAAGAGCCCTTGGGGTGCCTCAGGTAACAGAGTTTTAGTTTGACTACTATCTCTCCACCTTCTATAGCTAAGTCCCCATCACTATCACTCGTTTTCCCACTTTAAAAATAACAATATAGCGAAACAGAATGTGTTCTTTATAGCTTAAGTTGACAATCCACATTCGAATGATGTCAGCTGAACACTACTTTTTAGCAATAAAGACTGACCATCCAATTTTTATGGGGGTCTCCCAACTATCTTTCCTGTGGTTGATATTAATTGACTTTAGGATTGGGCTGTTTAATTTCAATGAAGCCAGGGAGATAATCTGCAGTCAGATGTGTTTAGCAGGAGCTCCTTCCCCTAGGACGTACCTATTGGCAAGATACTCCTAGTGTTCTGAGGATGAATACATATAATAAACCTTCAACAATACCAGAGACGAAGTGCTGAGAATATATTTTATCTTATGGACATAGAGGATGGAAGACCCATCCAGACATATGCCATACATAAGGGGGAAGATGAGGTTCAGTTATCCTGGTTATTGTTTAATCTTTACAACTGTAATAGTAGCATCAGTATGCCCTTCAGAGGAGACTACAACAGCAATCCCACCATGGCATGATGCTTCTAACATTGTCATGTATGTGACTATTCTCTGAACATTACTCTGTAGTACAAGGAAGACGCAGTAAAGGACATACAGGGAGAGTGTTTGCTTACATAGGCGTACGGAGACTTACAAGTCATTCCTGCTCCGTTAGCGATTCTGGGTAAAAAATATGCAAATCTATTCTCCAGGATGTAATTAGGAGAACAGTGCCTCTGTATGCTGCCCTCTAGAGGGCAGCCTCCTTAACATCATGCATGACTCAGTTATAAAGCCTACTAACATAATGCGGAATTAATTGCCAAATTAGAATTTCTATTCCAAAAGGAACAGATTCCCAGCTATGGACAGCGCTGTTTCGGTCTTTTATAAAGGACATATAGTTTACTATACTATATTACTGTACTTACAGTTCACTACTGCAGAAATATAATGTAACAATGTGAACAAGGATTGTGTGGTAGTCAGCAGCGCAATAATACTACATATGTCAGCAATAGTAAGTCATATAGGCAGAGTAATTCCTTTAATATTTGGCTGATGTTGATCATGCATTATCAATGTTGACTTGAACTCCTTCATATAAACACAAAAGTTATCTAGCAAAGGAATTATATTTACACAGCGATTTGTTGGCTTTCTTTTAATAAACTGAATTTTCTTCCTGCCAACTCAGTACCTTCTGAAGCAAAATAATGTGTCACTCATATGCAAAGGGAATGCTACTAAAAGCATTATTGATTCCTAGTGAAGTGATCCGTTTCATCTATGGAGACTTTTCTCATTAAGAAATAGAAGGAAGAAAGATTAAGCAAGGTATTAAAAATGGCCTGTTTTAGAGATAAAAAGCATGCTTATTGCACAAGTCTTACAAAGAAGCCAGAAATGATTTTGTTGTACCATGGCTGAATCTAGAATTCTGTATGTCAAGGATGTAAAATACCAGTGTCAGCGTCACCATCCATTATACAAATTATACAAGCCAGATATTAGTCTCCATCAGTTACCATAATATTCTGAAAAAAAGAAATAGTATTGATCTCATGTATTGTAGGAAGTTACATAAGACCTTGTAAAGACAGCTTCAGAAAAAAATGTACAGCCCTGTACTAGGGAGTCACAATGCAACCATACCGACTCTATGGGCATCATTCTACCTTTCAGTTTCATAACACTAGCCATGTGAACCCAATAAAGTCATGACTTAGGATTGAGTTATAGCCAGAAATCATGGCGTAAGGCTAGTCAGTGAGTAGACCTGAAGCGAGTCCCATGCAACACCTGATATACCTTTGATGGTTGGTGTGGCTTCCCCTCAACCACTGTTATTCAGTATGTACCAATGAATCCAAGGTACCAGGTCCAAAACAGTTACTTTTATTGTGATGTGTGGACAGAGAGACAATGATTTACTTTGACATGTTACAGAGTCAATCTACTGTTTTGGCCACTTGGTTTTAGTATCTTGCAGAAGGGGTTGTCCATGACCTCTAGGTGTTTTGGAAAATGATGACCTATCCCGTGGATGGGTTATCATTATCTGATTGTTGGCAGCAAGACTCCTCAGCAATATGGCTGCAGGAAGGTATATATGGCTGAAATAGAAGCAATTGAATAGGAGCAGAGCAGTTGGTGTTCCCTGGCGCCACCCCACAGTGTTTAGAACTGTAGTGGTGGTGCAAGGGAACTGGAGCTCTGCTCCCAGTCACTTGAATAGGAGTAGCAATGCTTCTGGCTGTATGCACTGTATACAGCTTCCAGCAGCTGGAATGCAAGTGTTGTACCTCGACCTATTAGATACATATCCTGTGGATGGGTTATCAGTATTCACAATGCATGGAGTCTTGGACAACCCCTTGACTTTAACTTGTTCTGTGGTCTTCCAAGGTATTTTATTGTGAGCTATCATACTGCAGCACGTTATTAGATTCAAATCAAAGGACTCGAAGTATAAAAATAGCATTCTCATAGCTCATAGGACGTCCAATGTCATCCACTTCAGTGTTTTACTAAAACACAGAAATGTAGGCATCCATGACCTAATGCTATAATGTGAACAAAGTCGATCATTTGCCAAAACTGTGTAGCATATTAGGGAGGTGAGGCACAGTTGAGCTATAGTTTCACATAAATATCCTGAGTACCATCCACTGTTGCTAAAGAACATTGTAAGGTTCACACTCCATTCCCTTCCATGAATACTATTTTCTACCTGGATTCATTGCACAGTGGTAGAAATCGTAATACAAGCCATACCATTTGAGCAATCTGATGCATTCACTGGCTACTGTAGATGTGATAGGAATGCATATTTTACTTAAGAAAATACAGAAAATACACGGCAGAAATCCATCTACATTCTCCTTTGCATATTCCAATGCAGCAAGGAATTATCTCCAGCATGGCGCTAATTAACCATGATTTATTAAACAAAGTCAAAATATTCTGTAGTAATTGAGAGAGGGAAAGGATTTTAGAGTAACGTTCGCACTGAATACTTACTATCGCTCTTGCTGTTTCACAAAATGCTGTACTTATTATTTCTCAACAGGGCATCCGTTTTTAGCCTTATAGAATTTGAGTGAAAACGTCCATGTTTTAGTACTGCTGGGGATTGTTTTATCTAAAGACAAGCGGTAACCCTATTAGATTATCATACTACCTTTACGGCTGGATAGTTTAAAAGTATAGTGTTGTATATACAAGATATGAAGGGTTAACTTTTTGGATATGAAAATATTGAGTGATACAAATGCAGCAACTTTACAGAGGGCATGCTATGGCCTACCTTCTGTTCTAAACAACTTTAAATGAATGAATAATATAGGTAATAAAGAAGCTTTGTAATATATCTTTAAGAAATAAGTTTTCTTTTCCACTTTCAGGCAAAGTTACTTTATATATTAGTCAATGACGAGGAGAGGCAGGTTAAAATGCTGCTAGAAAAGACACTTAAATAATTGCTGCTGCTACTCTAAGATCTGCTAGGTATGTACATAAGAAGCTACGGATGCACAGAATGAGGCAATAAATCTAGTAATTAACCGACAGCAACCTCCTACTCTACCCCAATCGTCTTCATGGAGCTCTGTGTGTGAGGCTAGATATGATGGAATCTTATGTAAACAACAGTCTGATTGAAGGTAATAATTAGGAGAACATCTTAATGAGTGGAGAAGGAAACAGATAACCTTAATAAGATATGAAGGGTTAACTTCATAACTTCAAAATGTCTTATATTCAAATACACTATTCAGTTATGAAAAGTTGTTTATGACTGGAGGTACGCTTTAAAGATGATAGAATACTGTTTGTATAGCTGCCATGTGCTATATCTGTAATGCTTGAGCAGCTTTCTAAATGCTTTGCTTTACATGTTGTGTACTCATTTTCATTTCATAACATATATTATTCTCCATTATTTTTGAAAGCAGCATGACAGACATGCAGAGACAGCCCTCTTCAGAACATAGCAGCCATGGAGATCATTTTTTTAGTTAGAAATCCATGCCTGATCAGATATTTTCCCTGCGAAACTTGATGAATGGTCTTCCATGGATGGTTAGGGGCTGCAGAGTGGGAGCAACTCTTACAGAATGTTTCCATGGTGCTTTACTTTCTGGCTTCTAGAGGGTTTCCTACCAGGCCATAACCACTTTAAATTTCTGTAATGCTGTGTTTTTGTCATTGCATTCTGGAAACTTTATCTACATCTGTTCTACAGGACATCATCTATTCCAAAGACTATCAGAACATAAATTAGTAGCACAAACTTTTGGGAGAGCTGAAGTCAAAGCTAAACATACCAGTTATAAGCTATGAAACATGATGTAGAACAGGTTCATCATATTCCAAACGTATATCATTTGCAGAGTTATGTATCATTTTATGTAGACTGCATCTACACTAAATGTCAATAACAAAGTATAGTTGAATTTTATTTTAAATTATACTCATTTTGATATACTGATGAGAGAATTCGCTAAATGTCATGCTTTCTACAAGACTATTTCTATAATCAACTCTACATATGATAAGCAATACAGGATCGAAAGCAGGGGCATAACTGGCAAAGACTGGACCTCATAGCAAACTTTTGAATTGAGCCCCCCACCCACAAAATATTTTTATACTCTGGTGTCTTTTCATACCCCAGAGTATAATGATTGGTGGCCAAGGGTAGGTGACAAACATAAAAACCAGTGTTACTCACCTTTCCTGGGCTCCAGCTCGACTCTCTGCTGTTTTCAGCACTCTTCAAAGTCGTCATAGCCATGGGTTATGATGGCATCATTATGCGTCGCGCCTCTGGCCTGAAGCAAGTGACATCTATGACCTCACTACAGAGGCCGAAGACAGCATGGAGTTGCATCGGAGCCCAAGACAGGTAAGTAACACTGGTTTTTATGTTTAGTCAGCTCCACTATGCCTCCAATCATCATACTCAGGAGTATAAAAAAAAAAAATACAGCAAGAGCCCACCAGGCCCCTTTTCAGCGGTACTTATGTCACTGATCAAAAGTAAAAAATTAACAGTAGTACCATCTGGTTAAACCACTGGTATGGCCTAATTCATTGTGCATGTTTTTTCTTGTCAATCATTGTTTTTAGTCTTTACTGTAACAACAAGGTCCAAAGAATTACAGAATTTTGTCAAAATGTTTCTAAGAGCCAATAAAAACAACACGTTAAGATTATATTGCTAAATTCTTTGCAATTTTTCCAAACAGATTTACAGCTCTAAAATAAAAATCTATGAGCCAAATAACAAATAATGACACTCATTTTCTACTATAAATGTGTTCTATTTATTGAAACCTATTGTTTTTGGAAATGGTGACTGGCTAATAACCATTAGTCAGTATATGCTGTTCATCCAAAATATTATCATTTACTGTAGGGTAATTTTAAGGTAGGGTTCACACTACTGTTGGTATCTGCTCAGAAGTTGTCCGTAAAAAAAACCAAAAAAAAAAACACACCTATCATAACGGACACAAACGGACAGTAACTGGTGGCTATCAGTGACTGTCCATTAGAAGTCCATTGCCCATAGACCTCAATGTTAAAATAAAACAGAAAAGTCCTGTATGTAGTAGTTTTTTGTCCACTTGAAAAAATGGACATGGGTGTAAACGGACACAAACGGACACAAGATAAAATCCCATTGCAATGAATGGAAATTTCAGACGGAGCAGCTAGTGTCCATTGCTAAAATCTTGTACGGACAATAGACACGGACACTGCTGACGGAAGCCAACGGTAGTGTGAACGCCCCCTAGCCTTACCTGGCATAGCAGCTGCTATAGAATCCTATAAATAACACTAGGAAGAAAACCTGTAAATTGTAAGAGAAAAAAAAAATCTATAATAATATTCACTGATCCTTCATGTGCCAGTACAATGACTTGGCTCAAAGACTGGTATCACGCCATGTGGCTGCTTTGTTTCATGGGTATAGACGGTGGTAAAGTTCGCTGTAGAGATGTCCCATCAACCAACAGAAGTGCAATAGAGGATTTGACAATATGACTCGACATTACATTATCTGCAGAATAGCTTCAGTTACTGCTGGACAAAGGGGGAAGAGAAAAAGAGAGTGATATACAGTACTTAGGTGGAAATCAGCCTGATAAATGGAGAAAAAAGCATTTTTCTTAATAAGATGCATTGTAAAGTTTCTTATAGTTACATTCACTATTGATTTATGGATGGAAAGTTGTTTTATAATTTTATTTTATTATTTTTTCCTCCTTTGTTATGGAATACTAGTTATGTCTCCATTGCTGATACTTACTTCGTTCCAAGCATGGTTTCTTTACTAGCATTTTTTTGTATATCTAAGGCATCACAAAGAAAAATTTCTCTCTGGAAATCAAGATTTGCTCACCATTCATCGTAATTGTTATTATGTCACTAAAACATATATGGCAAAAATGTAGGATAAAAATACAGTGCTGATTCAATTGTACTATTTATACTGTAAGGTTCTTGTGGGAAAAAAATCTTGTTGAGTTCAACCCTCATCAGTGGTAATTAAGTTTGACAGTATGGGTTCTGCAGTAATTCACAAACCTGTACTTTATGCATCAGCATTGCTTATTATTCTAATTAAAGTGGAACATTGTGCCCTCGCCAGTCATTAGTGGGTTTTCATTCTGTAACTGACATTTGCAGAAATTAAAACGGGGGAGTTCATGTGAAGTCCAGAGGCATCCATGTTAAAATTAGCATTGCCATGGCAACAGTCTTCAACAATTATTAGGAAGGAATGTAGTCTTTTTCTCATTTCTTTTTTAAAACCAAGACAAAAAAAAAGAATTCTGCAGAGGAAGGAGTCTGATATCTAGGTGGACAGGTAAGGTTATCGAACTTTGAAAATCATAGATGATGGCTGGGACTGTGATGCAAATGCAAGGTGTTCTGTGTAGTAGATACAGCTGGATGAGCTCTTTGTCTCTGAACAGTATCTCAAAAAAGATCATGCCAAGGACAGTTACGTGTCGATTGCAGTGCTGGAGAATAGCTCGCTTCCGAGAATTAGGGTGAATTGTCTCTATAGTGCAGATAGTGTGTCTAGCGTATGTGCGTGTGTTACGGGCACGTTCTGAGTAAATGTACTAGTCTTGTAGAGCAGACACTATGTTTCCACCCTTTTGATTCAATCTGTTAGAGCTATGTACATCTGCATGCTGCTTGGACAAATCCATTCTGCTAGTGTCATGGTTTGTTCTTCTTGCCTAGTATTATCATATTCCACTGTAGCTGTAGTGCACAACACTATATATATATTGTAATATTCAGAAATAATTAATGGAGAGACAGTGGGAGCTTATGGAGTTAAATGCATGGCTCAGGTCTGGGTGCAGGAATGAAGGGTTTTGGTTCCCAGAGCAGTGGGCTGACTTTTCACTGGGGTACACATTGATTTCCACAAATACCTGCACCTAAATGGACGGGGATCTGCTGTGTTGGGGTAGAGATTTCTAGCAAGGATGAAGGAACATTTAAACTAGGAATGGGAAGAGGGGGAGGTCAGGCAAATATAGAGATAGATATGTCAGAGAGGGAACAGGCTACCTTGGTGGGTAGAGAAGTGGATTTTAGTGGGGGAATTAGAATAGTTGATAGTGAGATCCATTTATTGCAACCAAACAGTATAGATGAATCTGGTCTTAAAACTCTTAGAATGGGGGCAACATGGTGGCTCAGTGGTTCAATCCTGCCTGGAACAACATCTGGTATATTGTATGTTCTCCCTGTGTTTGCATGGCTTTCCTCCTATACTACAAAGACATACTGATAGGGAAAAAAATTATATTGTGAGCCCTAAATGGAGCTCACAATCTACATATAAAAAAAAAAAACTAAAACTTCTAGAATGCACATTTCTGCTAATGGATGTGTGAACTTGGATGGCAGGCTAAAGTCTATGTTCACAAATGCCAGAAGCCTAACAAGCAAATTGAGGGAGCTTGAGGCCCTGGTCCAGAAGGAATACATTAATATAGTTGGTATGGCTGAGATGTGGCTAGATTCCTCACGATTGGGCCATTAACATTCCAGGTTTTACACTCTTTTGCAAAGACAGGCTATAAGGAAGAGAGGTGGAGTGTGTATATATGTCAGAAGTGAGTGTGATAGAGACAAATGTGGGTGAAGATTGTGGAAGCTTAATTCCCTACCAGTATGTCTTTAGAGTGTGGGGGGAAACCCATACAAACAATGTCAGAACATACATACTTCATACAGATGTTGTCCTTTGTTGGATTTGAACCTAAGACACCAGTGCTAACCACTGAGCCTCCATGCACCTGACCTGCATCAAGGCATGGTACCTGAAAGAGGTAGTTTTTAGAGAGATTTCACCTCTAATTTATATAGATAGATATTGCAGCCTCAAACCAGGAATCCTAGTTGGGTTCTGTAAAGACACCGCAGAGCTGCCTCCCTACCTATCATATACAGTATGTAGACTATCACTGGGAGAACCCTGGAAAATTGCCTAGATCCCTGTCCCCAATGGGGTCCCCCATGATATGAGGCACCTTGAATGCCTTGGATTAGAAGAGTTCCACTTATAATTGTATTGACATACTCTGGATGCCAGTACTGTTGATACCTATCACCTTTGACAGAGCAGAGTGCCCTAGATTAACTGATCTTCTATTATCTAGGCCACAAGGCAGCCTAGAAGAATTAAGGTAATGCCAAGGACATCAGCAGCCTGGCCAAGCATTGACTCCAATGGCAGGGAGAGGTCTCAGTTTTTTCACCCATTGGTAGATCTATGTCTTTGCTTGTTCTGATGTCATGTTCTGTTTATGTACAAATAACAAGAATAAGAAAAAAACTAATAATCTGAAATAAATATAGTCTATGTACTCTAGGGTTTTATGGTGCAAACTACACCAGAATTCTGGTGCATTTTATTTAGTAAATCTCCCCAGGGAATGGCAAGAAATATGTATACAAAGTAGTATCTGTGTCTATACCATTGTTATCCCACCGTGTCTAGGTAGCCAGCAGTACAACAGAGTAGTTATTTAGAAAAGAATAAAAAGCTTAATAAAATACAATTACTTTTCTGATGATTCCCTTAAAAAGTGAAGAGGTTGATAATAAATTTCGCATGTTATTTGTGTCACCTTTTAGTGCAGATAACAACATTCATGGTGCCCCAATGTGTCTTTGCCAGCAGGTCACATTTCGGACTGCTATCATTTAATAACGCATAATAAAACTTATTTTGACACATTTGACACATTTGTCAATGTGTATAAAACCTGTACAGCTCAGTTTGCCGAATATTTCCTCAAATCATTTTTCTGTCCTTTTTCACTTGTTGTTTGGAATAGATTGACTTCATATTGGATTCCTGCAGCATTTTGTATCGTTCAAGATTATAGGTCTACATGTTTTCCCTTGCCGTCTCATTAAGGAAACACGCAGGTTATCTTTCTGCACTGCAGTGGGCTTTATCCAGATGTCATATCTCGTCTGCTTACCTGCTAAAACGTACACAAGAAGAAAACTGGGGATTGTATAAGACCCCAACTAAACATAAAAAAAAATAAAATGTAAGCGTTTAGGAAAAAATTAAAACATCTACCTGTCTGACCAGTTTAAAAACAATATAATATTCTAAACATACTGTACCATTCAAAAGTTTGGACAAAAATTTTTTATCCAATGGTTTTTCTTGTTTTTCTTTATCTTCTACATTGTAGAACACAATGCATACTCTTGGCATTCTTGCAGTCAGCTACATAAGGTAGTCACCTGGAATGGTCTTCATTAATTATCAAAAATTAATACAGTGTTGATCCTTATTCATGTACTGCTCTATTCCACATTATGGCAAGAACCACTTAACTAAGTAAAGAGAAATGACAGCCCAGTAAGTAAAGTAATGACTAGAGATGAGCGAACAGTGTTCTATCGAACACATGTTCGATCGGATATCAGGCTGTTCGATGTGTTCGATTCGAATCGAACATCACGTGGCAAACTCCAAAAAAATTTAATTCCCCTCCCACCTTCCCTGGCGCTTTTTTTGCACCAATAACAGTGCAGGGGAGGTGGGACAGGAACTACGACACCGGAGGCATCGAAAAAAATCGGAAAAAGTCATTGGCTGCCGAAATCAGGTGACCTCCATTTTAGACGAATAGTGGATTTCAAATCCGGGTCATATGAGAATGTGAACTTTGTGACTAAGAGACAGGGATAGCTGTACAGGCAGGGATAGCTAGGGATAACCTTTATTTAGGTAGGAATGTTATTAAAAATAACTTTTTGGGGCTCTATCGGGTGTGTAATTGTGATTTTTGTGACATAAACTTTTTCCAATAGGAATGCATTGGACAGCGCTGATTGGCCAGAGTACGGAACTCGACCAATCAGCGCTGGCTCTGCTGCAGGAGGCGGAGTCTAAGATCGCTCCACACCAGTCTCCATTCAGGTCCGACCTTAGACTCCGCCTCCTCCGGCAGAGCCAGCGCTGATTGGCCGAAGGCTGGCCAATGCATTCCTATGCGAATGCAGAGACTTAGCAGTGCTGAGCCAGTTCTGCTCAACTACACATCTGATGCACACTCGGCTCTACTACATCTGATGTAGCATCTGATGTAGCATCTGATGTAGCAGAGCCGAGGGTGCACTAGAACCCCTGTGCAAACTCAGCTCACGCTAATAGAATGCATTGGCCAGCGCTGATTGGCCAATGCATTCTATTAGCCCGATGAAGTAGAGCTGAATGTGTGTGCTTAGGTCGGACCTGCTTAGCACACACATTCAGCTCTACTTCATCGGGCTAATAGAATGCATTGGCCAATCAGCGCTGGCCAATGCATTCTATTAGCGTGAGCTGAGTTTGCACAGGGGTTCTAGTGCACCCTTGGCTCTGCTACATCAGATGCTACATCAGATGCTACATCAGATGCTACATCAGATGTAGTAGAGCCGAGTGTGCATCAGATGTGTAGTTGAGCAGAACTGGCTCAGCACTGCTAAGTCTCTGCATTCGCATAGGAATGCATTGGCCAGCCTTCGGCCAATCAGCGCTGGCTCTGCCAGAGGAGGCGGAGTCTAAGGTCGGACCTGAATGGAGACTGGTGTGGAGCGATCTTAGACTCCGCCTCCTCCAGCAGAGCCAGCGCTGATTGGTCGAATTCCGTACTCTGGCCAATCAGCTCTGGCCAATGCATTCTATTAGCGTGAGCTGAGTTTGCACAGGGGTTCTAGTGCACCCTCGGCTCTGCTACATCAGATGCTACATCAGATGCTACATCAGATGCTACATCAGATGTAGTAGAGCCGAGTGTGCATCAGATGTGTAGTTGAGCAGAACTGGCTCAGCACTGCTAAGTCTCTGCATTCGCATAGGAATGCATTGGCCAGCCTTCGGCCAATCAGCGCTGGCTCTGCCGGAGGAGGCGGAGTCTAAGGTCGGACCTGAATGGAGACTGGTGTGGAGCGATCTTAGACTCCGCCTCCTCCAGCAGAGCCAGTGCTGATTGGTCGAGTTCCGTACTCTGGCCAATCAGCGCTGGCCAATGCATTTCTATGGGGAAAAGTTAGCTTGCGAAAATCGCAAGCTGACAGGGATTTCCATGAAATAAAGTGACTTTTATGCCCCCAGACATGCTTCCCCTGCTGTCCCAGTGTCATTCCAGGGTGTTGGTATCATTTCCTGGGGTGTCATAGTGGACTTGGTGACCCTCCAGACATGGATTTGGGTTTCCCCCTTAACGAGTATATGTTCCCCATAGACTATAATGGGGTTCGAAACCCGTTCGAACACTCGAACAGTGAGCGGCTGTTCGAATCGAATTTCGAACCTCGAACATTTTAGTGTTCGCTCATCTCTAGTAATGACTTTAAGACATGAAGATCAGTCATTTCAGGAAATTTCAAGTATTTTGAAGGACTTTCCAGGTGACTACCTCATGAAACTTATTGAGAGAATGCAAACAGAGTTGAAAGCTGTCATCCAAGCAAAATGAGTCTACTTGAAGAATTTAAAATATAAAACATGTTCTGGTTTAACCCTTTTTTTCGTTTATTACTTAATTCCATATGTGTTCATTTATAATTTTCATGTCTTTAATATGAATCTATAATGTAGAAAATAAAAAAATTGAATGAAAAAGTTTGTCCAAAATTTGACTAATATTATAATTTAGAAATATATATTTATAAATGGTTGTAAATATTTTTGTTTTTCTTTAAAAAAAAAAAAAAATCAGCAAAGAGAATATTTTAAACCTAGCAGTCTGTAATTGTTCAGAATCTCTGCACTCACTGAATAAAAGAGAAAGACTAAGGCCTGATGTAGTGAATTGTAAAAAAAAAAAAAAAAAATCTGCAGCAAAAAAAAACAGAGGAAAAAGGAAAAAATCATATTTTCGTTCCACAGCTTTTTTTATTATGTTTTAACAAAATTTGACTATGCAAACTTTCTGTCTTTATTATACCTGTACAGAAAACAGCAGCATTTCTGCAGGTGTAATTGACATGCTGCCATTTTCAATAACGTGAGTGTTTTTAACCACACAAGAATGTAAAATGCAGAGTCTTTGGAACGTGGGGCTTCAGCCTAAATCTGCAAGTACCAGAAGCTTCTCAATGACCTATCATAATACACAGAGACTGTGTGAGGGAGTGAGACTTTGAGATTATTCTAATAAGTATTAGAAGAGTAGTGTCATGCAGCAAAAAAGCGTTGCAAGAAAAACCGTGGAGGCAACGCATCGCGGTTTTTCTCACAGCACTTTTCACAGAAATTATACCTGCTTCAATCATACCTATGGGGAAGCCAGTGTTTCCGTGGGTATAATTGACATGCATCAATTACCAAAACCTTCTGCTGGGCATATTTTCCCAGAAAGTGGAGACAGGATTCACTAGAATTCCATTTACTTTGCTGTGACTGTAAAACAGCGTGTTTTTTCTCTGCAGTGTTTCTGTCGCAGGTAAACCACTGCATTTACACAATGTGGGGCCACAGCCTTATATTCACTTATACAAGTTGGTAAATTCAAAGGGCTTATTGATAATGTAGAATAATTACAGTATTTGCTTTATTGATCAACGTATGACTAATTAAAAGAAACAGTGTGATCTCCTTTTTAAGAATTTGTCTTAGAGCAAGGGTAGAGAACCTTCGACTCTCCAGCTGTTGCAAAACTACAACTCCCAGCATGCATACTTGCTCTGCTGTTCTTGGAACTCCCATGGAAATGAATGGAGTATGTTGGGAGTTGTAGTTTCACAGCAGCTGGAGAGTCAAAGGGTCCCTACCCCTGGCTTATAGTATTGCACCCTTAAAAAAAGTATAGTTTATACATCTAGCACACTTTGTTAATATGCCCAACCTATCTATATTGCAGGCATTTAGGTTTCTAATGCCTATTTAATGATCATTATCAGTGAAGCTGCTTATGCACTCCTGACCAACATGTCAATACCAATCTGCAGAACATTGAGAATTCCAAAAAATGTCCATAAATGTACCTTTGTGTGTGGTTTGGAACTGTTGCCAACTAGATCTGGCTCAGAGGACAATGAAGTGTCTGGTTCAAAGGCAGTTTTATAAATAATTACATCAACATGTTGCAATGGGACAAAGATATCAATGTCAGTGCAGTGACAAGGCAGATTAATATGTACAATTAATATATAGAGGCCATGCTCTGTCCAAATATATATATATATATATATATATATATATATATATATATATATATATATATATATATATTATATATACATTCACCAAGGCTTCTGTATCTACAGATTCAGTGCATCATATTTTCAGTGAGTTGCCAAATCATGCAACATCTACTGTCATGTAATACTGTAGGCTAGGAAAACCATGTTATATGTTTGTTAGCTCTATTTTTACTAAACTGATTTGAAGTCCTACAATATGAGCTCTAAAGACTTGTCCAATTGCTGATTGGTATCTCTTACATAGTATAGTGACATCATGTATATTCACTGTGGTTATGAAAAAAGAACTTTGCAGAGGTACTAAGGGGCCAGGAACTAACTATACCACATAAACAATAGAAGAAAGCCACCAGCACTTCAATCCATAAGAACCTTAAAAATATTTTTTTTATTTTTTATCCATAAGAACTTAGATTTCATTCTCTTAAAAAACAATATGCACAGCAAAAATATAGGAGCAGCCAGTTTAGATGTTCAGGTATCTCAAATCTCAGCTGGATATCAAGTGGACAAACCCCTTATCTAATTGGTTGTTTCCCCACTAAGCCTATTCACATGACACTCTGTTGCAAAACTGTTGCAGTCTTGGAAATCATAGCATATTGATCATACCTATGGAAACACTGCAGTTAGCCTATACGTATAAAGGAAGCAGAAAGTCTACAGAGGTTACCTCCTGTGAAAAGTGCTGGGAGAAAAACCACGTGTTACCACCACGTTTTTTCCTGCTGCACTTTTTTTTGCTATGGCCTGCTGCGTGAGTGGGGCCTTACCTTTAATAAAAGCCCAAGTGCCACCTTAATTAAATTAATTGCTCCCTTATATTATGCCCATGATTCACCCTGGCATAAATACCACACCCCTAATGACGCCTTATATAAATGACAACCTCCTTATGTTCATAATGCCCCCTAATGACCCTTTATATAAATGATGGCCCCTTAAATAACCTCCCCCCTTTTATTTATGATGCCCCCAATAGCTTTTATATAAATGAACCCCCTATCGTCCTAATACCCCCTAATGAATCCTCCCTTATAATTTTAATTCCTGCTCCTAACCACCCTTTATACTATTAAAATACCAACAGCTGTGCTAAAGAAAAACAAAAAATATAAGTTATGCTCACTTACCTACAATCCTTATTAGTGATGCCTCCTCTTCTTGAATGACATACATTGTACACACACAGGACATCTGTGTCTCAGTCTCTGTGCCGAAAAGCAGACATATTCTGTCTATGGACTCGGTGCATTATACACCACAAGCCTGAAGTGGGCAGTGGTTTACAAGACAGTTAGTTGGGAAATGTGTTTTAACTATATTGGTGTCTGCAGACACCAATCCAGTTAAAAGTAGAGTATGTATTACTGACAGCCCCGGGGTGGGCCCCACAATGTCTTTAGGCCAGGGGCAGCCATCCCCTTGGCCCCCTTCATTAGCTATGCCACTGGGTTTCAACTGTCTGGTGCCCTGAACCAGAGCCCCTGCAACTATAGGGCCCAGTGCCAGTGCACTGTTTGCCCTATGGTTAAAGTGTCCCTGGAGAAGGGGACCTAGGACTGAGCCTTGGGGGACCTAGGACTGAGCCTTGGGGAACCTGAACAGCAAGGGGAACAGGCCGACAACAGCAACTGAAACACTGAGAGCATGATCAAAGAGATAGGAGGAGAACCAAGAGAGAGCAGTGTTCATGAGACCAATAAAGTGTAGCATACTGAGGATAAATTTGGGATTTACTATATTAAATGTGGCTGAGAGATCCAGACTAATAAGAAGAGAATAGTAGCCATTAAGTGTAGCTTTACCAAGGGGTTAAAGTAGAGTGTGGAAACCAGATTGAAAGGGGTCAAGAAGAGAGTTATCTGAGAGGTAGTGGATTAAGTGAGAACAGACCAACCATTCCAGGAGTTTAGAGAGGAATGGGAGGTTAGAGACAGGGTGGTAATTACAAACACAGGATGGATCAATGGAGAGTTTTTGTCAGCAGTGGGGTTATACAATTATAAATTTCCAGAAAAAAGAATTTTGTGAAAATATTTTAGTAAAGTAAGTACTAACAGCCAGTGAAAGAGACTAACTAAGGTGTGAGGGGATAAGGCCACTCATAAAGGTAGTAGGAAGCTGGAAGACTTTCTATTTAATAGTCTCAAAGGATGAGAGTGAAATAGATTAAATGTGGTGGGTGAGGGGATCAATGCAGCCTCAGAATTTGGGGATTATTTCCTGATGGATCTTGTCAAGTTTCTCTTTGAAGTAAATGGCCAGGCCCTCAGCATAGAGGCCTGTGATAGGTGCCTGCACCTTGGGATGGAGTAAGGAGTGAAAAATATGAGTCTTTTAGGGTTATTCAAGAGATAGGAGAAAAGAGTGGTGAAACAGTCTTGTTAAAGAGCAAAATTATAAGACTTGAGCATGAGGGAAGTCTAAAAATGTACGCGACTTTCTTCATAGACACACCTAGAGCACCGCTGAAGAATGTGCGTTTCTTGTGTGTGCCAGAATGTGAACATCTGTGTTGAAGAGTTCAGGTGGAAGATGGAACTGTCTCAACCAGCTCTTAATAGTTTCATTATAGTGACCGGGTCAGGACAAGACCGAACAAAGATATGGAGGACAATGATGATTGTAAAGTGTCTGAAAGTTGCTGGGTGTAAATGGCTTGCAGAGACCTGTATATATTATGGATTGCTGTGTTCTGAGAAGGAGAGAAATTACCGAGGGTAAAAGAAAGAAGTTTATGATCAGAAAGTGGGAGAGAGGAGTAGGTAGATTTAGGAACTGAAAGGAGTCGTAGGAATACCATATCAATTGTATTGCCATCATTGTGTGTGGGAGAAGAGGAGAGAGCGGGTATGGTGAGTAATAATTAGGGTCTTCTATATTTTTGGGGAAATCTGAAAGCTGGAGAAGGTGGGCCAGCTAGTAGGAGGAGAACAGTCAGAGACAGAAGACAAGTCTGTTTCTGTGTAACAGTGGAACTAGAAGGGTGAGGGTGGTTAAAGAGAGTGACATTGTATAAGAGATGTGTATGGGAGAGGAACTAATGTGGATAAAATGCATTGGCTCTGTAGATGGATTATAGTTTTGCTTAAAAACGAGCTAAGATAACTGAGAGTGTGAACATAACAAAGTAATTGTGAAAGATGGTTATATAGTGAGTAAGTATATTTGATATTCTCCTATAGGTTACCTGTCTTCTGCCCTATTTAAGTGGCATGTTTAAGTGCAAAGATATTCTGAATTTATGTCACTTAGTATAATATGGATTCTACATTAAAATGCCAACACCACCTCTATCCCCATCCCCACATTAAAATACACCCCCCTGAAGCTGTGTCTAAAATTATAGGGAAGCTACAGAACTAGCCAAGGAAGAAAATGATCACATAATGGTATAAATGGGAAGAACTAGCATCTACAGACAGAGAGAATGAAGAGCTTCTTAGTTTTGTTATCAAGCTGGTAAAGTCATTATTAAAGTCCTGGATCTGATAACAGGAAATACTCTTTAACTGGTTTTATCTCCAGATGTATCAGTGGTAAGGTTAGACTTCTGTGTGCTTCCTCCAGACCTCTGTTATTAAGGACAGCATCGTACTGCTCATTCATTTTCTTTGTACAAGGCAATTTATGCATACCTCTGCATGACTACTGCTGCTTTTACCTTGCAATGTAAATGAAATCATTATATTTAATAATAGAGGGAATCATGTGATCAATGGACTGTTCCTGCCATCCCCACATTACTGGCAGATCTTTCTACTGTATAATCTGCAACATTAACATGCAAATAGCTGGCATAATGAAAAAGCGCAAGTGTTCAAACACCATTACCTTTTCCATCTGTGGCCCAGCACTGTGCATTATTATCAAATGATCATTTTTATTGAATTAGAGATGGATACTAGCTTAGCTATACTTTCATGTAATATATACCAAATGAATTAGCATCGAATTGGGTAATGACAGATGGCTGAAGAAATTCCAAATAACATCCTCTCCTGATGGCTGAGCACAAAAGCAAAGGTTCTATGACCTACTAAAATCAATGGCATTTTAGATTAGACTGAAAATCATCTTGCGCTGTTTTTTTCCCATTTCATTCCTTTTAGAATCACAAAAGAATTTTAAAAAATTGTGTTTATGTAATGGAGTCACATAATAGCATGGTGTAAACATGTGTAATCTCCATCCTAATGTTTGACACTATAAGTAGCAACAGTGGTAAAGGCAAAGTTTTATTTCTAAAGAGAATTTCCAACCCCAAAAAGCATTAGCATCCACCTCTAAACTAGTTTCTTGGGAATGGTATCTGCTATAGGTTAGCAATCAATGACACTAAGATATAATTGGAGTTACTTTATAGGAGTTCTGCAAACAGAAATGTGGAAAAGAACCTTTAGGACGGGCCCAATGTAGTGTAATCGCCGCCATTTTGCCACAGTGTTTTACAGCAACTTCAAAGTACATGGGATCCTGGCTAATGCCATCCACACATTGCAGAATACAATCTGCAGTGAAAATGCTGCAATTTGAAAAACGCTTACGTATGCAGTATGTTAATTATACCTATGGATATGATGGTGGACTTTCTGTGAAAAGCATGTGCTTTTTTAGGGGGTGGCAAAAAAATCAGTTTCACCATTTTTTTTAAGTCCTAAATTTTGCATGGTGCACTGGGCATCATAAATGACATGTTACCTTTATTCTGCTAGTCTGTATGATTAACGTTGGTTCTAGGTTTATTTAGTAGAGATGAGCGAACACTAAAATGTTCGAGGTTCGAAATTCGATTCGATTAGCCGCTCACTGTTCGAGTGTTCGAATGGGTTTCGAACCCCATTATAGTCTATGGGGAACATATACTCGTTAAGGGGGAAACCCAAATCCGTGTCTGGAGGGTCACCAAGTCCACTATGACACCCCAGGAAATGATACCAACACCCTGGAATGACACTGGGACAGCAGGGGAAGCATGTCTGGGGGCATAAAAGTCACTTTATTTCATGGAAATCCCTGTCAGTTTGCGATTTTTGCAAGCTAACTTTTCCCCATAGAAATGCATTGGCCAGTGCTGATTGGCCAGAGTACGGAACTCGACCAATCAGCGCTGGCTCTGCTGGAGGAGGCGGAGTCTAAGATCGCTCCACATCAGTCTCCATTCAGGTCCGACCTTAGACTCCGCCTCCTCCGGCAGAGCCAGCGCTGATTGGCCGAAGGCTGGCCAATGCATTCCTATGCGAATGCAGAGACTTAGCAGTGCTGAGCCAGTTCTGCTCAACTACACATCTGATGCACACTCAGCTCTGCTACATCAGATGATGCTAAGTACACACATTCAGCTCTACTTCATCGGGCTAATAGAATGCATTGGCCAATCAGCGCTGGCCAATGCATTCTATTAGCGTGAGCTGAGTTTGCATCAGATGTGTAGTTGAGCAGAACTGGCTCAGCACTGCTAAGTCTCTGCATTCGCATAGGAATGCATTGGCCAGCCTTCGGCCAATCAGCGCTGGCTCTGCCGGAGGAGGCGGAGTCTAAGGTCGGACCTGAATGGAGACAGGTGTGGAGCGATCTTAGACTCCGCCTCCTCCAGCAGAGCCAGCGCTGATTGGTCGAGTTCCGTACTCTGGCCAATCAGCGCTGGCCAATGCATTCCTATTGGAAAAAGTTTATGTCACAAAAATCACAATTACACACCCGATAGAGCCCCAAAAAGTTATTTTTAATAACATTCCCCCCTAAATAAAGGTTATCCCTAGCTATTCCTGCCTGTACAGCTATCCCTGTCTCTTAGTCACAAAGTTCACATTCTCATATGACCCGGATTTGAAATCCACTATTCGTCTAAAATGGAGGTCACCTGATTTCGGCAGCCAATGACTTTTTCCGATTTTTTTCGATGCCTCCGGTGTCGTAGTTCCTGTCCCACCTCCCCTGCGCTGTTATTGGTGCAAAAAAAGCGCTAGGGAAGGTGGGAGGGGAATCAAATTTTTTTGGAGTTTGCCACGTGATGTTCGATTCGAATCGAACACATCGAACAGCCTGATATCCGATCGAACATGTGTTCGATAGAACACTGTTCGCTCATCTCTATTATTTAGGTTTTTAATGTCTTAGTACTTAATTGCCAAAAATAACATTTTAGTGTTACCATATTCTGCAACTTTTTTTTATGTTTCCATCATCAATACTGTGAGAGGGCTTGCATGTTTGAGGGATCAGCTGTGGTATCTACTGGTGTCATTTGGATTTATATGCAACTTTTATGATCATTTTTCAATGTGACCCCCAATAAACATCAGTTTTGTTAGTCGTTTTTTTTATTTTTATCTGTTCATCCATTCACTATGTGGGATAAATGGTGGTGTTTTTTATTTCATATTTAATTCTTTTCAATGTTTAATTTTTATTTTTTTAACATTTCTACTCAGTCCCATACTGTGTCTTGAAAACTAGGGAGTGCAATTGTCTGTGTAATGCAAAGCAATACCTTTGTATTGCAATGTATTATACGTTACTGAGTGAAAGTAAAGCTAGAAGTGAAAGCATGTGAAATCCTATAGCAGAGCTTTATAGGTTTACTTAGGATGGTGACATTGAGTCGTTCAGTAGGTCTCCTATCACCATAAGAACACATTGGCACTCTGCGATTGCATCACAGGGTTGACATATAAGACCCTTTATCATTCTTGTATTTTTCTGAGCATTATTGTATTAGAAAAGGATGTAAAGATAGATAGATAGATAGATAGATAGATAGATAGATAGATAGATAGATAGATAGATGAAAAAAATGCAGAAGCAGCACAGCATACAAACCTGGTGCAAAGCCAAACTAGAAGATGGCTAATCTTCAACTTTACATAAGAAGTGGAAAAAATGGCAGCACTCCAACATTTAGAAAAAGTGTGGGTTTATTCAAAGCAGTGACGTTTCGGTTCTTATCCAAACCTTTTTCAAGCTTGAAAAAGGTTCGGATAAGAACCAAAACGTCGCTGCTTGGAATAAACCCACACTTTTTCTAAATGTTGGAGTGCTGCCATTTTTTCCACTTCTTAGATAGATAGATAGATAGATAGATAGATAGATAGATAGATAGATAGATAGATAGATATCTGTATTTCCAAAAATAAACCCCTTAGATATTCCTGGCTCCTTGCTTCTTTCTTATATAAGAGTTCATTGACTTCAAGTGTATAATTGTACAAATGTTTGGAATTAGGTTTTCTAAGAGGCCGTGACTTAAAAAAAAAAAAGTGTTTGCATTAAGGATTTGCCAGCTAGGAAGGTTGCAGCTTGTGCACTCATGATGCATAGCATACATTTATTCTTAAAGAGCTATCAGCATGACTGTTCCTATGTAGTGACATATGAAAGTAATATAGAGGTAAGGAGATCCATTTGAATAAACATCTCACAAGCGGCTTCTCTTCCAAGTGAATAACCAATGTAAAGATCTATACAGACCCAGCAGATGTCAATCACTTTGCGAGGCACCATTTACAAGCATATCCTCTGTCTGTGTTTATGAGATATACATTTATTTCATATATATTTCATCACAACTCATATATACTCTGTTTTAAAGCTAAAATTGTATTATTGTGTTGGTTGGAACCAATATATTTAGGTATGTAACAAGATGCAAAACGAAAGAAGCCATAATACTATGATGTTTAGTTTCTGACATTCTGTAAGTCAGTATCCTAATACCATTTAATACTAGCTTCTCAAGAGGAGCATTTTCCACGCAAGATTTTTGTATATATAATAATCTCATTTTTGTACCACTGTGACTGGAGAATTGTCCTGAGTTTACGGGAACCATTTCATGTGTAATCTAATTTATTTGGAACTAGTAAGGCTGAGTTCTCACAGAGTTTTTTGGACTCGATTTTGACGTGAAGGCCGCCTCAGAATCCGGATCCAAAATGCCTTTCGCGGCTAACCGCGACTGGATGCCGGTGCACTGAATGGGCCTAATCCAGAATTTGATCATTGGAAGTCTGACTTCTAAAACCCTAAAGATCCTGAGAATGAAGAAAGTGAGGTGCCGTTTGCACCTCTTCTGCACAAAAGGTGCTTTAGGGGGCATTCACACGGAGTAACGCCGGGCGTGTATCACAGCCGTACACGCTGGCGTTACGGCAGACTGCCGAACACTTCCCATTCACTTCAATGGGAGCGCTCGTAAACGCCGCTGTTACGAGCGCTCCCATTGAAGTGAATGGGAAGTGTTCGGCAGTCTGCCGTAACGCCGGCGTGTACAGCTGTGATACACGCCCGGCGTTACTCCGTGTGAATGCCCCCATCGGCTATCTGGGCTATGATGTTTCTTCTGCATGGTACAAACATCACCCTGTAATATATGCCCTATGTGTCATCACTTTCTCATTGGGAGCACTCCATCATTAATCACATAGATAGATAGATAGATAGATAGATAGATAGATAGATAGATAGATAGATTAAGTAATAGGGAAAGTGAAAACCTTGGTTGTCACCAGCAGATTAAACCTTTCACAATTGAATCATCCCCATGAGGGGTTACAGTCTCCCTCTTAATTTTACCGGAGTGAACTGCTCAGTTTTCCATTCATTTGCATAGAAACTGTACAGTTGGGTATATGACTGTGACTATGACAGCAAAATAAAACCAGAAATCCCCCATCCAAAGCCTGCTCCATTTCAGTAGCAGTGAACACTGCAGAATTATCAGCGAGACAGAGAAAAGTAATTATTCATCCAGGGGAGTTGAGTGAGTCCTAGGAGACTGTATGAGACAACTGCCTAGCAAAAATGATAAAGTACTCTCCTGAAAATACAAAGCTGGGAGCAGTAACTGTAGTTTAGAATTGGTTTCATTTGGTACAACCTGAAAAAAAGAAGAATTCATTATTTATCATCGTTCACATTTGCTGTAAACTGTACAATGCAACATTGTGAAAATATCAATTAAAATATTAGATAAAATGCCAGCATTTGTCTTCTATGGTGTGGCTATATCTCTGAAACACCTCCTGGGAGGCCAGAATAAATACCTAAGTTTGCTGCACAAAAGTTTTCACATGAGACTTTTTTTATACTTATTGTTTCTGGATAAAAATTGGATTTTTTTTCTTTTTTTCCCTTATGTGGGGTGGAACAGCAAGAGGTTTCATTATGAATATAGATCTAAACTTCACTTAAGGTATTGTGCCTCAGAACAATTTCTCTTTAGATGTGTCGGTGAAAGGCATTTTGACAAAAATAAAAATATAAGAAAAAACATAGTTTTACTGAGAGAACAATATGAAAAGGACAGGAGGAGAAAAGACCTGACCGCGGTTTAAGATCTTGCAGAATCAAACTGTCTGGGTTAAGCTATCCTGAAACTAACGTAGGCAGACATTCTACAAACGATATTGCTAAGCAGGTGCCAAGCTCACCTAGGGGAGTCTTCTTCATAAGCCCATTATATTCTTATTTAAACTATTACGGCTGATGTACACATACTTGGCATGTCATATGTGCAAATGCTTCTCTCATGCAAGACTTTAAACGCCACTGCAGATGTTGCCAGCCTAGCCAGATAAACCGCTCTTGACAACTAATGTCAAGGGAGCCAATTGCAAAAACTCAACATGGCATGATTGAGGCAAACTCTGCCAATATATTGATGTTTGTTTTTATTTCATATTTACCTTCTGCTGGATTGCCTGCCAATTTAATATGAATATATTATTTTCAGAAGCTTTTTTTGTTTCCTTTCTTTTGTATATTTTTATATTTTCTATTGCATAGCATATAATATTGTTATAAGACCTTTCTTTCAACATCAGTCAACATTTATTCTTTAATGTTTATATTTTTATTGTGTTTTAACATTTGTGTTAGGCTGCATTCACACATGCGCAGAAAGTTCTATTAGGAGCTTCTGTCACAGATTCGTCCAAAAATCCTAGATGAAAAAGTAGAGCAAAATGGAGGGCTAAATAAAAGTGCTATACCCCATTATAGTCAATGGGATCTGTCAAGCTCTGTCCCTTGCTTGCATTCTGTTTTTATGTTACTGTGATAGTTGGAACAGAATCTTTGCTGGAGATATGAAATTATTCTAACTCTGAATTGTAATTTACTTTGTGTCATATATATATATATATATATATATATATATATATATATATATATATATATATATATAAAACGCCAACATATTCTTCGGCATTATACAGAGTTCCTGTCTTCTGAGATGCCCACTGTCTAATTTGAACATGTTTCTTTCAGGTGCACATATATCTAAAGGAAACCCACTAAAGTACAGGGGAAAAATGTCGATTCCATGTACTTGTTTAACATCAACCTCAGTAGCTCACCCCTCATTCACATCTGCATTTGGTAATCCGTTCGGGGAGTCCGCATGGGGACCCCTTGAACGGACTACCGCACACACTGGTAAGCACACAGACACTTGCCAGTGTCTGTGTGCTTTCCATGCACTGCCCGCACTAATCATGTGGACTTGAAATTAGATCATGAAGTACATTTCTGTCCGCATGTTCCGTGCGGACACCGCGTGGAGAGCACACAAACTCCATTATAGTCTATGGGGTCAGTGTGCTTTCACTGTACATCACTTGCCAATGCGTTTGGTATTCTGTTCGGGGGGCCCCCATGTGGACTCCCCGAATGGATTACCAAATGCAGATGTGAACCAGGCGTAACATGTATCTTATCATTAAAAGACAGTGTTTCACCAACAACAACAGCTAATGCAAAAGCAAACATTGTCTGTGATTTTCTAGTGCTTTGGACTTTTTCTCTTTGCACCAGTTTTCTGGAAACATGGTATTTAAAAGAATGGTGTTGAGACTTAACACCATACATACTAACCCCAAATTCTGTTTTCAAACCTTGCCGTACTGGTACATTGTGGTATATTCACCTGTATCTGTCCTGAATGCTAACAACTAATTAAGCTGGAGTATATTTGCTCTAAATTGCATGTCCCATCTCCTTGGATAATGAGGAGAAACCCTGCAGAGAGGCAAAGTGCAGGACATAATATAGTAGTGCCAGTAGGATTTAGGCTAATGATACATGGAAACGTATTTCCCTGCAGCTTTGCTTACAGCATAGGTAATGTGTATAGGTATTTTACAGCCATGGTGTTCGGACACCTCTTTGGGCTATACAGTATTTTTATTTTTAGCAGAAATAATCTTTAAAGGGGTTTTCTAGTTTATATAAATAGAGTTCACTCATGGTATACGGTAAAGTTGAATTTTCTAATATATTTAGTATAAAAATTAATCAGAAACTGCATGATCTCTATTTGCTGTCAGGAAATGAGAACATTGTTTGTAGTTGCAGCATAAAACCAGTGCACAAACATTTTACAGGAGAGGCGATAAATGTGATCACTAGAAGATGGATCCTGTTTCAAAACTTTTGAGGTTACAGGGATTTTCTGGGATCAATATTGATGACATATCCTTATGAGAGACCATAAATATCATATCATTGGGGGTCTGACAGACAGCTCTACCATCAATCCTGTTTAAAGAAGTTGTGGCACTCAGGCTGTGACATCATACTTATGACATCACAGCTTTTGAAGACAAAGCAGGACTTGCCTGAAAGCCACAGCATCTTCAAACAGATGAATCACCAGGATACGTCATGTGTGGTGAATGTGTTCAATGGGTAACTATGTTTGAAAGGGGTCTATCACCACCAAAATGCTAAATCTTGATGCAAAGAAAACCAACTTTCCATCTGTTTGCATATGAGCTGTTCAGTGCATTTGCTGGGGGACCTATTTTTACATGTAGTTACTGCACATTGGGACCTGTCAGTCTTCAATCTGTTAAGGTGCCAAACAAAGGGTTGCTTTGACCAGTATGGAAATGGCTGGGTGTACCGAAAGTTTCATTTGCACTTTGACACAAGAAAGGTATGGTCACTATGTCACTATCCAGCCCTACAACAGCATAGAAGTGGTTTAAAAGTGCTTCCATTTTGCAGTGGAGGATTCCTTTTAAATAGAGATCAAGAAAACAAAAAAACTTCACTAGTTATCATTTTGTGTATCCGAGAATGTGAGCACTTCATTGAAACCATTCAAAAAAGGAATTCATACTTGTACAAGCAAATCTGATAAGGTGCTGATATCAGGCTTTAACATGGTTGGTTGATGATGGAAGGAGTGACTGACATCTGCCATTACTTCAGAGCAGTCAGTGATTCTCTGCTGGACATTCATTTACTGATTAGCAGATCACAAGGCAATGTCTTCTGGTCACGACTTATAAGTCAATGAGTAGAACTACGCTGAGTAAATGAAAAAGGGGCAAATACTGAAAAGAAGCACTCTGACATATATGGTGAATGGCTCAGCACAACTCTATAAGAGGGTATTGTTTTATTGATTGTCAAGACAAAACAGAGGAGGAACCAAGTATTAAACAAGAGCTTTAGCGGTGTTCTAGTTTATAAATACTACTATTCATCGGACAATACCTATATACAGTGCCCATATTACCCCCAGCAGTCCAATCCATACCACAAAGCAGCACGCATAATACCCCAGGAAGCACCAAATGCAACAATGCAGCACAACATACCTCCCCAGCAGCCACAAAGACCAGAATGGTGCACCAGAAGCACCGAAAATTACCACAGGACAGCACAATATACCTTCCCAGGAACCTCATGCAAAGATCACAATGCTGACCAAAGGTCCTTTCCAATAATGTAACATACAACAGTGCAGCACAGGATACTTCCCCATAAGGATCAAACCTTCTACAGTGCAAATACATCAGCAGTAGTTGTGCACCTTCTCACAACCCTGTAGTGGCACTGTTCCCCTTTACACCCTTCCCTTACTGACCACAACACTAAACCTCTTTTCCACCCTGCTCTGCTGGCAACAATAGCATCAGCTTTATGAAATGAGTCCGAGGATGCATGAGTGTGTTTAAGAGGCAAAATCACATTGTAAGCCTCATTGGTTGTGCAATCTATGTACAACACTATGGACTGTGCTTGTGCTTTATAAGCATCAGGAAATACCTAAATGATCCGGCATGTTTCAGGTGCCATGCTAGGTTGCCTCACATGCTGAAATGGGCCACGTTCCTTTCAACTACTTATGTAAATATTCCTGGTTTCCTTCAGATCATTTGTGCAATTGTGGTTGTTTGCAGAAAATCTGGTTTATGGCTGAACAATAATGTGGGTGTATGCCGATGCTATGTGGTATAGCATTGTATCTATATAGTTATACAGTATCATCTAGTTCCAAGTATTTATTGCTGCATGAGTAAGATGTCATGAGGAGCATTTTGACCTTCACATGACAATGGATTACATTTGTGTCTCCATAGCAGACAATGAAATGAATGGAACCTTGTTCTTTGTACAGTTAATATATGAACCCAGCTTTTGCTTAAGACTTTCAGTCGTTCTTGCACTAGGTTACAAGTGAAAAGGAAATGACTTGAAAAGGTATAATACACAGCTGGCGATTGCAGGTTGATAGTGTGTATGAAACTCATGCTGGGTTCACCATTTTCCTTGTCTGTTTTTGATAAATGAAGAACAGGATAGCAGAAGCTAATGATTTAGGAAGGAAGGATTTAACAAAGGTACACAAATGCTGCAGTTACGCTTATGTTAAAGAAAAGGAGGCAGAGCAAGGAGCAAGTCAGCTGCAGAAGAGAGATAAAATATTGCTACTCATTTTTAATCTCCCACAGGGTTAAGGTAAGATAGGAAGCAATTGTTTATTTCCAACCTGGCAGACAGACCAAAGTGAACACCGGATCCCCCCTCCTCCAAGTTTTAATTGAATTACTATAAACAGGGCTATGTTAACACAAGCAAATGTACCCTCTGTACTTGCAGCATAAATGTAGGTATGGAATTGGTGTCAGTCAAAAGATAACAATACCCAGCTGTAGATTTTCCATCACTATTTCTATTTTTCTTCCAATTGGCAGTTATATCAGAAGTCAATGTAGCCAATTCCATACTTAAGATAAGGCTACATTCACACTACAGTGAATAATGGTTGTGTGACATCCATTTCTTTAAAGAACGTCAAACAGCAGCATTAATTTCAATGACCCTTATTCACATGACACTTATTTTGACAGTCTGTTGTCCTGGACCATCAAAATATAGTTCATGTCCTATTTTTTGTTATTTTCACAGATCAAACACTAATGTATAGGGGATTTGTGAAACTGGTGCCACTCAGGTGCAAGATGGTAGTGAAAAATTGACTTTTTTTCATGGCTGTTTTGCACCTCTTTCGTGTGAATCTAGCTTTAGGCAAATATTCTATTCTATATAGAAAGAATATGGTCATAATACTGCCATGGATAAAGATAAAATGTTTACCCACTAGCCATATTTGGCAACAGCCTCTTCATAAATCTCTCTTTACCTGAGCCAGTAAGGCCCTTTATGTAGAGCGGTGTACAATACACCAGTCTTAATAAATCTGCCCCATTGCTTAACATGCTTGTGTTTTCCATGTCTGTTGCTGCAACTCTTCTCCATTCAAGTGAATGCTGTCACAACTGGATAAATCATTGTTAGATGAATTAGAGCAATGACCTGTTGGTTAGTTCAGTGAAGGGGCTATGATACTGTGATCAATAAGGGTCACAACCACACTAAAGACCAGTAGTGTTATAAACTTGGATATCCCTGTATACATGCCATTATCTAGTAATATCAGTTCACTATTTTCTGGCTGTTCTTCAGCATGTACAGTGAATTAAAGCTATTCCACTATATTTAAGTGGGTATAGACTTACTGGTAAAAATTATAACACCTAGATTTCATTATAAAGGACTTCAAGGGTTTGTTTTATGTGCAAAATACAATATTTCACATTTTCCTATCCAGTCTTTTATTATTTTCCAATGATAAGTAGAAATAGTTAGCGGCTCATCTCATGATAACAGCAGACCTATTCGAACAGGATGAAGTCTAAAAGGTATTCTAATTCATTTTATCATAAAAAGAGTTTCAATTAATTTTAATCTGTTTCTAATTCATCATTTTACTTAGGGAGTGCGCTTTCCTTTCTCCTATCAGTTGTGTCTGTTCTTCCTTCTTATCTACCACCATCTTTGGGTTTGATATTTCCACTACAGCCTAGCATTGTGCGTACCAGTTTGACATAACTTGAAGCATGGTCAGAAGATGAATAGGAAGGGTGATCCTATAATACCAAATGATTTGGGTATTCAAAGTCACTTCTGTGACCAACCAATCAAAAACTTTCCCAACTATTGAGTCAGCACTGTCCTTTACCAATGTCCTATTATCACATCATGACCTTAAATGCTCCAATGAATTGTTTCAATGTATTCCTTTAATTCATTGACATACAACTGTTACTACTTTCTTTAGATCATTGCTTAAGATCATGAATATATGAACTTGAATTAAGCGCATTATACTTAGTAGTCAATGACCTTTTCAGTTTCTACACATTTTGGTCTTAGCTTTCTTACAGTCCCTGCCCTCATTAGCTTAAATATAGCACCAAGAAAATTAGTTTTACCAATGTATATTCTCTGAAGAATTCAGTTAACACCTTTTAATGCAAGTTAATACAATAGAAACTAAATATTGCCTTAATATATATATATATTCACATCTATTTCAATACATTGTAGCATTGTAGTGTCCAGCCAGTGCTCTCCCAGAGATATATCTAACCATCAATATATAATTGAATTCTATTTTTAAGCAGGGTTCTTGGGGACAGTGCGGCATTTCTAGGAACATTAGATACCTGACTACTGAAAGCTCATTTCACCCACAGCTTCTCTTCTGATCCACTCATATACATGCATGGTCAGCTAGGCCGAGGGTGCACATTTCCTGAATAGGGAGAGGGATGAAAGCTATTGGCAGCAGTTTATCTCCCTGAGAACAAAAACAACAGGCATGTTTCAATATAACATGCTCAGAGTTTCTTTCCCACATTATCTCCTGCTGGGGGAGAATCCACATATACATGAATCGTATCCACTCTTCACATTAAGGGAGGGATTCACCAAGACAGGCATATTGTACTTCATGTCCCATCTACCAGCAGAGGGTACAATTAATTCATAAAAAGGCTAAAATTGATGCCAGCATAAAAACACTACTTGCGACTATTGTAGTAGAAAGTGGCAAAATGGTTTCTCATATTTTTACACCAAAAAAAGTGACACAGATTCTTAGTAAATATGCCCCTATGTGTTTAATTGGATCAAAATCGTATAATGATGGAATCGATATAATAATAAATGAAAATCTGTTATTCTGATACACAGCATTAAATATCATGAACAGAACATTCTGGCTACCTGCAGCTAGGAACTTACCACATACGGTGTTAATACTGAGTTCAGTGTATAAGCAGTAGCTCCCTCTATTGGTAGCTGAAAGCAGAAAATATTTTATTATTTAATTATATGTCTAAGCAAACTATGTGTTGCTATTTATGACAGAAATTGCTTCTACATACTAAGCATACTCTGATGGAAAGAAAAGACCCAGGCCTGATTAAGCACTTGTTTTTTGCCACAAGAGGGTATAAAAGTGCTTTCCCCAATAAGCTATGAAAAGGCTCTTAGAGGCTGCTTTTTGATAGTGTACCTCTTTGTGAGAGACCATTGACTGCCAGAAAATTCTGTTAGGAGCACTCAAAGAGTTTTTACCCAGTTGACAGACTTTGCATCAACAAATTGCCCATCATCTATTGTATGCTGACCTATCTATTATGAGTTGTTAGGAGCAGTGGCACAAACAGAGTGGATTGTTTGCTCCGCTAACTACAAGAAGCTCCGCAATTTCCTTCTTCACTATCCAAACAAAGGTGGCACCTTCATTACATACTATTTTCAGACATTTGGCAAAAGGAAATTTGGTGTCATGGCACCTATTACATGTCCTACCATTGACAGCCAGCCACTGTTACTTTCAATTGCAATGACGTTGTGAACAAGAAACCTGGATGTCCAGTTGCAGATCAATATTGAGAAACAGAGTCATATGAGGTCTTAATTTTTGCGGGACAATTTTTTCTTCATGATGCCACCATTAATTATTCTATATAATGTACTGGGAAGCAGGAAAAAAAATTCAGAATGGGGTGGATTTGAAGAAAAAATGCATTTCTGCGACTTTCTTACGGGCTTTGGTTTTACGGCTTTCACTGTGCAGCCAAAATGACATGTCCCCTATATTCTGTGTTTCGGTACGGTTCCAGGGATACCAAATTTATATAGTTTTATTTACATTTTGACCCCTAAAAAAAATTCCAAAACAGTGTTAACATTTTTTTTTTTCTAAAAGTCGCCATATTCCGACGGCCGTAACTTTTTTATACATAGGTGTACGGGGATGCATAGGGCGTCTTTTTTGTGGGGCCGGGAGTACTTTTTAGTTCTACCATTTTCGGGAAATGTTATTGCTTTGATCACTTTTTATTCAAATTTTTATCAGAATTAAAACAGTGAAAAAACGGCGGTTTAGCACTTTTGACTATTTTTCCTGCTACGGCGTTTACCGAACAGGAAAAATATTTTTATAGATTTGTAGAGCGGGCGATTTCGGACGCGGGGATACCTAACATGTATATGTTTCACAGTTTTTAACTACTTTTATATTTGTTCTAGGGAAAGGGGGGTGATTTGAACTTTTAATACTTTTTATATTTTTTTTTTTTTTTTTACTTTTTTTTTTATTTATTTTTTGCATTTATTAGACCCCCTAGGGGTGTTGAACCCCAGGGGGTCTGATCACTAATGCAATGCATTACAATGCTAATGCATTGCAATGCATTGCAAAAAATCATCATCTCTTTTGCAGGCTGTATACACCAGCCTGCAAAACAGAGAATTTGCAGACCGGCTGGGAGCCTTTAACAAGGCTCCCGGCTGTCATGGCAACGTGACGTCGGCCCTGGAGCATGCTCCAGGAGCTGGCGATCCCTGCCAAAATGGCGGCGCCCATGCGCCGCCGGGAAAATGGCGCCTCCGGCGCCTTTGACAGCAGCGCCGGAGGGGTTAATGCCTCCGATCGGTCCGGGGACCGATCGGAGGCATTAGAGCCGTTTGTCTACTGCTTAAAGCAGTAGACACCCGGCGGCTATGACGGCTGCCCGGCTCCCGGGCGGTCGCCATAGTTACAGACCCGACACGCGCCGTACTATTACGGCGCATGTCGGGAAGGGGTTAAAGGCATATTTCTACCACCCATTTTCTCTCTGTGGCAACCACTTGACACTTTTTATTAGTCTAGTGGATTACTGACTATTGTTTAAGCTGAGCCTTGGTAGCCAGGGATCACTAACCACTGATGTATCTTTATTCCTGTAAGTAATATAATAAACTAGATACATGTTACCATCCTGAACTAACTAATTCAGAAACCTCTAGTAGAAAAGGTAACATGGCCTTGATACTAAATGTCTTCCAACTTGCATGCTGTATTAAAGGACTTGTAAGTTTTTGTATGTAACTTCTTGTAAGTATATCTATGCTTTAAATTTTAAGATACATCTCAATTAAGCGTCGTCGGCACGTATCATTGTCTTCAAAGAAGAATACATTTCAGATTCAAGTAATGATCCCGCTATTATATGATGTGTGAGGATTGCACATTAACCTTTTAACTCCATTTTGGTGAAATTATTTTATGGAGATCATTAATGTTTTTTTAATTAGTGTGTGATATGCTTAAAACACAGTTTGATATTATTTAATGCAGAAAATCTCAGATCTGCATGATTATTTCTACACAATAAAGTGTATTATACTTATTTGTATCCATTCTAGATTTGGAAAAATGAAATGCGTAAAGTTAACATTGATAAAGTTTTACTGTAGCAAAGTCATCAAGTCAGGCTAGGTTCACATCTGCACCCAGACTCCATTCCCTAATCTACTTTATGAATGCGGAGAAAAAAGACCTGAATGCAAGACTTTTCTCTCTGCATTTTTCAGGCGGAAACGTGGCGGACACCGATACAATATTAATATAAAATACAATATCCATGTCAGATTGACTGGAGTTCGGCACCGAGAACCTCCACCTATTAGCTGTTCTCAGCAGCTGCTATACAGAGAGCAGAGTCAGAAGAAGACAGCTCTTTTCTCTGTTGGGAGAAGGTGACAGGCAGAGTGCTGGAGTCCAGTATTATCAGTCCCAGGTTTCTGACGTGTTGCTCAGGGCAGATCTGGAGTAGGCCTCAGCCCAGGTGTAGATCCTTGGCTCATTACTGGGCCCAGAAAAAGCTGCAGCTCTTGCATTGCAGTGCAGTCCCATGAGGTGAAAGGAGGTGTATGCTTCTGTCCTGTAACCCTAAGTCTAGTGAGAAAATATAGTGCTTGTTTTGTTTGTGTGGCTGGAAGTAAGCCACACATATAGTTAGATTATCCATTCTGTTTAGTTAGTTGCTCAGACGAGCAGGTTTTTATTTTGTTTTTGCCTGAAGTTAAGGCTGTATTTTGTTTTGCTCATTTTGTGCCTGAAGTCAAGGTTTATTTATTTTCCAGTTTTTTTCTAAATAAACCAGTTTGCTTCATGTTTTGTGTCCCAGTCTTGACTGTTTGGGCCCATACCACTGCTTCTACCCAGCTAACTTCCCCACACTGTGTAGTGGCTGTTCAGTTGTATAATAGCTGATCTACAGCCACTCACCGTGGCCTCTACATAGAGAACCAAGTTATTTTCTTCCAGCTCTGTTCTCTATGTAGGAGCTGCTGAGAACAGATCATCAGCAGAAATCCTGGATGTTGAATCCGCATTGAGTTGATATTGATTACCTATGCTAAGGTTATGTCATCAATATCGTTTTCCCAGAAAACCTCTGTAAATCCTGAATTATTTGCCTTAAAAAAAGTCAATATGGTTAAAAATTAATATTGAGCTAATAATAATAATGTCCTTTTTGCTTGCAAAAAGCAGACAGTGTGGTTGGAAAGCAAATTTATAAATTAAAGTCTACATTTCTCCCCACCAACAAACACTAATAAATATTCCTATATTATCTTAATAACTAAAGTATAAAGTTCTTACTTTATAAAATACCTCACTCACACTCTTTAAACTTACTAAGATTCTGTTTGCATGTACAGTTTGCATACATTGACCACTGACCCCTATTGTAAAAAATAAATCATCCATTGTATATGTGGTATGCTATCATTACTATGCTCCTCTGCGTTGGAAAGCATAGTAGACTATACTGTGTCCCCCATCCCACTTTTTTGGCATTGTTTGGATGTGTTAGGACCTACAGACATATTTTGCCTGCTAGCTGCAAGCTTCCCTAGTGCACACAGCTAATAAGATTAGAACAGAGGCTTAGTATTCATTATGAAGATACTGTAATTTACAGCCAAATGAATCTAAAGGTGGCCATATACACTGGAGAACTAGACAAATTGTTGGACAGTCTGTCCATCTAATTTGCATGGAGATGTCCCAACTTTCTCCGACAGTAGATGTGGGTGTAAAGATGATTTGTCTATGCTGGATTTCAACATACCCACTCCTTTTTATCTCAAAGGAAATTAATAAGCCACCCCAGATGAGTCGGACAGAGGCTTATTCCCCTTTCTCTATGGAGGACACATGCATGATAGGCCAAGCTGAGTGTGCACGTCAGGAGGGATAGCTGTCAGTCAACTAAGTGTTCTGGCAACAGTTATCTGTATGGCCACCTACTGTATGCACATCCTAATGGACCTGAGAAATCACAGTCTATAGAAATCATTGGCATCTTTTCAGATTTATAAGAGATCAAAACTGTGATCTCCTAGACTGCTGAAATCTTATAACACGTTTAGTTGCTACCATGAGAAAAGTTGCATGTTGCATTTAATATAGGAAGCCATTACTGAAGCAAACAAACAAAAAGGTATTCTTGAGCTAATGTTTGTGCTCCTTGTTAGGAGGTTAGCAGTAAACAGCAGTTTGTATTGAGCTCGCCATGTTCCTGAAGGAAATCTAAAGCATTATGATCTATTTGCCCACGCTCAGCACAACAAATTTACACAGAGAACCACCTTGACAAGTAGCTCCCAGCTGGCCAGGAGTCAAATGAAGATCAAAGAGCCTAATGTCTCCCTGTTTATAGAAGAATAAAGGGCTAAAAAAGAGTGAGTTATGGATTTATCTTCTCTTACACGCCCAAGGTGTGCTATGAAGTGTAAATCTCTAGAGCAATGCTGCATGAGATCATCACACAACATGGATTAGACAAATGCCTGCAAACACGAGGCTCTCCATGCTTTCCTGCCCTTGCTAATTACTGATGCCAGGCCTATCTGTATCTGAATGTGTCAACAGAAAGATTGATTTTTTCTTAAAAGTTAATGCCTTGCTAGAAATACATTTATTTGCACACAGGGATGCCCGTTTTGACTTCCTACAGTGTTGGTCAAAAGTATTGGCACCCCTGCAATTCTGTCAGATAATACTCATTTTCTTCCAGAAAATGATTGCAATCACAAATTCTTTGGTATTATCTTCATGTAATTTGTCTTCAATGGAAAACCATAAAAAGAATTGTCAAAAAGACAAATTGGATATAATGTCACACCAAACATAAAAAAGGAGGTGGACAAAAGTATTGGCACTGTTTGAAAAATCATGTGATGCTTCTGTAATTTGTGTATTTAACAGCACCTGTTACTTACCTGAGGCACCTAACAGGTGGTGGCAATAACTAAATCACACTTGCAGCCAGTTGAAACGGATTAAAGTTGACTCAACCTCTGTCTTCTGTCCTTGTGTGTACCACATTGAGCATGGAGAAAAGAAAGAAGACCAAAGAACTGTCTGAGGACTTGAGAAGCAAAATTGTGAGGAAGCATGAGCAATCTCAAGGCTACAAGTCCATCTCCAAAGACCTGAATGTTCCTGTGTCTACCGTGCGCAGTGTCAAGAAGTATCAATAAGTTTAAAGCCCATGGCACTGTGGCTAACCTTCCTAGATGTGGACAGAAACAAAAATTTATGACTACCAACAAATTTTGCAGCATAATGTAGGGCCCAGTGTGAGAAAGCTGGGTCTCCCTCAGAGGTCATGGGTCTTCCAGCAGGACAATGACCCAAAACACACTTCAAAAAGCACTAGAAAATGGTTTGAGAGAAAGCACTGGAGACTTCTAAAGTGGCCAGCAATGAGTCCAGACCTGAATCCCATAGAACGCCTGTGGAGAGATCTCAAAATGGCAGTTTGGAGAAGGCACCCTTCACATCTCAGGGACCTGGAGCAGTTTGCCAAAGAAGAATGGTCTAAAATTCCAGCAGAGCATTGTAAGAAACTCATTGATGGTTACCGGAAGCGGTTGTTCGCAGTTATTTTGTCTAAAGGTTATGCTACCAAGTATTAGGCTGAGGGTGCCAATACTTTTGTCCAGACCATTTTTGGAGTTTTGTGTAAAATGATCAATGATTTGACTTTTTTTTCATTATCTTTTGTGTTTTTTCTTTGCAAGCAAAATAAATGCAGATATTAATACCAAAGAGTTTGTGATTTGCAATCATTTTCTGGAAGAAAATGAGTATTATCTGATAGAATTGCAGGGGTGCCAATACTTTTGCCCAACACTGTAGCAGTAATTTCTCATTGCTTCTGCATCATAGCTAGATATGACCCACGGTGCTACATGAAGAACACTTTAGCTTCATTTACATGAACGCAAATGAGTTTTCCAGTGTGCAAACATTGTAAGTCCTGAATGGCTATAATAAGCTGTAAACACAAGTGCTATAGTGGGCCCGCTATTTAGTTTATGTATTAAAATGGTCTGCTTTATTCCATAATCTGTCCCACATCTGGCCAATGTCTCAGCCCCCTTCACTTAAATGAGCTGCCATGACTTATATTAATGTTTGTATTATAAGGGCAGATTTGCTAATCCTGGGCACCATTTCTGCATCCATAGGAATAAAGGTAGTGGTGGTCACATACTTGAGCCAACTACCCCAGCTGGTATTAGGCAGCACATGTACATATATAAGATTCAGAAGCCTTTGTATTTCCACCTACGCAGAAGTGGTTGGGCTGAGAGGACGGCAAGGGAAGTAGTCACATGGTTAAATCACAGGAATTCCAATGTCTTCATTCCTATGGATTTGGAGAGCCCCATATCCAATGTTTACATAGGTAGCAATGAGCTGGTAAGAAGATTCCAAGCAGAAAATGGTTTGCATCATGGCCATGGTTTTCCAGGAGATAAATATTGATGACCCGGGTTTAGGATAGGTCATCAATATATGATTGGTGGGAGTCTGATTCTCTGGACTCCTACAGATCAGCCACTTCTGTTTCACAGACCAGTGATATCTTGTTCATTTGTCACATGATCTGTTTGCAGCTCAGTCCCTTTCAAGTAAATGGGAATAAGCTGCCATAACCAGCACAGCCCCTACGCAATGTACAGTGTTGTACTTAGTAAGCAGTGAAGACCCTGAAGCACTCTGAACTGTGCAGTCTCTGCAAACAGGTGATTGATGGGGATTCCTTGTGTTGGACCCCACTAATCTGATATTGATGACCTATCTTAAAAAGAAGTCATCGGTATTAGAATGCACAAAAAAACCCTTTACCTATATATATCGCATTCAATAAATATCACTTTTGGGTTATTTTAGGGATATTATTGAACAACTGAAAGCAAAACCGTTGTGATGTTGTTAGGCTTTTTACTTATATATGTCACTTGAGAAGCTTGCATATTATGTTCATTTGTATCTTGGGCACTGCACAACATGGATGGTATCAGCAGCTCTATTTATCTTTGTGTACCAATGTCAAGTGAGGAAGAGTAATAGCGCCGCGTGTAAATTTGCAGAGAAGGGAAGGAAAGCCACGAGCATGAATGTGTATCCATTATGATATAGGGCTCGGTGATTATACATGGAGATTGATTAATGCCTCGCGCACATTCCCTTTTGCTGTTATTTGATTTGCAGGTTTTTTTTTGAAGTAATATAAATTGTTTGACTTTAGAGGTGGATATAACAACATGGCAGACAGAAATTTTAATGTCCAGCAGGGAAAACAGCAAACATTTTTCAAGTTTAACATCCAGTCAAACTGTTGATGGTAAAATACAGAATACAGCAGTATTATATTCTGCTCTGATTTCTCATGACATATGCTATATATTTTCTGTACAGGACAATAAAGTTTATGTGTCCATGTAAAATTATAGCTCTGATCAATTGCCTACGTTAAGGCAATATATTCGGCTATATTTAAATTAAAACAGCCTTAGGCAGATAGGTGGCCTGCATGATGAAAATGGAGCCAGCTACGCCCCAATATGCGCACTGCATCAAACACATAAACTTGTTTAGCACTGCCAGATAATACGGATATGTGTGCCCATGGATGTTGTGTATGCCAATGCATAGAAAAAAAAAAAAAAATGCTGCAGCATTCTCATAGCGCACTAATAGTAATACTGCCATGTCTACTATATACAGTATATAGTTATGAAAATGAAGTTCTCACTGCTATATATAGCTGGATTACACTTCCCCTAAATTCACTTGGTCTAGGTCCAGGTCCAGAGAAAGGTGAGCCTTTGCAGTGTAGGCTGACAGATGGACTTTCACAATTTCATCAAAGACCTCACTTTATACCTATATATAGTAGACTTATCAGTAATATTCTTAGTGTCTTAGCAGGGTGCTGCTGCAATATTTTGTGCTTGCATGTGTATTTCAGCCATTTGCAGCATGCACCCACTCACATATTTCTTGTTGACCGATCTCGTTTGTTTCAATGTTAAAACATTGATGGTTTGTATGAAGATACTATCAAAAGCGCCCAAAAACCCATGTAAGGCTAAGGCCCCACGGTCCATAATCGCAGCGCTAAAGCACTGCGGAAAGAACCACGGTGTGAACTCACTGCCGTTCTTTTTGCAGCGCTTTCAACAGAAAGTTCGCAGAGTTTTCCTCCGCGGACTTTCTGTTACAATTATATCTATGGGAAAGCTGCCAGAGTTTCCGTAGATATAATTGACATGCTGTGATTTGCAAAGCCGCAACGTGGGCATGGGATTCGCATGAATCCCATCCACTTTGCCTGCACTTTAAAACGCTGCAATATTTCCCACAGCATCTCCGCTGCGGGTAAATCACGGCGTTTACGTCCCATGGGGCCCCGGCCTAAGGCTGAGGCCCCACGTTGCGGAAATGCAGCTTTTTTTGTTGCAGATTTTGTTGCGGTTTTTTGAGCCAAAGACAAGAATGACTACAAAAGGAATGGGAAATATATAGGAAGTTCTTATACTTCTACCTTCTTATCAATCCACTCCTGGCTTTGGCTCAAAAAACGGCAACAAAATCTGCAACAATAAAAGCTGTGATTCCGCAATGTGGGGCTTCAGCTTAAGGCTGTTGTAGAAACGCAGCTTTTTTGTATACTTTGCTTTGTTTTTTTGAACCAAAGCCAAGAAAGGCTAAAAAAAAAAGTACGGAAAAAAAATAGGAAACTCTTATAGTTCTCCCTTCTGCTCAATCCATCCCTGGCTTTGGCTTAAAAAAAAACTGCAGCAAAATCTGCAGCAAAAAAGCTGCATTTCTGCCTAAGTAAGTTTCTCAATCTGTCTACTTGGTTATTAATAATGATAATTTCTTATTGTATCCAGCCAATCTTGATTGACATCTTTATAATGGACACTTGTAGGTCAGTCTGGTAGATGGCAGGCCCGGTAACAAGCCAAACAGAAACAAAAAAGACAGCAATTCATCTGTTCCCAGTTCTAATGTTAACACAGAATGTGACAGCTGGAGAAGGAAAAAGCTGTCAAGAAACAATAGGGCAACATATGTTGATGATGAGAAAAGTGAAAAAATCACCCTTAACAGAACACATTTAACATTTTGAAGGCTAGTTTCACTAAACTGACCTATTTTTTTGGAGAGTTAGCATATACATTTGTAATGCAAATATATTCATAAGTGCTCATGAAAATGTATTCATTGGAATAGATTCTGTTTGTGTATACATAATTACCATACATGCACCATGAATTTCATCTCCAAGCCTGCTTGTTATTTTTATTGTATTACGTCCAATACAGACTAAATTTAAATAGCATCTAAGTTTCAATTTCATAGCAACTAAATATCTATACAATTTATACAGCCTAGTTATTGTATAAAAATAACTTGCACTGTGGGGTATATGCACTGTGCTGTGATAATGTGCATATTATAAATAAGAAATACACCCACTATGAACTTTTTTATGATTTTATTTCACTGTTTAATAGATGTGCCTTTCTGTATTTTTTTTAGGAATTTATGCATTTTATTTTTTCCATTTCAGACTACCTATGCTTCATGAATCAAAACTCAAAGGGGCTGTTTGCTTTAGATGACCCCCTTTCCATATGCTCTAAGGCAAATGGATATATTAGAGTAAGGCCACCAGTATCTCCAGGTAGAGTAGGAAGAGTAGGTCTCCTGCTGGAGGATATGGGGTATCTATCTATGCTTCACGCAGACAACCCATTGATTTCAGATGAAATTAAGACTAGCCAGATTTCCCTGTCCACAGCATTTTCCTGCCATGAGGCTACTCAGGAGAAGGGATTGTCTAAAGTGCTGCCATTTCAAAGAACCCTTAATTCTAATAATTTTTAGAATTCTTCCAATACAACTCTTCCAATCAGTAAGTGATGGCAATGGCATATGCCGTCATTGACTGTGATGGTTAAAACCAGTATGTTGGTCACTAAATAAAGGAATGGGGAGACTAATGACAGCCAGGAGTGTGTGCAGATTAGGCTGGGTTCAAATCTGTGCTTGCGTCCCATCTGAGGATTCCATCCTCCATTCTGCTTGAGAAATACAGGAAGAAAAGTAGGACTTTTCCCTCCGCATTTTTCAGGTATAAACTCATCAGACACCATTATATTCTATGGGGTCCACTGGTTTCAGCAAGTAACCGATTTTTAAGTGGATTGGGTTTCTGGTTTTTGGGCTCCCAAATGGAAGCGAAGTACAGAAACCAGAGTGTAGGTGTGAACCTAAAGTAATAAGTTTAGTAACTGTAGACTACATGACGCTAACCTTGATCACTGCCTGACATGCAGCGCCGCACCTCCCATGAGGCGACCTGAAGCGACCGCTTCAGGCAGTGCTATGCCAGGGCCACGGGGAGGGCGGCATTTTTGCTGACCTAAGCCAGTCCAGGACAAGCTGTCCTGAACTAGCTTAGGGTCACCATCACTGAGCGGTGAATTGGGGAGGACGCTGGAGCAGCGCTGCTTCTGCGGCCGCCCCTCACGCTCAGGCAGAGAGCAGGACCTCTCCGTGCCTGCTCTCTGCCTGCTAAAGATGCTTGCTCCACCGTGGCTTTCTGACGTCTGCTTCAGGTGGCAGAAAGCCATGGTTCACCCCTGCTGACATGTAAACTGAAAAATAATATTTGGGTTCTAAAGGCTCCTATACACATAAGAGAAAAGACATCCCCAAACCCACGTTCAATTGTCTTATGTGTACGCTGACTTTCTGCTGACATATAATGCCAGCAAAAGGAAAAACTGGGCATGGCAATTCCTATCATAACTAATCCCTGGGAGATAAGCCAGAGGTGTCTGGCAGCGGTTTTCTCAGCAGTCCCTATTGAAAACACATGCACACGTGGCGAACGGAGTTTGTGTATGTATGGGGGACTTGGGAAAAATAGTTGTTCAGCTGACAGCTATTGAGGGTTGATTGGCACCTTAAGACAGGGCATAAGGTATCTTCTTAATAAGATATGTCTTTATATTGTAGTCAGCAGTGTTTGCGGTGTAATGTGTGTAAACTGGGCAATCTTGCTTTTCTGTGAGAGGACTTAAATCGCATAATATAACAGCAATTTGATGTGTAACATTGCATGCAGATTAGATGTTGTTTTTAGCTAGCTTCAATGGTGTAAGTATAATAATCCATTTGCTGCCACAGGGGCACAAAGGAAAACACTGTATAATGAGTTTTTGTTCCCTTTGCCAATAAAAGGGCAGAAACGAAGGCATCTTAAAGCCAAATATCTTTCGGACATCGTATTATTTTTGTAAATAGCATTAAATTGCTAGAATATTAATATATATTTTAATGTGTTGAATCATTTCTAGAAAAAGTAAGGCTTCCTTTTATGCTGTTATGATATTTTTTATTTAGGCAATAAATAGATGGATATAGATAGATATCAATATAAATAGACAACTAGCTAGGTAGCTAGATAGATCAGTCAATAGAATCTACATGTAGGAAACACGAGAAAGCTTGAGAAAGTTTTTGCTACTGTATATAAATGATAATATATAAAGTTTTACATTTGCTAAATGACAGCTTCTTTTAACCATTCCCCCTCCCCTTTATTTCTAATCATTTCACCTTGGTTGTGTTCTCGGCTGAGAAACCTGTTGGATTACCATTACAAAAAACAATCTCTTCATTTCTCATTCAGCTGGAACCATTAAGAAATCAGTTGGGTAAACCTCATCTTTCTTCAATGTTTCCCTTCCAGTGAAAAGATTTCACTAGAATTTGTTTTGCAGATAATCAAAGGGGTTTCTCATATTTAGAGAGTGACTCAGGGTCCCCTGCCGGTGAAGGGAAAAGTGAGGTGTGAGGTGTGCAAAGCCGGCATGGTAAGACACCCAAATAATTAATTCCCTAATTGATTCTCCACCTGCCACTAGTCTAATTGAATATTAAACTAATTTGTAGTTTACATTGGAAGCATAAAGCACAGGATGCCAGCAATGGAGACTGGTTTGGAAATCAATGTTGTTGAGAACAAAGAGACAGCATCTTAGTGAGTGAAAATGAACTGCATTTAAGAAGGCAGGGAAGTGTTCCCTCCAAACCTTGTGCAAGAGCTGGAACATGAATAATGCTAGTCAGATTGACGGCATATCCAAGGATCGCTTAAAGATATCACATCAAAAGATGAAATAAGAACGCCTTTAGCTAGGCAGGGCACTGGAGAGCGCTAATCGGGGCCCACAAGTGTCTGAGTGTAGAGGACGTGTCGTGAAGGTGGATATATTCTACACTGGTATGAGGTGTCTCCAGAGACTGGAGCTTACGCATTTGTAGAGAATGAGATTTTGATGCTTTCATTTAAGGAAAGAAACAAAACTAATTAGCCAGGAGAGAATAAGGAATGCAAATGTTTCTGAATTAGATGAGAAGTAGATAGCTGAGCCGGCTAATCCATCACTTGTCTGTTCTGTACTGTGGAAATGTAAGCTTCGCACAATCTGCCCACTGCCATTTTACTTGTGGGCTACAAATCTGTTGGAATAACAAGGTTAAAAATATAAGAATTTCATTTTAATGAAACACTTTAATGGTAAATGAATGTAGATACAAGCAGTTCCTGCTATGAAGTTGACAGTTTGAGGTGTAGATAAGACAAAAATGAAGTGGTACATCACAGACTTGCATAAAAGGAGCACATAGTTTATGCACCATTTTGTAAACACATCATAAAAATAAGAAATTGAATGATCTAATATGTAATACTAAGCTACCAGAAGCCAGAATGCAAGACATTGCTTGTTAAAGGGGTTTTCTGGGCTAAAAATATTGATCATCTCTCATAAGGATAGATCGTCAATTTCACATTGGTGGGGGTCTGACACCCAGCATCCCTATCGATCAGCTCTTCTCAGTATCTAATACACAGAAAAAGGAGGAGGAAGCAGGCGGTGATTTTCTCTGATACGAATGACTTAGGCTTAGGATAAGTCTTTAACATTTGTAGACTGGAAAATCCCTTTAAGTATTCTCTGCTCCTCTTCATAGAGCAATGAGTACTCACTTTATGATGTCCACTTGACCTAATATCATGGATATATATATATATATGAACATTAATTCTATTGAAACATATTGGGTCTGCAGACAAGTTCTATAAATGCACCAAACATAGGGAGCTAGTTATAATTTAGGTGGCCATTGGACCTTAAATAGGTAATTTTAGCTTGAGAGATCACATACGTTGGTGGCTGAAAGTAACAACATTGATACCCTCTGAAACAGGGGGAGGTAGTATAAAAATAAAACCACAGAGATCGAGGACAGTGACAACAGTATATAGGTATTGACGGTGAACTTTCAGCTTAACCTTGGAAGCTTGGAAGCTTTGAGTCCACTCCCTGGTTTAGATCTGCCATATGAGTTTTTGCTGTGGGTTTTAATTCGGTAGTGCATCTGTTTCTCACATTAAAAGGATTGTTCAGGATATATATATATATATATATATATATATATATATATATATATATATATATATATAATTTTATTTTGGGCCAGCCAAGGTGAAAACCTCTTTCTAGAAACATATTCACCTGTTTCCGATGCTCTGCTGTCTCCTAACGCGGTCCTGTCCTGCTGCTTCTATGTTTTCTTCTGCCGGAAGTCCCCGCCACATGTGATTGCTGAGGCCATTCAGCAGCCTAAGGAAAGAGACACGGGACATCACAGCCCAAGAGGACCTCCGGGAAAACATGATAGCGGAGCAGCAGGACCGGACTTCACCGAGAAGACACCTAAGCATCAGGACTCAGGACAGCAGAGTATGTTTTTTTGTTTTGTTTTTTTCATCTTCCCCAGCCTAATATAAAAAAAATAAATATCCTGGACAATCTCTTTAGGTTTCTGGGGCAATAACCTTGGTCCACATTCAGCTCAAGTCCAACTGGCTTTGTGGCAGGCTCTGGTGAAGACATTTGGGGTGTCTTAATTTTATATCTCAGCGCTTTGTGAGTTTTAGATAGCTTGGTCTACTTCTCTCTGTTATTTGCAAGTTCCTGCATATTTTTGGGAATTGCTCCAGTGGAAATTTCCTAACAGACTGTCCATATGATCTGTCTCTTTTCTGTAAGAACAGTTTCTTTACTTTATTTTCTGCTACCTAAACAAACACCTCTCTCCAGATAGATGAGTTGGGGCTTAAAGGGGTTTTCCTGTGAACAGAACTGTCCACAGTCTGCTCCATCTGCTCCAGCTGATTGTGTTGGGTGATCTAATATTAAATACCTTTCCTTAGGTCAAATCATTGATGTTTTAATCCGTAAGAAAAAACCTTTAGGCTAAAGCCCCGCATTGCGGAAGCGCAGTTTTTTTTTGTTGAAGTTTTTGTTGCGGTTTTTTGAGTCAAAGCCAGAAGTGGATTGAGCAGAAGGAAAAAGTATAAGAACTTCTTATATATTTCCCTTTCCATTTGTAGCTGTTCTTGGCTTTGGCTCAAAAAACCGCAGCAAAATCTTCAACAAAAAAGTTGCTTTTCCGAAATGTTGGGCCTCAGTCTTAATGAACATTTTTTCTACTGTAGACAGAACACAGCAGGGAGGCTCCTGTTCCAGCCAATGGTCTTAGAGTAAGGCACAGGATGGTATGGAGCAAGAAGCAATCTTGAAAGCAATCTTGAAACACAGAAAGCAGATTTATTTATGCTTTTCTTTATTCTAACTCTAATATAAGACAAATAGGACCAAGGGAGGAAAACCAAGTAAAGGGAGGAAGTCTTGGGATATTTTTAAAATGTTTTTTGTGTTTAGTTGCATAACTGGGCTTGTACCGCTGACTAACGTAACATAACATGGCTTTAGAAGCTAGTGTGTATGACTTTTGCATAGCATAATGAAACCGCGTAAATCTCTAACAGGGAAGACAGGCGGCTAAGACCCAGTTGCCAGTTTTGTTATTATGAAGAAAATTTGTATTCCTTGCACTAAGCACCTGTGGCTGAATGTCATTGTTTCCCCTCAAATAAATTCTTGAGAACACTTCTCTTAAAAACTATTTTTCTCCACTGACACTTGATTACATTAATTTTCACTTGACACACACTCAATGACAAGTATAAGCATTGCGATGTGAAGCTTTAGCTACTATTCATCTCAGATGCTGGGTGAATTACACTGGGTTCTGCGATCATGACAAGACATTTCCATGTTTTCACAACAATCGTTGCCACTTTAATGATGGCCTGAGTTGGATTAGACTATTACTGTCTAATAAGTACCATACAAAAGGTATAGCTGCTCAACTGCAAGGCGCATTAAGTATAAAATAACATAATGCGTTTCTCTTTAGTGCAAAGTGGATATTACTTAGTCTTATGCTTAACTCATCTTGTATAGTTCTTGAAATAAATCCTGGACTACCCTGTTCCTCTCCATGGAAACTGAAGTTGGCGAGGTTGCAACAATATCTGGTCCATTAGTTCAAACAACAGCACAGAGTATTTCAGGAAATTTGTTTTTGGGAGTGTGACCTGTTCTTTTGCATAACTATGAGTAGTTAACTGTTGTGGGTTTTATTGGAAAATGACTCTATGGCATGCTGTAACTAAGCATATGACCATAATACAAAAACCTTTGGTAAAAATTCCGCTCCAACGAGGAAGGATCCAAATCGACTCCAATATATAAAGATAAAATTTAACTTTTTATTGTTGTCCATAACAAGTAAAAAGTTACATTGTAACTCAGAAGATTAGTTGCACACTTTTTACTTGTTATGGACAACAATAAAAGTTAAATTTTATCTTTATATATTGGAGTCAATTTGGATGCTTCCTAGTTGGAGCGGAATTTTTACAAAAGGTTTTTGTCTTCACCCCTGGCTTGAGTCCACACAGTCTTTTCTCGTCTCCCAAGATTGAAGATTTTATTGAAGTTATATGGTGAGCTGAAAATTGTATTTTTCTATCTCATATGACCATAATATTGCTACTGTATGTTGGCCAGCACTTTTCAGTAACTAATTTGACATGCCAGTACTATTCATTCCATATGTTAAGTCGGACAATTGAAGGTCATTTGAAAGACAATATTATGGGTAGTGCATCAGGCCCGCCAGACACACTAGTCTAGTGCAGGCAATAGGCTTGAGCTTGGCTCTGGGGACATCTGTAACTGGCACTGTTTGGGTATCTGATGCCCTATGGAGCATTGTGGCAGACAAAAGAAAGACAAGAACTTGTTTGAACTAGCAAGTGCGTATTGTTTTTGCTTGGGCAATAGGTCAAGTTTACCTTTTATGATTTTCAGGTGTAAGAGAGAAAACATTCAGAAAGAAGGAGGGGGCTCAGTCATGATAACTTTGCCCTCGTCCATTGTGTTGTAGGTCTTGATTATATGGGAAAGTAGAACTGAAATGATTTTGCAAGTGGGAAGGGAGAGATGCTTAAAAATACAGATTCCATATATCCCATTCATTATCACATAACTTTTAATGGATTTATCCATAAGCATTCTGGATTTATTTCAGATATAGATATGGAAAACAAGTCGCCCAAAATCTAATGGCGACACTTTCAACCTGGTCCAGTCCCCTCCCCCTAATGAGATGTAAATGTGCTACTGAATAGCATGCAAAAAAGCTGTAAGGAATGCAGATTACCATATCACAAAGGATCACTGCTCATTTCTGCAGCAGAGCCACGAGAATCCGCCTAAAACTCCACATAATCTTTCTAAATTAAAAATGAACAACTCTTCTGGGCTTCTAATTAAGTGTGAAATTTTATCTTCACTCTGTTGCTGATTTTCACATGTTTAATATAAACATTTATCAGGATGTAAGCGCCCGCAGGGAGAAACAGTGATGGGATGTAAAAAAGGGGAGCCGACTGACAAAAGGAGGCATAGAAAACTAATGGATAGAAGAGAAGACTTGGTCTGACCTGAGATTTCTATTTAGAAAATACAAGTGGATATTTCTACAAATTGAACTATTTTCTACACATTGTAGGATGGCTCCATAGCAAAAACAGCATTTTACAACTTTAACTTCTAGTCGCAGCATAATATATTATTATATAAATAAAAGTACTGAGCATCATAGAACAACAAAGGACTGTCTCTATATACACTGATATTCAGATTAGTGTGCTTCAACCTAATAACATTGTGTTCGCAGTCTTAAAGGCTTAGAAAACCTTCTTCTGTTTCTAGTATATTAAGACCACAAGTAAGTGTATAACTACTGAAGCGTAACTGGTCAAAAGGTTAGATCCAAGTCAGGTGAAGCTCATATTAACCCGCTAGAGAAATCCTTCCAAGCATGGCAAAGTATTAAAAAAAAAAAAACTCTTCACCTCACTATCACCTGCCAGCCCAAGTTCAGTGCTGCCTCAGCCCCAGTTGGTTTCTACTTCAAGGTCCCACTCGACACATAGGAAAGGTGCTAAGCAATCACTTGCTATTCAAGATGGATCAAAATGCGTAACTGAAAGCTCTATGGATCTGGTGCAAAAGCTGGGCTTAAGCCACCCAATGCCACTTCTCATTACACCCAGTGTCTGTGTCTCATCTGTACATTTTAGCAGTAGTTAACTTTCCCTTTCCTTCTGTATCTGGGCCCAGACCATCATGAAGACTAGTCCACAACATGTCTGCATACACAAGCTACTTATAACTCCTATCACCTATTGGTGCCCCTCTTATAGAATCCTTCCTTGACTATAAGTTCATTTTCTTCCCAGAAGGTAAGTGTCCCTAGAGGAGTCTAGTTGTGGCATATCCCCCTTCTCTAATGAAATAAATATGCATGTTTAATTGGAACCTAATTAGGATAAATAGCTTAACACATGCATTTTATCAATCGCTATCATACTTGTATGGATAGCTTTAGATACTATTCTTCGTAGAGATCTTTACTAGAGATGAGCGAACAGTGAAATATTCGAGATTCGATATTCGTTTCGAGTAGAGCCTCAATATTCGAATACTCGATCGAATATCGAATCCCATTATAGTCTATGGGAAAAAATGCTTGTTTCAAGGGAAACCACTATTCGACTAAAGGAGAGTCACCAAGTCCACGAATAGCAGGAGGAGAGTGTTTAGGAGGAGCGCTGTGCAGTTAAAGCGTACGGACCCCATTATAGTTTATGGGGTCCATGCGCTTTAACTGCACAGCGCTTGCAGTTGCGCTGATAAAAAGTCAGCTCGTTCGTAACATCAAGCTCCCAGCTCTCCTGACTAGCAAGGAAGAGCTTGCTGCAGAACCAGTGTTGATTTGCCGCAGACTCGTCCTTTCTAGTCAGGAGAGATGGCAGCTTGCTGTTACGAGGGAGATGACTTTTTCTCGTTGGAAGGAATTGACCAGCGCCGATTGGCCAGTGTACAGCATTCGGCCAATCAACGCTGGTCCTGCTGGAGGCTCGTCTGTGAGGAGGCAGAGTCTAAAATTGGACCACAATGGAGACTGCTGTGGTCTGATCTTAGACTCCGCCTCCTCACAAACGAGCTTCCGGCAGGACCAGCATTGATTGGCCGAATGCTGTACACTGGCCAATCGGCGCTGGTCAATTCATTCCTATGAGAAAAAGTAAGCTCGCTCATAACAGCAAGCTGCCAGCAATCCTGACTAGCAAGGACCAGCCTGCTGCAGAACCAGCGTTGATTTGCCAAATGCTATACACTGTATAGCATTCGACCAATCAACGCTTACTCTGAATCGAATATTTACTGCGAATAGCTAGTAGTATTCGATCGAGTACGAATATTTCGAATACCGTAGTATTCAATCGAATACCTACTCGATCGAATACTACTTGCTCATCTCTAATCTTTACACCTATTACATTAATTCTGCTGCTCTCCTAGGCAGGTAGATAAGTAATGAAAGGTCCTCGTTCAGATTTGTTTTTTTGCTGATCTGCATAAATTGGAGAGTTCCAGTCTGTGAACAGTTTTTTTTTTTCTTTTTGTAATTACTAATGTATATTAAATTACCTTATTGTACCTTTGACTATTCACATACTATTTATTAGAACAAGGTTCAGGCCTTATGTTTTTCCAATCTCTGGAGTTTATAGAATAAGGAATGTGTATATTTTTAAAAGCAAACATCAAATCACTAGAAATACATTCATAGCAAAGGTCCAATTACCAGTGATCAATGAGGAAACATCCCTGATGTCTAGATGTGGCAGATCTCAGTATCTACTGCATCTGTCTGCATAATTTAATCATCTAACATCTATTGTTCTGAAATGGTTCTTGACCAGAGTTATTGGGAAAAGTCACTAGAAGCTTCTATTAACATATAAATCCCCTAGTAAGCTAATTAGTTCACAATATCAGGCAGAAAACTGGTACAGGTTAACAAATTGGAGTGATGGCGGAGATCAACAAACTGACTCCTGGCAGCTTTTTACTGATTCTAGTTGTTACATTACACATATATATTTGTGCTGAAAAGTTTATGAATGCATTGTTCAGTCGAAAGGTAGTTAAAGCTGAGCGCCATACATGCACAATGTTGATATGATGCCAGCTCAGGAGCTTGAGTTAGCACCATAAGCAGTGGGTGCTGAGACCTGGTTGTGGCACTTGTGATCTTGCTCCTTTCTGCAGAGTCTTCCATATTTACTTCTCCATCAGGTCCTGTCTGAGGTTAATGGTCACAATACACAATACACATAAATACATTTCTAAAATGTTAAACATAAGATTTAAAATAAATACAACATAGGGTGGGTTCACATCTTCGCCCAGTCTCCACTTTGTGGGTTTCCATCTTCTGCTGACAGGAGACGGAAACCCGGCAGTAGATGGAAACCTGAAAGCGAAGATTGGGTGCAGGTGTGAACCCGCCCATACAGGTTTTTTAAAGTGTATAAAACAATGTGAACATGATTCTAAAATAATTTTCACATTGTTATATAAACAAATAATAAAAAAGAAAAAAATAATCCATTTTTAGTATTGTAGCTTTGGTGACGGCCCACACTATAAAAACAATGCATGGCATAAAAAAAAATTAACAAAAAAAATTGTCAGATATCCTGTTTCTGGTCATCTTGCTGCACAAAAAAATAGAATAAAAAGTGATCCAAAAGTTGCATGTAGCCCAAAGTACCACTTGTCTCATAAAAATTAACCTTTCAACCAGCTTCATTAAAGGGATTCTACCACTAAATTCTTTTTTTTTTGTGGATAAGATGTCAGAATAGCCTTTAGAAAGGCTATTCGTCTCTTACCTTTAGACGTGGTCTCCGCTGCGCCATTCCTTAGAAATACCGTTTTTTACCAGTATGAAAATGAGTTCTCTCGCAGCGATGGGGGCGGCCCCAGCGCTCAAACAGCGATGGGGACGTCCCCACCACTGCCAGAGAAGTGTCTCCAGCGAACCTCCTCCTTCGTCCGCAGCGTCATCTTCAATGTCTTCTTCAATGTCTTCTTCCAGCGCAGGCTCGTAACTTCTAAGCCTCAGGCTTTGAGCAGAGCAGACTGCGCAGGCGCACAGGCCACGGGAAAATGGCCGCTAACAATACTGTGCAAGCGGCCATTTTCCCGTGGCCTGTGCGCCTGCGCAGTCTGCTTTGCCCGAGGCCTAGAAGTTACGAGCCTGCGTCGGAAGAAGACATTGAAGATGACGCTGCAGATGAAGAAGGAGGCGGTGCTGGAGACAATTCTCTGGCAGCGGTGGGGACGCCCCCATCGTTGTTTGAGCGCTGAGGCCCGCCCCCATCGCTGCGAGAGAACTTATTTGCATACCGGTAAAAAACGGTATTTCTAAGGAACGGCGCAGCGGAGACCACGTCTAAAGGTAAGAGACGAATAGCCTTTCTAGAGGCTATTCCGACGTCTTATCCACACACAAAATAAAAAGTGTTAATGGTAGAATCCCTTTAATGGTAAACATCCATTGATTCTAAGAATATGACGACACAAGTTTTTAAAAAAAAAAAAAAAAAATTTAAATACTGAAATTGTGCAAAATGAGTAAAACACATAAAAAAAATAGAAATTTTGTACTGTTGTAATCATACTGACCCATAGAATAATGTTTTATTTATGTTATAGAGTGAGCAGCACAATATTTATAATGCAAAAAAAACATTGAGAATTGGTCGATTTTTTTTTTTTTTTTCATTCAGTTCAGAAAGGATAAAAAATTGTAAATGAGTTTTAAGCATCCCAATAAAAGATGCCGTTGAAAAATATAATGTATTCTGCAACATATAAGCCATCAAACAGTTAGAGTAAAAATAAAAAAATAAATAAAAAGGAATTGTAAATAACTCATATTCAGGTAAGTGCAATTCACTGTAATTCACTTATGCTAAGTTCACACTAGTGTTCGGGTCTCTGTCGTTCAGGTCTGCATGGGGACCCGAAAGAGGGTGACCCTGTCTGCTTAATATGTGGTTACCTGTGGAAACGATAGATGATAATAGAGTCCACCGGATTTCCGTATGGTTTTATACTGAAATCCGGAGGAGAGAAAAGTCTTTTCTCTCTACCAATTTTAAGTGGAATCTGTGGCAGAGTTGTGTACAGAGACTCCAACGCAGATGCGAAGCTAGCCTTAGTGATCAAAAAAAATTCCTATAAACTGTATTATTTATAATGGAATATAAATCAAAGTGATTACATAGGTTTTTTAGGTTTTATTTATGCATGATAGCTGTAATAACACACCCGCAGAGGTATGGGGGATGCAAATGTACTTTTATACACCTCCAATTTCATATGAAGACTTACCAAGTAGTCACATTTCACTGATCATAGAAGTAACATGCAACAGCACACACACAGTAGTGGTAGCCCTAAACTAAAGCAAAACTCACACTTTTTGTATTCATAAAAACTTGTTAATTATTTGCATGACTTTATAAATAGCTTACACCTGGATTAAATTTATATTCATATAAACATATATTGATACATGTTCTCCACTTGTTCATTCAGCTTTTCTCTGAGTTATCCTGTTTCTTCCTATATCCCAAAACATAGGTTAATTGGCTTTCTATGTACTGGCTCCAGTATGTATTTTAGAGATAAATCATACTATTTAACATGTAGTCTAGCTCTGTGGACCACAGTATATAAAGCTGGTAAACCTGTCCCCATGAGGAGACAAAAATAAGTAAATGCCTCTGTGCTTAAAGAAGACCCTTTACCACCTTCACCAACTCCAGTCCTTGGCATTTGTTATTAATACCACTTCGCTAATTCTGACACAGTTGGAATTTGTTTTCTCTAGCCCCACCTTTCCTAAGCAATCTGTGCAGTTAGTTTTAGTGCTTGATATGCTAACTAGACTCTGTACTGTCAGGTGGACAGTGTCAGACAGGAGCAGGCAAGAGGGTGTGATATAGACCTCCAATTATAGATGGTCAGTGTCACCTTGCCTGCTCCTGCCTGACCCCACCCACTTGACATTAGAAAGTCTAGTTAGCATATCAGATACCAAAACTAACAACAGTTATTGTTCTGAAATAATAGTAGTGTTACTTAAAGAAAAAATTGCAACAATTCTTAATCAGTGGAGTGGCACCTATTAAATAATGTGGAGGTGCTCTTCTTTGATGTATTATTATAACAATTACAACAACAGATATCTAGGTGACTTTCAGTACCTGGCATAGAATAGCGTATATTGTTTTATTTGTTTGTTTTATTTCTTTATCACAGCTTTTCATTTGGAAGATGGATGATGTTATAACTTCAGGTTTATGTACTAAACTACTTTTGAGAGCAAAGACAATTCAAATAAAACCACTAATAAAAAAGTTCCCTGGAAGTATACATTGTACGGTTTATTTAATGACACAACCAGTTGGCAGACTTTCCTGCAAGTGGCACTGAAAATCCTTCTAAGTAAATGTAATTTTACTCCCAATGTGCATCTCCCAAACACTGATCCTTGAAATAAAAATCTCTGTTTTCTTTTCCTCCATATTATCATTACAGCTCGGTCTGTTCCAAATTCACAGTCTCTATTCCATTCATCCTCTAAGACCACCACCTAAAATCAAGAGAGCCATGAAAATCCACACATATATGAATTATAGACAGTGAAGTTTACAGCTTCATACACAAAAAACCCAGTTTGAATTGAAATACCTTCAATGTCATTTTCTTCTGGGCTACATTCCAAGATTCTTATTTCCACTATTTTTTGTCCTTTAAATCAGTTGTCAAATGAGATCATTTTTGTAATTTAGTAGCAAAGCTTCACCCTCTCCAACAGAGAGATCAGAGACGACCTATTGTATAAATCAGAATGAAAAGAGACCCAACAGCCGGCACAGCTTTTTTATAGCATTGACGAGGTGTTTACATCTATCATACACTATATCTGGTAGACGGTAATGAGTATTTTTCCCAGGTGTGTGATTCTATTTAAAATTTTCTTTCTGCGATGGGTATTATTTGTCCTTCCCTCCTATGCATTTTAAATCAGTATGTAAAGGAACCTGCAATAAAATCATGTTGCATTGTTTATTGGTCTTTATAACAGAGCTCATTCCGAAATTGAGCCTCGGTGCCATTCATTAGAAGTTGTGTGGGAACATATATTGATTCTGCATTGCTAATTATGTTTTGTTTTATGAGAAGGAAGGGCAGTGGGTACAGTATTTATGAATTGCCCATTGACTTTGTTTATTCCTATCGCGTAGCGTGAAATCAGTTATTTGGCTGTCTAAAGTTTTTTGGCATGTTTAAGGACCAATAAAACTAAGCACTGACATTTTGAGATACAAATCATGCAGGTGAAGTACACTATATTCACCATCCAAATAACTGCACTGCATCTTACCCATCTACTGATGCATCAAGAGCTCTTCTTTCTTTCAGAAACTTCTTTTTGACTTGCCAATGTGTTGTGGAGTGAAGATAACATGGATGATATGCATAGCTAAATTATCACTCAAATCAAAATTCCAAGTTTTGATGTATTTCCTAATACCCTGTCTGTAAAGCTCATATATATACAGTCCTATGAAAAAGTTTGGGCACCCCTATTAATCTTAATCATTTTTCGTTCTAAATATTTTGGTATTTGCAACAGCCATTTCAGTTTGATATATCTAATAACTGATGGACACAGTAATATTTCAGGATTGAAATGAGGTTTATTGTACTAACAGAAAATGCGCAATATGCATTAAACCAAAATTTGACCGGTGCAAAAGTATGGGCACCTCAACAGAAAAGTGACATTAATATTTAGTACATCCTCCTTTTGCAAAGATAACAGCCTCTAGTCGCTTCCTGTAGCTTTTAATCAGTTCCTGGATCCTGGATAAAGGTATTTTGGACAAACAATTCAAGTTCAGTTAAGTTAGATGGTCGCCGAGCATGGACAGCCCGCTTCAAATCATCCCACAGATGTTCAATGATATTCAGGTCTGGGGACTGGGATGGCCATTCCAGAACATTGTAATTGTTCCTCTGCATGAATGCCTGAGGATTTGGAGCAGTGTTTTGGATCATTGTCTTGCTGAAATATCCATCCCCGGCGTAACTTCAACTTCGTCACTGATTCTTGAACATTATTCTCAAGAATCTGCTGATACTGAGTGGAATCCATGCGACCCTCAACTTTAACAAGATTCCCGATGCCGGCATTGGCCACACAGCCCCAAAGCATGATGGAACCTCCACCAAATTTTACAGTGGGTAGCATGTGTTTTTCTTGGAATGCTGTTTCTTTTTGGACGCCATGCATAACGCCTTTTTTTATAACCAAACAACTCAATTTTTGTTTCCAAAATGAAGCTGCCTTGTCCAAATGTGCTTTTTCATACCTCAGGCAACTCTATTTGTGGCGTACGTGCAGAAACGGCTTCTTTCTCATCACTCTCCCATACAGCTTCTATTTGTGCAAAGTGCGCTGTATAGTTGACCGATGCACAGTGACACCATCTGCAGCAAGATGATGCTGCAGCTCTTTGGAGGTGGTCTGTGGATTGTCCTTGACTGTTCTCACCATTCTTCTTCTCTGCCTTTCTGATATTTTTCTTGGCCTGCCACTTTTGGGCTTAACAAGAACTGTCCCTGTGGTCATTTCCTTACTATGTTCCTCACAGTGGAAAGTGACAGGTTAAATCTCTGAGACAGCTTTTTGTATCCTTCCGCTGAACAACTATGTTGAACAATCTTTGTTTTCAGATCATTTGAGAGTTGTTTTGAGTAGCCCATGATGCCACTCTTCAGAGGAGATTCAAATAGTAGAACAACTTGCAATTGGCCACCTTAAATACATTTTCTCATGATTGGATACACCTGGCTATGAAGTTCAAAGCTCACTGAGGTTACAAAACCAATTTTGTACTTCAGTAAGTCAGTAAAAAGTAGTTAGGAGTATTCAAATCAATAAAATGATAAGGGTGCCCATACTTTTGCACCGGTCAAATTTTGGTTTAATGCATATTGCGCATTTTCTGTTAGTACAATAAACCTCATTTCAATCCTGAAATATTACTGTGTCCATCAGTTATTAGATATATCAAACTGAAATGGCTGTTGCAAATACCAAAATATTTAGAACTAAAAATGATTAAGATTAATAGGGGTGCCCAAACTTTTTCATAGGACTGTGTATATATATATATATATATATATATATATATATATATATATATATATAGCATATGGTTTGATAGTTTAATGCTTTTTTGCTCTAACCAAAATCACAACTCTTTATTTGGAAAAAATTATAAGATAAAGTAAATGTGGAAACATGAAGCACTAGTTGAGTATGCTTAAAGAAAAAGCTCATTAAGGCTGGGGCCCCACGGGCCAGAATTGCCACAAGAAGAATCACAGTGTTATACAGTAACAGCAAAGTGGATGGGATTCTTGCGAATCCCATGCCCACTTTGCGTTAAAATCTGCAGCATGAACACGCTGCGATTTCCGAAACTGATGAGAAATCACAGCATGTTAATTATATCTATGGAAACGCCGGCGGCTCTCCCATAGATATAATGGTAATAGAAATTCCGCGGAGGAAAACTCCATGAACTTTTTGTTCAATGCGCTGCGGGAAGAACCGTGATGCATTCCTGTTGCGGTTGTTCCAGCAGCGCTTTAGCGCAGCATTTCCAGCCCGTGGGGCCATAGCCCAAAGGCGTTTTCTGGGCAAAAAAATGTCTGTTAGAGCTATTAATGGGTTAATAAATACACCCATATACTTTTAACCATGTGTCTCTGGGAGCTCCTGGTATCTCCTGAATTTGTTTACATGCTTCAGCTTCCTGTTATGTAACTTCCTCACTAACCTCTCTCACCTTACTCCCCCCTTCCTCTCTCCCACCTCTCTATCTCCCTTCCTCCCATAACCCCTTCTCCTGTTTCTCTAGCTATCCCGCTCTACCTACTCAGTCCAACCCCATTATAAAGTGTACTTACTTCCTGTGAGATCACGCACGCTGTTCTCCATCGCTGCTCTGTACTTTGCAGTGATGATTCACATCTACTTTGCATGCGGAAGCTGCACAGTAGAGGTGGATTATTGGCAGCAGAGCACAGAGCAGTGGTGGGAGAAGCGGCAGCAGTCAGAAAAGAAGGAGGAGCCATCCCCAAGGAAGAGGCTTGGAGGGTAAGTATAATGGGGTGGAGGAGTAGTGATGATACGTTTACGGAAATAGGGAAACAGATCCTCACCGGATAAGCAAAAAATTATTAATTAGGTTATTCAGAAAGTAGGAGGGGGGAGGATGTTTAGATTAGTGTAGAGATCTCCAGTTCTCCTGGATAACCCCTTTAACTATTTTTAGATAACAAACGTATTGGCAAACGTATTGATATTTTTAGATAAGTTCTACCACAAATATCACACATAATATCCATAGAAGTCTCTTACTAGTATGTTTGTGTATTGTCTGACAACAGCATTTTAGAAACAATAACACCACTGACATTCAAAATAAAGTCGAGAAAGATTGGATTTTTGTGCGACTGTTGCATCACAGCATGTCGCATGTGGCATGCAACATCATAGAAATTGATTTGTCTTTTTTTTTTAAATTTTAGTGCGGTGTATTCCTAGCCTTATATTATTCCTCCTTTTAATGTTCAGTACTGGCTTTGGTTAAATAGTGCATCAAAAATTGCACAAAACTGCTACTTGTTAACAAGGCTTTGTTCACATTTGAGTCGGAGCCTTTGTAGGTTGCCTGCCTGAAATGAGTGGTAAAAAAAGTCTTGCACACACAGCTTTTTCATCCACCGCTTTCAGTTTAAAAACAATGGACACATGACGAACTCCATTATACTTAATGGGGTCCTTAGGGCTCCGAATATAACTTCTATTTTAGTGATCTGCCTGTCCGTTGTTTTGGTCCTTTGATGAACCTAGCATAAGAACACAAAACATTCTTGTACTGCACCAAAATTATGCCCTGTTTTTAAAAGGACATATATTTTAGTCTAACGGACTGAGAAGTAAACAGTTAAACATTCTGAATGAAAAGTTGATTTCACTGCCTTAGGGTGAGAGTTTACAATTTATTACACAAAGCTATAGATGATAGGTATTCGCTTTTTTTTTACATGTATTTAATTATAGGAATTGAATCAACCCCCTGAGCCATTTCATTAAGAACATGTGATTAAGACAAAGATATGGTCAAAACTTGCTTGCTATCACAATGCTCCGTTATATCTCCAATGTAGTCAGACTCACATTTAAATAAATATATATGTGTGTGTGTGTATATATATATATATATATATATATATATATATATATATATATATATTTATATAAATTATTTTTTTTAGTAGAAGGACCCGGCTTCACACAGGCATATTTCATTTTTTGTTTGTGTAGTGGCCAGTTTTGTACTGGTTTATTTTGTATGTCGTTTGTGTGTGTGTTGAAAAAAACCTTGTGAAATTGGAGGTAGACTTGGGTCTGCTGGGAAGTTTCAGCAGCTCGTTGTTGTCTGTGGCATACCTTGTCAGATTGGAGAGGGGCTTGGGTCTGGTGAAAGTTTTCATTAGCTCAAGCAACACCCATGTGTTTTGCTGCAGGAGTCTTGCGTCCAACTGCAATTTTCCTTTTTGGAGGCATGAGTAGTTTAAATACGTTTCAATTTGTAAGAATGCTGGCAGTCCAGTATAGGTACAATCTAATTATGGCTGTGTTGTTATGGAAATTTGGTAAATGAAATTGAACTAATATTGGCTGATACACATCATATGACTGAATATTTAAGGACCTGCTAACTGCTATTGACTAATTCGGGTCATAAATAGCTTGGTTGCTATAGAAAAAAAACAGCGCCCTGCACCTATAAAGTTGACCTACATCAGTGAAGGCAAATGGCTGGGTTGTTATGGAAACCTGGAGTAAAGCTGTGTGCATGTGGAAACTAAGTGCCTTCATGCTTCTATTGGTTGATAAGGGACATGTGACCGTGTGTATGGGAGTTGGAATATGAGTGAAAGACTTGCAGGCTTCTATTGCCTAATGCAAGTCATTTTTGGGAGTACTCAAGAACGGTATGTCCTAGAGAGACATATATGAGTTTCTGTTTGTCTGTCTGTCTGTTCTTTATACACAACCAAACGGCTAGACAGATCTTCACCAAATTTGGCACACAGGTACATCAGGTGTCCGGGAAGGATTTAGACCGAGTCTCATCTCTCTATATGATATGTGTGTGTGTGTGTGTTGTGCCTTTAACTACTCTGAGACGAACAAGCATCTGGATAATTCTTAAAATGAAATTATTGAATTAGGAAATATTTTCATAGGATTATAATATATAAACAATATCTAATCCTTGTATAATACATCTTTGCTATGCCTTTAAATAACTTTACTTTCCATGCTTACAAAACGCTCTAGATATATTGATTTTAGCTATTTGCAAATAGTGATTATTGTTGAGAGTCAACATTCCTGGACTTTCATAGTTACAATCACAAGATTTCAGTGCATTGAATGTTGTAGCTAGCTATAATCACTATCACCAGTGTCTCCGGGGTTACAGACTATAACGAAGCTGTATGTAATATGACCATGCAGGCATATCTTGATAAAACTGGTCAATATCAAAAAAGCAGAGGTCAGACTGAAGGAGATATGAGAGTAGGATCAGACTACACAGAGTTTATTTGTAGTCTTTAACCATGATGATACAATATTTGGCATACAAATTGTAGATAAAAAACTATGAGGAATGTATATATTTAAGTTTTTGTAAAAGTTGCTTAATTGTTATTTTAAATACCTATGGGGACCTACACACATTAGATTAATTGTTGTGTTAATGCAGCTTAAAGAGAAGCTTTCATCACCCCAACCAATTCAAGTTCTTATCCTTTGTTAATAGAGGCCATTCTCTCTCTATCCTTTACCATTCCCGAGCAACAAATGCAGTTAGTTTTGATGTGCCTGCATTGCCTGATGTTCTATTTAGAGAGCCATGGACCACATTGGACTAAGCAAAGGTCCCAGGCGATAGGAATTTTGCTTCCACCATGGGTAGACGAAAATAGTGACTTTATTTGGCAAACAGATACAACGCGTTTTAGGCTTTTACAGGCCCTTTCTCAAGTGTAAATAGCTGATCTGCCGAGCCAGATGCTGTGTGTTTGCCAAATAAAGCTGCTATTTTCGTCTACCCGTGGTGGAAGTGCAATTCCTATCGCCTGGGACTTTTACTTAGTCCAGCCGTTGTCCGTGGTTCTCTACTCAGCTACATCCTAGGGGTGTCAGGAATTTTGCTGCTCTAGTCCACTCAGAGAGGGACCCTCTGAACAATTGGTTCCAATGCTGTTCAAGGTGTTGTGACTTGTTCACAATCCGAATAGGTGAGGACCTCTCTACGTGTTTTTAACTATTTATTTGCACCAATGGAATTACACTATGGGCCACTTGGTGTCTCTTTCTGTTTTCTTTGATATACTATTTAGGATTTGTACTGTCAAAAGGGCAGTGTCAGACACAGGTAATGACTCAGAGATCCAATCAGAGGCAGCCAGTGTCAGAGATCGGAGTCACACCCCTTGTCTGCTCCTACCTGACACCGCTCTCCTGTCAGTACAGAGCCTATATAACATATCAGGCACCAACTAACAGCATTGATTGTTTGGGAACGGTGAGGGCTAGAGAAAGCATTCCAATTGTGCCAGAAGCAATAGTACAGAAGCTATGAAATGATATAAAGAGCCCGGATATGTTGGAAGTGGTGAAGGTTCTCTCTATGTTGTAAAATAACTGTAGCTATCTAATGTCTTCAGCCAGTTTTTGACCATTATTAGTCCTGCAATAAACATCAGTCCCTCTTTATATTGTGCAGTGCCCTGTGTGAAGCAAAAAAATCCTCATGCTGAGAAATTGTTCTTTTCAAATTCTTGTGAAGCATTTGAATGTGAAGTAAAATGAAAATGAGCAACAGTTTGGAATATGCTAATTTATCTCCGATATTGTCAGTCAGCCTTTTATCTGCTCATAGACATATCTCACTGACTCTTATCCATTTGATAACTGATAAAGACACTTTGAGGCAGAATCACACTTTCTAATACAATCTTTCTCATTATGTTTTTGTCACAGTTTTATGTTTCAAGTTTGTTAAAATGCACAAATGGAAATGACTATGAGTCACACAGAAATTGACAGGCTACCTAGTTTTAGCATCTATCTGTACCTGAATAATTTGTCAACTGTATTTGTATACATGGTAAGCATGGTAAGGAAATTTAGGACATTAATGTGCTTTTCTACAACTATATAAACATGTCCACATAATACAAATGATCATCTACCATTATTGTAATGCCTATAAAGTTGCCTTAGGCATAATGCAGACCAAATACATAAGATAAGGATTGGTCACAATGATCTCTTCAGCAACAAAATAAATCTAAACTGGCGGATCAGCTTTTTCACACCTTGTCCCTGAGGTTTGCACAAATTGGTAAATGATCAGCCGAATTTGACCAGACATGCCGTATTCATGTCAATGTGACCCATTCGATTACATTTTAAGCTGGTAAGCAAGGAAAGTTTAAACTAACTTTTATTACATATGTATGGGCAACTCAAAGTGTTGTTGCCATGAAAATGATTTATCTTCTATCTATAGGACAGCATCTGCGTTCAGTACTACATTCTGGCTGGGAGAGAAAAATACACTCTTGTTCTCTAAATCAGTATTCTCAATCAGCAATTTATCCTTAATCCAATACGCTTGCATTGTCAAGTGATGGTCTCCACACTGTTCAGCATCATCCCCCAAATGATGATGTAGGAAAGAAGAATGATTGGGAACTAGGTGCACACTAGGGTTCAGCTCTCCATTGTTCGGGTCTACATGAGGACCTTGAATGACAGAGAGCCTGTCCGCTAAAAAAGTAGTTACCTAGTTACCCGTGGTCAGGACTTTTCTCTCCTCCGATTTTAAATGGAATCTGTGGCAGAGTCTCCTATGGAGACTCCAACACAAATGTGAAACTAGCCTTACAGAGCACACTTGCCTTTGTTATGTATGTCTATAGGTGTATAGCAGCAGCTTACTACACAATTTTTTTGCCCTAAGGCAAACTAATATCCACATTTACCAACTATGCAAAAACACTAATGTGTAATAATATAAATAACTTTGCATGAATTAAACTAGCCAAAAAACAATTAGAATAATTTGAAACACCTTGGCACTAGCATAAGGCACCAATTAATGCAGAGGGTGTTATCATGACACACCTAATATTGTTAGCTCCTTCCCCTAGAATAAGATTAAACCTAGAGTGAGACTGCCCCTATATGCTTTATCTGCTCATATGAACGTCAAAGAAAGAGGTGCCCATTCAGCACCTGCTTCTATGAGCTACGGCAGAAAACCACTATCTACCAATGGTAGCCCAAGCTTCCCATGGAGATAACTTAAAGAGGACCTTTCACCACTTTTGGGCACATGCAGTGTTATATACTGCTGGAAAGCTGACAGTGCGCTGAATTCAGCGCACTGTCGGCTTTCCCGATCTGTGCCCGGTGTAAAGAGCTTACGGTGCCGGTACCGTAGTGCTCTATGGTCAGAAGGGCGTTTCTGACCATTAGCCAGAGACGTCCGTCTGCCTCGCGGCGCCAATCGCGCTGTGCTGTGGAGTGGAGAGGAACGCCCCCCTCCCTCTGCTCAGACAGCTCGTCCATAGACGAGTATTATCAGGAGAGGGAGGGGGGAGTTCCTCCCCGCTCCACAGCACAGCGCGATTGGCGCCGCGAGGCAGAAGGACGTCTCTGGCTAATGGTCAGAAACGCCCTTCTGACCATAGAGCACTACGGTTCCCGGCACCGTAAGCTCTTTACACCGGGCACAGATCGGGAAAGCCGACAGTGCGCTGAATTCAGCGCACTGTCAGCTTTCCAGCAGTATATAACACTGCATGTGCCCAAAAGTGGTGAAAGGTCCTCTTTAAGGCAAAGAGACAAATAGTAATTTAATCATGTCATTACTGAAATCATAGATTTGATATTGATTAGAAAAAAACATTCATGTCTGCATGGAAAATATAAATGCTAATCGATTTTTACACATGAAACATAATGGCCCCCACATGTAACATTATAGCTTCCAAGTATCCCCACATGTAATATAATGTCTGCCACTGCATCCCCATGTAACATAATGGTGAAATAATGACTCCCACATGTAACATAATGGCTCCCTACCATGCATGAGCGTCCATCCTGACTAGGGGTACCTGAATGCTGTGTAGCATGTAATATAAGATCAGTGGTTCTTCGATGTGGCGCATATCTCCGTGGACTGCAGGGCATACCCCCTGGGGTATGTGTATCACAGGTTTAGAACCACTGCAATAGAGAAAGGAGAGCATGGAGAATTTACCATTTCGAATTTCCTTTTACTTACAGGTCGAGGATTTTTAAATGTTCTTACGATTCTTGTAATAACATTATATCAGTGAATTGCTAATGAAGCCATTCTCTGATACTTTCATCAAAGAGGAATGATGAGATTACTGCAAGGATAAGACCCGTTGCGCGCTGTGATATAATCTCTAATACAGTTTTTGATGAACCTGTGTTTCAGTACATTCAGTTCATGCTCAATGTAATTTAAAGTGCTGTAAATAAAGTAATGACTGATCCCCAGATAATATGTTAATTTGACCGTATTTTTTGAGATCCCAAATGTTGGCTTGCATGGCCCTGTGGATCTAGATAAGTTGAAAGAATGTCAAAGCGCAGTGAGGTGAAGTGCGAGAGAATGTGTGGGACACGGGAGAGAACAGTAAAAGAATAGACTGCAGCATGAGAAATGTGCTATTTAAACCATCAAGGTTTCTCTTTTCAGCACATTTTAACACTAACATTTATGCCAGTATGATCTGTTACAATGCTTTGATGTTTAAATAACTGTTTTTTCTTCTTTGGACTGATAGGATTGCTTCATAATTTTTTTTCCCCTCCAGCAAGAGCACGTTACCATATGTGACTACACTACTAAGTGTCTTGCTGATACACCACCATACACATGTGGTCAATCCTGCACTGAGTGGGCAGCACCTACAGTGGATAGCCATGTATTATAGGGTTTTTCTAATCTGACACTTCTAACATTGAACTTATTTTGTTACAAGAGTCTTTTGATGCTGTGCTGGTCACAAACCCCAATGGTCATCACACTAGTAAGTGTTTAAATCCTCTGCAGCCCTATGTGGGGGAACTCCAAAGCCACGTCAAAGCCATATGTCACATTTCCTTATGTTTCTTCATTGCTGGTGCATATGTACATCAATAATTTAAAAAAAAACCTTGCGTCTTTTACTATTCTTAACCATGCCTTGTTTTCACAGTACTTTTCAAAACGATCAAAGTAGAAATTGTCCAAAAACCTATAATAAAAACAGTGCATGTCATGTACAACATTTTCAAAACTTAAACAATGCGATACAATTTGAAAATAGGGTCAAAGGATCTGGGAATGCTTTGTCTCTAGTAAAGAGGTAGGTTGACACAGATGAAACTTTCCTACTGCTTTGTCTACAGCGGAAAACTAGGCCAACAAAACTATGTCTCCATTATCTATGGCCAGTCTTTCCATCTAGTCCAAGATGGATAGAAATAAAGGGTGACCGACATTTGCTTCAGAGCCAGATTTGAATGAGTTTCATGAGCTTACAGAAATAATGGTGAACTGACAAATAACTTTTTCTGCTTTATTTCATTCTGTTATAGTAACTGTCCCTTTAGTATGAGTTCAGAAATTAGTAAAATCATACAGAATCCGTACAGAAAATCTATGACAGTATACAGTATAGTATATGTGAATGGGGCTATCCAAATCCTGAACACAAAAGGCAGAATAAATCTATGCATAATTTAGGGAATGCCGGTCATTGTGAGAACGACACATGCTCATTCTGTTGCTGCACATATACACTGCAGATCTCACCATCTGCATTGCATTGAAAAAAGTAAAGGTAATGTAAATTCTGAGCTAATTCAACTGAGAAATCTGCATATCTGGCCTTACGTTTAGGATGGATTAACACGGCTGTAATACATGTATCATATTACATATACAAAGCCTGTCCCAGCCGCAGGTTATAGACATTATAGGGATCTATAATGCTGAAAGTTGAGGATGGAATTTGTTGCTGTAATACAGACATCTATGTGAATTGTGCCTTAGGCTAAGACCTCACATAGCGAACCACAGCTAAAAAATGCAGCAGAAAAAAAACAACAACAAAAAATGCATTGCATTTTTTCTGCAGCATTTTTCAATGAATTTTTTGTCTGCATTTTTTCTCTCCTTATTAAGGCTAAGGCTCCATGTTGTGGAAAAGGTGTTTTTATTTTTATAGATTTTGCTGCGTGTTTTTGAGCCAAAACCAAGAGTGGATGGAGCAGAAGGGAGAAGCAAGAGCAGACCTGGACAATGTGCGGCCCGCGGGCCACATCCAGCCCTCTGACTGCTTCTGTCTGGTCCGCATAGCTAGTGGAAGGTTTTTCAAGGATGTGTGATGATGTCATCACAGCCTATCATCAGGATAGGCTATGACTCGTTAGTAGGCGGAGCACAGGACTGTGTGCTTGCTGCAAGCTGCCGGCAATTGAGGCTGCTGGATGATAAAGAGAGAACAGACAGCATGTGTGAGCAAGAGGGGGGAACTAGGGGCAGATGTAGGGGGGCAGTTAAACTGAATGCACATGGAGGGGGGCATTAAACTAGGGGGCAGATGTTCAAGGACCTGTGATGATGTCATCACAGCTTATCACCAGGATAGGCTATGACTCATTAGTGGGCGGAGCCACACGGGACTGTGTGCTTGCTGCAAGCTGCCAGCAATGGGGACTGCTGGATGATAAAGAGAGAAGAGACAGCATGTGTGAGCAAGAGGGGGGAACTAGGGGCAGATGTAGTGGGGCAGTTAAACTGAATGCACATGCAGGGGGGACATTACACTAGGGAGCAGATGGAGAGTGACATTAAACTGGGGCAGCTGGAGGAGGATATTAAACTATGGAAGGTAGCTGGAGGGGGACATGTCTGCCTCCAGTTGCCCCCAGTTTAATACTGTGGGATATTTGGAGGGAAACGTTATAAGGTGGGTGGATATAATGTCAGGGTGACTGTAGGAGGATTTTACTTTGTGGGGCACATGGAAAAATGATTGAGAATGGGCGGAGTCAGCGGAGAAGTGGGTGGAGCTAAATGTGCCGCGACGCGCATGGCCCTCTAGAACCATTACAATTTCTCATGTGGCCCCATGGGAAAATTAATTGCTCACCCCTGAGCAAGAGACAAGAGCTTAGTTTATATTACCATTCCTTTTGTAGCCACTCTTCACTTTGGCTCAAAAAAACCACAGCAAAATCTGAAACAAAAATGCTGCATTTGGTTAAGGCCCCACGTGGCATTCCAGAGCAAAAAAGTGCTGTGGGAAAAACCATGGCAGCAACGCATTGCAGTTTTCACTGCAGTGCTTTTCACGGAAGGTTCGCCGAGGTTTCTTCTTCGGACTTTCTGCTTCCATGTATCTGCTTTTTAATATTCATGTTGCATGTTACATGTGTTGCATTTTCATAAATTTTTCATGGATCTGTGAAAAAAAGGATGTCATTTTGGTCGCAATGCTGCCTCAAGCTACAGACTGGATGACTGTCCATGATGATATCCGTTTTTTTACAGATCCTATAAATTTCAATAAGCCAAGTCTTCAGAGAAGAATGGACATGTGCCTCTGGGCTCCTTTTCAATTGAAATAACATTTAAACTCACCTTTCCTGGGGCATCCAGCATCATCTTCTGCCCTGTGACTGATGTCCCTGAGGTCACTGCTGAAACCTGTGATTGAGTCTCAATGGCAATGTCTGAGATGCGTGATGTCAGCAGCAGACCTGAAGAGGAAGGCAGCAGACATTGGCGAATGATGCGAGTATGCCCAGGAAAGGTAAGTGTTAGTTATTTTCCATCACCTCAGCTCTGAAGATTCGCCAGAGTATACTAATAACACTGAAATGCACTGGACTGCCGAAACCTCACGATTGTTCATCAAAACAAATTTCAAGGAGTTCGCCTGAAGCGGCTTGAGGCTCTGGGGACTATATTACACTGTGCAGTGCCACTATGGATTCTTATAACTGGGGGGCCCTCTGGGGAGCATTTTTTATTGTTTGTGGTTACTGGGGAGTATTATACTGTTTGATACTATGTGGAGCCTATTATATTGTGTGGGGCTACTGGCAACAACTATACTGTGTGGGAATACTGCAGGGAGCATATTATATTGTGTGGGGTCACTGTGGAGCATTATATGGGGGCACACTCTGGGGAGAAAGTATTATATGGGGCTACTGGGGAGTATATTATACTGTGTGGGACCACCATACAGCATTATACAGGGGGGACAGTGGGGAGCTTGGGGATTGCATGCTACTGCATGGGACCACTGTGGGGCATTGTACTGGGGGGATACTGTGGGGAGTATATTCTACTGTGTGGCACTACTTGGGAATATATCATACTTTGTGGGGCTACTGTGGTGCATTATACTGTGTGGGGAACATATTATACTATGTGGGACGACTGTGGGGCATTATACTGTACGGGGGGCTCTGAGGAGCATATTATACTTTATGGGCCCACTGTCGAGCATTATATACTATGTGGGACCACTGTGGGGGTGCTCATGTGAACATATTATACTGTAGAGAATTATATACCATATGGAGTTATATACTGTGTATGGGAGGGGCTCAAAATTCCTGATGGCAACCCTATGTGCTGTACCAGTGTCACAGCTTTCCCACTGCCTTGTTCATGCTTGGGGTACTCCATGGCTATGTTATTCCCAATGCAGTACTGTGCATGAACCGGCCTATTGGTGCATGCACAGTACTATAGGGGATGACAGGGAATATACTCGGTAACGCTGGATAGTCAGCACATATGTAGATTTAAGAAAAGAAGCCATGATGTAAGGTATTAACAGGAAATTGTTGGGTGGGTCCCCAGAACAAGTTCTCCTGGTGGGCCTATTCCCTTCAGGCCGACACTGGACTTGCTATATGATATTCATGATGGAAAACCATCCTTAGCTAATCCCACCCACGTATTGTAGAAAAAAAAATCTGTAGTGGAAATGCTGCAATTTCAAAAACGTTTGCATTTTTGTAAATCGCAACATGTCAATTATACTTACGGAAATGCTGGCGTTTTCCATATAGGCATTTTAGAAACATAAAGTCCGCAGAGGATTCTGCAGACTTTCTTTGAAAAGTGCGATTTGGCAGCGGCTCGCTACATGGGGCCTTGGCCTTATGGGGTTTCTAAGAACTGTGAGTGTGCAATTTCCTGTTGTGTCATAAACCAGCACAAGGTTAATCAGCTTATGCAGTCAATGTTTGTCACTGTATCAGGCCTCTCACACACCATTGCCTGTGTTAGATGCAGGTAAACATGCCACCAGTGCTGTGCTCTTTAATGCTTCCCTGAACTTCAGTGATTAAAATGTGTAAATTAAGTCGGGGGAAGGCTTTACATGCCATAGGTTTATACATAGGTTACCATATGTGGTAACATAGTTCTTTAAATAGGTACTAACAATTACTGGAACAACATTTTAATATTCTCTGAGCTACAAACACATAGTAGCTGTAAGGATTGGAGTCAGGGGCAGGCAGTGCAAAGTGACACAGATGGGAAAGCAACACTGTGCAACTAATGACAAAAGGGGTCGTAGGCCCTGCAGCTATAACTATGCTGTAATATCTGAGATGAGGCAGACCCATGCACTTCCTAATTGAAGTGCGCCTACCAAAGCTCCTGACACTTCTATCCGGCGGCTAGGATAAGGGAAGAGGAGGCCCTGAAAGTCCTAGGGACTGGAGTCACGGAGGTCACACCTAAACAGAAAGCACAGTGTAACTGCAATGCAAAACAAAAGACTAAAACAGCATGGAACCAGGGAGGACCACAAGTCCCAGCAAGACACAGAAGAGAAGGCGAGGTCAGACGAGCAAGAGGTCGAGCCAGGAGATATAATAAAGGTACCAAATCAAAAGACAAGGGATAGTCAAAAATACAAGCCGGGCAGATTAACCAAGAAAACAGACCGAATATTAACAGACAGAGAATCAGACTGAGCAGGGGGACCAGGAACCACAAGGTGAATGGCTGGCAAGGATCCATGCCTGGGTGGGGTTTAAATAGCAGCAGAGAACACACCTGATGGCTAATGACATGGAGACTGAAGGCAAGGAAAAGATTAACCTTTAATGACCTAAGCACACCCAATAGAACTCCTAACACGTCTCCCAGGGAGACGCCGCGCAGCAAGGAGACCGCGGTGACTCCGTATCCTGACAGTAGCTGCATCAATGTGTACACTGTCATGAGCAAAGTCTCTCACTCAGCGACTGTGCTCTACCACGAACGCTGGGTTCACACCAGCGTCCAGTCTCCATTCTCAGGTTTGCGTCTTCTGCCTGCAGCTGTCAGACCGTGTCCGGCCGTGAGCGCCGGTGAGCGTTTTGTGCTCTCCGCGGCTAAACCATTTTTTTAAAACATGACACAAAGTCCTGCTTGTCCGACTTTGTGTCCGGTTAAAAATAAAACAGTTTTGCCGCGGAGAGCACAAAACGCTCACCGGCGCTCACAGCCGGACACTTTTCAAACCCATTCATTTGAATGGGTTTGAAAAATGCCTGCAGGTTTCCATCTCCTGCCCAGTTTCAGGCAGGAAATGGAAACCTGAAAGAGGAGACCCCGGGCGCAGATGTGAATGAGCCCTAAGTGGTACTGCAGTGACTGCCAGCAGCTTGGCCATGTGCGAGTTATGTTGCACAACTGCCGGATGAGTGGGTGCATATTGCTGTCTCCTGGCCACACATTCTCTTATGGATGACTTTGGCATGGAGGAGGAGGATGAGTAGGAAAAACAGTTGGTGATAATAATGATAACAACAACCATGCTTTATGTGTAGCTATGGCCTGCCTACAAGTAAGATCACAAGGAGAAGTAGGTGAACAGCCTTGCTCACTTCTCCTTCCACTGCCACTGTCAACTCTATTTTTCCAAATAAGACAGTGATACCTTTTCATGTGAGTATATAGAGCTGTCATTATTATATAGCGACAGCTAAGTTTCTTCTTGCAGATCTTGTCATGGATTTATTATTTCACAATGTAAAAAAAAAAATTCCCACATAGTAGATGACCATGTGTAGTTGCTGCTGCCAGCATCAACAGTAGTGGCAGACATGTTTCTTCTGCTACCAGCAGTGCCTCTACACCTACCCTGCAAGGTTCCCCTACCTCTGCCCTTGGCAAGCTTTTTGGGTGTTAGCCTGCATAACGGCTGGAATCGTTCCTATCACCAGTTAGGATGAATGTGCCAGGCCAGTACAGAGGTCTTTATCCTCTTGTGATTTGGAGTGAGTTCTTCCATCAACACCCATTATTTTAGGAGTGTCATATTACCATAACACACTGTGTATAGTCACTGGAACCGAAAAAAAATATGAAATTATAAAAAACATTTTTTTTAAGATTTGCATAAGCTAAACTTTATATTGAATGAACAGCAAGAAACTACTCATATATAATGGAGGTTTTTTTTCAAGATTTGCAAAGGCAAGATCATCAGCATTTTGCTATTAAAACAGCAGTTTGTATTTAATGAAAAAAATGTCATCTCTTAGCCTTTAGAAAGTCCTTTAGAAAACATTTTTCACTAACCGGATTGTCCTCTCAGTAAAAAATAAAATAAAAATATATGTTTAAAGAATGTGTGTAGTGATGAAAATGCTCTACTGCACAAATGTCAGGCAAAAATGTGAATATTGGCAATGAAAGGGTTAATTGTCTCATGCAAGCACTGCAAAAGAAGCAAGATTTACCTAGTCACTCACTAGCACTTCTAAGTCTATGAACCTATCATATCTCTATTGAATTCCTGCACTAATCTGCCCTGTGTAATTGCTTGAGTCTGTAAATTCTCATATTCCTCTATTGCTGGAATTCTCTTTGCTTTTTTGAACTGTACGAACTAAGTCTATAGCCTATGATGCAGTGAGATGGATCACAGATCTATTTGCATGTCCAGCTTTTTATACTAACACCTTCTGATTGACTTCAGTTGGAAATATGCATTGTGCAGCTCAAAAAGAAGTTACATGTCACTTAGTTGAGAAGATGAATTTACTTAAATACGCCCCAAATATGTTTGCTTGCTATTTGATGTCTCTTTTGCAGTCGCTTGCACAGCTTAATCGTTGTTGAAAAAAAGAAATACAACAGCAAGGTACCAGGACGTTAGAGGGTGATTTCTCTTGAAATCAGTTCCGTATTTTTTAGCCTGTAAAATATGCTGTGTGAATATAGCCTTAGGGTATATTGACAAGTAGAAGACCTGTGGCAGAGATTTCTGAAACTAAAAATCGTAATGGGATTGTTTCTGCTGCAAGAGCATCGATTTTTAAATGCCCTATTCAGATAAATGGAACAGTCGCAGGAATTTTGTCAAAATATCTGCCGTGTTTGACTATATTATTAGGGTAAGTTCACACATATTCCATACACGTATTCGCCTCAAAACCCTGACCAAAAAGACGGCTCCCATTGAAATAAATGGGAGCCACTCAGGAGCTTTTTCCGGGAGCCGATTCTTCCGGCTCCTGGAAAAAAGAAGTGAGATGCTCATTCTTCAGGTCGAGTCACCTCGCGATTCTGCCTGAAGAAACCCCACCCATCCGGACTACGCCCATTCATTGGGCCTAATCTGGAGTGAGTACGTGGCTGGATGCCGGTGCAGTGCCACTGGCTTTCAGTCACGGCGACCCGTTTTTTGGATCGGAACCTAAGGCGGCCTCCGTCTCAGGTTCCGATCCAAAAGACTCCGTGTGAACTTACCCTTAAAGCCTATAGACAGTGAATCTGTTCTAGGCACACTTTCTCTGTGAGGAATACTGAGCAGACTTGTGCAGAAAAAAATGGGCTACAGCACTCAGCTAAGCCTTTCTGCCCTTTGTTTTAGTGATTGTGGGGGTCACAGCATCTGGACCCCATGGATTAAATCCTATTACATTTCGCTATGACATGTCAGACGTTAATAAAAATGATAGCTTCCCATTTACTTGATCTCTCATTATTTTAATAAATAATAAGATAGCATGAGGTGCCTTGTACGTTATAAAATTAAAAACTGACTAGAGATATAGAAACAGTAAAATTGGGCAATGACATATGAGCCTTGCCAATGGTTCCTTTGCTAGTTGAGGCTGAAACTACTGTATGGCCAACACCTGATCACTGTTGCTAGTGATGCACCCATGTCACGATGCATATTCGTACACGAGTCACATGTTGGTAAGACAGCGCTGTGAAAGCAAACCTACATGGGAACCTTAAGATAAAGCTAACAGAGCAATGGTTTTAAAAGAAAAGACGGTAGCCCAGAGTGGTTCTACACATAATAAATGGCACCAAATGGGCACATGGCAGCTTTTTACTGATTGAAATAAATATCTGTTTTTTTTTTTTCAGAGTTAGGCTAAGGCCCCACATGGCATCCTGCAGAAAAGAAGCGCTGTGGGAAAAACCATGTCAGCAACGCATCGTGGTTCTTCCTGCAGCGCTTTAGACAGAAAGTTCGCAGAGGTTTCCTCTGAATACTTCTGTTTCAATTACATCTATGGGGAAACCGCTGGCCTTTCCATAGGTATAATTGACATGCTGTGATTTGCAAACCCCGCTGGTTTTGGAAATTGTGGCATGTCCGCAGTGCGGTTTTTACTGCAAAATGGGCATGGGATTTGCTAGAATCCCATCCATATTGCCCTGATTTTAAAATGCTGTGGCATTTACGCCATGTGGGGTCCTGGCCTTAAAGGGGTTTTCCCACAACTGACATTTATCACTTATACACAGAATAAGTAACACAGGTCTAGGGGTGCCATGGATGGGACCACTATGTCTAGAATACCACACAATCTCTAGGGGAAGAGGAGTGGCTGGTGAAGAGGAGTCTGAATGGAGTAGGGTTCAAGCATGCATGGTGCCCCACAATTTGGAATATATAGAACCAGTAGTAGAATATAATGTGTCCTTTATGGGTGGCTACCCGAAGCTCTCTCACAAACTTTAGCAAGTGTATGCCAGAATTGGCTTGCGGTAGCAGTAGAATTTTACATGTACCTGTAAATATAAGGCTGCAACTAGTCTTCTAATAAGGTGACAGTATTATACGCTCATCTGATTGTTGGGGTTTTCAGCATTCCAGGTACATTCTGTACACTTTACATGGGCAATGTATAAACCCATCTTAACACTTCTTATAGCTGTTAGCCCATTTAAAAGACTGAGATCTTTAGTTTGGTGGGAGGAACACAATTATTATACAGATCAGGGACCACAGTAATCTTAATCCACCCCTGCATGACTGACTAAGAATGCCACCATAGACAATAACAGCAGGGTGTATGCTTGACCACTGGTCCATTTAAACAGTAAGAAGAAATGGGGAAAATTGCAACCCCCATTCTTATGATTGGTTTCCAAAGTGGAGACTCATGGGGAGATTAATCACAAAAGGATTTATAAAGTCAGTGTCTTTGGATTCCGCAATGCTGTTGGTTTTTTTTTTTTTCGTGCCAATCTTGCCAATGTGTTGATGGGTGTATTTCGCAATTGATACATCTGACATGCATGTGTTTGACTTGCTAAACAATAGTAAGCAAGACTTCACGCTCATGTAAGAATGCAACGATGGCAATGTGTTTATTCACCATATAGGTGTGTGTAAACAACATAAACAGTGAAGTTGTGAGTAGAGTAGATAGAAGTGACACTTTGGTCAGTTTGATCTTACGCTGGGTTCACACTAGCGTTCAGGTCTCCGTTCTCAGGTTTCTGTCTTCTGCATGCAGAAGACAGAAAACTGTCATGCCGAGTACGGCCGTGAGCGCCCGTGAGAGTTTTATGCGGTCCGCGGCAAAACCGTTTTTTTTTCAAACCGGACAAAGAGTACTGCATGTCCAACTCTGTGTCCGGTTTAAAAAAAACTGTTTTTCCGCGGAGAGCATAAAACGCTCACCGGCGCTTACGGCCGGACACTTTTCAAACCCATTCAAATGAATAGGTTTGAAAAAATGACTGCAGGTTTGTGTTTCCTGCCCTGTTTTGTGCAGGAAACGGAAACCTGCAGAATGGACTCCTGGGCGCAGATGTGAACGAGCCCTTAATCAGACTCTTAAGAATGAGAGTAGGAGGAGTGGGTGCAATAGAATAGCAGCGCACTGCTTTAGCCCTCGTTCACATCTGCATTTGGATTCCGTCCGGGGGAGTCCGCATGGGGTCCCCCCCCCGCACAGGATACCAAACACAATTGCAAGCACTGGTGCAGTAAAAGCACGCGGACCCCATAGACTATAATGGGATCCGTGTGCTTGCCTCCAGATCTCCGCAGGGATCTTGCGGACAGGAAAGTAATTCCCAATCTACTTTCCTGTGTGCATGATTCATGTGGGCAGCGGACGGCAAGCACATGGAACTATAGTCTATGTGGTCCGTGTGCTTTTACTGCACAACGTTTGCAATTGTGTTAAAAAAATTAAGCAAAGCCTTAATTACCCCCTTTATGACCTATCCCAAGAATAGGTGAAGATAGGATGGAAAATATACTGTATAAAGCACCTATAGTTCTACCTTCTGCTCACTCCATCCCTGACTTTGGCTGAAAAAAATGCAGCAAAATCTGCAACAAAAAAAAGCTGTGTTTCTGCAATTTGTGTCCTTAGGGTGAGTTCACACGGAGTAAAGTGCCGCGTGATGTGGCACGTATACGCCGCGTGAGCTTTTGCGGGCCGTTCACACTCCCATTGATACGCGGCCGCAAATTAGCGCACATCACATGGCACTTTACTGCGTGTGAACTCACCCTTAGTCTAAATGACATCCACATCACCTTTTCCTATATATTTAGAGGGCCCATTTAACGTATCTGCCCTTTTCGACACAAACCATTTATATATGGGTTAAAAAAATACATTGGAGGATTTATCAAATATGATATCCCACAAAAGTGGGCTGGGTGACTAAATAGACCCCCCTCATTGCGCTCTAGAATTCTGTCATAAAAAGTTAGAGAGATGCATTTTTTTTTAGCACAATTGTGCAAAAATTTTGTGGCTACTCAATTTCTACACCACTCATTTCATTTTTCAAAAGCGAATGGGAAAGTAGACAATGTTGGCTTGTCTAGCTGACTGTGCTCTACATTTATGAACTGCACAAAAAAAAAGTCACAAAAAATGTTGCAAATTTACTTTAGTCAGTTTACCTAAATTATCAAACATTGTGCGACATTTGATAAATTTGGCGCAAATTACACCAATACACTTCAACAAAACGGACTTTAAGGCTAAGATCACACATAGCAGGCCACAGCAAAAAAGTGATGCAGTAAAAACTGTGGCAGAAACACATTGTAGTTTTTCACGCAGCACTTTTCACAGGTTTCCTCTGTGGACTTTCTGCTTCAAATATAACTATAGGGTACCCGCCAGTGTTTCCATAGGTATAATTGACATGCTGAGTGTATTTTTCTGCAATGTGTGGATGGGATCCGCTAGAATTTGCAGTGACTGTAACATACTGCAGTTTTTGCCGTGGCCTTTCTACCGTGGCCAAAGCTCCGTTTATGCCATGTGGGGCACCGGCTAAAAAATTCCAATAATGTTAAATCTTCCCTTAATGTTTAAAGTGGATCAACAGCAGATCTGCTTTCTTTAAGGCTAAGTCCCCACGGGATGTCCTGCAGCAATAAAGCGTTGCATGAAAAACCGCAGACTTCCTACGCAGACTTTTTGTTATAATTATACCTATGGGAAACCGCCAGCGTTTTTATAGGTATAATTGACATGCTGCGATTTCCAAAAACGTGCTGGTTTTGGAAATTGCAGCATGTATGCACTGCGGTTTTTACCGCAAAGTAGGCTTGGGATATACTAGAATTCCATCCACTTAGCCATTACTGTAAAACGCTGTGATTATTCCCGCGGCAGAAACACTGTTTTGGCCCTACCATGGGGCCCTGGCCTAAAGGACATAAAACATAATAGATAACGCTTTTCTGTCCATCAGATATAAAAAAAAATAAAAAATAAAAAAAATGGACTCCTGCAATAGAAAGCACATTTTTCACATCTGCAAATAGACAAAAATGGATTGGTAAAAAAAAAAAATGGATACGAATGGAGCCCAAGGGACCTCATTGACTATAATGGGCTCCAATGAGTGTCCATCAGGTGTCTGTATTTTTTTTTTCTTAGGGGTAGTTCACACGAAGTAAACTGGCGTGTATTTTGGTGTGTAATTTTACACATGTAAAATAAGACTCCCATTGACTTCAATGACATTTTACACGTGTTTTGACGTGTATTTTGGCGTGTTTTTTTTTTTACACGTGCAAAAAAATGTCATTGAAGTCAATGGGAGTCTTATTTTCCACGTGTAAAGTTACACGCCAAAATACACGCCAGTTTACTCTGTGTGAATCACCTTAATTTGGTGGACAAAAAAGTCACACTTGCTGCACTTTTTCATTAGGCGATTTGTGAGGGATCTGCGCCAGATGGACACTTGGCACAGGTGGCATAGACTGACATGGACTGGCTGACGGATATGTTTTTAATAACTATTTTGTTTATGAAAACATATTGATCAGACAGGCTGGAAGTCTGGGTTCACATCTCAAGTCTATTCGGTGCAGATCCGTCATAAATCACAGGATGAAAATGTCCTGCAAGCCCAACTTTTTATTCTGATGAGTTCAGTCAAAAGATCAGAATCCCACCCAAACCACCCCATTGTAGTTAACGGAGTGCTTTAGGCTTGGTGTCTGTTATTTTTGCGGTCCTGTTGTCCATTTGTCTGGTCCACAAGGATGGACACCCAATGCACAAGTGAAGTACACATAAGCCTACTTGGCCCAAAGTGCTTTTAGGCATGAACATTGGCACCAGAAAGGGTAGTTTGCAACTTTGGAGTGATTTCTTTCAGTGCTTTCAAAAGGTTAATGACTATGGGCCATGGACCTCACACCACAGGCACACAGGAATGGAAGGCTCAGCTAATATACAGTAACTGGCACCAAACTGGGCAGAAAGGGCACTTTCCAGTGATGTGGTGTTTAGGAAGGGTTAAACGCGAGTACCGCCCTGTCTAGCCTGCAGGCCTCCCTCCTCCTCATCACACTCCTCCTCCTGCTCTCCTTAGCCCTGTGTAGTGCTAGTATCACTGCAGTGCTATCTCCCTGCTCCGGTTCAGTGTGAGCCCGGAACTTCACCTCCTCACAGTGTGAGCCCGGAACTTCACCTCCTCACAGTGTGAGCCCTACTTCTCCCAGCCATGAGGGAGCTACTCAAAGGGTAAGTGAGGGAGCGGGCTCCATGGCAGCTGCAGCGGAGGGGATGGAGCGCTCAGCTGGGCTACGAGAAGCCAGCCTGGGAAACTTTGTGCAGGCATGACAGGGGTTAGCGGCAGCAGGGACAGAGGTGCTGAGGCTGTGCTGTGACAGGGACTCATCCTCGGTGACATGCCGCCGCTGCCGCCATTCTCACATCAACAGATGAGACCTGAGCGGGCTTGTACAAATCACGTACAATAGCTTGTCTCATTGTTGTCCTCCGTGCTGGATCCAGTCAGCTTCCATGGTAGCTAGGTGGACTGTGGATTGTTACTGCTGCCTAGAGCACATCTATAGGCTATCTCTATGTGTAGGTGCACCTTGTATTGCACTACCATTCCAGAGCCACATGACAAACTCCGCTCTGCTACATGGACTCTTCCAATGTCCTTGTTCCCGTAGACTCAGCAGCGCTGCCCAGTAGGTGACTGAACACCTTTGTTGTGGAAGGAGGCTGCCTGCCCTCCCCCTTTTACAGCTTCATTCAGACTTCTGAAAAGGTCAACTTTCTGCCTGATTTCTTGTGGGAGCGCACAATGGCATTTTAGTACCTGCCCGCCATCCGCATTCTTATTTACTGTAATATATTGGTGTCAGCCTGTAATGGATCAGCTGGGATGTGTGCGCTCATGGAGGGCAAGCTCAGCAAAATAGCCACAAGTTTTAGTTTGGAAGTTAGAACAAGAGCGATATATATTTAGTGGCACCAGGTTGGCATTGCCAGGACTTCACTTGGGTATTGGGTGGATAGGACCCATCATATCACATGTTTCCTTGTAGCGATACATTATCTGGTGAATACTTCTACATCCGCTAGCCTGTGGGGAGGACCTGACAAGAAAGAGCATCTCCAGTCATAAATACCCTTTAAAGAATGTTGCCTTAGGATACCTACCTGTATTGTGTGGACTGGAATAACCCCGCTCCCTTGGCTGCTCCTTGAGACGGAGTTGTCCAGGCTCATATCTTGGATGTTAGTATTATCATGATTGTTTTACTTTATTTTTATTACATATATAAGTAGATACTAGAGACTCATTGGATTTACTGGGTAGATGTCATTGATGCGTTCATTCAGCTTCCTAATGAATTAGATCTTTAGTATACAGATGTAGCAGAGCTGAATTCAGTTGGCGTGTGCCCTCTATACAATCTGTATACAGCGGGACAGAATGCATTTAGAAATAATGGTTTTATACAACAGCTATTGTGATATCATTACAATATTTAAGCGTGTTATTGTATTCATTTATATATCTGCAGCGCTGTCCTCGCATGACTACTTGGGGTATTGGGGTTCACAATCTAAGTAACCTAGTAGGTAGTTCTTGGTACATATGGGACCCACATAAACACTTGGAGAACATATATACTCTATACAGATGTTGCCCTTGGTTGGAACCCAGGACAGGACAAACTCAGCTCTGCTCCGATTGAGAAAACGCAGTCCTGCTCCTTTCATATAGCACTTGGAAGTAAAAGTAGATGCAGATTGGGTTCTGGTTGTACTCTCTAAGTACTTGGCTGGGCAGTCTGAGTACATGTATTGGTTCCTGTTACCGTAACAAAAAACCCTTTAATGTAAAGTATATATGGGTATAATAGATGCCCCTATCAGGAGGAGCTGGAAAGTCTAAGTCACGCAGTAACATGTAAGCATTACTTGTCTTCCTTGAGAAAGTAAACAGTGTTCCTGAGTCGTCTTGAAGTCCACTGCCCTTTGCTCTGTGCTCTGCTCATTTTACACAATGCTTCTCAATCTCAATATTTGCTTAAGCCCCTTTTATTGGTTTCCTCCATTCACAGAGCCATCATGCATTAAAACTAAAGTTCTGCTAAGATGAGCCTGATCCCTGGATTTAGGACAAGTGATTGCATGTGTATATGCCAGATATGTATATGCAAGCAGGCAGAAATCCTCCAAAGTCTGGGTTATTATTTTCAGGCATCCGTCTCCCAGTACCTGCCTTTCCCCCATTAACTGTACTTGTTCGCCATTTGTCACTATGGTGACTGTGCTGTCATAAAATATGATAATTTCCTTTGAAGCCTCTTTTCTTTTTTTTTTTTCCTCTCCCAGAGCAATTTTGACAATATCTTTTTACCGCCATGCAAATAGAGGAGATAGAAATACAGATGGGTGCCAGGTTGTTTGATTATTCAGGCAGCGGAAAACACACAAGATTGAGGTTTTAAAACTAGGTCAGCTTTGTGGGACAGTAAAGTCTTTGGATTTTCTTTCTGGTACGGGGAAATGTATTTTGCGTACTGGAGTTTAGCATTCCTGGAGGCTCCAGGCTTTGTACTAAGTAATAGCATGAGGGTGCTGGACTAGTGGAGCGCTATAGGTGGTATATAGGTGCACTGCTAGAACATCAGGGCTGGCTATAAGCACACCATACCTGGTGTATGTTGCCAGTTATGGATACCATGTTTCCCCGTACTATGATAAATCGTTGTTGTTATATATACACGTCAGGATGAATATAGATTTGATTACACAGAGAGACCATTGTCTATAGGAATTAGCGTTTTCTTACTTAAACTTAATTCTGTATTCCCATGTCTAACATGGTGGCATTTCACATTGACAATTCTATAATACATTGTCCACACTTTTAACCCTTGATTTTAGGAGTTATTAATAATTACTAAGCAGAATATGTATATATATTGTATGTACAGTGAAACCTCTCCAAAAAAACATCTCTTTGGTTGGTCGTCTCCAAGAGCTTTCAGTGTTCTCGATCAAACCCTTTAAGTGCTGAAGATTGTTTGTTTGAGTCCATGTGGTAAATTAGTACCCCCCCCCCCCTCCCCACAGTTACCACAAAACCCCATGGTCATTGTGTTCTCCAGTACTTTCTGTGGTAGTTACTGGGACTGTCGATGTTCCTGTATGTCGTCCTTAGGAAGTCCTGTCCTTTGACCATCTATTTATATGTCATTGTATTACTAAAGGTTAATCACAGAGATTTCCTCCGATCCCTGCTGATCTGTCCTGAATAGTGGATAATCCTGATTAACTTCATTATTTAGGTGTGAAATGGATGATAATCCTTATTTTGTTGTAGCTATGCCAATTATGACCTGCAGGCTGGATTATTCAATCTACACATTTTCGTGTATGCTTTGTATCTAAGGAGAATGTTCATGGGATTCATTGTTTTTATCTTAAACATTAACACCTTCTTCCTTTCTGAGATTTCTGCTGAGGAGCTTTCACATGCAGCATTAAAAAAAACTGAAAAAAAAAAACCACCCACTGCAGTTTTTGAGCCAAAACCAGAAGTGGATCCAGTAGAAAGGTTCTTTACTTACTATTTCCCATTCCGTTTGAGTCCACTTCTGGCTTTGACCAAAAAAACCAAACTGCGTCACATACCCGCAGTGGTGGTATTCCAAAAGTGTTGTGTGCATTGCAAAGACTGAAAGCTGCGAGTCACATGCACAGCAAGGATTGCCATGCTGCGGGTTTAATACCCACAGTGCAGCTCACTTTGGTTGCGAGTTGTAGTTACATCAGGGGTATCACATTTGTTTAAAGGAATTTCCACATCCTGAAAGTCAGGGGGGTCTGATGGCCGGGATCCCCACAATCACTTGTGGTTGGGCAGGCTCATTCCTGCACCCTTCTTTCCAGTGGCACCACCGCTGGAGTTAGCCGAGCAATCTATTTCATCTATCTCCAGAGGTCCAATTGAAATAAATGGAGCTGTCTGACCACCAGCTGTGCAAATAAGTGTTCTCCAAAATTCCATTTACTTAGGTTTATATATAAGGAATGTATAGCCCATTTGATAAATAGAGGACTCGTGATGTCATATATCTGGTGAAACATTGGGATATGCAAACTCTTTCTACGCTTGGTTTTTGAGCGCATTGATCTGATTTGTGGTCACTGGCTATGTTGATAAATATCGCTTTCAATTTTCTGACATAATCCCATTAGTTCTTAAAGACATCATGTTAAAGTGATCTCTTCTTATAGATTTAAGCAGTAATAGTGTAATGGATCATACACCATGTGGTATTTGCAATATGGTACTGAAGCGACCCCCACCTTGTGAATATACAGTACCCTCAACTTCAGTCAACTCTTAAAACTCAGGTACAAGTGCAGTTATCCTCAAACCCTTACCCCTCTTATGGGTTGAAATATGGAGGGTTATTGGAAAGCTGGTGGTCACCAGTTCTATCCTGTTGTTGACTAGATAAGAATAAAACTAAATAAGAAAATATATAAATATATATATATATATATATCAAGGTTTTATCACAGGATGCTATTTTGTGAATAAGGAGAAACCATCTCAGGTTTTGAGTGGAATTTGGCCTTAATCTCTCTTTGGATTCTCTCACTTTTCTCTACCGTGACAACTTTCTTGACCGTGAAAGCCAAGCCTTTCTTAAGATGCAGAATCTGATACGTGTTTAATGTTTCATCTGCGGCCAGTGCCTATGGCAAGTTAAATCTCCCAAGTTTAAAGGACTGTAAAATGTCCCCTTGATTTGGAAAGGCTGAAAGTGCCCACGCTGTCAAAATCCACTTTTTGATCTCATTGTTTGTGGATCCCATCTCCAGCAATTTCACACTCCTATCTCAACCTGCTGCTGCTGTTTTTTTTCCCCGTCTCCTTTTTCTCCTCTGTCTTTGCTTGTAATGTGCCGGTTAGTGCATTATATCTGCAGGAGCATGTTGACTTGCTTATCGGGCTTCAAAAAGGGGATTGCAGATATTTTAATCCATTTAGGCACATCACTTTAATAAATGACTGTAAGAAAGAAATAATCCCTCACAGTGTGATCTCCAGATCAAACCTTTTTTTTTTTCCCAAATCACTATGACTACCCTCTTGTTATCAAGTCCCAATTAAGGATTGTGGGTATTGCAAGGTGTTGTGCAGCTGCCCACTATATGCTGAGCTGGCATTTCATCCTCCAGGTTTAATGCAAGCAGTCTTAGTGCAGCCCACCTTCCATTCCCAAAGCTAACAATTAAATGGCCTTTGAAAATGGCAGAGCAGCTTAGGAAGGAACTCTCACTGGAGTCTAACCTTTTCTTAAGCTGCAAGATTGTGTTTGGAATTAATGATAACTTTCTGAGCTCAAAGTGTGCAGGGGGAAGCAGCAGCGACGGCAGTACTTTTCAGACCAGAAGTGAAATAGCTGCAGCCTTCTTGTGTTGTGCATATAAAGTACCCGAGAAAATCTGCCCTCTGTGTTATCAGCCACAAAACCCTATTTCATTGCAGTGCCAGGCAGCATGTGCTTCCCTCTTGGAGGACGTGCAATTGTTTTCCATGTGACATAAGTTTGTCAGTCTCCGTTCAGTCCACGCAGAATAATTTTCGACACTTTAAATTCGTCACTTGTCAATTAGCACAGCAGGAGCTTTGCCAGGGGACATCTTCGGGAATTTGCTACGTTAGACATTGGATTTCCATCTGGCTATTAAGGGAGTTTTTTTTTTTAATTGATGAAAGGTTATTGTCGCGGCTCGCACCAACATTAGATGTTATTTCCCACTGGATGGAGTTACATTGTAGCTGAAGTCTTGTACATGAAAGACACTGCATGAAAAATATCCTCTGGGCATTTGTAAGCAGAAAGGCAGCCATTTTGTATATGAACACTTGCATATCTTCATTGTTCTTTCAGAGCTGGCTTGAAATATAGCCATTGATCCTTGTAAATGTTTTGCTCTGAATTTGGTAGAAATTGGTAACATATGAGTTTTGTGAGTTTTGCTGTAGATTATGCATGGCATTTTAGGCTTTCACACTCTCCCCTGTCCACAACATAACGGATAAGTGTTTCATTACTAGGTGCTTGGCTACTTAGACCCCCAATGGTCACAAGGATGGGGGTCCATGATCATCCTAAGTAAAAGGAGCAGTTATGTGCTTGTGTGACCAATGCTCTATCTACTTTTATGAGACTGATGGAGATCACTGGTACAGTGAATAGAGCAGTGGCCATTCATGTGCACTACTGCATCGTTCATGTGGGTCACATCTAGGGACACTTGAGGACTCCCGTTCTCATGGACAGTGGGGGTCCTACTGTTCAGAGTTGTGGCAATCAATTATCCTTTATCCATAGGATAGGGGATACATATTAATAGTAAGGTAACCCATTTAATAATGATCAGGACTAGACAAACCAAAGGATTTATGTAGACAGTGCTTGGCTGTCCGTTGTTCTGGTCCTTTAGAGGGCAAAACATTGGACCAGAAGTGACTAATTTTTGTGGCGCTACTGATACTCACAGCCTGAGGTTTTTTTTTTCCAATTGTCAGTCTTTGGCTTATTCTCGCATACCAATGACTGGTCTCTGACAGATTCGGTGCATATCCTACACTTATCTATTTGTCACTATTCACTAACTAACTTTGTCTATTTGACTCAGTGAAAGATGGAGTGCACCAGAAGCTGTTTTTCAGTGACCCGTTATTCAAAGATGTGAGAACCAACACAAACTATTCCTATGATGACTGGCACGCCATTAAGGCCTGGTTCAAATCTGTGTTCAGACCATTCCATTCCTCTATCCGCATGAAATATGTAAAGAGAAAAGTCCTGCAAGCAAACCTATGTGGTCCGTGGGCTTCCTTAGGTAACTTCTTTTCTTATGCAGATAGGTTTCCATTTGGGGGGGTCCCCAAGCGGACTCCCTGAACGCAAACCTCGACACAGATGTGAACTGGGCATAAGGGATTCTTTATGAAAAGTCTAAAGGCCCCTTCACACGAAGTTTACACTTTGTGTATTCTATATACGCTCTGCTCATTTTGTTCATTTTACACGTGTAAAAATACACGTGTAAAATGTAGTTAGCCATTGAGTTCAATGGCATGTTCGTATAACGTGCGTCATGTGTAAAACGAACAAAATGAGCGGCGCGTAAACTCCGTGTGAAGGGGCCCTAATAATCAAAAAAGCAGTTGGGAAGCAAGGGGCCCTGATACCTTTTTTGCAGAAGGCATTTTCTTTCCTGCGTCCTGCCTTGCCTAAACTAGATAAGTAATGACCAAAGTGCATTGCATTCTCATTTGGCTGATTGCTCTCTCTCCACCTCATTCACATGCATGCATACTTGGTCAGGTGTACTAAACTGGGAAAAGCGAGAAAGTCACTAGCAAATGCTTCTAGAACTAAAGGACGCAACTGCCAGATTCTTATTGTCCTTGACACCTGTTGTCAGGGAAGAGTTGGGAGGCTCTCATACACATTAAATGCTTGGCTAGTACCATTGAAATTGAGTTTAGTAGTATGTAATGTGGTACTACAGTGTTTTAGTACTATTAGTATGCTGTATACAGTATTTGAGTACAATAGAAATGACCTTTCATTTCATGCGCTATACTCCAGGCCTCTTAGTGCACATTATTCTAGGGCTTTTACAAGAAATAAAGGGGATTTTGAAAAAGATTAAATTCAATTGACTACAAAATGGGATCTTTTCATTCTGCCTTTCCCTTTCAGATGGCATAATGTAAGTAAATATGTGTATGGTTTAAGTGGTTACGGTATGTGACTTGAGCCATCTTCAACTCCAAAAGCATTGTGATGTGACCATCCTATTATGGTTTTAGTAGTGAATTAAATGTTATTAATATTACTATTTAGTATCATTTGTTTCCTGGGACTTTAAAGGGGTATTCCCATCACGCTTGTTCACCAACCTGCAGGCTGTGTGCTCTCTTCACTTCCTGGTTTTCTCAGCACATTGGTGGGTGGGGTTTCACTAGCTCTGCTATCTGCTATGTTTGCAGTCAGTAATGAGGGATTAGTTGTAAATGAATTACCACAATATGAAGCTGATGTAGAAGCTGATGTAACAGAGCTGGATTTGAGTCAGTTTGTAATACATACAGAGGTACTGGACTCCCTATCGCAGCCCTTATCAGCCAAATTCATATCAGCCAAATTCAATTAAACCGACTGATAAGTGGAAAAGCAGGAGATAAGAGCTCAGAAATCCCAGAGCTCCCCCCTCCCCTATCTGAGGAGCTCCATTGCTTGTCTGTGGCAGAGACATACACAGCTCAGAGCTGCTCCCAGCACTCAGCCCCTACCCCCTGAGAGAAGGCAGCTACTTCACTTGGGGACTGAGCAGATAAGCCCATGGTTCGGGGCCGTGGTCATAGAAATGAGTGTAAACAATGAAGTGAATAAATTAAGATGGCAGCCAAACAAAGCAGTTTTGATAAAGCAATGTATTTAGAAAAAGTCTTAAATCCACATAAACTAGCAGTATAGGTAGGATCCTTGTGATGGGACAACTCCTTTAAATATGCAAAAGATCTAGGCCAGAAAGGCATACACGAGTGTTATCAACATAAAGGTAGTAATGAAGCCCATTGGACTCAAAGAGCTGGTCCAGGCCAAGGTATAAATGGAGATGAATAGGGTTCTAAGACAGAGCCTTGAGACAGACTGACAGAGACAGGTTTACATAAGGTGTTGTGACTGGGAGACACTGAAGCTACTTGTTCACTGCATTGTACTGAGATGGACTCAGTTTGCTTTACCTTGATACAGTACTATTAAAAAAAAAAAAAGATTGTTCGTTGTAAATGCAAAGTGCGATGTGCCACTTTTTTGGCTTCAAAACACGGTCCATGCCGAGTTGAGGTTATTCGATACTATGTAGTTGAAAAGGTCTAAAAGGGCATAGTTGTGACTATTAGAAGCAGCGGAAACGTCAAAAGGGAGGATCACAGAGAAGCATTGGCTTTGGTAGGTAGAAGATCATTAGAAAGTTTGGTTAGGGCAGATTCATCAGAGTAATGGTATGGTATGGAAAGCCATTGCAGCTGGTCAGAAATAAAGTATGATAAGAGGTGGTATGGTAGTACACGGTGAATATGCAGTGATGGGTGAACAGGATGGGTCAAGAGAAGGGTTATGATATTTTAAGCGCGGAAAACCCTATCAAAAGACTGAGTCAGGCATATAAGTTTGGTGGTCTGATACACCTCGCCCCACAAGTTCTCTATGTAGTGACCAGATCTGGTATTAAAGAATCACTTTCACTTGAATAGGGGATAAGTTGCAGTGACTTGGTTCAGCCACTAGAGAGAAAAGGGCTTTCTGCTCCATTCCTTGTGCATCAGCTACTGAGGTAGCTGATCAATGGAGATGTCGGGTGTCAGAACACGATTTGCTATTGATGACCTATCCTTAGGGTAGGTCTTTAATATTTCTTAGCCTCGAAAAGCCACTTAAGACTGGATGAGAGAAAATCACAAGTATCTAGCTTTCAAAAATGCATTTGATATATTAAAAGTTAAACTAATATCCTATAGAATTGCTTTGCATACAGTTATCCAACATACATCTGTTAGCCATACTACTTCCCTTACAAGTTGGTGACACAAGCAGTTCAGTCACAGTGCAGACGTCTTCTATGTTGGCAGGATACAGGAGCTGCTTAATATTCTCCAAGCAGAAAGTCAGGGAGCTGTCGTGCTACAGTGCTGTCCCCACCTCCCACTTACAGAAGCAAGTTGGGCAGAATGCATAATTGTGGAATTGCTGCATATTTAGCTTCCTTATAGGCAAAGGAAATCTGGAAAAGCAGCTGCAAGGAATTCCACTTTTCCCAGTGTTGACCTGAATTGCCCCCTCTGGTAAATGGGGTATTCAGAGTAATAAGAATATGTTTAAAGGGGACCTTTCATGTCCTCGGCCACGTGTAGTTTTATATACTGCTAGAAAGTAGTGCGCTGAATTCAGCACTCTGTCGGCTTTCCCCCTATGTGCCTTGGGGCAAGAGATGTCGGTCCCATTACCGATATCTCTTCACTGTCAGAAGTGCGTTCCTGACCGTCTTGCTAGGCTGTGAGGAACACCCCCTCCCCCACTGACTGTACTGTCCATAGTGCTGTACTGTCAGAGGGGGTTCCTTACTGCCCAGTGATGACGCTGAGCTGTGAGAAACGCACCCCAGTACAAGTCTATGTACGAGTACTGTCACGGGGGAAGGGGGGGTTCCTCACAGCCTAGCTAGACTGCCAGGAATGTCCTTCTGACAGTGAAGAGATATCAGTAGCTGCACTAATATCTCTTGCCCCGGGGCACATATCGGAAAAGCCGACAGTGTGATATATTCGGCGCACTGTCTGCTTTCTAGCGGCATATAAAACCACCTGTGCCTGAGGACATGAAAGGTCCTCTTTAAGAATTGCACCAACCATTGAACTTATACCTTAAAGGGAGTCTATCCTTACCTGTATTGTTTTTTTTTTTTTATATCTGAGCATATCTTTATTTAGCCTTCAGAGATGCTATTTTAGGCTTACCTGGCTTTCCTTGATCCTTGCAGCCATTTTTGTATAAATCCGGTTTTCTTCGTATACAAATAAATCTTCAGGAAGTACAGGGGGCATTATCTTTGTGCAGAAAGCATACCCGCGTCATCAGTGGTGTCCGTAGCTCACCACCCCTTTCTTGAAAGATGATCCCTCCTTCTACACCGTTTCACTGCTTCCACTGCTTAAAATCTCACACATCTGCTGTACATTAGGCCAGAACCTGAACTGCATATGAAGAAAAGCGGAATGATTAAAAAATGGATGTAGGGATCAAGGAAAGACCAGTATGTCTAGAATAGCCATTCTAAAGATCTCTTTAAAGATATGTTTAGGAAATGATAGACTCCTTTAATAAAAACAAGCAAATGTCTGCTCGCTCACAGACAGGAAACGGTGTGATCCCCTGAACCAAAACCTAATCTGCATAAAAAAGCAGTTCACTATGAAACCTGTGGGTCCGTGTGGTTTCTACATGAAATATGCGGAGAGAAAAGTGCTGCTTGCATCGCTTTTCTCTCAGTATTTTTCATGTGGAGAGGGGAATGGAATCCTCGAACACAGATGTGAACCGGGCCTAAGTAACTATATTCATTGCTGTCTGAATGGACGTGATCCCGTTTTCGTAGCTGTATAAGTAGAGATGTGTGAGTTCCAGTATTTGGTGTGACATTCCATGAAGACGCAGGCGGAGTGATGGCACCTGTGTACATAAGCCATGTTTGTTGTAACATGTCATGAGTTTGTTTGTGCATGTGCTTTCAGGACTTATCTGAGCACTAAATACTATGCTGCAATTTCTTAACATATATTTATCGGATCACTACCTTCACATCACTAAACAAATACTGGATCCTTCAGAAAAAAAAATAAAAAATTGGGCTTTAAAGACTCCTATGAGTTACTATATATCATGCCTATTGTTGTACGCATTCATACATTGAGTCATTTTTCAGAGGTAATAACCTTACCAAAACATGGCCTACTGTTGGTGATGAATGTGTATACTTAGGGCTGGCAAACAACCTATCCATGTAATTGGCTCATACAGAGAGACAAAATAAACCATTAAGTTGTAATAAAACTTCAGCTTGGCTGCTGAGGAAAGTCATTGAGCTATCAAGTGGTGTCATCGAAATCATACCGATGGTATATTTATGCTATGGCAACCATTACTTATTGTCACGTTTTATTATAGATTAATGTCCAAGGCTCTTGTCAAAGCAAGTCAGTTTTATGGCTTATTAGGGACCTGTTTCTTGGGTTTCTTTTTATTAGATTTCACATTAGGTGTTTTTTTTTTTTTTTTTTTTTTTTTTTTTTAAAGGGGCTCTATCACTAGGAAAAGTCATTTTTAACTAATCACATCCTTGCATAGCCTTTAGAAAGTCTATTTCACACCTACCTTTTGTATGTAGATTGCCTCAGTGGTTTCTGAATAAGTCCGTTTATATTCATATGCTAATTAGACTAGTGCACACCTCTCTCTGCTGCTGCTGATGATGACTCGCTTCCTGTTTGTTTCACACACATAGAAGATAATGGGAGAGAGGAGGCTGCTGGGAACTTCCTGAGCTGGCTGGAAGCTCATTAGCATATGAATAAAAACAGACTTATTCAGAGACCACTGAGGCAATCTACATACTATAGGTAGGTGTGAAATAGCCTTTCTAAAGCCTATGCAAGCATGTGATTAGATAAAAATGACTTTTCCCAGTGATAGAGCCCCTTTAAAAGTCGTCATGCACACAGTCGAACCTGATCTTGCCCCAAATAAATCTGACACAATATTATATATTTCCCTCCATATTTTAATGTCAGTAGGTGTGATCTTCAACATCATGGGTAGTGTGTAAATATTACTTAAGTTCCAAATGCACTAAAGTAAAGTTCTTGAGTATTTTTCCTCAATATCAATTTCTCAGTCTTATTTGCCTGTCTGTATGTGGATGTAAAGCACTTCTGTGCACTTTAATGTGCAGACTGTCTTGCCTGCATCCGGACCTATCCAAGGTAGTTTTAGTAGTTGACATCTGGCCATGGGGTAGTAAAGGCCTGTAAAGCACTTGCCGTATCTCCTTTTGCATGTACAGTATTTTAAGTGTATAGTTGCTTTGCTGGTACTGATTGGTAGTTTCAGCCTGCTGTCTTGCACAGCTTCTGTATATGCTGCATTCATAATTCGGCAGGGCGCTCCCTATATTAAAGCACATACACAATCTTTTCTGATTTATTAAGGATCATGTACATAAAGCAGGGTTGTAGAACTCCTGGGGGTCAAGTAAGTAAGATAGATAAGAATTTGCAGTCATCAAAGTGTTTGGGTTGTTTTCAGTTTATATTTTATGGACTTTTTTTTTTTTTACTTTCTTGAAATGGACTTGGATAGTTCAAACTAGTTTCTGAATACTTTAAACCAGTATATGTTTCCTGATGTAGAAAATAAATACATCTACCAAGATGGGGGTGGGGTATGGCCTCTGTATAGCATCATATGGAGTGCTTATGGATCCATGTTCTAGACCAGTGATGGCGAACCTTTTAGAAACAGAGTGCCCAAACTGCAACCCAAAACCCTCTGATTTATAACAAAGTGCCGACATGGCAATTTAACCTTAATACTCTGCATGTCCACAATTACGGAGCCACCACATAGCACAATGAGCCCCACCATGGCCCCCACACAGTACAATTTGCTCCACAGTGGCCCCACGGAGTATAATCTGTTCCACAGATGGGTGCCCACAGAGAGGGCTCTGAGTGCTGTCTCTAGCACGCGTGCCATAGGTTCGCCATCACGGTTCTAGACCTATAGTTGCTAAATCTGCTGTCTTATGGTGCCGCTGTCTAACCTCATATTCTCTACGGACTAGCGTGCCTCTGAACCAGGGCACGCGTGTTTTTCCACACATATAGAGGCACAGAAAGATATAATATAGGCCCATTAAGTAGTCGGTGGGCACTGTATTATGGATGATGTGAGCATTAGGCCTAATCTTTACCTATACTAATAATTTTAATTGTACAACGTTACATTATTTGGGACAACTAGGTAATTTTTCTTTTCTTTTTTTTCTTTTCTTGCAGTCATGATACTCAAACAACTTGCTGGGATCATCCCAAAATGACAGAGCTCTACCAGTCTTTAGGTAAGAAAAAACTTTAATGAAAAATTGTATAATTATGGTAGAGATGAGCGGATACTATTTGAAATGGCTGTTTCGAATAGCACACTCCCATAGGAATTAATGGATGCAGTCAGCACACATCCGGCGTCCGGCCAGTTAACCCCCTGCGCGCCGGCTGTGTCCATTCATTCCTATGGGAGCGTGCTATTCGAAACGGCCGTTTTGAATAGTATTCGCTCATCTCTAATAATTAGGATTGACTTGCTTAAAGGGCTTTTCGCATGAACAAAATTGTACTTCCATTTGTAGGCAATTAAAATTTTAACATTTTTACAAATATAAATAATAATTTTGAAGCATTTTAAAGATTTTCTCTAACCATCTAAGTGATGCCAGTCTGTTGGGATAGGTTGCCAATGAATACGACCATGACTCCAGGTACTTTCTATGGTCTGGCACTTGTTAGAAGGACAGCCATGATTTCCTTTTGTGACCTTTCATGCACGCAGCGTCCCTGCCTGCTAAGAAAATCATGGCTGGATTTCTGAATGTACATTTCTAATTGGCTGTGTTTTGAGTGCATTTTGATGAAAGGGCTGTAGATCTAATGGGCTCATTAACTTCTTGGGGTACGTTCACATAGGGATGACTTTGCTGCTGAGTTTACTTGCATTTCAACGGTTGAAAGCCATAGAAAAAAATCTGTAGCATAAATTCATATGAGTTGAAAGCCTGCCGCATCAGTCAGTTTGTGCTGCCAGTTTGGGTTGCACAGTGCAGTTGACACTTTACAAAATTTCATCCACTTTGATGATCTTATACGTCATAGCAGATTAGACATACACTATAAGAAGCGCCCCACTTACCTAAGGTGTTATGTGATCAGACCTCCAAAGATCACTGGCCATGTAGCAGTGTTATTTATTCTAATCATTGCCGATTTTAGCACTGCAACCTGTTTAGCCATTCCTGAGATAATGAATCTGCATTCAAGGCTAGATTTTCCATTTATAACTAGTGGGCAGAGCTTCACTTTCTAAGTGCTTATTCACACCACAGAGTTCACAGCCGGTTTATTAATGGCCAGCACACGGCTCCATAGAAAATAATGAGAATAGATCCGTGTATCTGATCCGTTAAATAACAGAACATGCGATTTTTAAGGCTGTTTTTACAGATCTTCAGTAGACTCAAGTCTATGAGGAATCTGTGACAATGGATTTCCTTCGGGTGTACACTCAGCAGTGAGAAAGTACTTTTTCACGGCTGAGTGCACGGCTCATTGGTCTGCATATGCGCTAACGTGAAGTTAAATCTGTGCTACCTTCAGGAATGTATGCAGACATTTAAAGTATTGTGTCTCTCCATGTGTTGCATGGATACGCAGTATTATTATGTGTCAGCATCATTTCCTGAGTTTCATGGTTGGAGTAGGGTACTTATCAATAGGCTTTCTTTGTTTTCAGGCTTGCCAATTCATGGTCTTTGCAGACAGAACCTTGCGGTCTTAACAAAGAGCTATGTAATTTCTAGTTTACTGCACTTGCTTGAACAAGCAGAGGTCTTACACAGCTGCCTGTCCATATTTGCGCAAGAAAATAAGGATTCAGTGTATTGTTAAGCCTATTGTATTTTTTGCTAAACTTTTTAGGAATTGTTGGCAATTAATCTGTTGTATTTCTTCTTGTGTCCTTGGGCAACAAACGTCAATGAGTTTAGAAATGCATGCCTTACCTAGGATAGGCCTTGCACACCCCACATAGCAGAAGCCATATTTTTTCATATTTTGTACTGATAAGAAATAGAGCTTGAAATAACTGCCTATTCATTGAAATAAATGGCTTTGTACATAGAAGAAATCTGTACTCTTTACCTGATGCGTTAGTCCTCATGCACACGACTGTGCATTTTATTTGTAGTTGTGCATAAAAGTACGATACATTCCAATGGGCCTATACACACAGCCGTGTGTTTGGGATGAATTAAAGAGCCGCAAAATTTGGAGCAGGTCCTATATCACCCTTTGGTACTTGCAGCTCTGTCAATACATTTTCAATACAATGTATGGATCAGTGAAAATCTCACATGATATTCGGATACCAATCTGTTTTTACTGAACCGTACACGGCACACGGTCGTCTGCAGGAGGCCTTTAAGAAAATGGCTGCCACAAATCCATGGTTAAACTTTGGTTACTAACCCTTTTGAGTTACAGACATATGATAATTTTGTGTTTTGGGGGAAGATCTGTTTATTAATACAGAAAGTTATTTTATTGGTTTGGGAATGTGGGAAATCTGATTCAAAGCTTGAGGTAGTCATAGAAGAATTCTAAAGCTGGCCATAAACTTAAGGTAGATGGCACTTCAGAATGCTTTTTTCAGGTGATAGATCTTACTATCTTTCCCCCATGTGCTCTCAATGGGTAGAAGGGAGTAGGCTACTGTTGGACACCTTTGGTGATTGCTCTTACCATATTTTTAACTGGCAATGATGTAGATTTGACTAGGTTGTTAAATTTTAGTTAGATCTTCCAGATTTTATGTTCACAAAATATAACCAAAGTGTCAAGATGGAAGCAGATACCCAGAGGAAGCCTTGATGAATATCTAGTGTATGTATGCAGAATTTTTGTTTTATACGCAAACTTAGAGCTGTAAGCTACCATGGGCTTGAAGAGATTCACATGCTGAGAACAGGCTGGTTTTATATAGAGCTTCAATCCTGCTTTATTTGTTGTTTACTTACGAAAGTGGCCCTCTTCACCTGTCAGCAGTTTTGACTCTGTTGCAGTGCTGATGGTGCTAGGTAGGAAGCCTGGAAAACTGTTTAAACATACTGTGGGAAAGGTAGCTTGGTAGCAGCAATGGTGCGGACCCAACCAGTCAGAGACAGGGGCACAAAATCTGGTGCAAACAGGTTTATTTAGTGAAAACAGCAAAATAAATAAACCTTCAGGTCAGGTACAAAAATAACCTAAATAAAATACAGGCTTAATTTCAGGCAAAACAAAACTCCTGCTCGTCCGAGCTCTAACTTATACAGAATAAGGCTAACTATACGTGTGTCTTACTTCCAGCCACACAATAAAGAAAAAAAAGGCAACCAGTCCCAGTTTGGCGTCACCAACTCAGCTCTCCAGGACAGACCTAGGCACCTCCTCTTACACCTAGGATCTGCCCTGAAGTGCAGGCTTTGAGCCTTTTATAGGCCAGTAACGAGCCCAAGACCTACACCTGGGGTTAAGGCCTAATCAAGACCCGCCCTGGTCCACACCTAGGTCAGAAATTCATGGGAGACATACCGTGATTCCAGCTCTCTGCCTGTCACCTTCTCACAATACATATACATATGCATATGGTTGTAGCATTACTTCTGGTCCCACAAATTCCAATGAAAGTGATCCCTCTCAGGTCTCTGCAGTGAGCTGCTTTACAACCCTTGTGTCCTGCCCTCCATGCCATCTGTAGTATCCAACCAGAAAACTGTTACAATCATCACTGAGGGCTGAGGAGCGGAAGCAGAGAGCCTTTAGCACCTAATTGTGAAGGACCTCCTTTGTAGGGATAGTGACTTGTAGCAGATTTCAATGTCTGAGTAATACGGGTACTAGATAGGAGCCCTGGAGAGTGGTTGTAGTGTTGTCAGCAATTTTGCAGGGTTATGACTATTGATGGCTTCTATTTTAATATCAATGGAGATAAACAAAATCACAAGGGGCTCTTCATATTATGGCGTATAGTGCTTTATCTGTTTTATTCCTAATAGTACTTCTAGGCAGTGGCGTAACTAGGAATGTCGGGGCCCCGTGGCAAACTTTTGACATGCCCCCCCCCCCCTCCTGACCGACACCGAAGACCTTGACCGACCGACCCCCTTCCCCCCCCCCCCCACGCCGCATTCCTGCACGCTCTATTATGTCCCATAGTGGCCCCCATTGTCCCCCATTTTCATGTCCTCCCCTCCATCTCTGCCCCTAGGTTACCGTTGCTTCTCACCACACATACATACACACTCACAACACTCTCCATCCTGCATCTCACATGCCCCCATCAGTACAATACAATACAATACACAGAGCGCCCCCTGACTACTATTAGACAGTCATTAGTAACAGCAATTGCATGCAAGTCTGAATACAAACAATGTGTAGAGTACTGATCCAGCTACTGACATTGTCCACTCCCCTCCTCCTAATACACAGATATCAGGATACTGTCCTCTCCTCCTAATACACAGATATCAGCACACAGACCTCTCCTCCTAATACACAGATATCAGCACACAGACCTCTCCTCCTAATACACAGATATCAGGACACTGTCCTCTCCCCTCCTCCACACCACACATACATACACACTCACACTTACACACAGACAGACATTCTCCATCCTGCATCTCCCTTCTCCCTCCCCTTCAGTACCTAGCAGCACATCTCTCCTTCTCTTCCAGGACTGCACGGGCTATAAAGACACGCCCACCTAGTCATGTGACGGATGACTTCACACAACGTCCTTCTCCTACAGGTCCTACAAGCTTTCCCCTGCTCTTATAGCAGTTACAACAGTTTGTCTGTGATAAGAGCAGGGGTAGCTGTCACTGGGCCCCTAATGTTCCGGGCCCTGTGGCAGCTGCCTCTGCTGCTATGTTGTTAGTTACGCCACTGCTATTAGGCTATAGTAGGATGTGACACCCTACTATCGCCTCTTTACATTGCCATTATTCTAGTGTTGTGCCGTGCTGCATGAGGTCTAGATGTGCAAAAACAATTTATTTGTAGTGGGAATATTTTCCTTGGGTAACTTAAACAAATGCAGTTCATGTTCGCAATGTGTGAACATAGTCCTACTCACAATGCTTTTGTTTTACTTTAAAGTGTAGATTAACTTGCATCCAAACTAAGAGGCTTCAAATCTAATCTCGTGTTTTGTATCTCATTTATGTGTAAAAGGCAGCATTTTCCTTTGTTCTTTATCTTCCACAGTCTGTGGGGTCTTGCAGAAACAGCAGGTGCATATTTAATATTCCATTTCAGAGCGCAATAGATTTGTCCATCAGCCATTTCAGCCCATCCAGTAGTTTTACGCCAGCTTTAATATCGTATTCATTCCCTTCTCTTTTGCTGCATCTTCTCTGTAAATGAGGCATTATTATGTAGTGTTTTGCCATCTGCACATTGAACAGGTAGCTGTGCTGAATTTTTAATCTGTCAAAGAATTAAAATGCTTGATTCTGCAGTCGCTTGTGCAACATAAAGAGTATCCGCGCAGTGGTAATGCAAATTGCTTATCTATGTGTTGTAAGCAGATCTTCATACACTACATTTTATGATATCAGCAATTCCTTTGTAATATTTTCAGGGGTTTTTTTTCTTATGTATTTGTTTAAAAATACTTTGTGTATAAATTTGCTGAGGAATGAAAACAGATTAATGATTAATGTGCAGTAAATAGTCATTATGACTGCAAAAAATATTCCTTGAAAATAAAGTCTGGCTTACAAGGAAAAAAATGAAAGCTTTATGGGCAATGCTGTGTAGGAACAGAAATGACTGCACCGGAGAACCTGTAAAGAGGACTTGTCACCATTTCTGACAGGTCTATTATAGAAAATCATTCTGTTCCCCATGAAAAAAGGGGGAATACTCTGTTGTGCCATTCCTCTGTTCTTCCTCTTAGAAATTTATGATCAAATTGACAGCCCTGTGTTACCAGTTTGTGTTGTGTCACTACACAGTCTGATACTGTCCACTCATTGCAGACAGTGCCAAACTGTAGGAACACACTCCTTTTGGCAAGTGGAATAGTAAGCCTCAGTTATCATCGTATTTATACATGTCTAGGAGGAATAAGAGGAACAGCACAGGATGAGTCCTGAGTACCAGGGATTCACGTTGAATACAAGTATTTACTAAAAGACACTTTAGGAGACCTGGGTGTTCTTCTTAAACCAACAGTGCATTTTTTTTATTTATTTTTTTATAAAGAGGTCGTTTCACCACCTCCACCGATTCCAATTCTTAGCATATATTAATAGGTGATGCTCCTCTAATTCCAGTCCAGTTGAATTTTTTTTTAATCTTTCCCACCATTCCTTAACAATCAATGCAGTTAGTACAGAGCCTAATTTTGTATTGGGCACCAAAACTGTCAGATGGGTGGTGTCAGGCAGGAGAAGTGAACCAATGATCCAATTTTAGGTGGACAATGTCAGTGGCACTAAAATTACCAGCTCTTATTTGATAACTAGTGGGGACTACAGAAAAAATTCCAGCTCAGCTGGAATCAGTGGATCAGTGCCTATTAACAAGAATTTCCTTAGGACACATCGTAAAGATTAGATCAGGGAGGATTTCACTTGTGGAACCAGTTGTCTGAAGGGGCCTCTTTACTGAATACCAGGGACAGTTTCATACATTTTGTAGACCAGGTTCATTAATTTTTTTTAAAGCCAGTTTTTCACCAGATCCAGCATATCATCCCAGGCCGATAGATGATAGATAGATAGATAGATAGATAGATAGATAGATAGATAGATAGATAGATAGATAGATACGTTATGGTCACCCAAATCCCATGATGTTTTTCACTTGTGACTTGGTGCCTGCACTGCTGAGATGTTGCCATTTTTGTTAAGTGAGATCTTTGAAGCCTCTTTGGAGAAAGGACAACAATCTCATTGCTCTAAAGAGCTGATTTGCGCATTGATAAATGGCAATATCTTGGCAACAGAAGCACCAATTCACAAAGGAAAACACTTTTAGATTCAGCTGACCCTAACCTTTGTATTTGCAGGGCTGGATCGATAATGGTGGATCGCGGTGACAGACTCCCTTTAATTAAAGCTCACATCCCTGTTTTAAGTGACCCAACAATAGTTTGTTCCTCTGGACAGTCAATCTGGAGGACGTCATCCTCAGCTTTTTGTGTTGCTTTTTTTTGTGAACTGACATCAGGTCAAGAGGAGGGTCTCTGATGTGAGAGTGAATTCATATGTAGCAGGTTTGTTGTAATTTCTGCAACTGAAAATCCATTTTATTTTTATGAAAAGATTCTGAATCGAGGGCCTGGATCTGTTAGTGTCTGTTCTCAACATCTTCTGACGGATGATAGCAACGGACACGAACATCAATAGTGTGAATGCCCCTAAATTCCCAGCTCCCTACTCCTCATTTTAGAAGGATAAATGATTTCTACTTAACCTAGAGGAAAGCAAGAAAAATACCTGATTAGAATACAACTTTGCCAATCTATACAATAAATTTGTGGCTGCATCTGCCAGTGCTCATACAAATGAGATTGTCAGAACCAGCTGAGCCCAATGGGATCTGCCAACTGAAGAACTAATGTACATGGGCTTTTATTATATACTTCATTGTCTTGAATACTGAGGCAGGGATTACGTGGGAAATTCTTTGTTCAGAGCTGTAGAATATGTCGGCGCTATACAGATTGTTTTATTCTGGTCACACGTAAATCGTGCAAGAGAGCAACCCAGAGAACCCAGAGAGCAAATTTAAGATTTTGTGTAATATGTCCACATCTGTTGTAGGTATATAAACCCACAACAAAATCTCTAAATTCTGCTCTGAGTAATCGGCTGTATATTCTCCCCAGTCAGTAGTAAAGCTACACATTCAGGTGTATAGAGATTGAGGGTTTAGGTGCAGATGTGCACATTCCAGTCTACATTCCTAGCAGACATTCTCCGACTACACTGAATTCTTAGAATGCAGGGCAATCTTGCTCTTAATGCTTTATGTCTGTGCTACACATTCGAGACTTTTTGCTTAAGGAAATAAAACTATCAAAAGAAGCGAAAAATATATCTGTCACATTGCTTCAGATTACATTAATACTTAAGTAAATAGCAAGTGAGGATATATTGCCCTAAGCTGTGTATTCACGTACTGTAAGTAGAGGTGATAACCTGCTGTTCCTTTATATGTTGACAATACCTGCATTGCTAAAGAATTCTCATTTTACGTTTTTTTTTTTTTTGTTTTTTTTTTTTTGTGTTTTAATAATAAATCAGGAGTAATGCACAGTTTATGTAATATCTTCAAGTGGTGAATTTAGTATTAAGAAGTTCACTTCTGGTGCAAAACAGGGTATGTCTTGGCTCAGCTAATTTGGAGTCCTGTATTTGGTTGCTGTGAAATGTGGGTATGTAGGACAGCATTTATTCCCGATCATACTACAGTATCCTCAAAAAGACTGTTTGCATTGGAAAACCCCTTTCCATATTCCCCATAAGGGAATTTTCAGTTGTTCCCTCTTTACAACCCGCAGAACAGCTTATTGCAGGGGGTTCACACAGCAGGAGACGCTGGGATCATCTTATTGTCAGTGGATCCTTCTAACAATAAAGGCATTGTTCAAATCCTTTTGAACAAAAGTTAGTGTTAAAAAGGGCAATATGTTGGTGTTGAATATGTTTTACTATTCATTATAACGCACAGGAGCAAACCAATACAAAACTTTCAAAGCCATGGGGTGGGGGGAGGACCTCATACATTCTATAGAGCCCAACGTGACTAGTGTGTGTGTGTGTGTGTGTATATATGTATATATATATATATATATATATATATATATATATATATATATATATATATATATATAATATAATATTCGTCAGAGTAGGCGTTATCCAAATCAACCCTTACACTCTTGCTTAGAGTGGCAGGTTTGATATTGCGTAATGTACTCGCCACCATGCCATGGATGGAAGAAGTGATTGGTCCTCCAAAGAAGGTGTAAGGTTTTTGACCCGATTATATTTTTGTGAAGGTGACCCTTTTAGAGCCACTGTTACTGGTGATATGTATGTTTTGTACCTACACTAAAGCAGATTACAATTGTTGGCGTAAAGGCACACTTTTCCATGAAGAAATACTATTTTTCTCTGTTCTATAAGTAAGTCATTCCCATCACCTAGATCCTCTAGTGCAGGGGTCTCTAACTTGTGGGCCTACTGCGGCATTCGGGACGATAGTTTGCGGCCCCCGCGCAGCTCCCTGCATGTCCCGCTATGTCCCTTTAGTGTTTTACTTAAACTTTCCTCCGATCACTCCCCCGATCTTATAACAGCAATAGAAAGTGATGGGTGATCGGTGGAAAGCTAGTACTACTGAAGTTTAAAACTCAAGGACCTGTGTGTGACGTCAGACGTCACGTGACTAGGGAGGCGTGTCTTGGTATGCTGGCTGGAAGATGAAGAGATGTAGTAATGAGAGGAATGTGAGATGCAGAGTGGAGTGTGTGTGTCATTAACCTAGGGGCAGAGATGGCGGGGGGGAGGGGCATGAAACTGGGGCCACAGATGGAAGGGGAACATGAAACTGGGTGCAGAGATGAGGGGGAGCATTAAAATGGGGGCAGATGAAGGGGGGATATGAAATTGGGGCAGATGGAGGGGAACATGAAACTGGGGGCAGATGGAGGGACGACATGAAACTGGGAACAGATGGAGGGGGGCATAAAATGGGGCAAATGAAGGAAGATATGGTGGGGGGAGATGAAACTGGGGGTAAATGAAGGGGGGCACTTAAACTGGGGACAACTGGAGGAGGCAGTAAACCGTGGTAGTAGCTCGAGGGGGACCTGTCTGCCTCTAGTTGTCCCCAGTTTATTTTCACCGTCCAGCTACCCCTACGGTTTAATGTCTGCTTCTAGTCTCCCGAGTTTAATGTCCCCCTCTAGTTGCCCCCAGTTTAATGTCCCACTTCAGCTGCCATTAATTTATTGCCCCCACTGTTTTATGTCCCCCTCCAGCTGCCCCAGTTTCATGCCCCCTCTAGTTTCCGCCAGTTTAATAGTGTGGGACAGTTGGAAGGGAACATTATAATGTGGGGACATATAATGTATGGGTGACTGTAGGAGGATTATACTGTGTGGGGGCATATGAAAAATGAATAAGAATGGGTGGAGTCATCATAAAATTGGGCGGAGCTAAATTTGCTGCGGTGAGCATAGCTTGTGGAAAACCTGATGCGGCCCAGCCTCACCCAGACTCTACCTCCAGCGGCCCCCACGTAAATTGAGTTTGAGACCCCTGCTCTAGTGTATATAGACAGCAGAGTGATTTCTTGTTCTGCGATGGCCATGCTGTTGATCCGCCATACCTCTACTCTCCTGTGTTCACTGATATTTACCTGTACTATTGGGACAGGCAGACTAGATCATTGTAATAGTAAAAGCCAGTCCCAATAGTACAGGTAACTTCCTGGGAAGAGACAGATCAACTCTACTGTCAGGTGCTGGTTATCGTCATGTAACTGAAGGTCAGAAGCAGAGGTTAGCCCTAAATGGAACCCCAGGGAAGTAAGTTTAAACTGTGCTTGAATAAGCCCTTTATTCATGGACTATCCTTTTTACGTATATTATTCATTCCTGGGGGGCAGTCACACTACCGCTGGCGACCGTCAGTAGTGTCCGTTGTTATTGTCCGTTAAAAGACTTTAGCAACGGACACTAGCTGAACTGTCACAAATCCATTAAAATTTCCATTGATTTCAATGGGATTTTATCTTGTGACTTTAAAAAAAAAAAAAAAAAGAATTAAAAAACCATTCCATATAAAGTTGTGGTGTAACAGTGTTCATTTAGCTATGGGAGATCATCACCTTTTAATGGGAATGCACACTGTATGTTGTATAGGCCTATGTTCAGTAGTCTTCTCAGAAACCTTTAACTTCATTTTGAATAAAAGTAATGGAAATTCCTCGTGTAATCTTCTCTTCCTTTTGTGTGATGATGCCCAGTATGTGGGCTTGTAAGATAATGTAGAGCAATTTCTCTTTTATTTCAATACAATAGCCATACAATAAATGCCTTAATCAGTGACATTGAGGCATCCTCCACAGTGTGAGCGCACTCGGGAGAGGAGCACCTGGCACGGAAAATAAACGCTTTCTTTAGAAATGGTGCATCTTAAGCAGAATGCCTCCTAATTTGTCATTTTATTTCATGCCGGATGAAATGGATGTTTTAGTCAAAATAGTGTTTTATATGTAAAATGATTTGGATAAAGCATAATTGGTAATTCCTATTATGTCTGGTTTCTGAGATCCAGAACAGCCACTTACCAGTGATGCCATGTGCATCGATATGATGAATATTTCTTCCTGTGGCTGAGTTTACATGCCACAATTCTGCAAGTACTTGGCTAGTGAATCATTGCTTATGATCCAGTATAAGACCCTACATACATACAGGCCACGTAGCAAAAATCTTATATCTTATGGTGCTGGTTGACAGTTCACTGAAGCACAATATTATCAATCCTATCACTGTAAAAAGGTCATATTTACCTGACGTTAACTATTATAATTTTGCTTCTATAGCTTAATGGGGTATACAGTGTATAGTATTCAGCAAATCAACGCTGGTTCTGAATCAAATGTTTACTATGAATAGCGATAGTATTCAAATGAGTATGAGTATTTCAAATACTGTAGTATTCATTCGAGTACCTACTCAGTCGAATACTTCTTGCTCATTTCTAGTGCTAACCAATGAGCCAGCATGCTGCTCTTTGGTACTGGTTGTTGCCATCATAGCATAAACCTGGGTCTGGTCTTTGTTGACCCACTGCATTTTCATACCCTTGTTTGGAAAGTTTTATGGTTTTGGACCTGTGTGGGTCCCTTTTAAAGGAAACCAACATGTTGAATATGTAGTCCAATCTGCAGGAAGTGTGTTAAAGATCTAAACACACTGATCTATACTTTGGTAGAAAAATATTCATTAGAACTAGTTATTTAAGCTTTTGGTCATTATAGACTCAGGGGTCCGCTGGGTGGTTCTAATCTGTGACTGGTAGTCTTCCTTGTCTGACTGTACAAATAGAGATAGCTGTCTGGATTCCTAAGTGCAGAATGACCAACATGTGAAATAAAATTACTAGATTGCCACAAAACTATATATCAACCCGCTCGGCTCATTCTATTCCATGTCTTGCTGCCTGAAGACTAGACTGCAGTTTCGATGTGACTGCTTCTCATTGAGGTTTTTTTTTTTTATAAATACCATGGATGCTTTTTGTGTCCCTGCAGTCTGACATTGTAAATGGAATTACTCCTTAAGAGATTAGTGCTGTACTGGAAATTATATAGAACCTTAATTACAGTTTTGCTTTGCTTTTAGGATTAGGTTTCAACTTCAAAGTCAGTGTATAATGTTATGGGTGCAAATGCAAGTATTTATTAAGGGGAATGTCTTTATGTCTTTTTTAAAGGATGGCGTTACTGCACTTTTCATCCATTATTAGTTCATGAAATTTACCAATGTTTCTTTTGGGAGCTGTTGGAAGCTTTTAAAGGTTATCTGCAATTTTTGAAGATTAATTTATTTTAAACATTAAAGGTTAACCACATTTGTAAAGTTCCTGTCAAAAAAAAAAAAAAGGGACTTTTCTAAATTGAAACCTTGAGACCACTACAGAAAATGGCTTGGTATAAGGCATGGCTGGGTCCAACTCACAATGACTTATTTTCAACTGTTTACTGTCCTCAAGATATGTATGTTCTACTTAATGAGAATTGACCTCCTTTAGCTACTGGGGTTCCACAGTATCCATGGGATCTCCATGTAGGTGATGGAGGTAAAGGATAGAGGTAAACAGGGGATCTTGTTTCTACTGTCTGCTGCAGTTTTCCTGAAACAGTCTTGAGGAAATCCTGCATAGAATAGAGATCAATCTGCTGGTGTGCTCCAGCACAGCAGCGGAGCAGCCAAGGAACATTTGTGTCCTACTTCACATAAGATCACAGCAGGGAGACATCTTCTCCAGACAGTTGTCTTACACTCTCACAGAAGAGAGAGAGAGCATGGCATATAGAGCAGATATCTTTATATATTTCTGAATTGTAATTGTTATACTGTATATGATGAAATAGGACCAACAGAAAGGAGGGCTTAAAGGAGGAACTGCTGAAATATACTTATTTATTTCGTTTGGGAATATACCATGTTCAGTGTTCCTAGATAGATAGATAGATAGATAGATAGATAGATAGATAGATAGATATCTCTGCTAATCAAAGTGTATGGTAATTGGAGATAAAATGTTCTTGCCATAGACTTCCTCTTTGATGTTAATGACATTTGGGCATTAGAAGACATGGTTCCAGCTAACTGCTCTTTGCTGAGATTCATCTGATTAAACAAGGGTGAAATTAAAGTGAACCCAGTCACATTGTGCTAGGACGCACTGCTTTTCTATTAGAATGTTTTCACATCAGATTAGTCCGGTGTATTTGATTTCCATACATTATCGCTAATCAGTGTTGATATAAGAAAGATTTATTGTTGTCTACTTTCCTCTCTGAGAAACAAGTCCATGGGAATCAATGGATTTCCTGTGAATCGTTGGGTCATATAATTGCACAAAATCTTCCATTTAAGTTCACACTTCCTGGGAGGACACTCCATTAACCTTTTTATATGTGGGTAAAAAATGACGTCATCTAATGTAACTTTTTATGGGTTTCACGTTTATATATTCTTACAATAGCATGTATTTGGTAAATTTTCAAACTATATATCTTTCACCCATGTTTTCACTTCATATCTTTAGTATCTAGATGCCTAGTATCTTTTCTATCTGCTGTTCTGAGCTTGTATGTGTTTTCTTATATTATTGTATTATCTATGCTGCTGTAACACACTGAATTTCCCCATGGTGGGACTATTAAAGGATTATCTTATCTTATTCTCTGCCCCTGTTATCTTTAAATGAAAAAATTTGGCCAGAAGGAGGCAGTCACATAACATACCAAAACAACAAGTTAATAACCTGGTAAACTGCCCCCTCATCCAGTGGCGCTGCTTAAAGGGGTTACGTATCCTTAGGATAGCTCATCAATTGAAGATCCATGCAATGCACATTCATTGGTCACGTGGCCTGATTGCAACTCGGTACCATTGAAGTGAATGGGCTGAGCTGCAATAGTAAGCACAGCCACTGTAGAAATGTACGACGCTGTACTTGCTAAATACTGGTTTGTGTGCTCATCTGGACTCTGCAGCCTCTTCATACAGCTGCTTGGCCTGGGTTTTGGACCCCTGCCTATTTTTTATCTATTTATCTATCCATCCATCCATCCATCCATCCATCCATCCATCGCATTAAGACAGTAGCTCAGACAGTTTCCAGTGCATTTCTGTACAGTGGTATAGTCGGGGGGGATTCCTGTAGGTGCTATATTTTGGTAATATGTTTGATCTATAACTGTGATTGATAAATCTGAACAGAACCTTACTTGTGAGTTTGAATGTTTCGCAACTATGGTGAATATGGGAATTTTTTTTTTTAAAGGGTATTTTCATTGCAGCAAGTTGTGGTAACTTACTGATCAATGAAGATCCAACCACTGGGACCTCCACTGATCACAAAGACTGGGGTGAATTGCTCCCCTATTTTGAATGAAGTGGCTACTCAGACTTCACATGCTACTCCATTCATTTCAATGGGATTCCTGGAAATTGTTTAACGGTTGCCCCATTCAAAACTGGGATGCAAAGCATTGGCGTTTTCACAATCAGTGGGGTCCCAATGGTTAAATCATCCTTTTGTATAGTGGGTAACCTGTTGTGACTAGAAATACTCCTTCTAATACTGTATCTTGTGAACGTTGTTCTTATAATTTGTACATTAAGTTGTAAAACGCTACAGAAACGGACAGCGTGTATAGATAAATAACTGCTTTGCCGTTTCATTAATCTTTTAAATGTTGCATCTCTTCTTGTGTAAAGCTCTGAACTGAAGACTACTCGAGAGTAAAATTGCGTGGTGTCACTACCGACATAGCAGTTTTCACTAACAAATGCCATTATGGGTCGTATCGGCCAAAATAGTTCAGGTATGGAACCTACAGATGTAGTGGCAATTTTCCACTGCATGGAACCACTTTGACTCTGCTCTTCTCTTACCTTTTTTAGTTTCCCACTGGGCAAAAGTTATGGATAGTATCTGATACTTTTTTGGTAGAACCTCAGCTGAGGTTGCAAGCGAGCCAGAAGGTCACATCACTGCAGTTATTATGCAGTGCAGCTAGGATGACTATGCTATGTCTGCAATGGAAAACATAGTATCTGATATCAAATGCAACTAGAGTCAATCCAGTGCCATGCATAAGAATGCCATAAGAGCCACAGAATGTGCGGAAGAATATAAGAAATGGGAAAACTATATTTATGGTCTGTGTTAAACTGAGGTTCTTTGGGCCTGTCCTCCATCTATACGGAATATATTGGGGCAGCTTTATTAAAATGGTTTAAAAGCAAAACTGTCTTAGTTGCCCATGGCAACCAATCACAATTCAACTTTCATTTTTCAGGAGTAGAATACAAAATGAGATCTGTGCTTTCATTGGTTGCAACTGACAATTTTGCTTTTATACTGTTTAAATAAAGCTGCCCTATAGATTTGCACTTTTCTTTTTATTGTGAACTTTGTTAGTATCATCGCATATACAATCTTGAAGTTGCATTTGCTGGACCTTTAGGCCTTATTCTCATGACAGTACTACTTTTCATGGGCCTAACGTGCGAAAATGGCCGAATCTGTCCATTGAAGGGGCTTATTTACAGGACAGCGAATTTAAAATTCATGAATGTCTATAGGTCTGTTCACATGGCTATATCTGTCTAAATGAATAAAGAACCATTTTTATTCCTTTATTTATTTTTTTAAATGTCTGGAAAAAAAAAAAAGCCTTTAAAAAATGGATACATGAATAGACCTTTAGCCAGGTGACTGCACCAAGGTGTGAATAAGACATAAGTCAGAACTCTGCGGATTTAGTGGTTCAGTCTGACCCTGAGCATAGTAAGCACTGCTAGTTCATCTGGTGCTTTTTCGTTTCCATCACTGTGTGTGATTTATGTGTAACCTAGACTTTCATTGTTTTGGTATCATGTTAGAGCAATTGTCACAACTACTCCAGCCCTTAACTATGTTATGTTTCCTCCTCAGCTGACTTAAACAATGTGAGATTCTCTGCGTACAGAACGGCCATGAAACTGAGAAGACTGCAGAAAGCTCTGTGCTGTAAGTACTCGGGTGTGCTCGGTGTCTTGTGCTTCCTTCCCTACATGCACTGACTTGGTGCTTGCGCCTCATAAATAAATTACCTCAGCAATGCAGCAGCTGGTTAATGATCTTTACATTCCTGATTATATTTTCCCTTCTGTAATTGAAGTTGCTGTTAACATTTGTGCACTGAACTTTGTGATACACCTAAACAATCAGATAACACTTTATCAGTATAATGGCTCCCACTGTTTTGTCTCAGTCCCAGGGGACAGCCATTACCAATCCTTAAAACCAGAAAACACAGTTTTGTCTTATTTATGTCTAAGAAACTGATTTCAGCAAAGGATAATGGTTTCATTTCATGAAGAGGTAAAGCAAAAGTTAGTGAACCACAAAACACATTGACTGAAAGGGCCAAAAAGCCTGAGCCACAGGTTACAGTACATGAAGAAGCTATTAAAGGCATGCCAGTTATTCGGGTTTTGGCTATGTTTTATTCTGTTTAGTGGACAGTATATTTACAGTGGATAAAAGGAAGATAAAGATATGTTTCCAAGGTTGTTCTGTTCTTCTGCCAGATAGCAATTTTATCTCTACAGCGTTTTGTTCGTGTTGGAGGGTGAAGTGGCTGTGTTTGCAGTATGAAGCACCCCCTCTACACACCAACACAATACAATATTAATAACCATGTGGCCCTTCTTATTGTCTACAGACTTCCAAAGACTATGCAACAGATGCCACCCTAACCGTGCATAGCCAAGATGCTCCCTTAAGAGCCCCTTCCATAGATATTGCTGTCAGCTCTGTGATTTGAGGCTTTCTTGTCATGCACAGTGTGTACATTTGGCATATATGCCAAGAAATTCTCTCAATGTATATGTGGAGTATATCCTTAATAATGGGCCAAGACCTTCCGGTCTGCAAGCTATTGCCATTGGAACCAGAAATTTTCTGGGCCCATGGTTACCACTGCTATGGTGTTTCAGTGGTTTTTGTCCGCACTACTTGTGTTCCTTGTAGTAAACGTGTTATTAAAGGATAATCCACCAACGTCTTCATGGATTCCTGCACTGCTTTGTATTTTGTCTGAGATCTATCATGTTTATTTAACTCAATCTAAACCATGAACCAGCACTTCCCAGAACTTTTTCCATCACCAGTGCCTGGTAGTGTCTTCTCCCTCTGAACTATGGATAGCTTAACTCCCGACCATCTCCAACAATAAACCATTTTCTATGATATACCATTTTCTACTGTCTTCCGTTGTAGAATCCACACCAGGGTGCACAAAAGTCATTGGTTCCAATGGTGGAGCAGTTTAGGTCAGTGGCCAGCAGTCATTTTGGCTCCTAATAGTTTTGACTTTGATGGTACATATACTTTGCAAACTTACCAGCTGCATGGTAGGCATTTAAGGATGGATACTTTTTTTTTTTTTTTTTTTTTCCCTCTTGGGATTTCCATTTTTAAGAGTCTAGGAGTTTCCATTGGTACCTAAAATGACTGATAAACCTTGAATTGCAGTGGACAAAGTTGGAAATATCTTGTCTTGACGTGTGGTTTTCCATCTGTGCAAATAAGAATGTAACATAATGGCAGGGAATTCACAAACTACAGAGCGGTCCATCATGGGTTCCTCGGACAGAGATTACACATTCTATGAATTCCTTTTGACAGGAAATAGTCTTTTTTATGAATCCTAAGGCAGAATGACCTTAAAGTAGTTTCAAAGATGAGTTTAGCTGAGAAGCGCAGCTGGATGTGTGTCTAGAAAGCCTAGAGAGTGCGTACAATTTTGTAGCTATGGAAATCAATATGTATTCAAGGCTCTACTGTATGTTTTATGAGTTGGAAATCCAGTACTTAGTACTCTACATAGCTAAACTGAGGTTATCATATATCCTCATTTTCCAATGTGTCTTGTGCCGATAGGCACCATGGCCGGGCAAGACCTAAAAATTACATTTGATTTGGCTGTCAGAAGGCTTTGAACTATTGTATTATGTATTTTTTTTTTTCCAGCACGCAGCTGAATAGAGAAAGTAATGTCTCTGTGTTTCTGTGCACACTTATTCAGTGAAGAATGGCTGCATTGACCGGTTTATATATTGTACTTGGCTCCTTGTGATGAGAATGATTGCAATGGTTATTTATTACCGAAGCCCTTTTTACTATTCAATATGGCAATAAAAACCATAATAATTTCCCTCCGTACGAAAGAGTTATGCACGGCTTTTGCTGAAATGATGGGAAAATGTGAGCTGTTTGAAGCCTACGCTGCAAGGTAATGTGCAATAGAAGCTATTCATTTGGTACTGTGGCCAAGAGCAGTATTTATTGGGTGTGGGAATGTGGTCCTTTGATTTGCATCGAAAATGACTCTTATTCAATATTATGTAACTGTATTCTTTACCAGAATCATGTTTTGTGCATAGTTGTGGTTTATTGAGTAATATAACTGATATTCAAGCTTCAGTAATAATGATCCAATGTGTATAGCATCGCATTAGTGATGTGTACAAAAATGTGCATATATGAGAATATTGGCTTTAGCGTATTCTTTTGATTTTGTACTACCTTTTCCCCAGTGCTGCAACATTGTTTGCATATTTTACCAGTGAGCTTATCAGAACATAGATGGAAATCTTATTATATTCATTGTTTTACAGTTTTTGCAGGGCATGAAATGAGTCCATATTCCATTAGCTTTACCATACCAGAAGAACCAGCAACTCCATCTAGCGACTCTTGATCTTTCACATAACAGCTTTTATATACTTTCTAATAATTTATAAATAAAATAAATGTGGCAATGTTCTTAACCTAATACCTGTTACTAGAGATGAGCTAGTACTATTCGAAACGGCCGTTTCAAATAGCACGCACCCATAGGAATGAATGGAAGCGGCCAGCACGCAGACTTTTCCGGCGGCCCGCCGCTTAACCCCCTGCGTGCCGGCTGCGTCCATTCATTCCTATGGGTGCGTGCTGTTTGAAACGGGATCCTGCCCAAGCAAGAGCCATGGAATTTTTCAGTGGTAGGGGTCTTATCTAGATGCCAAATGCTGGAAGATTCCTTATAACATTGGTTGTAATATCAGCTGCCACTAACAATTAGTGATCCATAGGAGTGGAAGGCCTCATGTGGCTTCAGGCCACTGCTGAAGGAATACTGATCTTTATATTCTACATTTACATTTTATAAGTAGAATTTTGCTGCTATGGTCACAGAGGGGAAATAGACAAAGCTAAAAATAAGACATGCTTTAGTTTTTTCATGGATTGGACTCTTGGGTCACTGAATGGATCTGTAAAAAGAAAATAAAAAATGGATCCCACATGAATCTGTGAAACCCATCAAAGAGAATTATCTCGGTTATGTGACTATAGCGTTACTCTAGTGGTTTCTTCTCCTATGAGCAGTTTCCCTAATCCATTGTCCATATATTTGCCTATATTTACCGGTCAGGTACTTAAAGGGAGACTGTCAGCAATACATTTGTTATAAACTTAATCACAGTACTTTTTAAAGGGGATTCTACAGTTTCTAACTATTTCTCTGCTGTTCAGCTTTCCATGTAAATCACTATTCATAGGGAAAAGTGCTTTGGCCAGGAGTCTAGAGCTGAGACCAAAGCCCAGACAAGCTAATGCACATCCCAAAAGCACTTTGTCCAGTGATTTATATGTAGATGGGGTCATAGCTGAATGTCCGAGGCATATTTGGAATCTGCAAGGTACTGTGATTAGATTTATAACTAATTTACTGTTGATAGACTCCCTTTAAAAGTATGTACGGTGACAAAAAGGAACTCTGCTAGTCATTTGGTATTCAGTGGAGTTCAGAGACCAGGCATTGTCACCTACGATTTGCAGCACGTGTTGCTAAGCAACAACTCTGACATACATTTCATAGAAATGCATAAAGGTGTGTATATATATATATATATATATATATATATATATATATATATATATAATATGCATGTACATTCTCATTTGCATATTTCTATATGTCTTTATGTGAGGCATTCACCTACTATAGCTGTGCTAGGTGATTCTGCATATATCCTTGTCCATGTGTGTATGCTTAGTAATAACTACACATAAGAGCCGAGTACTTGGCACTCACTAATATTTTTAGAAGCATATGCTAGTTATCGTTCCATGTGCTAATACAGTATTGTTGGTTTACGAATAATAACTGCTGAAATAAGAAACATGCCATGGTTTGTATGAGCGGCTTAGCACGACTGAAGTAACAAGTGCAGTATATACAAATCTGTGAAAATGACTTCTCTCCTATTTTCTGCTTCACTTGTATTTCTATGAATTTGCATGTATAGCTGAACAGATGGAGATAGCTTTGTTAAGTGACAAGCCCATAAAAATAGCCGCGGCTGCCAAGAGATGTCTTGGAATTGGAAGCCCTGCGTGTAACAGCTTTAGGGAGAGGTGCTCTCGGGTGAATTGATATGAGGTACGCAGCTCACCTCATTGTCAGCCTAGCAGAATAAAGATTCATTGGAAAGGTGAACTCTTGGTAATCTGGTTACAGAGATACAGTCATATATTAACTAAGTCACCAGCGTGCTAGGAGCAGAGAGAGTTATATCCTGCCAAATAATCTCCTTCACCTTCACTGGTAGTTGCTTCATGCCATACATAAATTATTTTAGCCTGGGGAAATATATATTCAGTCCCCTTGACAGTGGAGGTTGGATTAAATCAATACTGAGGCATTTACTCTTCGTATAACTACGTGTAAAAGGTGTTCTGATATGGAGGGGTTTTTGTTCCTTATAAACCTTGTTGAGGATGTTTTTCTACAAACCAATCTAAGCCATTCAAGGTGCTGAAGCAATGAATTTAAGATTTTACTCCCTGGAAACACATTTTTTATCAGGTAAATGTGGTATCACGCAGCATCTTGCAGGGGCATAGATAGCTTTACAGTACAAGTCATTAGAGTGTATGATTCTGACGTGACACATGTTTAGCTATAGTCAAGGAAGTCTATGTGGAGGTTATTTGATATTGAGATGAAGCTGAAGTCATAGCCACATAGAAGAGTGATGTGGAACAAAAGTCAAAATGGCGCTGGCTACTGGGTGGATTTTCATAGTGATAACCTTCTATGTTGCAAAACCAACAAGTAAATTTGCCTTTATGCCTAGAGATTTACCAGGCCTTGCTGTCTACATGACATTTTTAGCACTTCTGAAGATTCAGAATCACAATTCTAAATCGGTGTCTTCAAATGCTGAGATGTTTGTAGCCCACTATCAAAAGTAGCAAGACGTTTTCTTTATCAAGGCAAGTAAAGCCATCCTAATATGTAACAGTCACACGTTATGTTTTAATAAATATTGTTAACTAGCAGGAGGACCTGGCTTCGCACGGGTGTATTTTTTTTTTTTTTTTTTTTTGTGCAGTAGCCCTATAAGAATTGCCCAGTTTTGCACTCGTGTATTTTGTATGTAGTTTGTGTGTGTGTCTCTGCCCGCGACTTCGTCTGCGTGTTGTTGGCGCCGATGATCATTGTTTGGGGTTGTCCAGTTTCAGCAAATAAATGTTATTGTTTGTATAACTGATCTTATCCATTGGCAGTAAGAAGAATGAATGAAAGAAAGCAACCAGAGATCTAGAAAATGGTGAGGAATTAATGCAGAAAGTATATTGGAAAACTTTAGAACTTTCTTTTTATACAAATAACATTTATTTGCTGAAACTGAACCCCATTAAGTATAAATTCCAAGTGTGTAAATGGGCATTGTCTAGAAACTGGACAAATTCACAGTTGAATATACAAGGTTGACAAAAATGATAAAGGTTCATCTTATCACATGTTAGTGGAATTAATTAACATGTCTAAAGGGAACTTTTTGGATCTGTTCAGGTTTATCTAAGGTTTCTTTGATCCTGGTGTGAAAGTGACTGAATCCATTATCAATCCTGATAAAGTCAATGAATCCATTACAGTTTACAAAGATCCATTTTCAAATGAATCTGGCCTTGCTGTCTAAGCTTTGTTATAATGGAACCCATGTAGCTTGTGGTAATGGAGCCTTGAACAGTAGTTTCTCTCATCAGCCTTTGAGTACATACGCATTATTTTGTAACCGCCTGTAATATGCTAATGGGTAGGTAAATAATCCTCAGAAAATGTGAAAATAATTTCTATATATCCTCTGGACAGGTCGTATATAAAAGGTTGATGGGGGGGGGGGGGGGTGAGAGAATAACCCATGGTCATGCCCCAGGCACATTTTCTGATTTCCTGGTGACGTCTGTTTCACTGTTTCTGGAGACAGGAGGTCACCAGTACTCCTCTCTCCCCACGCACTGTCCCCCTTCATACTCGCCGACCCTCACTTCCTCTTCTTCTGCTGGGCGTCGGGGAGGCGGCACCTGCACGATACCATGCCAGCAGAAGCAGGCTTGGCCTCTGCTGGTGTTTTATTGCACAGGCGCCAGTTCTGGATCCCAGGTGTGGGAAGAAGAGGGGACAGTGGCACCTCCAAAGTCATCTCCATGACGAGAAGATGATGATGATGATGATGAAGTATGATGGGGGTAGGGAGGGGGTTGGGGGACTGAGTGAGTTAGCTAGCTAGTTAGTGCTAGTAGTCTCTTGGCTAGCTAAGGAAATGGGGGAGGGGGAAAGTGGTTGTGAGGGAGGAAGTGAAAGGGGATCTGAGTGAATTGTAATGCATCATGGTAGTTGTAGAATAAGACAGCATGAAGCTACCCAGATAAACAAATGCAGAGGACACCATGAGCTCTCAGAGAAAGACAGAAATTACTCAAAACACTACTAAAGGTATTTGGGTGCACTTAGTAACCCGTTGATGGCATTAACAGACCTTTTTTTAAAAAAAATAATTTTTTTGCCTAAGAAAAACCTTTAGGCTGAGGCCCCACATTGCAGAAACACCGCTTTTTTTGTTGCAGATTTTGTTGTGGATTTTTGAGCCAAAGTCAGGAGTGGATTGAGCAAAAGATAGAAGTATAAATACTTCCTATGTATTTGCTAATCCTTTTGTAACACAACAAAATCTGCAGCAAAAAAAGTTGTGTTTCTCCAATGTGGGGCCTCAGCCTTAAGCTGCAATTACATTACACAGCATGCAGAGGCAAGAGAGAAAGTTACTCACACAAGTGCTGAACAGCTGATCAGTGAGGGTCCTGAGTGTCAAACAGACATTGATCTTCTATCGATGACCCATTCTAAGAACAAGTCATCAATATAAAACAAACAAACTGGGCAGCCTCTGAAAGATTGTCATGACATTGTTGGTTTTCTGAACAGATTTCAATTCTGACCATGCTTATCACTGCTGATGTTTCTAATTTCTCTTGGCTTTTCCTACAGTACATCTTGAGAGTAGAAGTCCTGTTTTTACTGTCTTCATTGTTCTTTTTTTTTTTTTTTACTGCCTTGTTCATTCTATTTGAGATGGAAAACTGGTTATTGATGAAGGGCTTCCGTCACTTGTCTCCCATCTCCTCCACTAATTCCTGCCTTGTTAGTTCATTACATTACATGAACGATGTCCCTTGGTTGAAGATCAACTTCTGCTGATGAAGCTTTGTGTGTTTTTGTTGGTAGCAAATTAGAGGTTTGTGTATGTGTACCATTTTGTGTCAGCCTCGTCCTTTATGTCTTGTATCTTCAAGCACGGCAAGACAGATGGCTTAGAATAAAGTGTTCTAACTGTTTTCAGGACGTTGCTATCTATTAGTGTGAAAAGTTTGTCAGCAGTCATGCGGATAATTGAACTGCCACCCAAAAGCTTGAGGGGTTCACTTAATTACCATTGATCCTGATTCCCAGAGGAGGCAAGCATTTAGCCAAAAGCCTAGAGTTAAAGGTGTTCTGAAGACATCACAGCAATTCCAATCTGCTTAATAAATTGGTATTAGACTGAAATGTTTGTGTGCGACCCATGGGGAATGTTGCTGATAAACAGGCCTTTCCTTGATTTGCTGATGTCGGACAAGGCACGAATCTCAGCATGGCTAAGGTTTTATTTGTCAGCAAATTAAGAGACAATGGCTTGCAGTCTCACAAATTAGCTTTTTTTTTTTTTTCTTCTTAGCTTTATAATGAGTTGAAACTTTTGATTCATAACAGCTTTGGGAAACCATATTTTTAGCATCCAATTAAAGAAGCTTTCAAGAACTTCACCTGTATTCTTAATGGTCACCGATTTCTAGAGTAGTAATCTTGTGTGTTACCGTCCGTTACTTAGAAAGGGCTTAAGGAATATAGCAATAGCATTCAAAGAGGTACTATAAATTTCTGTAATATATTGTCAAAATGTAGTCTGAGGGCAGATTACTGGCATGTGGAGGAAAGGGTTTGATGGTGGGGGCTTTTTTTTTTTTTTTTTTTTTTTAAATGTAGATTGTGAGCCCCACATAGAGGTCACAATGTACATTTTTCCCTATCAGTATGTCTTTGGAATATGGGATGGAAATCCATGCAAACACAGGGAGAACATACAAACTCCTTGCAGATGGTTTTTTCGCCCTTGGTGGGATTTGAACACCAGGACTCCAGCGCTGCAAGGCTGCAGTGCTAACCACTGAGCCACCGTGTGGCCCCTTGTGGGGGCTTTTTGTATGCATCTGGGATATGGCCATGTAGCCCTTCACATGTCTTATTTGTATGGAGAATGTAAACTCTCAGATTTCCCTGACAATACCTAAAGTAGCCCAACATGAATGCTATCTGAAAGAAGCTGAGAAAAACCTCACCATGTAATTCTCTGACTAGCAAAAGGGTAACAATGTTATGAACTTTTGACTTTCAGCCTCCAGATCTCACCGTCGAATGTGAAACTAACATCATTTTATAGACTATCATCTTGGCTATCTCATACATAAATTTAATTTGACTTGCAACTATTTAGCGTATGATTATTTATGCAGACTCTTGTCATGTAACTGCACTGTTACTATTTGGGCCTAAAAATCTAAATTTAATTATTTTTATTTTGTTAGTGTTGAAAGACAAAAGGTAGATTTTCAGAATACTGACTGAATCCTTCTGGGAACCTACAAGTGCTCAATAGGGTTGAGGACTGGGGACTGTGGGGCCCAATCCAGCACCTCTACTTCATTGTCATTGAATAACTTCTTTGCTAATTTTGCTGTATGCTTCAAGTCGTTGTCCTGCTGAAACACTGTCGTACTTTTCATACACCTAGTACTTGTGTATGAAGTAACTCGTCATGTAGTATACTCACATATAGCTCAACATTGAGACCCCCATCGATCCTGGTCAAGCATCCAATGCCTTTGAAACAACCCCTTATCCTATGACTTCCTTCTCCAAAACTTGATATTTCCTTCAATTTCTCTATCAGTTATCTCCCGTTTCCCTGGTTTCTTCCAGACCCATTTGCAACCTCATAGCTCAGTCAATTGACTTTCGTCTCATCACTCCTAATTGCCCATTTCTAACCTTCTACTGTCTGCTTTTTGTCCTTTTTTCCAAACTCGAGCTGACTCTTATGATGATGATATTGAAATTAAGGCTTCTTCATCTTTTTTTATGCCATCATTCCAGACTTTTGTAATATTTTGCCTGGACATCCACCTCTTGGCTTCTGAATGGATGAATGGACTTCATTTCGTATTCTTCCAACTGGCTCTCACATGATGCATTTTTTTTTTCTTTTTTTTTTTTTGCAGAATCTCTTCATGTTTGATTCTCAGTTTGAACCAGTGACCTTTCGCTTGGGAATCAATCAAATAACACACTGAGCTATTGGGGGGATTTTTTTTCACCACCAGGAGCAAAACTGTAACAATGCAGTTACCATTTTTTTATTTTTATTTGTTAAGATGCACAAGACGCACCTAGGTTTTAGAGGAAGAAAACAGGGAAAAAAATTATAAGTGGATCTTCCCTTGGCAGACTGTGTATACCGGTTGGGGAACCAGTTTTCCTGATTTGCCATCATGGTGCCCAAGCCAAGCCTCCAGCTGGACGCGTGCCCCGTACTGCCCTGGGGGACCATACACCACAGTTGCCCCTCCCCCACCCCACTACATTTGGACAATAAGATAAACCCCCATTTTCTGCCTAAACTTGGCGGTAAGGGGAGAGTGCGTCTTATAGTCTGAACATATAGTACATGACAAGAATCTGTATAACTAATCATATGCTAAATGGTTGCAAGTCAAATTGATGCATGAGATAGCCAAGGTTGTCTATAAAATGATGGTGGTCTCAGATTCTAAGCTGTAGTAGTGTCAGGATTTGAACCTGTGCACCTGCTGTCTTGCCCGGTTTCTCCTTGCTACCTGAGCTATCAGGCTTGTGGAATAATGGCCTGTTGGACGTCTGTGTGGAGCCTACTGCTGAGGCTCATCAGCTGCTGCTAATAATTGGAACCCGCCCTGTATTAACCTTGATTGGACTGGCTATATATAGGTGACTCTGACACTTCCTGTTTGTGTTGGTATTGTGTTCTGTTCATTCCGGATACAGCCTGAACACCCAGGAGACCTCCTTGTTGGAGATCTTCTTCAGTTCTTTGGAACTTCACCTGCAAGCTCACCGTAGCTTGACTACAGCCCTTGAAAGACTACAGACTTCTACCTGGTCTTTACTCAGCTGATCTTGGACTACTACCTCAGCCCCCTGTGGGCCATCCACCTGCTGTCTCCAGCCTCCTCTGTGTTTCCCGACGACTGGACTCCTGATCCCGTACCACCAGTAGCGTGACAAGTAGATCGTGAGATATGAAACCTGAAGGTCAAAAGTTCAAAACATATCCTTTTGCTAGTCAGTGTACATATGAGTAGTATATTTACTTTATTAACCCAACTTTTATATTCTGCCAATATTGCAGCTCTAACCATAACAGAATCTGAGAAACTGTTAGTTAAAACAGGACGTGATTTCTTTAATTTTTTTAATATGCTACTTACTACTGATTTTACTCCTGTGTTTTTAACAAAATATCTGTATGTTTATAGCTAAAGCTGCAACATTGGTAGCATATGAAGGCGCTATCAGTCTTCAGATAGCTATCCGCTATCAGAAACTCCTTTATCAGTATAAGATAGTTATTTGAAGTTCGCCACAGGGTCCCGCCATTCTTAGTTACGCCACTGATGAGATCCCACTCTAAGGTCGCCTCTGAACTCGCTCCACTCACTCATCTTTTTTAGCACCCTCAATTGTTATCCGCCTTTCAGCTGCTGCTTGATATTGAGTGCTACCAGATAACTTACCTGTAATCAGAATACGTGTTGCACTTATTACATTAAAACTCGTTGGCACTTTATGTAGGTCTGTCCTACATAGTGTTGTATGGTCTGCAATGTGTGCCAGTTGTACTTGCTATATGGATCCCATTGACTTCTGATGTCTTCTTCATTAAATCTGATGAAAATGTGTATAGAAGCTGAATCTAATGCACATAGGTCTGACCTTGTTAGTTTATGCTTTGGTTTTTTTTATATTGTATTCTAATGTATTAAAAACTATTGGGTCAATGCAATAAAACTGGGCATTATTAGTGGTAATTTATTTTAACTATAGCTTTATTTTATATACCATGGGGGACTCTTCCTAAACCTGTATTATAATAATAATAATAATAATAATGTTGTAGTGTTGGTTGCGTTCCCATCTCTTCCCTGGCGGCTGAAGGTGCTTTCCTTCAGTAGGGCATGTCTTGGCTTGCTATGTGTCCTCACACAAGGTGCACAGCATTTCTTATAGGCTCCGTTCCCTTTAAGCGCAGCGCTGGAGGTTTTGGCACGGTCTTAATTACTGTGTTAAGTGTGTGCCTTATTGATTTAGATGTAGTTTCCATCTGAGTACAAGAAATATTAAAATAGCGCTTTGCTTGATTGCTGTGGCAGAAACTAATGACTGAGACTAATGTGCAGGTTATCTGTATCGCTAATGGTTCTGCACTCTCTAGGAAAGAGAAGCAGCCATGTCTCTCTGCTGTATACAAAACATTTATGATTACATGCTTGACTTGCGTGATTTAATAGGACTCTTATTTCTGATGGTGTAAAGAATTTATTGGATCTTCTTCAAGATATTAAACTCAAAATAAAATATGCTTAAGCCCCTGCTAGGACTTTGTCAAGGGGATTCTTCAATGAGATGTTAAGCAGAAACATGATAGAAAGCAGTTTTCTAACACCATAATACAGAGCAAAAAAAAAAAATCCCACTGAAAGTATGTGAATGTGGGAAAAGTCACACAGTGATCTGCCTGTACTGGGATTATTCACACCCACATGATGAAGGTACGAAGATATTCTTGTGACCTAGAATCATGTGGTGTGGCTGTGTTTAGTCAACTGACAGCAGTGTGTGGAAGTCGTATTTACAAGTATTCCTGTGCTATCGTGTCCTTTAACAATAAAGTTGCAGATTTGGTCCTCCTTTTCTATTCTCAGCCTGTTGGTGTGGCATTAGGCCAGTATCTGCTTTACAGTATGGGCAACTTATTTTCATATGACTGGCAGGAACATTTCTGCCCCATTACGTGCCATTGACTAGGGAGGTAAGAGTTAAGGGACATCATAGCACAGGGACCGTGGACAAGATCATCCCTGGTGTCCTTTTACTTTGCCAGTGTGTTAACGCATTTATCTCTAGTGCCAATACCACTGAAATTGGCGGTTTCTATCACAGCGTTTAAATCTTTTAAAATTTTCTTCTAATTAAAACTTAACTAAAGTTTTATTTAATTTTTTTTTTTTCTCTGACTTCCATTCTCGGCGAGCTGTTTTTCAGTCACAGTTCACAGCTTATCTACTCCCCTCTCTACACAATGACCTCTGTTCAGGTCAAAGAGCATGCCTAGAAAACTCTTCCATATAAGAGAATAGGGTATGATTCGGCTCACTGTGTCTATGGCCCAGGATCCTTCTAGAAGAAACAAGAAGTCAGAGTGTTTTAGAGTTCATGGCAATATTTTTTATAATAGATATATCTGTGTGCATCTCAATTAATTAGAATATCATCAAAAAGTTTTCTTTTTTAGTAATTCAGTTGAAAAAGTGAAACCCATATATTATATTGAGTCATTACAAACCAAGTGAACTTTTTCAAGTGTTTCTTTCTGTTAATGTTGATGATTATGGCTTACAGCCAAGGAAACCCCAAAAATCATTATCTCAGAAAATTAGAATAATTAACCCAAAACAGCTGCAAAGGCTTCCTAAGCGTTTAAAAATGTCCCTTAGTCTGGTTCAGTAGCAAGACAATTATGGGGAAGACTGCTGACTTGACAGATGTCCAGAAAGAGTCATTGACACACTTCACAAGGAGGGTAAGCCACAAAAGGTCATTGCTAATGAAGCTGGCTGTTCACACAGTGCTGTATCAAAGAGTATTAATGGAAAGTTGAGTGGAAAGAAAGTGTGATAGAAAAAAAAGTGGACAAGCAACCAGTATAGCCGCAGCCTTGATAGGATTGTTTCCGAAAAGGCCATTCAAAAGTTTGGTGGAGATTCACAAGGAGAGGACTGCTGCTGGAGTCAGTGCTTTAAGAGCCACCACACACAGATGTACCCAGGACATGGGCTATAAGTGTTGCATTCCATTCCAAGCCACTTATGACCAATAGACAAAGATAGATGCGTCTTACCTGGGCCAAGGAGAGAAAGAACTGGACTGTTGCTCAGTGGTCAAAGGTGTTTTCAGATGAAAGTAAATTTTGCATTTTATTTGGAAATTGTGGTCCCAGAGTCTGGAGGAATAGTGGAGACGCTGCACACAATCCAAGCTGCTTGAATTCTAGTGTGAAGTTTCCATAATCAGTGGTGGTTTGGGGAGCCATGTCATCTGCTGGTGTAGGTCCACTGTGTTTTATCAAGACCAAAGTCAGTGCAGCCGTCTACCAGGAAATTCTAGAGCACTTCATGCTTCCTTCTGCCCACAAGCTTTTTGGAGATGGAATTTTCATTTTCCAACAGGACATGGCCCATGTTCACACTGCCACAACTGCTTTAATAACCACAGTATCACTGTGCTTGATTGTCCAGCAAACTTGCCTGACCTGGTATTGTCAAGGGGAAGATGAAAGATCAGACCCAACAATGTAAATAAGCTGAAGGCTGCTATCATACAACCTGGGCTTCCATAACACCTCTGCAGTGCCACTGGCTGATCCCTCCATGTCACATTGCCACATTGATACCGTCATTCATGTAGAAGGAGCCCCGACCAAGTATTGAGGGCATTTACTCAACAGACTTTTCATTTGGCCTACATTTCTGTTAAATAATTTATTTTTACAGCTGGTCTTATATAATAGTCTAATTTTCTGAGATGACTTTTTGGGTATCCCTATAGGTATAATTGAAGCAGAAAGTCAGCAGAGGAAACTTCTGTGAAAAGTGCTGCCGGAAAAACCGCAATTTGTTGCCACCATGGTTTTTCCACTGCACTTTTTGCCATGGAACACTACATGGGGCCTTAGACTGAATGGGTTCATCTCGACACTGCTTTAGTGGCAGATGTCTAGGGAGATAAGGACTGAGTTTGGATTTAAAGGGAGTCTGTGAGCAGGAAAATCGTAATCAAAGTAATCCCAGTACCTTATATAGCTCATTAGAAACTTTCCAAATATGTCTTTGAAATTCAGCTTTGTAGATCTAGTATCATTTCTCATCTTCCCTGAGCTTAGCTCTGTACTATAGATTACCTGCACTAACTGCAGCACAGCGTAGAGCAAAGCCTGGGGAACATGAGAAACTGCTCAAAAGCCTTTTTCACCTCATTTGCATATGAGTAAAGTAACAATTTTCTCAGCAATGGAGCTGCAGTGCCAAAAGAGTACAAGGATTACTTTAGTTACTATTTTTCTGCTGACAGACTTCCTATAATCTACACACACCTTTTGTGCAAGAGGCTCTTACAAAAGTGTTCTCTCTTCTCTTATTCATTACACATACACTGCTCAGCCAAGCATGCATGTGTATGGCCAGTTTGAGTATATTTATTTGTCAGTGTTATTGTATTTGACAGTTTCTAGGTATGTCAGAAAATGCAGTAAATATAGCCAAAGGCAGCAAAAACTGTAATGCGTACACTAGGTTCACACCTGCGTTCAGGTTTCCGGTCTTCGGATCAGTTTGCAGGATTTTTCTCTCCGCATTCTTCAAGCAGAATGGGGGATGGAATTCCCCAACAGAAACGGAGTGCTGGTGTGAATCCAGCCTCAATTTGTTATATTTATATTGGCTTTTACATTTTCTGACCCCATAGTCTGTGATAGTCAGAGGGTCCGAGGAGTTTGCTGTGACAGTGTCCTGGCTGCCTATTCCTGTTGCACATAGGAAGCCTATGTGCAATATGTGCTTCAATATAAAGTAGTGCAGTACATTGCACTTGGGATCAGCAAATGCCAGATTTGAGTTTCCTTGTGGGACAGGAAAAAAGTTTAAAAAAAAAAAAATCTTTTAATTAATAAAATACTTATTGTAAACAAAGCAGTTGGATATTCACATGTGCCTATAAGTCAGCTTTATCCAAAAATAGTTATTTATCTCATATGGTGAAAGCAGTACTAACAAAAAGCTGTTTTGTTAGTAATTGTGGTAAAACGTGGTATTGTTTTAATCATAATAAGCTGCCAATGCAAAAAAATTATGATCGAATTGTAGGTTTTGCACACATACCCCCCAAAAAAACCTTACAACGAATAAGCCCCCATTTAGCTATGTCGACAGAAAAATAGTTATGAATTAAGGAAAGTGAATAAGGAACATATGAAAAAAGTCGCTGAGCCTAAAATCTTACCCTGCATCCTTACAGCTAAAGGGGGTCTGTCTTTAGGAAGCTCTGTACCAAACCAGCCTCAGCGCATTGTAGGGGATGTTATTTTGAGCAGATCTGCTGCAGTCATGCAAAAGTGTGCCTGCATTACTTGTTAACATTTCTGTGTGTTTGTCCCACTGTCCATTTGGGGGGGTGGCTTCATTTTGGTTTGTTCTTGCCCTCATGTGCCTAAGCTGATTTGAATTAGAGTATAAAAGACGAGAACTACACTTTACTTTTATTCATTAACCTTAATATATCTTCCATACAGACCAGCAATGGTGGCTGCACTTGACATTTGTATTACCTTTTATGGTTAGTGTGAGTTGTTTGTTGCTATTGTTCCTTGAAATATCGGTAGTAGTTTCTATAATTCAGTTATTTAACTCTTCCCTACATGTTTCTCATATTGAGACAAGTGATGGGCCCTGTTCTGTTACCGGTAGAAAGTGACCCATAATAACCGGCACACCCTTAGCCAGCAATCTCACTAGGGGAATGCTCAAAGTATGCTCCAAAGCAAAGGTATATAATATTTCATTGGTTTACCTATCCCTTGTGGCATCTGAGTACACTCTCTCATTTTATAGAAAAGAATACTTTTATCCCTCTTCTGGGGTAAGTTGAAGTCTCTACCAGTTGCACGCTTGATAACCCCCTCACCTATTAATGTGAGCAGCCAGTTATGTGAACTAGAGGAGGATTTACCAATTCTGTAACTGTATTCCCTTCATAGACCATTCTAGTCTCCTCCCTTTAACACTCAGGCAGTAAATCTGTTTATTTCATATATTGTGTTAGTGGTCCAGGTTATGTGTATTTCATTTACTACATTTGGGGACAGCAGGTTTTGCAGCTACTCAACCATCTAGCCAGTTGAGAGGAGACCACATTGGCCTTGGGTCACCGTTACCCCAAAGGGGAGCTGCTTATGTAGTTGAATTCATTCTGAGACTCTCCACTGAGTTTATTGACTTGTAATTTCTGGGACCTTACCCTCTGACACATGAAGTGCTTGATGGTTTCCTTATAACTCCACTTCATCTTAATCTACTGTATGTTGTCTCACTTCGTTGGCTGGTTTGGTGTACTGTTTCAAATGCACCTTCTATAGAACCTGATGTGTAGAGTTTTTCATTACCTGCACTGTAATTTCTATACTGTTGAAATGGATAAAAAGAACCCCTCCCCCCAAAAAAAACAAAACAAAAGTTGAACATGAGGAAATCCTGCTAGCCAAATGCATAAAGTTGGCATAAGCTTCCATGATCACATTTAGAGTGCATTCACACAGAGTTTTGTGGCACTGATTTTGCCACAATAGCTCGAGTAAAGAATCAGCACTAAAAAAAAAAAAAAAAAAAGACTCCCACATGCGTAAAATGGAACCCATTGAAGTCAATGGGAGTCTTTTTTTCAGCACTGATTCTTTACTCGAGTTATTGTGGCAAAATTAGCGCAACAAAACTCTGTGTGAATGCACTCTTACAGGGTTTTTTTTGTGGTTTTTTCCCCTCTTTTCACTATATTAAGAAAATGTATCTTTCCCTGGCAGGCCATTGTTTACCCTTCAGAAATGGATACCAGTGGTTAAGAATACCTGCTTCACTTCCACCAAATCTCCCGCTTTGTTGTCAAGTGCTCGATGGTGCACCTATTATAGTTTGGCTCCATCCGGAGCAGGCATTTCCCTTTATATCTTTGCAGTGGAAACCGCAGCAGCTGCTGCTTAAGAGGCTTTGCTGTCTTCTAGGAGTACAGGATTCCCTAGGGACCCCTTTTTTCTGCTGTGTATACAGTGCATAATGTACTGCATCCAAAGCAAATAAAATATAGCAAGGGACCCGCTAGCAGGAATACTTTTTATTTTTTTTAAAGTTGTCTTGTTTCTGGAGATTTTACATATGTTGGTATTACTGATCCCTTTGTGCAGAATCAGTTTGTACCTTACGTTTAGTGATCCCTTAAATATTACACATCTTATGCAGAATAAATTTCTGTAGAAGATGATGCTTGACTGAGAAGTTAGAGGTGGAAGCAAGAACATGCTGACTCTCTTCTATCCCAAGCAATAAAGTATAGCAGAAGACTGATATTTCTCTTGAAAAGCACTGGGATTTACTAGCGAATATACCCATTGTTGGTAGTAGTAATAAATGAAAGACCTTTTGAAATTAATTTCTCATTAAAATCATATCTATGCATAATAACCTGAAGGCCAAGATGCCAGCATGATAACTTGCTTAGGTATTTATATCTTGGGGATAATTAAGATTAGGTTAATCATATGTTAATGAATGCATTTAGAACTTTTATCTATGGAATTTCAATACGGATTCGTAACAGCGGTGATCCTGGGGAGTTTTACTAAATTCTCATAAGTAACCATGCCAGTTTTTCACTCAAATGGTGCATACATACTATGAGAGTTCTGAGAAGGTCACTCAAAATTGGGTTCAAAAATGATCTTCAGGGGAAAGAAGCTGACAAAGTTGTAAATCTGACTAGGAAATGTAAAACTGTCACAGGTAATCTGGTCTGAATAAGACAGTGGTCTACTCAAAGGGGGTCTTTACCATGTGCTTAGTGTTGTTATTCACATTTTTAGTCTACACTTTACCATTACAGCCAAAAATGTTGGTAATGGTAAAATGCCTGTGCATCTAAAGAGAATCTGCAGGGCTGATGATGTGGTGAACTAAACCACCGACTCAGACTCCTATGTTTGTTTGTTTTTTGTTTTTTTTTTTGTTTTTTACATAGCCTGGCTCAGCCTCTTAGGGCCAGTTCACACGGAGTTAACGCGCTCACATTCTGACATGTATACACGTGTCAGAATGTGAGCGCTCAAAGCAGATCTCATTAATTTCAATGGGTCGTTACAGGCGTATAACGTGCGTAATTTTGCGGCCGCAAAACACTGTGCGGTATACGCCCATAATGACCCATTGAAATTAATGTGATCTGTTTCGAGCACTCACATTCTGACACGTGTATACGTGCCAGAATGCGAGTGCGTTAACTCCGTGTGAACTGGCCCTTACAGCCATGGTCAGTAAGAAACAGTAGAGCTCCTTTTAAAGAGGACCTTTCATCAGATCGGGCACATGCAGTTTTATATACTGCTAGAAAGCTGACAGTGCGCTGAATTCAAGAATTCAGAAATTAAAAAGCTAACATCCTCATTGTTAAAGGGGCTCTATCATTGGGAAAAGTCATTTTTAACTAATCACATCTTTTCATAGTCTTTAGAATGGCTATTCCACACCTACCTTTAGTATGTAAATAAGTTTTTATTCATATGTTGATTAGACTGGTGCACGATGCATTGTGCACCCTCTTTGCTATTGTTTCCTATGGATGTATACAGCACAGGCTGCTGCTGCTAATGACTAAGCTTCCTGTTTGCACGCACACATAGGAGATAATAGCAGGGACGAGTGCTGCTGGGAACTTCCTGTGCTAGTTGGAAGCTCATTAGCATATGAATAAAAACGGACTTATTCAGAAACCATTGAGGCAATTTAAATACTAGAGGTAGGTGTGGAATAGACTTTCTAAAGCCTATGAAAGGATGTGTTAAAAATAGCTTTTCCCAATGATAGAGCCCCTTTAAAAATGCCAAAGTATTTTAATGCAGCTAACGTCACGCTGATGATTCTGATTGTAGGTCCGATACGACTATAAGAGTCTGAGCACTACATGTAATGAGAATTCTGCTTTAGGCCCCACAACTAGTAATCCCAGATATTGCTGTGTTACTTTTTATCTGCCAGAGAACTCCTAGACTGAAGCTGAAAACTGTAAAACTTATCACTGGTACATGAATAGTCCTAGAACTCTTAAATAGAGTGACAGATAGAACTGGGGTTACAAGGTTTGGGCTGTAAACTCCAGCATCATCAAGACATGTTGCTGGTTTAAGGGCCCCAAACCTAGTGGCCGGTTCCCTTTTAATTTAGTTAATAATTCCTGAAGTTATTGCAGTTAACCGCAGCTGGCAGTGTGGTTTTGCAGGTAAAACTGCACCGCTTTTCGGTTAAACCTCATGCCAGGTTGGGTATCACCCTCATTGCAGCTGTTATATGTGGCTGTATGCAGTTCTGCAGAGGTGTTTGACTCCATTACAAAGGCCAGGCCACTGTAGCATGTGAGAGAGTGTCTTTGTGAAATTGTACATAATTTCAGGGACCTTGGCTGAAAAATACTAATTTGTAGAGGATAACTGGAAGATTTAATAGGATGCGACAACTTTGGTGGTGGCAAAGCATGATGAACCATTAAGATTACATTGTTTTACAATGTTATGCCATTTTATGGCTTGTTCTATGTAAAAACAGTGTGGTTCAACAAGTCACGATTGAAGACCTTTTAAAGGGCTTTGGACATTGATATATTCAGAAGTCACCTATAGGTGGCACTTAAGAGACAGTTTTGTCCTTATGGAAGTAAAGAAATGAAACGCTTGAGTACTGTCTTTTGGTAAAATAGGAGGAACAGTTGCCAGATCCGAACACTACTAAGCCCTTTTTTAGATATACTGTAAGCAAATTGAAACTAAAGATAACTAAAACCGTATGGACTGATTCTCACAGCAGATTTATTGCAGAAATGTCTATGGCTTTCTCATTCATTTGAATAAGGTTTGCAGAAATCCATACACATCCCCATGTCTTAAAGAACATGTTTAAGGAGTATGGAGGTTTTCAGTCTCCAGATATGTATGCAACACATCTGCAGTCTGTATAAAAATACTGGAATTGCTGCAAATGGACAATTGGGCAACAGAGCAATGGAATATTATTATGCCGTGTTGATGGTACTTTGCTTAAAATGTCAATTCTATCAAGTAGAAAGAAGCTCAGTCTGGTTCTTTGTATCACTTTGTCTGTAAATGTGTGTAGATATAGAGCTTTATACTAGTTCTTAAGTGTGTATTTGCTGACATTGTTGTAGATAATGAATGGTATAGCTTTAACCTTTTAGACTAGCAAAACTTATTTGCTGTGCTACATCCGGCCCCCTTGTTCGTGCTTTTTATCTGGCAGTAAGATGTGTTTAGCTAAAGGACGTTTCAGTGTGTGTTCCGGATCATACCATTTATTACATTTCCATTTTGCTGTAATTCTTATCTTTTTCACGTGTTGCCAGTTTCTCCATTAGTCAGATCTTGCTGGAGTACTTTTCCCAACTCTTGGAAGGTCACCTAAGTTTAACAGCCAAAACATATAATAAGTTTATCCTATTTTGTATTAGTATTGGTTGTAAAGTAGATCTAATCTGTAAAATAACTTATTCACGCTTTATCATAAGTCGTACTGGTCTTCCTCAAGCTTTATGTGCCTTGGACTTGTGCAATGACAACTCCCCAGGTTCCTTTGCAGCCATCAGTATGAGAAGGGGGATGGTTGTGTAATGGCAGAGATTTCCAGTATATCAGAGAATCTTTTTATAATGCTGTAACACATAATACCGGTCTTCAATTTGGACCGCAAACCTGTAAGAAATTAGACATTATATTTCCTTTTTAGTTTCTCAACATAATTGATACTAGTATTTTATGATATGGTTTACATACACTATGCTATATATGTGACTAGTCTAACATATCAGTGATACAAAGCCATAGTGATAAGGCTTCTGTGTTCTCTTTTCAGTTTCTCTTGCTTTCTAATGCCAGATAAAGGACTATAAATAGTTGAAAGCAGCCAGATTTATTGCTAATTCTATATATAAAGTGAAATATGACCAAATATAGTCCTAATGTGCTTGCAGGCAGAATATATTCATCATACATTGCAGCATGTGCACACACAGCAGATTTCCTCTTCGTTATTTCCGGAGATTTTATGTTGTAGGGAAAAGCTATTGTTTTCATTAATCTGATGTTAGGTAAGTGTCTTTTTCAGAAAGTGTCAACACAACCTGCACAAGGCATTGACCTCTTAGAAATTAGAGACGTTCCACACAATTATTAGCAGTATGCTCAGGTTCCTAAGGGACCGAGCACATTAAATTACCAATTACTGCTCTCTGACTCCTCTGTATATACCTTTACACCACAAGGGACCCCATGTATATCTGTACTTTTTATTATTTGTTCCATCTCCCGTCTGTGTATAACGTCTTATATTGCATTTGTTTTTATTTACAGTGGATTTATTGGGCTTGTCTGCAGCTTGCGATGCCTTGGACCAGCACAACCTCAAGCAGAACGACCAGCTTATGGACATCTTGCAGATTATTAATTGCCTAACCACAATTTATGATCGACTGGAGCAAGAGCACAACAACCTGGTGAACGTGCCCCTCTGCATTGATATGTGCCTGAACTGGCTCCTGAATGTTTATGACACGTGGGTGATCATTTCATTACATAAGATATATGTACAGTAGAGTAATAGAAGCAGTGGTTAGATAGTTCCCAGCTCATAAGACTAAGTGTCAGTATAAGATCACTGCCATCGAACACGGCTTGGTTGTCTTCTAGAGTATGCAGTGTGTTCTTAGCCTAATATCACATTTTAACCTAATACCAGTAATACAGTATTTTACAGTCCTCTATATTTAGTATTATAGCTTCTGAAATATATAAATCAGAAATTGCCGTATTCTGCACCATGAATAGCGTGAGAATATAGCAAGGCATTTTCTAATGCCCGGTTCAATAAAGTCTTATGTCTAAAGACGTGATCTATGTGGCAAGTGCTTGAATTACATCTATAGAGAATGAAATATAAGATTTACCATTGAAATCATTTTGTAGAAAGTACCAGGTGATATGTTATGTTCTAGTATTGGAAGATGTTATATATGGATAAGGCTTTACTCTAAATACTATTAAAAAAAACAACTCATAGACTGGATAAAGAAATGATTACCCATATCTGGTCTGGGATATGGAGAGGTGGTTTGAGGTTGATCTCTCTACATTATCTGCATATTAAGACCAGTACGAAGTATTTCATCAGTGTATTTATTATGTGTGTATATATATATATATATATATATATATATATATATATATATATATATATATATATATATATAATTTTGCATAGATGCATAGAACAGTTCTAATAAGAAATATTATCTACAGTTTAATTGAATGGATTTACAGACTTTCATATGTTCCTCACATCTAGGGGTCGGACTGGAAGAATCCGCGTGTTGTCTTTTAAAACTGGTATTATATCTCTATGTAAAGCACATTTGGAAGACAAGTACAGATGTAAGTATATTATTTATGTCAACTGAAAAACTTTTAAACCCCTTAGATCCCATAATGATAATGTCAAAACACAGTGGAATACATAAGTACATTGGGCAAACTTGTGGACATCGGTTATGATATTTCCTTCAGCATGAACCTTATATACATGATCATTCTCAGTGGTCCAGAAAGATGGGACATGCAGTAGGCTGAGCTTTTGCAAGCATGCATGTTTGTTACAATAGGGCATTTGAATAAGCAGTTTTTTTTAGACACCCTAAAGTCACTTGCCTATCTGAACCACTGATCATCTTATGTGTATGGCTAGCTTTAGGTCAAACAACTGACATTTGATATTTTAGATGATGTGATATTTTAGTTCATATTGTAGATAATACAGTATACTGCTTTCAAACTGTCCAACTTTTAGCCTATCCCTGGAAATCTCAGACTACATTGTAGATCAAGTGCAATTGAAATGAATGGAGCTCTACTTACCGTAGAATGTTGTGCGAGACTACATGTCTCATTGCCCAATGATTTAGGGGGCTCTATATTAAGTGCTGTGGTCCCTTCATTCTAGAAGCTGATAGGTGTATGAACTTTACCCAAATGTTTATACCCAGAACTTTGGCTGCATATGCCATCCACTCCATGTACATAGAGAAAGTCCTGACATCATGTGGAGGAGAAGCATTGGTTAGGTTGAATTTCCACATGACCAATCCTTTGTTCCTTTGTCCAGTTGTCTGGCATCGGCATTCTCTATCTGAGGTATATGGGATATATTTACCTGTGACATGTCAAAAGGTCATATATAGCTGATTGTTCCATTTAATAAGTTCTTCATACCATTGAGAGCCGCCATTCATCATAAATATTGTGTGCCAAATGTGTATGGCTCACTCCTGCACTTAAATTAGGCTATACCTATATATACCTTTATCCCTTAGCATCTGAATTTAACCCAGGGCTTCTTTGACTTTAAAGATTGTCCTGGAGGATCTGGGAAAGGTTCCAGAGATGATGAAAATATCGCTAATAATTACAAGTGTAATCTGTATGTTTCAGGATCATTTTTCCAAATTCATTTATGCTCAGACAAATTCCACGTTGTAAACAAATCTGTAAATCAAAAGTGCTGGACTTGAAAGCATGCAGAGGCTTAAGGACAGAAAAGCACCAAAACAACATGGTGTTAATGGAGGGAGCTGGAAACAGCCTCCAGAGGGTGATAAAATGGCAGCACAGAGAAGCAAAGTCATTTGTCTGTGTCATGCTTGTGGCTTGCTTTGAAATCTTATTGGAAATTCTGCTTTGTGGGAAAGTGCTTATTTATTAAACAGTCTTGTCATTTAAAAAAGGGAAAAATGGCTTACATGGGGCTAATCTTACCTCGCTTTCATCAGCTATGATATAAGGTATTCCCATCCACAAGCACATACAATTGGGTTCTTTATTTTGTAATTCTTACCAGAAAATAACACACAGGATTCAGGCTTCATACTACGTGGCATTACTACATACATTAGATAGTGATGTATTAGATACGCACTAGTTTTGTTAAAATTAACAATTAAAGGGGCTACAAAAACATCCGCTCCTTTGCATCTCGCCTAGAAGCATCTCTACCCTGGTCCATAGGTTATTTCTGAAGTTTAATATCAGCCTCACTCAAGCAAATGGGATCAAGTTGCAATACTCATTTTTGTAATAGCAGATAATCCCTTTCCCTGTATGTAGACAGTGCTGTAGGTTTATATTTACCTGTATAAACAATTGCTTGGTAGAAATACTATATACTGTATCACGATGGATGAACAGTACTGTAATACCCTTGAAATCTTTGCAGCATTGACATACACTCACCGGCCACTTTATTAGGTACACCTGTCCAACTGCTCGTTAACACTTAATTTCTAATCAGCCAATCACATGGCGGCAACTCAGTGCATTTAGGCATGTAGACATGGTCAAGACAATCTCCTGCAGTTCAAACCGAGCATCAGTATGGGGAAGAAAGATGATTTGAGTGCCTTTGAACGTGGCATGGTTGTTGGTGCCAGAAGGGCTGGTCTGAGTATTTCAGAAACTGCTGATCTACTGGGATTTTCACGCACAACCATCTCTAGGGTTTACAGAGAATGGTCCGAAAAAGAAAAAACATCCAGTGAGCGGCAGTTCTGTGGGCGGAAATGAGTTGTTGATGCCAGAGGTCAGAGGAGAATGGCCAGACTGGTTCGTGCTGATAGAAAGGCAACAGTGACTCAAATAGCCACCCGTTACAACCAAGGTAGCCAGAAGAGCATCTCTGAACGCACAGTACGTCGAACTTTGAGGCAGGTGGGCTACAGCAGCAGAAGACCACACCGGGTGCCACTCCTTTCAGCTAAGAACAGGAAACTGAGGCTACAATTTGCACAAGCTCATCGAAATTGGACAATTGAAGATTGGAAAAACGTTGCCTGGTCTGATGAGTCTCGATTTCTGCTGCGACATTCGGATGGTAGGGTCAGAATTTGGCGTCAACAACATGAAAGCATGGATCCATCCTGCCTTGTATCAACGGTTCAGGCTGGTGGTGGTGGTGTCATGGTGTGGGGAATATTTTCTTGGCACTCTTTGGGCCCCTTGGTACCAATTGAGCATCGTTGCAACGCCAAAGCCTACCTGAGTATTGTTGCTGACCATGTCCATCCCTTTATGACCACAATGTACCCAACATCTGATGGCTACTTTCAGCAGGATAATGCAATGCCATGTCATAAAGCTGGAATCATCTCAGACTGGTTTCTTGAACATGACAATGAGTTCACTGTACTCCAATGGCCTCCACAGTCACCAGATCTCAATCCAATAGAGCATCTTTGGGATGTGGTGGAACGGGAGATTCGCATCATGGATGTGCAGCCGACAAATCTGCGGCAACTGTGTGAGGCCATCATGTCAATATGGACCAAAATCACTGAGGAATGCTTCCAGCACCTTGATGAATCTATGCCACGAAGAATTGAGGCAGTTCTGAAGGCAAAAGGGGGTCCAACCCGTTACTAGCATGGTGTACCTAATAAAGTGGCCGGTGAGTGTAGATGCCATGTATGCAGATCTCATCTTTCAAACATAGATTTTCATCCCTGCCAGCAGATGTTTGCAAGGTAGTTGGTGCTTTACCTTAAAAGAACCTAAAATATAAGGAAATTTTACATAATCATTAATGGTGGCTGAGCTTGACGGTGTCGGTGCATGTGGGATCAGCCGACAATTTAATGCATCCTCCTCTAATGGTTAGTGGTGTTGGAAGGAAGAGTCTGATGTATTCTATTTCAGTTTATCTAATCCTTATGTTATTGGGCAGTGTATGCCAGAAAGTTTCCTTTGGATCAATGTTCGAATGAACAAAATCTTGGCCAAACACTCATATCTAAAGCGTATATCCTGCATAACAGCGCTGTAGGAGGACACAAGCATGGTTACCATATTTAATCCAGGCTTGTATGATCTCTGTTGATTGTCATCCTCACCGGTTCCTGTCTGATCACCTATAAACACTCCCAGGTTTAGTTTACTAATACTTAGGGCAAATATTAAACCATTTCCTATGTTGTGTTCCAATCTGCTTTTTTAGTTTTGGTTTTATGGCTACAATTGTACAGTCTATCTACAATTCTTTGTTGTAGAGGGTAGACCTAAGTAACTGGCTGATCAGTGATGGTTATTTGCAAGTGTTTTAACCACGTACCACATCGCACACCGTGTATTACAGATTCCATCAGGAAATTGAACATGTTTTCACAAAGTGAACAAGGAATGAAACAGATGGTTTCCCATTGCTCTGTTGTTTAACCTGTTTCATTTAGGAACTAAGCACCGAACAACATGTTAAAGTATTTAGGCCCATCAGGGGGAATACATTGTTAAACTATAATGCAGCACCGCACGGCTTAGTTTCATTTCTTGTTGACCAATATTTATATTTTTAAAGACTTCCTTGGTGCTATCTTTTATCACATTAAACATTAGGACCGTTATGGTATTGACAAACATTACAAGTATTAGTTTGGTCATAAAGAGAAGGATTAGGCACCTCATCCTGTTACAAATCTGCCAAATGAATGCATGTAGAAACACAATCCCAGTGATCAGCCAGTAGATAAGGGTGCTCATTTAGGGGGAGATCTACAAACAATGCATATCTATGAGAAGAGGTATATGAAAATAAAAGTAAAGATGCCACAATCAACTTCTTACAATGTCGATTGGCACTCCATACAGGCAGATTATCTGCTGCCTGTGTAAAGCTTCCGGCTATAAAAAGCCAAGCCTCACCAGTGTGCGGAGTCAGGTATTCCAGTAACAGAGCCCACCACCAAGGCTCCTGGAAATGCAGTTTTGACTGTAAATAAGCTTCTATTATCACTGATGGTCCTTCTCTACCTGTTCCTGGTGAACCCTATAATAAATGTGAGGGAAAATGCGTTGAGCGAAAAATGAGGATTGTAGCGGGGACAGGAATTATCACTTAAGCTATGGATATCCATCTCCTGATTATAACCTGGATTACTTTGCTGGCTATTTCTCTAATAGCACCAGTTTTTGGGTGAGGGGAAGGGAAGGGACATCACGGTCCACTACCAATCTGAATATCAGGGAGTCCTGTATTGTTAATATTGTGTTGATAGGACATAATTTTTATCTGTTCATCTGGTTTCATGAGCGGTACACTGTTCTAAAACCACTAAGTTTTGTATTCACCTGATCATAGGTTGGAGTCCAAATCTAGTTTTGTTCCTTATTTACGTGGACGTCTGTAAATCTATGTATTTATGTTAGGCTAGGTTCACATCAGCGTTCGGGTTTCCGTTCGGGGTCTGCTTGGGGACCTCCTGAATGGAAACCTAATCCACTTAAAAAAGCGATTACCCGTGGACCCCATACACTATTATGGAGTTTGCATGGTTTCTATTTGGTTTCCACTCAAAAAGGGCGAAAAACGCAGAAAGGGGAATCCCCATACAGAGAACCAATGGAGGTGCAGACCCAGCTTTCAGCATTCATTTTAGTCGAATTGCCTATTAAAAATTTCTGTTTTATTTTTCCTTTCATGTGGACCACTATTTCGTGATGGCCCTTCTTGATCTAATGACATAATTCAATTTGCAGATCTTTTCAAGCAAGTGGCAAGCTCTACTGGATTTTGTGACCAACGAAGACTGGGTCTTCTCCTCCATGATGCTATTCAGATTCCACGACAGCTGGGTGAAGTGGCCTCCTTTGGCGGTAGTAACATAGAACCCAGTGTCAGAAGCTGCTTTCAATATGTAAGTATGAATTTTCCTGCGTTCATCTCCAGTTGAGTTTATTTGCATTTACAGATTGAATTGGTTATAGGAAATACATGCACTTTTTCTTTTCTTCCAGGGGTTTGCTCCCAGAATTTCTCATTATAGGTCGCTAATCTCTGTCTTGGCACAGCATTCAGAATGTTTTGTTTGCTTTGCCTTTTTGTTTAATTTTTCTTTCTACATAACAAACATAGCTCGGAAACAGCAGGGTTCCTGCAAACCTAAGCTCCTTAAAGATAACAGGGATTTAAAGATTTGTTTTTGATGACTAAAGACTATCCCTAGAACTGCTCTGTCTTGATTAGGGGTGTATGTTTGGAGTTTTCATCTAAGTAACTTCAGGATTTTCTTGGAAGGGATAAAAAACATGTAACTGTGATATAAGGAAGGTTTTATTATCTACCTTATCCTGTATGTATGTGCAATGTCTTTTAAAATTTTGTATTAATAACCTGGAGTCCAGTTTGAACGAGATCTATATATTTGATATTTGCATTGTTCTTTATAAAGCAAGTCCAGTACTTTCACAAACACAACGTTCTTTTCTGCAATTTTTGTGTTTTATGATTCCCCTGGATTAACCCTTGTAGTACAGTAATCAATGGTAAGTGTAGCTCTATATTAGCTGTGGATATTATCTTGGTTCAGTATCATGCACATGTATTTATTACGTTAGATTATTCTGTGTATTCAACAACACTGGATTAGTGCAGCAGGTGAACAGCCCTCATCTTCTTTCTCCTACGTTAACAATTCTGCGTACAGTAATTCCTGTGCCGTGCGTGGGTTGAGATATACTGACAGACCTCACACTAGAGCGTCGTAACACATAGTACTCTGGAATACAGAGTAGCTTGCTAGGTTTGTGTCCTCATAGGCAAGCACAGGCCTTAGCTGAAGGGAATACCAGTTGTGTGCTTACAATATGCTACAAAACAAATCTTTATCATCTTGGGAATATAATACAGACTCAATTTTTACCAGTGACCCAGGGCAAGCTATTTTATCTCACCGTGCTTCGGTTTACTAAAGTGTAATTGGGTGAGAAGTAATAACTATAATAACAGCATTGCTTCTTCCAAAACCCTTCTTTCCATCAGATTTGCCACTCAGAGTAAATGTTTGCTTGCATATATATTTATAAAGTGCTTTTCTTACAGAGTTACAGCAATGAAATACAGATATGAGGCTGTCTTATTGAACACATTAGTTTCCATAATAGAAACCCGATATAAGCAAAATTCACTCTCTTTTTGTCATTTTAAAAGTAGATAACTTGGTGTATGTTCACACGTAGGAATTCGCAGCAGCTTCTTCCCCCAAATTTACCTCACACTGTTTTCAATGGTAGGCAGAGATTGCAGCAAGATGCAGAAAAAAAATCAGTGTCCTGCTTGATCATGGATTCTGCGGCTCGGGAGTTCCTGCCCATTAGGCCTGGGCCTAAACAGCATCTACATTCTGTCACAGCAATCCCACAGCCGAATACTGTGGTGGAAAGTGAAGAGGCGTTTCTCTTCATTTTCCACCGTGTGAACCTAACCTTTAGTTTGGAACTTGTTGCCCAAGTACCGATCACAATTATCACTGGACTAGGTGGCAATTCAGTTCTAGAAGTCTTCTTGACCTTTACACTTTCCCTGTAGTGAGAGCTTATTGACTTTAATGGTGAATACATAAATAGGTTATTAAATAATATATGCACTAAAGTAACAAAATAGGAGCTCTGTTGTTCAGGAATCTCACCTCTCCAGTAACCAGAGTAAAGGGTGGTTGTGTAGAGCGTCTTTTCCTCTGGAAGACTCAACATGTATTGGAATACCATTGATAGTCTTATTGATTTAATTGGGAACTGTGCAATGTTTGTTTCCCTTTGGCACCTCGGAAGAGGAAAGTAAAGCATTTGTTACTGGATTACTTCGTTGATTACAGCTGACCCTAAGGGCTCATTCACACTACGTAAACACCAGCTTATTCTGAACGTAAAACACGTTCAGAATCAGTGGCGTATAAAGCAGTTCCCATTCATTTCTATGGGAGCCGGCATACGAGCGCTCCCCATAGAAATGAATGGGCTGCTTTTTTCACTACGAGCACTCCCATTGAAGTGAATGGGAAGTGCCCGCGTATATGGCTAGCTCTGCTCATGGGAGTAAGGGAGTTTTTTGGCCAGGTTTTTGGCACTGAATCCGTGTCAGAATCCACGTGGAAAAAACGCCTCCCCATAGAATTCTATGGGTTCTGCTAACTTTTTTTTGTCACTAGTGGATTTTTTTTCTGCTAGCGAAAACAAAGCTTCCTTCAGGTGGATTCTGCCTGCAAAAACCAGCACAGTCAATGGGAGGTGGACAATCCACATGGAACTGCCAAATTTCCTAATTCTTGAAGCGGATTTTTTTCTCGCCAAAAAACTCAGTGTGAAAGGACCCTTAGGGCTAGTTCACACGGGGATTCCGCATGTGCACATTCAGTGCACAGCATCCCGTCGCAGCTTTCCGCTCCAGATTAGGGCCAAATGAATCAGCCGCGGAATCCGCCTGAAGAAAGGGCAGCTCGGGAATAAACCGCTAGCGGAAAAAAGAACGCTAGCGGTCTACATAGACCTCTATTGTGGGGGGGGGGGGGATTTTGAGGAGGATCCCATGCCAAAATCCGCCCCCTCTTGCCACATGTGAACTAGCTCTTAGGGTCAGTTCGCATGGAGTTTTTTGGTGTGGATTTTGATGCTGAATCCACCTAAAAAAAAAAAAAAAAAAAAAATCCTCCCAATAGAACTCTATTGGGAGGCTTTTTTTGGAGTCTGATTTTGAGGTGGATTCAGTGTCAAAATCCTCTCCAAGAAACTCCATGTGAACTGACCCAGAAGAAAAAAAAATCTGCTTCAAATTCCGGAAGAAGAAATTTTCTGCTTGACAAATTCAGTGTCAAACTCCTACGGGTGAACACCTCTTTAGTGCTTGCTGTATATGTCCCATTTGTGTTGAAGCCACTCATAGCTTTGGCTAAAAAAAAAAACACAGCAAAATCTGCAACAAAAAAAGCTGCTTTTCTAAACAGGTCACCACTGCAAAGTCCAGATAAACTGCATAAAGATGTCAAGGAGGAAATGGCAGAATTTCTACTTTCAATTGTTTGTTTGACACAAAAGTTCAATATTAATCCATGTAGAATACCAGAAAGTTGCAGTTTATTATTAGATTATCGTACTGCTTGTGTTTTATTTATTTAAAAAAAAGTTGCTCTATTGAGACAATTTTCAAAAGATGGTTATTGTCCAAAGTAAAACCTATAAAGGAAAAACATTAGAAATGACCTCTATGGCTAAGATGTACAATGTAGGTAAGGTAAATCTGTCTGAAAAGAATCATTTACCCTGAAATTCAGCTCCTCTCTCCCTTTAAAGGAGCTGTCACTGGACATTATGTAGTTTTCTTTTGTTCTCATTGATGGAGACAATGTTTTCTATTAGTAAACCATCCTGGGCTGTTTCAATTTCCCATTAGGGGAGGACATTACAAGCAGATCAGTTTCTGAACCGACCCTATACACTGCAGCAGATCTTGAGTTTTCCTCTAGGCTCCAGTGAAAGAGATTGCGGTATGAGACTTCATTAAATGTGGCCTTCTCATTGTACATTGTCACTTGTAATATAGATTGCATGTTTACCACTGACATCCTATTCCCAGATACATAAATATGCTGTCAGGTTTCCCAATGAAGTTCTTCCTAATGTTTCTGCCACTGAATGGAGTCATCTGTTGCTAACCCCTTTTTATTTGAATTCACTGGTATCTTTTTCTTATGTTTTTTTTATCCTTCAAATGGCACCTTTTTTGTTTGTAAGTTTATTTCCGTAATTTTTTTTAAATTAAATATTTTTAAATATACTGCATTTAAATCCCTATAATAGACGTTAGAGATTTTTTTTTTCTTAAGTTCTCAAAAGTTTTTTTTTTTTTTTTTTATTGTGCCATATAATGAGAATAGATTATGACAGAATATTTATGAAGATTTGTCTGGATTTTGCCTTTATAGTGCGGCTTGGATGCTGTGTTTTCTCCTGAAATATCTTATATGTGACTTGAAAAATGGCTACTTTCATAATGCTCATAGGTTTATTTAAGCTGACTCACGTAGTAAACAACCTAAAGCGTGAGTTTAGAAAAACAAGCTTTGGCATAGGAGGTAGTAATTTGGACTGGAATTGGGAAATGTGCTGTTAAATATCTTCATTGTGCCTTCATCCTGCAGATTTGCAGCAATTTCATGTAGCTCAGTTGAAGCAATATAATGGAACTACTGGAAAAATATACACTTTTAGTAGAAGTTCCCTGTGTGTCTTACCAGATAATACAAGAGATTACAGAAAATCACTTACCAGAGTTTTCATCACATATCTCATGCTGTGTTGGGCCATCTAAATCTAAGCTCATGATGAGATTGCCAAATCTGTCTTTGACACATTCATGATTGTTTTGCAGTTTCTGACTGGTTGAAGTCAAGTGGATTTTTGTGTATGTTCTTGCATTAGATGCTTCCCTTGCTGAGCACTCATTGATCCACTGGAAACTTTCTGTGTAATTAAATTCCAAAAAGCTGATCAGACAATGGTTGGGATAAAAAATAAAAAAAATTCAAGTCCTGAATTTAGAGATTGCTCCTTCCGTATTGAGCACCCCCTCATCGTGGCACTGCTGCCAACTGAAACTACCATGCTGATTTGCCAGTGTGTTTTTGGACTAATAGGACCAAAAATAGCCCCTATAGACAGAAATGTTGTTCCTGGGCAGATAGAAATCTGAGAACCTGGTCTGCAAGGCAACAAGGCCCTGCACTGTGCTACTATACGATAACTTTGTATTCGCTCTGTTACCTTACCACTACCTCACATCTTGCAGAGACTAACCAATTGAAACTGGTTTTTGTACTTTGTCATGGATAGGGCATTCACACTGACACAGAACAAATGTGTAATTTACAAGGTTTATAAATCTATTTTAATCTCACCTCAGTCAAACATCTGGAGTAAACACTGGATTGTAATGTATGTAGGAGGCTTCAAAATCCTAGAAGTACTTGTGTATCCTGCAGTAACTGCATGTTTTATTCATGAACTGAAAGCTACGTAGTCATTATTTAGAGCTGTCATTGTACACATCAGGAAACCTTACCTACTACAAATCCTTCTGGAAATTGGATGGGATGTAGCATTGATTAAGGGGGTTGACCAGGAATTACAGTACTTGGGCAGGAGGCAATGGAAGGTGAAAGATAAAAAAAGTGTCGTACTTTTCTGTCCCTGATTTGCCAATGTTTTTTTTAAAAAAAAAAAAAAAAAAAAAGGAACAAGTGACGTACATCAGTGACTGCTAAGGCCACTGACTGGCGTGCAGCAAGGACTTCTGCTTGTACATGCTCTGACGCACGCTGGATAGGACATGAGTATTACTACTATTGACCTTTCACATATACGTCTGCCCACTGAACTTCTAAGCATAGAAAGAGCAGGAACGTAAATTAATAAATACAATTTATACTGATTAATTTCTCCCCAAAATAATTTGTCTGTTCTTCCCCCTGATCACTCGGAAAGAGAGAGATATAATGTAATGACACAGGTTCCATGACTGGGCATGCCCACTGGCCTTTTTTAGCCTATACATGAGGTGTTTTTTTAAGTCTGGCTATATATAGAGAGAGAGATCCTATTAATATTATAAATGTGAAAGTCTGGTACTGGTTACTGGTTTGGGGGAGGTGCTGGTGGTAGGGGTTACAGAGAGGACCGGGGGGTCGGGTTTCACACCAGAGGGCAGAAGGCAAGTAGGGGTAGGGGGGCCACATTGCACATGTGGAAAAAGGAGGGGGGGGACCGAGCTCACGGGTGGGTGGTGCTGGGAGGAAAGGGTAGATATAGGGGGTGACTTGAACTTTAAAGGGGGCCGGGGACGCAGGTGGGGGGTAACGGGAGAGCCGGGGGCGCGGATGGAGGGAAAAGGGAGGGCCGGAGGTGCAGCAGCGGGGCCGTGGGGTCCCGGCCCACGACGCTGTGGGAGGTGACCGCGCTGGCCGCAAGGAAAGGGCCGTGGGGGGCTGCGCTGCAGGTGGATCGCTCAAGGGTGAGGGGACAGTGGACGAAGGCGCGGGTTATAGCTAGTAGATATATATTTAGCAGTTAACTACTTTTTCTTTATCAATGCAACCTACTTTTCTACTGTGTGTGCACCGTTCCAAAGAAGACATTGTGAAATTAATCAGTGTCATATAATATAATGACGGAGTCCAATATTCTAAAATGAAATGAGGACATCTGCGTGTAGAAGTTTTCTTTTGAGTATTCTACCAGACTGCTGTAACCCTCTATACGATTGTGCTGGCATATTGACACTATCTTGCCTTTTCTATGAAATACTCCTTGCTGACTAAAGGGAACAATACGATGGAAAGAAACTGTCAAGCATTGATTTTTATGTGCATTTTTTCCCTAAGTCTATTTATAAGGATAAATAATGAAAACCGGAAAGCAGCCACTCTTTTATTTTCCATTTGGGAATATAGGACAATCCGGAACATGCTGATTGCAGTATTGTATAGTGCAGCTGAATGAGAAAAGCTCCTGTTTGTTTGTTTGGCATATTGCGTGGTCCCTTGACAGATCATGTTAGCCCTTGGAGAACAGTAATGCACTCTGCTCAACCCCCAACTCTTTGCAAAACAGCCCTGTAAATGTCATCAAAACAGCTCTACCTCTGCTTCGACTTCACTCGGGGTTTATGTGCCCTGTTTGTATGGCAGAACAAACGAATGTGACCAGTTTTCAAAAGCACATATAGGCAGCAGATTTTTCAGCTAGGTGTTTGCCCGCAGGGAAATGAAAAGCTGAAAGCAAACCTCTGTTCTGTGTAAGGAACAATTACTTTAAGGTTACCAGGCTGCAATGGCAATGCCCGCTTTACAGATTTCATACTCTACATAGAGAACTGATCTACCCAGTAGAGATGAGATTTACTTTTTTTGTGCTACAGTCACAGAATATGAATTTCATTCTGTATTAAAAAGGGGCATTAGTATTGTTAGCCAGCCTGAGCACGCACCAGCCTGAGATTTGTGTAGCCCTTGTTCTGAATGACTTTTTGATGATTTCAGCTAGTCTTTCTTTGGATATCAGTAACCTTATTTTACACATTTGCTCAACTGCTATGCATGAGCAAATAAAATGTCAGCAGCTAGTATAGCTTTTACTTCATGCTAGGAGGTAGTGCTGCTTTTGTGCAAGATTTTACTTATTTTTATTTACTCTACTGGTATTCTTCTCTGTTCCTGTCTTAGGTTAGGGCCCCCTGTAGCAGGTTTGCCACCAAAAAGTGCAGTTGGTAAAACTGCAGCAGAAAAGCATTGTAGTTTTTCCTGCAGTGCTTTACACAGAAGGTCCGCAGAGTTTTTCTCTGCTGACTTTTTCTCCTTCCTTTATAGCTATACGGAAAATGCCAGCGTTTCCAGAAGTAAAATTGACATGCTGTGATTTACAAGGTTTTTGAAATGCTGCGAGTATTTCTCTGCAATGTGTGGGTGATATTCTCTTTTTTTTGGCGAGGCATTTACACCATGTAGAGGTTCAGCCTAAGGGTGCATTCACACTGAGTAAACGCTAGCTTATTCTGAACGTAAAACACGTTCAGAATAAGCGGCGTCTAAAGCAGCTCCATTCATTTCTATGGGAGCGGGGATACGAGCGCTCCCCATAGAAATGAATGGGCTGCTTCTTTCACTCCGTGCAGTCCCATTGAAGTGAATGGGGAGTGCCGGCGTATACGGCTAGCTCTGCTCATGCCGGAGCGTACACGCCGGCACTCCCCATTCACTTCAATGGGACTGCACGGAGTGAAAGAAGCAGCCCATTCATTTCTATGGGGAGCGCTCGTATGCCGGCTCCCATAGAGATGAATGGAGCTGCTTTAGACGCCGCTTATTCTGAACGTGTTTTACGTTCAGAATAAGCTAGCGTTTACTCAGTGTGAATACACCCTTAAGCTACATTTGGAGTAAAACTAAATTTGTGTTCAGTTACTGTGTGAACATAAAGGGAGTCTGTCAGCAGTTTTTACCATGCTGAAAGTGCTAGGTAGGAACAATACCCTCGAGCACATTTTTAGCAATAGAAGCAATGTGAAAGTGTACTTTATTCCAGGGTGTAGTGCTCCTGCAAGTGCTATGATGGCTGAGGAGAAAAAGAGCCTCAGGACCTCAGGTAGTTTCCACCTTGCAAATCCCATAGAAATGAATGGCTATGGGGGTGAGGGGTAAATTTATGTGATTTTTGAAGCATATTTTCTAGGCCTATCCTCAAAACCGTGTTCTTGAGGGGGGAAACTTCTTACCAATTCCTGAACATTTTTTTTTTCCACGTCATAGAAAAAAAAAAAAAAACACCTCTGAACTCTCCTTTACAGGACCAATGCCTGCTAGAATAATACCGTAGTTGGGTTTCACTCTGCTGCTAATAATAAAAACATGGCCACACCGTGGACAGACTGCCTTTAAGTTGTCAAAGGCAGATAGTTGCATACGTTCAGATGGCCCTATTGGAAACCAGTGGAATGCTTGCGAGAGTTAAAACCTTCCCTTCATATCTGTGTCAGTAATTTGAGGTCAAATAGAAAATTAAAAAGTTGCCCATATACAGAACATTTGCCTATTCCTACTAAATCCACCACAAAGCTAGATCTTTGATACAGCCAAGCATGCAGGATTTTTTTTCAATGGGTAGAAAATATTCTGCTGCTAGATTCTTATTGTGTCCTGTGGGATCATTTTGAAATGTCTTACAACAACCAAAACCGGTTCAGAAAATAAAATAAAGTGTCTCAACACATGCTTATCTGTTTCTGACACACCTTTCAGTCCGGTCATGTACATACAAAGTTCCATGCTTTGTGCATAGGTTGTGTTAGCCCCATCTTACCATTAGTCGACAATCACTTGCTCGACAAAAAAAATAAAAATAAAATCACTTTACACTCTAGAGGAACTTTGTGAGATGTCCCACTCTAAATATACTAATCTTTTCTTATTGTCATGCACATAGTTATGTGACTAGGATACTGTTTGGACTATCTTCTGATAACTGGGATGCGGCTCTGAGAATGGTACTTTATATACACACAGCCTTTGCAGGGCTTCTTGTCCCTTTTTATATAAATTGTTCCTTCCTGAATTAGACTTTCCAAAGATCGATGGTATCCGTCCATTGGGATTAGATCCATCCCCACAATGGAAACACATGTTATAGTAAAACCTTACTATCAGTCCAATATTACTGTGCTGGCAGTCCAGGTATTGGATTTTATATCCCTGCATAGGGATACTAAATTTCACACTATCAGCAATGTGGTCGTAGTGACACAGAAACACAGATATTCCCAGTAATAGAGATTTTGCAGTCAAATCAAATCCTTTACTTTAAAACATCTAACCAGTTTTGTGTCTCTTAATCCTCAGTAGGGAATCTTTGGCTGGAAAGGCCCTTTTGACCATAGGTGTACAAGGGGAAATCGGAAACTCTTGCATTGTGTAGCGGCAGACACACACTGAAGGCTATCCTGCACGTCTGGATACTGCCAACACCTATAAGATTATTGACCCAACTCTTTCAGATGAATTGGGTAGATGCATACATTAATAAAGAGGGCAGGACACAGTGTTTTATTGTGGTCTGGGAGAGCTTTATTGTAGCACTACCAGATGGTATAGAATGACAACCTGGTACCTAGAAACAGGACTTTTGTGAGATCCCGCTGTGTAAGTGTGTAGGTCCTCAGTGTTCTGCATTATCATGTTGTGACAGTGGTGAGACCTATCAGAATCATCTTCATCTACACGCCATCAATACTACATCTCATAGACTGCTAATAGCTTTGTGTTCTGTTGTTTTATGGTTTGTTTTCATTGTCACTTGCTTGGTAAGCTACATGTGTCCGATCCATGGTAAAATGGTGGCAGCCGGGCCTCCACAGATCCACTCACTTCACTTAGTGAGCCTGGGACACAAAATGAAAAGTTAATAGGGTCTGTCCTGAGTTTTGCCCCAGACTCAATCCCATATACACGGGCTTGTGTATGGGATTATAGAGAAAAATGGGTCAGTGTGCAAACTGTGAAGTACGCAGCTAGAACACTGACTAATCACATGCTGTCTGCATAGAGCCCAAGTCTGGACTACAAGGACTCAATATGTTTGCCATGCATGTTTCAGAGCACTCCTCTTCCTGGGAGTTTTGGAATGTTTATGGTTGATTTTAATAAGTATTTATAAAATCTCATTAAAGGGGCTCTATCAGCAAAATCCTGCAGATAGAGCCCCACATATGCGTGCATAGCCTTTAAAAAGGCTATTCAGGCACCGTAAATGTTAAATTAAACTACCCCCCCCCCCCCACCCGTTTTAAAATAATAACTTAAAAAAGAATGTTCTCTACTTACGGAACGTGCACCCTGGGCGGGCATTCAGGGTGTGTCTTCATCTTCTTCCCCGCCTCTTCTTCCTCTGACGTCTTCGGGTCCCGTCCTCCTCCGGCGCTTGCTCGCGGACACTGATAAAAAAAAACAGCCCGGGCGCATGCGCAGTAGCCGTAGTAGAAGCCACGTGCTACTGCGCATGCGCCCGGGCTTTTTTTTTTTTTTTTTTTTTTTTTTTTTTTTTTATTATCAGTGGCCGCGAGCAAGCGCCGGAGGAGGACGGGACCCGAAGACGTCAGAGGAAGAAGAGGCGGGGAAGAAGAAGACGGCGCACCCTGAATGCCGCCCAGGGTGCACGTTCCGTAAGTAGAGAACATTCTTATATAAGTTATTATTTTAAAACTGGGGGGGAGTTTAATTTAACTTTTACAGTGCCTGAATAGCCTTTTTAAAGGCTATGCACGCATATGTGGGGCTCTATCTGCAGGATTTTGCTGATAGAGCCCCTTTAAATCCAAAGAAACAAAAAAAATGGCTTAGACTCCTGTTAAAAAATAAAAGGCGCACTCACCTCACTGATCTCCTCAGCATTCCCATCCAGATACTATCTGGGTTTGACGTCACTCTCTGTTTCCTAGTCTGTCTGAAGACACAAGAAACTTATCTCGACCAATTAGTGTGTGAAATGTCACCGCTGCAGCATTTCCTATGTCCTAGGAGGGACCAGCCAGTAGAGACTGGTGAGGGACTTTGGCGGTATGGGTGGATGATCAATGAATAACAGAATGCCCTTGACCAAACTCGAGCCATGTGACCTCGAACGCTCAGACATTTCCTGGTGATGGAGAACAAGCGCTAATCACCACCCAACTTATCTATCTGACTGTGCAGACTACACAGATATGTTGGATCAGCCTTCCGTCTTTATGACAATTAACAAATTAACATTGATTATAGGCTGGAGAATAAATCAGATATATAGTTTTAGTGACTTGAAGCTCTCAGTGTGCCTTTTTGTGTCTCCCTAATTTATGCTGATTACCACGAGGCAGCCTGATGCTTTTAACTGCTCATTCTAATTCTGCTAGTAACATGCAGTGCACTATTCACTGCCGAATGCATCTTTTCCTATTAAAAAATGCATATTAATCAGCGGCTCCATTAATGTACTGGAATATTGATTCTTGAGGAATCAGTCTCTGTAGATAAACATCCCTCTAATGAGTAGTTCACTGTTTCTGGAAATGTATATGTGCGGTCCTATTTTTATATTGTAACAATTTATCTCCTGTTCACATATTTTAGAATAATATGCTTAATTTGCATTAAATTATTGGGATAAGTCTTTGTGTGAGAGAACAAGAGAAAAATACTCATTTATAGTCATTACAATCAAGACGGCTTCATGTGCTATCTGTCTAATTCGTTTAGCTTTCTCAAAACTCAATATATCTTAAGATATAAAAATGACTATCAGAAAATAAAGACTTGTAACTGGTGCTAGCAATAGATTGTACAATCCATGTATAGGTGCAGCATGGATTGCACTTAATAGTTGTGATTTGTAACTGTTCTACAGTTAGTATGGCTCTGCTGCTATTGGCCAGGATATTCCATACTGCTACTGATATATGGGTTATTTGGCAGGTCTTATGCCCTGTTCACATCTGCTTTTGTATTCCATCGGGGAGAGTCCGCATGAAGACCCCCACGAACGGAATACAAACGCAATTGCAAGCACTGTGCTGTAAAAGCACATGGACCCCATAGACGAAAATGGGGTCTGTGTGCTAGTCGCACGCTGCCCGCACGAATCATGCGGATAAGAAAGTACATGGTGAACTACTTTCCTGTCCACACGATCTCTGCGGAGATCTGGTGGCAAGCACACGGACCCCATTATAGTCTATGGGGTCCGTGTGCTTTTATGGCACCAGCACTTGCACTTGCGTTTGGTATTCCATTCAGGATGGGGTCCCCATGCGAACTCCCCCAAACGGAATCCAAACGCTGATGTGAACGAGGGCTTAGACTGGTTTCCAGTGTCATTTATATTGTAATTTATTATGCTTATTTAGTGCCAACACCTTTGCAGAACTGCTACTAATAAAGGAAATAAAACAAAACTTAGCACAGTTCCCCATATCTCAGCTTCCTATACCAGGGTATTGTTAGATGGTACCAATAAGCCACTCTATCTTACTTAGAATATTTTGGTGCAAGGATTGTGTAGGGAACTGAATCTTTGTCTGGAGTGAAGGAAAGTATCGCTATATCCGCGACCACTATGATAGCGATATGGGTGAACTTAAGAGAACGTTTTAGCCTAATCCCACTCATATCCGAGGTTGTCACTACCGCCAGACAGTTATCCACCGCGTCTGTATGTAGCCTTTCTATTTTTAACAGACCGGTTATTCAACACCGTGCAGAGAAATTATTCTCTTGTGTCTGCCCTGTGGGATTTATCTAATTTCCTTAACACCGACACATTGACACACATGAGGACCACATTCATAGGAAGGCAATTAACCTACCAATGTGTTTTTCTGGAGAAGAAAACTGGTGTGTGTGTATATATAGGTATATGCCGTTTCTGAATTGGGTCATGTCATTTCAGGTCATTCTTCTTGTGTACACTGTTGATGGTGGAATAATGAAAGATTAATAAGAACTCCACATCCAGCATTTATAGTTTACAGAAGGCAATCACATATAGCGACTTGATAAATAGAAATTGTCTGCGGTTTGTTTTGTAGCCATTTTCTGTGTGTCATTTTGAGACATTAGGAGAGTTCATTCTTTGATCTGGTATATGCGTCTCAGAAGACTAAAGCTTGATCACTGGAAGAAATCCACTCAGAATTGTAAATTTTTCAGCAGTCCCGTGGTCACGTTATCTTAATTGTTAGGTTTTCGCCAGGCTTTCTTGCAGCATTTACAATCCTTAGTTTTTCTGTCTTGCTCCCCTCAGTGGGGATTCTGCACTTTATAAATTCATTAAATGTTTTATGCTTTCATGTTTACAGCATATTTTGTATTTGATCTTTTAGGCTAACAATAAGCCAGAAATTGAGGCAGCTTTGTTTCTGGATTGGATGAGGTTGGAGCCTCAGTCAATGGTTTGGCTACCGGTGCTTCACAGAGTTGCTGCTGCTGAAACTGCCAAACACCAAGCCAAGTGTAACATCTGTAAAGAATGTCCAATTATTGGTTTCAGGTAAGACCACTTAGTATGAAGCCTACCTAGCAGCTGTTTTCTTACAAGTTTCAATAAGTAAATCAGATTATCTGAATGCAGTTTGAACTGTCTTCTAAAGTAGTCAATAGTTTATCAGAAGATTCCTCTTCATCTGAATAAAGATCCGGAATCATTTTATTATATTTTAATTCTTGCTTCTGGGCTGACAAGTCCAATGGGTGGTCCTACCGAGTCACTGATAACTCTCTGTATGCAAATTTTAACAGAGAATGTTTTCATTCAGCCACAGTACCCCACCACGTAGAGATGGTGAATCTTTTAGCGACAGAGTGCCCAAACTGCAACACAAAACCCACTAATTTGTCGTAAAGTGCCAACACAGCAATTTAACCCTTAATACTGTGCATATCCACAATTGAGGACAGTTACGGACCCGCAAAATATGGTCGTGTGAATGGGGTTTACAGATCTTTCAATGATGCAAACTTTCGCCTTTCAGTACAAAGTTGTTTTACATTTGGATTACTTTTGAACAAATAATGTTCACTATTTACATTGCACAGGGTCTGTTTTATAATGATCATGCAATGTTATTACAGCCTGTAATAATATTACATGTCTGAACAGATGCTGTTTGCCCCCAGACAGTACATTCTGTTCCACAGTAGCCCTTACATAGTATAATGTGCTCCACAGTGACACCCACACAGTATATTATGCTCTACAGTGGCCCCCAACACAGTATAAATTGCTCCACAGTGTTCCCCACACAGTATAACATGCTCCTCTACTTACCTACACACCCATGAAGAGCAGCTGGGCAGCCTCTTTCCGCCACAAAGAAGTCACTGATGAATTAAGTCATCATTCCTGCTTCGGGGCAGAGGATACAATCTTCTGTTAGTGTAAGTTATGGACCCGCTGCCCATGCTGACAGTTTTAAACACCTGAAAGAAGAGCTCACTTGCTCTCTAGGGAATCTGGGACAGCTGCCCTGGATTCCTGGCTAGCGAGCGATCCATGAGCCTGGTTTTGGCTACAGTGCATGTGCCATAGGTTCCCCACCACTGACTTACAGTGAGGATGAAAAAAAAATGAATGATTTATATTGTATTGAATCTTTCCCTCAATACTATGTATAAGTCTTCTTAATAGCTCCTCTGGACCATGATGTCTACAGGTCACTCTGTGTGTCCAGTGTGAGAGAGTCCATGTAAATTCTCCCATAGAAGTCAATAGGGTCTGCTCCATACGATTGTGTCTATGGCCATCTCCAGGAGACAGCGAGTCACACACTACTTTAGGCTTTGTGGCAAGAGTTGGAATTGCAAGATTTTTAGGATTTGGGTTTTTTTAATGTTGAAAGTAAATTAATCACCAGCGATATAAAAATGTGATATGAACAATAGGTAATTTTTATGGTGACAATTGCTCTTTAAGTTTTCAGTAGTTATGTACTTTGCCTTTGCTTTTCATACATTGCCGGTAATCTATCTATCTATCTATCTATCTATCTATCTATCTATCTATCTATCTATCTATCTATGTTACTGCCAATATATGAAAAGCAGGCATTCAAGGCAACGTATATAATGCCTGGCATTTTTAGGCAATGCATGAAATGTGAGAATCATTACATACTTTCCTTATACGGTATATACTTTCCCCGTGTATGTGTGTATATGTATGTATGTATGTATGTGTGTGTGTGTGTATATATATATATATATATATATATATATATATATATATATATATATATATATATACATACACATATACATACACACATACATACATACATACATACATACATACATACATACATACACACACACACACGTACCGTATATATATCTGCTTATCAGAAAAACTAGCTTCCTACTCCTCCCGCCCCGAGCGCTATGTCCTTATCAATTATGCAGTTTTTCTTTCTTTTCCACCATAACGAACTACCATGCTTAATCCATCTCATTGAGTTTCTGAAAGAAAACACAAAGGAAAAAAAATCAAAGCTACCTTGCAAACGCTCCATATTCTACTCTATGGTTTGTAAACTTCTCTGTAGAATTCATACAAAATACATTTAACCAATAGAGTGTGAAATCATTACTACCTCTGAGAGAAAATGGCAGCTTTTTATTCACTCCCAGAGTATCACACAAAAAAATTCAGTAAGCACCTCGGCTGTGCTAAAATCCTAAATAGAATTGTTCTCCGCAGACAAGTATGAAATGCACCATAAAATAGAACAGCAGGAGAGGGCTTTTCAGCAACAGGTAATGAACATTACCGGGTGATGTACAATGATTTTAGCATGTAGAGTTGATCTTTAGGGACAATTGTTTGCACTAGCTATGATTGACAGCCCAAGGTGTATGCCATTTGTGTAGGCATACAAATAGGTAGGCTCTTTCCATACAACAGAGCTTTGTTTTCAGCCACACTCCGTCACACAGCTTTCTACAAAGTCAATACTCATTCACAGCTATACCACAATAAAATGTCTAAGAATGGCTCTTAGGTCCAGAGTACATTTGTATAAAATACACTGCAGGAAAAGAAGCGAAAGACTTACATACAAAAATGTGTAGCAGCAGCAGTATGTTAATGATCGTCTGTGTGAGCCTATTGAGCTGTCCTGTGGCGTTGTTCATTAGTTGGTGACTGGTCTGGCCTATCATTTATGGCATATACCTATGTTTTTCTTAGAAGTATGGGATTTCTGTTTAAAATCATCACCATATTATGCCAGTGTCTTGAAGGAAAGGTGGACAAGTTATTTTTTTAATCCTTTGTCTAGAGTTAATCGGTAGATAGGGTGTTTAGCAAGGGGTTGTTTAGGTTCAGACTAATATTAAAGAGTCTCTATCATTGAGAAAAGTCATTTTTAACTAAGCACATCCTTGCATGGCCTTTAGAAAAGCTATTCCACACTTACCTTTTGTATGTAGATTGCATCAGTGGTTTTTGAATAAATCCGTTTTTATTCATATGCTAATGAGCTCCCAGACAGCACAGGAAGTTCCCAGCAGCCTTCTCTCTGCTATTATCTCCTATGCGTGTTCAAGCAGGAAGTTACCTGCAGCAGCAGCCTGTGCTGTATATACCCATAGGAAACAATAGCAAAGAGGAGTGCACGATGGTTCACCAAGAGTCTAATTAGCATATGGATAAAAACTGACTTATTCAAAAACCACTGAGGCAATTTACATACTAAAGGTAGCTGTGGAATAGACTTTCTAAAGGCTATGTAAGGATGTGATTAGTTAAAAATGACTTTTCCAAATGATAGAGCCCGTTTAAGAGGCACGTAATGGTTTGTATAATAAAAAAGTAATACAATTTTCCAATATACTTTCCATATCAGTTCCTCTACTTTCTAGATCTCTTCCTGCCGTCATTCATTTTTACCTCCAGTGGATACAAATCAGTCCATGGTCACGTGATGGATATATAGGTGCACAGCTCGTTATAGTCACAGCACAGTAATCAGACATCTGCCAGGTAACGAGCCCTGCACCTGTGTATATCACATGACCATGGACTGATTTTTATAAACTGGGAGCAATCAGAATGAATGACAGCAAGCAGAGATCTAGAAAACCATAATGATTTGGTACAAAGTATATTGGAAAATTATACGTTTTATTGTACATATTTTTATTGTAATGTTTCCAATTTTAATATAACACACATTTTTAGGTATTCCATTGTGGACATATTTTAATAAATGTAAATTTTTTCCCCCCCATTTTAGGTACAGAAGTTTAAAGCACTTTAACTATGACATCTGCCAAAGCTGCTTCTTTTCTGGTCGTGTTGCAAAAGGACACAAAATGCACTATCCAATGGTGGAATATTGCACTCCTGTAAGTCTTGAGTAGGTCGATAAAGATATATACCCACATGCATTTAAATAGTCCCTTTTCCATTAAATGGGTTAACTGAGACTTTAATATGGATGATCTTTTATCATGTGTTTAGTCACATTCAAATGAAAAGGGTTGAGCTGCATTACCACCTACAGCCACTGCACGCTGTACACAATTGTACCGGTTTCTGGAGCACTGGTTGTTGTTTATATAGTATCATTAATTCCATGGTGCTGTACATTTGAGGGTTTACATATGGTATACAAATTATGCAAAACAAATATAATACTAACAGTGACCAACTCTGGGCTCATTCACATCTGCACCCGGTCTCCGTTATGCAGGTTTCCGTTTCCTACCCAATTTCGGGCAGGAAACGGAAACCTGCAGGCTGCAAGTCTTCGGCTGTGAGCGTTTTGTGCTCTCCGTGGCGAAACCATTTATTTTATTTATTTTTTTATTTATTTTTTTTAACCGGAAACAGTCGGACATGCAGGACTTTGTGTCTGGTTTAAAAAAAACTGTTTCACCACGGAGAGCATAAAACGTTCACTGGCGCTCACGGTCTGACAGGTTTTTGTCTTCTCTCTGCAGAAGACGGAAACTTGAGAACAGAGACCGGACGCTGGTGTGAACCCAGCGTAACACAATGGGGTGTAGAGGGCTCTGTCTGCAAGGGCTTACAGTCTATGAGAAAAGAGGGCTAGAGAGAGAAGATGAGGGGAGAGACTGTTCAGATGGTGGTGTGGTGACAGTAATGTTATTGGAGGTTGTAGGCCTTCCTGAATAGGTGAGTCTTCAGGGCCTTCTTGAAGCCTGTGATTGTGGAGGTCAGTCTTATGTGGCCCTTTCAGTCATCTGGTCAGTGGGGAGGACGAGATAAGGATAGCTCATCAATATTAAAGTCCTATTAAAGAGGACCTTTCACCACTTTTGGGCACATGCAGTGTTATATACTGCTGGAAAGCTGACAGTGCGCTGAATTCAGCGCACTGTCGGCTTTCCCGATCTGTGCCCGCTGTAAAGAGCTTACGGTGCCGGTACCGTAGTGCTCTATGGTCAGAAGGGCGTTTCTGACCATTATCCAGAGACGTCCTTCTGCCTCGCGGCGCCTATCCCGTTGTGCTGTTGATCGGGGAGGAACGCCCCCTCCCTCTGCTCACAGCGCTCGTCCATAGACAAGTATTATCAGGAGAGGGAGGGGGGAGTTCCTCCCCGCTCCACAGCACAGCGGGATAGGCGCCGCGAGGCAGAAGGACATCTCTGGCTAATGGTCAGAAACGCCCTTCTGACCATAGAGCACTATGGTACCGGCACCGTAAGCTCTTTACAGCGGGCACAGATCGGGAAAGCCGACAGTGCGCTGAATTCAGCGCACTGTCAGCTTTCCAGCAGTATATAACACTGCATGTGCCCAAAAGTGGTGAAAGGTCCTCTTTAAGTCCCTTAAATGTCTATGTGTGGAGGGGGAGATGTAGCTGTAGCTATAGCTCAGCTTTGTTAATAAAGAACACGAACATTTGGTTATACCAATGTTGGCGTGGTTCACAGTACCGTTGAATTCCTTAAGCAGGGTCCATGGCTATTGTCCGTTACAAGATTGGTATTACATCTAAGTACCCTGTCCTACCATCTAGGGCAGGGGAACTGCGATTGTTATCACAAATCCTGCGGACATTAATCCATTTGAAACTCCTCCTGATGAACAGCCCATAATAGGGCTAGGGAAACATGTTGAGGGGATAAAAGGACGTAGGGCAAACTCTCTATAACCACTTTATTAAGAATAAAGATTGAGTCTAGGTGCACACAATATGAATGAGCCTAGTCCTGTTTGCCTTTAAGTCAGGGATCTCATTTAATCTATGGGACTCTGATTAGATGTCTTGGTATTGAAGGAGCCTTGGAGTTTTTGTATTGAGGCTTCTATTTGATGTGAAGTTGGGCAGAGACCTGTGGGAAGATTTAAAGTGGTGTATATTTAGACCACACACACTATTGAAAGGTCCAGCCACCCACATTTTGGTGTTTTTAGGACTTGATTTATCCTTGATATAGTGGTTTAAACGGATCCAATAAAAGTTAAATTTTAGTTACTCCTTCAGTGAAGATTTTAGCAACGGACACTAACTGAATAGCCAGTAGTCCGTTAAATTTTCCATTCATTTCAATGGGATTTTATTTTGTGTCTGTTTACACCCACATCCGTTTTTTTTCCAGGGGACAGAAAAATCCTACATACAGGACCTTTCTGTCCGTGAGGAAAAAAACAGACAGAAAGTGTCTGTTGTTTTTTTTTTTTTTTAACATTGAGATCTATGAGAAACGGACTTATAATGATAGCCATCAGTTACTGTCCTTTTGTGTTCGTTAACAAACACCTTCTGAATGGAATCCAACAATAGTGTGAACCCTTCCTTACCTATTTTGAATTCTTGGACCAGGCAAGAAACTGCAGTTTCTAATACCTCGCTCCATAGGAATGAATGGGAGCGGCCTCGCGCCGGCTGGCGCTGGTGGCCGGTGCTTAGCCCTTTGCAGTTTGCCCGCTCCCATTCATTCCTATGCGAGCGAAGTATTCGAAACTAGAGTGTCGAATAGTATTCGCTCATCTCTACAGACAATTATTACCTGGTTATCTGAAAGTAATCTAATGTGTATATTGTAATATTGTTTCTCATGACTCTTCTGCAGTAAAAAAAAAAAAAAAAAAATGCCATGTACCAGCTGGAAAGTGCTAGATTTTAGCACTGAGATTACTGATTTCGGTGATTTAAAAAAAAAAAAAAAAAAATCTCTGAGGATTGGGGGTGACTGAGACCTAGGTAGAATGGCTTTTGTGAAGGAGTCACATGGTCATCTTTGGTTGCATGATGGGAGTCCTGGCCAAACTTGTGGTGTAGTCCTACCCTAATAGAGCATCTGCATTGAGTGGTAGTGACTGAGAGTTGTGTGTGAGCTGTATGAAGCTGAAGGGCTGGGTCTGCAGGGCTCTTCAGAACTGAGCAAGCAATTGCCTGAAACTGTACTATTACGGGTGAGCAAACAAACTGAACTTTAGTTCTGTGCAAAGACTTGTAGTAACTTGTTCAAGAAAGCACTTTTGTTTTTACTTGAAACAGCACCCTGTTTAATCCGCTGAGAAATAAAATTCTTATTTCTGTGCTAAATAGGCCTCTGCTTCAATTCTACATATAGGAAAACTTCTGGTATATCCGTAGGTATAATTGACATGCTGCAATTTCTTAAAAAACACAAGGGTTTTGGAAATCGCAGCATACCTGCTGGGCGTATTTTCCCTCAAACTGTGGATGGAATCGGCTATTTGCAGGGACTGTAAAACGCCACTTTTTTTTCCATGGCATTTCCGCTGCCGCTAATCAGAAGCATTTACCCCACGTGGGGTATCAACACAGCCCTGGCTATCAACACAGCCCTGCAGATAAATAGGTTATCTATTTCAGGTCACCTGAATCAAACTTTGCTTTCGCTGTGTGAATTGGTGCCTCCTTTGTGGAGATCTCATGTTGCTCTAAAGAGGTAAGTGGCATCACCCTAACAGCTCCAAATAGCTCATTACATAATGACAAGTATCTCAGCATCAGAGGCACCAATTCACTAGGGGGGAAACACTGCTAGATGACGTAGGGTTACTTGAATCCGTCTGCGGTGCTTGGTTGATGTGTGACAGACTCTTTAAAGAGCACTTGTCACATGGAAAATTCAGTGCAAGCTGCAGGCAGCATGTTACAGAGCAGGATAAGCTGAGCAGATTGATAATAGGTTTATGGGAAAGATTTACCAGAACTTTGTATATTTGGTCTTTCTATTCTTAGGACAGCCCTCATGACTAAGTGACTGTTTCTATGAGTGGCTAACATCTCTGTATGCACAGACATACATGGGGGTTGGTAGTCACTCTGTAAGACCACCCCAATGGCTAGATGAATTACTTTAAGCATTTTAATAGCAAAGCTATAAATGACAAATTATTCCAAAGTCGGGGTAACACGGTGGCTCAGTGGTTAGCACTGCAGCCTTGCAGCGCTGGAGTCCTGGGTTCAAATCCCGCCAGGAACAACATCTGCAAGAAGTTTGTATGTTCTCCCCTTGTTTTCATGGATTTCTTCCCATTCTGTAAAGACTTACTGATAGGAGAAAAAAAAATGTACATTGTGATCCCTATATGGGGCTCACAATCTACATTAAAAAAAGTTGTTCCAAAACCTTTGCACAAGACTGTAGAATAATTTACTCAGCATCTCCTGCTTTAAGTTGCTGTCTGCAGATGGCAATGCATTTTCCATGTGACGGGTTCCCTTTAAGCATATACTGGGTCATGATTTCCTTAAAATAAAAGACCTATAGCACTATTACCATGAATGCTCTCCTCTTAGCTAGTTCTGAAGTGAATGACTAAAATTGTTTGTTGACGCCAGGCTCTTTGTTTTGCTCAGTGTTTTTGGCCTCCGTAAACTGCAATCCATGACTGAATTTAGCTTTGAACTTTAAAGTACAATAAAAAGGACTAAGAAATTCTAAATCCCATTGTCATAAGCCCCTAAATAAAGGTAGGTGCCAAGCGCTTTCCTGTAAAACATTTAATACCTGAATGCCTACTTTATCAAGGAGAATGCCAAGCAGAATTTGAAATCCATTGCAGGATTTGTTTTCTTTCCTGACACTTTGCTTCTCAACTGCTGTGTGCTTTTCAAAGGCTCGCCACAGTTTTCCCATGTACTGTTTAATTCATGCCATCAAGACCCACATCCACAAAGAGATTTGTTTCCTTTCAGACTACATCTGGAGAAGATGTACGCGACTTTGCAAAGGTTTTGAAGAATAAATTCAGGACAAAAAGATACTTTGCTAAACACCCAAGGATGGGTTATCTTCCTGTTCAAACCGTCCTAGAAGGAGACAATATGGAGACGTGAGTACTAGCCACTCGGCTCACAAAGGAAATGCCTTTCATCTGCTTCCCAGATTTTTGCGTTTTTTTTTTTTTTTTTTTTTTTTTTTTATATATATACATGCCATTTTTTGAGACATTATTTTAGGAAACACAAGCTGATGGGTATTAAGCTAACATTATAGTTGCACCTGCATACTAAGACAGTAGTAAAGAACTTGCCAACATGAGTGAAAATGACAAGGGGGTGGGTGCTTACATGGTGTTTACCTTTGGATCTGTTTCCCACCTCTTTATTATGGTGTAATCTAGTAGCTGTACAGTGTTTAAACAGGTATGCACCATGTTGGGGAATGTGACACATCATAATAGAATTATAAACAGGTGACCCAGGCAGCCCCCAAAGATACAAGAAATCGTTTTCTATTTCGGATTAATCTACTTACACATATTTAGTTCGGCCATCTTACATTATCATCTTTTCGTTTCCCCCATTTACTTTAATAAACGGTGTAACACAAGATATCCTATTATGTGTGAGGCAGCTCTCCACCCTAGCTCATATACCTCTCCAACCCCATGACATACATATGTCGTATGAGGGCATATGCTAAGTGCTTGTTACTACAAACATAGCTGCGTGCCTCCAGTACGGCATCACTTTGTGATACAATATCATGAAAATATGCTGTTTTGAAAGCTATTAAAGTAGTGAGACACATATCTGGATATGTCCAGCCGAGTGAAAAGGTATACAGGGACACATCGGTATATCTTTTCCTAAATATCAAAATCCATTTCAGTTTACTCTCTACTCTCAATAAGCAAGAGAAGAGAACTTTTTTTTTTTTCCCTTGCGTTCAGCTAAAAGTGGGAAATAAATGCTTGTTGGCTGATTAGACAGCCTATCAATATGGGGTATGATACTATGGACGAAAGGTAGAATAGCTTTGGTATAGTCTGCATTACTTCCTATTTTCAACTATTATTAATGAAGAACTGTCTCCCCCTTCTGTATTACTAAGTAGCATGTACGATGCTGATAATGTAAGATATTGCCATAATCCCTTTCATACATTGGCTTAATGTACAATGTACAAAGTAGACTCCATGCACACAGTGAACTATGGGAAACTTCATTATCTAAATAGTATTTCTTTGTGATGATATCAGACACACGGCAGGTGCAAATGTGAAACTGTTTGCTGCCCCATCTGCCAAAAAGATAACATTTAACATGAATAGTTTAGAAAACCTCCTGTTGATTGCAGAGTTCCAGGAGGAGGGTGATCTCTCAATGATGCCATCTGTCCTGTTGCTTGCCTAGATTCCCAATGTCCTTGTACACAGTAATACAATAGATGAGCCAAATAGCGTACTGTACTGCTCAATCTATTCAGCTGACTCATATACATGTTGGATGGATATTATTTACTATAGAGTACAGCATTACCCATATTCAACCCCAAATTTAATGCAATGATCCATTTTTGTTTTCCTGTTATCTGATTTATTTTTTTTATGTACAGGTTCAGCTTGTATTTCTAGAGTTTCGATATATGTGTATAATTTTCATTTGCTGCTTTAATTGGCATTTTTGTTGATGTCATAGACCTCATTCCATTTTTTTGTTCTCTGCTCTACTTTCTCTTCACCTCCTCATTTTTGTCTTGCAGTCCTGTTACACTGATCAACTTCTGGCCAGTAGATTCTGCGTGAGTACTTTTTCTGTTTGCGCTACTGCTGTTGCTGTCACCTCCATGTGTGCCAATTATACCACTTTTCTTTTATCCATGAGCTCATTTTCATCTTCCCTTGAACTTTCAAGCCTGTGATTCGGTGCAATAACTAAAAAGGCTAGATATCTGGACAAAACCTTGTTAGAAGATTAGAAGTGAACTTAGACTCTAGCCAGTTTAGTGTGAATTGCATTAATAACACCAAGACCGTATGGGGTTGGAAAGGCTTCTTGTGATTCCTGGGACTGTAAAACATTTATTAACCTTATAGTTAAGCTGGACCAAGATACACAGGTAACTTGGCATGGAGACGAGCGATAACAGCACTCATGCTGGTAAGCTGTGCCGCTTCAATGATATAATGTTTATTTCTGTACTGCAGGTTATAGCATATTACTTGTCACACCTAAAATGAGTCCTCAGATGATGGTCTTGTGTTTTACAAAATGGCATATACACTAGAACATAGATTGTGGAAAACACTGAATATATCAAAGAGTTAGCCATTGAAAAGAGACTGGTTAAGTTCAAGATCTTTCTATTTTGTCTTTGACTATTTTAAAACTATCTTGCTAGACGGTTTGCTATGAAAAGTTGCTTTTGGGAAACTTGTTAGTATAAAATGAGATCAGCACAAATTTCCACCTTTGTGAAGAATCACCTACTTGTTAGTATTGCCTTTTCTATGAACTGTATGCATTCATGCTGAACATGGCTACTGATGGAGGGATATGTGACCAGATCACATTTTCAGCCTCCTCCATTCATAAAAGTTGTACATGTGCTGTTTTTCCTTCCTATAGATTAGCCTGATGGACCAGTCTGGTCTCATACCCTTCTATTAGCATCCATGGTCAGGACTAGAGATGAGCGAGTATATTCGATTGAATACCTCCCCTGCATAGTTATTGGTATAAAAAAAAGCGCCAGGGAAGGTGGGAGGGGAATCGAAATTTTTACTGCATTTACCACGTGGTATTCGACCGAGTACACCAATAACTATGCAGGGGAGGTATTCGATGGAATACTACTCGCTCATCTCTAGTCAGGACAGGAACACTATGCATTTGTGGAAATATACCATGTATAAGCAGATGATGCTTTACAAAAGAGAGAATTGAAGCTGATCGTCTAATACTTACCGTATATATTAGTTATTTGCCCAAAGTCAGTTGTCACTTTATTACTGGTGTTAGAAACTAAATGGGTGCAAAAACTCAAAATAATAGAAATGTTGATTGCTCATATAGACTCTCCATATCTGTTACTCCACTGATTTTATAGTTTCTTCTTAAGTGTTACCATCATCCATTGATATCAGAATGACTTACAAGGATCATTCTGTAGGACTGATGTATTTTGCTCAATACTTTGCATTATATGGTACTTTGACTTTGAAACTAGTAAACTTTCAGGCTGTGGGTGCCAATGACAGTGGAAAGTGAATGGATGTATTTTCAGCATTTTTGCCTTGAACAGTTAGTTTCCACTGTATCCCTTGAACCGATGACTGTAGACACTGAGGATCATCAAGAGAGTGAATTGCATTTCAGCTCAAGGCTCAAGCACCCATGTATAAAACTGCATACCATTTCATAAAGGTGTGCAAGGAATTATTATTAGACTGCTGCTCACCTAATAGGTTTTCTCAAAGGAATATATCTCCTTGGTAAAGGGTGTAAAGAACGCACGTTGAAAAGGCCATCAAAAACACGGACAATGCAGAATAACGTAATGTCTATGTAACCTGTATTTGCTATGCCCCAGTGTGTAACAGGAGAGCAGGGAGAGATTCTCTGCTATATGGTACATAAATTCCTCCGCTGAAATCTGAGAATGCATGTTGTATTTTCTATGCTGGCTGTATGCTTAGAACTAATGCTATCTTAACCTAACCACTGCAGACTATTAGCCGTGATAATTATGGAATGCAGTCTGAATGGAAGAGATTTGCATTCTAGCATAAAACTCATGCATATTACCGCTCTATTTCTTAGAATATATTCTCACGTTTTATGTAAACAGGCAACATTACATAAATTTCCCAAGTAAATACGCAGTACTGTAAATGGAAGCAATCAGGTGTTTTGCATACATTTTCTGCGCATTGTTAAGTTCCCTCTTAACTATCTGTGCTCCAGTCCAAAAAGCAAAGGCACCCCATAGGAATACTGGCCATCCTGTCAGATGTCCTATTATTCTTTGTCAGAGACTTAATAGGATTTATCATTTTGTGCAACATAATGAGAGTGATAAAAGAAAAAGGACTCTGTTTTAGGGTATGTGTAATGTAAAATAAAGCTTATTCCACAGCCTGTTGTTTGAGATGGTCCAAGACTAAAATGTCAAATCCCCCATTCCCACATTCAATTAATTTCTGTGTAAGCTGGAACAAATAGATAAGAATTGAAATGATAGTGATATTGTATGTGCTGTAAGTTTTTCTTCTATGCGATTTTCTATTATTTTTACATTTCATTAAACTGTTATTAGCTATGATTTTAGCAGTTTTGAGCCTTTTCATCTACTATTCAACTATGACTTCTCAGCAGCTTTGCCTTCTGTAGTGGCACCTGACAAGACTTGTACAAGGTGCACACAGCACCTTTATTATCAATCCACACAACTTATTGACAGTTGAATATTCACAGTTATCTATCACATCCATATATCGGAAGTGCAAATGTAAGGTCAAAGTCAAAAGAATATTCTACAAAGGATCTGCATTCGATACAAATTACTTAAAGGGGTGTTCCCAACTCACCTGTTCACTAATTTGCAGCCTGTATGCTCTGTTCACTTCCTGGTTTTCTCGGTGAATTGGTGGGCGGGGTTTCACTTGCTATACTTGCTATCTCATAGACAAAGCCAGCTCTGTTAGCTCTCTTCATAGCAGTACTTGTTTGCAGTCAGTAATGAGGGATGGTTGTAAATAAATTAGCACAAAACCACTGGAAGATGCACTATATGAAGCTGATGTAGAAGAACTGGATTTGATAGGTGATGAGAATCCCAAATTTACATACTACAGGACCAAGAGTCAGCTTGCAATAAACTCACTTTTAGATCTGTGTTTACATACAGAGGTAACGACTGCCTGTCTCAACCCTTAACAGCAAAATTCAATTAGCAGACTAATAACTGGAAGAGCAGGAGATAAACAGCTCAGAAATACAAGTTGCTCCAAGCACTCAGCTCCCCCTCCCTCCTGAGAGCAGGTAGCTACGTCACCTGTCCTGGGCGAAGAGATAAGACCATCCCCAGGTCCGTGGTTATGGAAACACAGTGTAAACAATCAAGTGAAGAATCTCAGATAACAGCCAAACAAAGCACTTTTGCTGAAGCAATGAATTTAGGAAAAGTCTTACATCCACATAAGCTAGCAGTATAGATAGGATCCTTAAGATGGGACAACCCCTTTAAATGCATCTTTTTTTACCCCAATAAGTTAGGGTTACACAGCAGCTTTTGGCCGTACAACATTAAGATTGTGCAGTCAATTTGCATTTCTGTTGTGTTGTAACAACCTGAGGGTCACAATGCAACAATATTCACTGCCAATAGGTGCAATGTAGTAATGCAAAACTGCAATCTTACAGCACATGATTGAAAAATCACTGTGTAACTCTAGCCTTACTGAGTGTGAATGTGTATGAAAAGGAGAGTGGGAGTGTGAAGAAATAGGTCTATAGCCAATTTGGCTAAATCCAGTTCCATTTAGTTGAATACAACAAAAGCATAAACAGTGAGAGGAGGGGTTTAAGTACTAATTTTAAGCCGTAGATACAACAAACTCATATGGCATTGCTTCAAAATCCAGGGTTCCAAAGCCAAAATAAGTCTCTAGGCATGTTGTGACTGAAGCAAATACCATAACAGTTTTTTTTTTTGTTGTTTTTTTTATAAATCTGTGGGCATATCCTTGAGAAGTTTAACATGTTGGATGGTGGAGGTTTGTAAAGATGTTGGTTGTATAATGGAGGTGTATCTCTTCACTATAGTTTCACATAGTTGAGAGGTTGGAAATTACCCTTAGGTCAAGTTGTATAATTGACTGTTTTATAGTATCTTTTTCACTTTTTATGGTTAGTTAAGATATTTGGAATATATTTTATTAAACTCTAGCTGGAACATAGTGTACTGAGAATGAAATGCAAAGTTGTGAGAAGGTTGCGTAGTTTTGTGATGGCATAGTTCTGACCTTGACCTCGAGTTCGGTTTTATTTTAATTTATTAGGCGTAAGTAGTCCATGACACAATGAACCTCGAGCACCTTTCTTAATGTGAAGATTGAATTGTGTTTAAATTCTTGTTTCCACAGCCCTGCTTCATCTCCCCAGCTATCACACGATGACACTCACTCACGAATTGAACATTATGCTAGCAGGTATGACTTTATGGCACAAGCATCCAAAACAAAGCAGAGAGCCTTGTACCGTTTAGCTCATTCCATCAGGAGAGTCTTCTGAGGCTTTAGAACCACTTCCATACTCTGCAATGATTCACTGATTTTTCCTATGTGTCAGTCTGCCATTAAACCTCTATCTATCTAGCATTTCATGCCTGTTACCCATCAGGGCCTGAGAAATGAAGCGGTAAAATGTATGCACCTTAATTCCATGTCCTTTCTTTCAATAGTATCTTTTAGATTTCCCCTATGTAAATTACATTTCAGTAAGAATAAATGTGTGGTACGTGTGTCAATATGCGTGAGTGATTACATACAAATAGGTCTGTTTCTTCTTCTTAAAAACTATTTGTTTTTTCAGTTGAAGCAGCACATTTCCATACCTCCCTGTGATAAGGAGTTCAATAAAAGAGTTTAACAAATCTAGTGCACCAGAAAATTTGTGCAGGTGCTCCGAGGCAGAACATGTGACTACTTGAGGAACCTGTCCCCTTTTGCTATTGTGTGGTGAAACATCTGCCTAGGACTCTACATTTTAGAGTAATACGTATTATTCGGGATAGCGAACAGGCTCAATGATCATGGCAAAGTGCATGGATGAGGTACAAATCTCTCCCTCACACTATATGAAAGACTCAATCTGCTATATCTGCTCTGTGTAAGCTACCCTTCTCTCAGTAGGTATCTGAGGAATATGAACTGGAGTCTGGCTCATATGAGTAATGATTTCCGTTTTGGATAAATCCACTTGATCTTGTTATCTAACTATGTTGGTGTTAGACAATTCCAGTAGAAGATGTGGAAATATACAGTAAATGATATAACCCAAATTACTACTCTGCACTAATTGTAATGACATAGTAACAGGGGAGGTATGGACCTGTGCAGTCTGCCAGCAGGTCACTTGGTAATTTCTTAATGTCTGTCTGTGATGTTCCTCTGCAAACGAAGAATATGGAAATGTGTTATACTTCTATGTGAAGACAACGCTACCATTTAGACAGTACTAGAATAATTTTGTCTCTTCTATCCACTTTTCTGCATGTATATAAATATTAACCTATATTGCAATAGGATGCTGATTCTAATGTTTGACATAATGTGGCAGGATTCTTTTTAGCTTTGCAATGCCTTTTTTGTTTTATGTTTGATCTTAATAGCTGGTGATTTTATGCCTGTTATATTTGAGCTTCTTAGCTTGTACCTTTTCTATGATGTTGTAAAGAGGTTATTGTAATTCATTGTTACTATTGATATGACAAGAAGTGAATTTATGAAAAAGAAAAAAAAATAGGAAGCTTCTGCTATCACAAACAAGAAAATGAAGTCCACTTGACCATTTAGCAGATATAGAATACATAGTAATGTGGAAAGTAAGTTTCTTTCAAACTATAGGTAAAGTGTTATTTTTCTTTTATTTCTGATAAAGGTTGCACTTACTATCAAAGCCTCTTTGTGAGGTTATTAATACTGATACATTTTTATTTACTGTATATAGCCTAACATATTCTGCAGCTCTCTACAGATCATAGGGTTTGTGTATAGACAAAATGAGATATTACAGAGTAGTACACCAGTTCACACAATGGAAGTAAGAGTAAAATTAGTCTGATAACAGGTTTTCTGCCCCCCCCCCCCCTCCACTGGAAAAATGATGGCATTACATGGCCTCCTTTGAAATCAACGGGCTGTCCACATGATGCAGGGGCATGTTGCAATCCAACTACATCAGAAAGCTACAAACAAAAGACTTTCTGCTGTTAGAACAGTGGTCCCCAAACTTCTTTGCAACAGGGACTAGCTTCAGGCAAGCCCATTTTTCCATGGCAGGGCAGGGTGGGGCTTTGGTCATTTAGGGGGGCAGGGTTATAGGCAGGCTCTACTGTGTGGACGGGATGGCTCTCCACCGGGTTGCTCTGCTGAGCAGGCGGGTGTGACATGAGCATCTGAGTGGACATGGCGAATCGCTAGACACCGAAGCTGGATACTTCACGCTAGGCCACGTTGCTATGGTAACATGTAAACTACTGGGTAGCACATTGCCCTGTAGCTGCTACAGGATGCAGTGCTGCCCGATACTTTACACGTCATCATTAGCAAAGTGGGCTAGCGCGAAGTTTCCAGCTAAGACTAAGGCCATCCCATCCCACAGACCGGCAAGTAACCCCCAACGGCCCAGTTCTGGTCCCTGGATCGGTGGTTGGGGATCCTTGTATTAGAATAATAGAATAGGATATTTGATAATTGGTTTCCTAATTGTAAAAGCGACCTTAAAACCATAAACACCTGTGACTTCACTGCAAGTGTTCACAAGTACAAACAGTGTGATGACACACCCCATGGGAGTACCCTGAATTTTTTTTCTTATTTTTTTTTTGCTACAGATATATAAATAAATGCTAATAAGTATATAACAAGAATTTTTAGTGTCCTCCTGCTGTGCTGATTTGTATCTTCTAAATTAAAATTACTTTTACTATATTGTACCATAGTATACTGAAATAATATTATATTAACCCCTTTTCAACCTTAAATTAACTTATAGAATCTGGAAAGGTAGCATTTTTCTGTTCCAAATTTTGCTGCATATTTTCAGCCAGTAGTAGATTTAGCAGAAGGAAGAAGTATAAGTGCCGCCTCTTATAGCTCCCATTACTTTTGAAGCCATACTTCTCTATGGCTCATAAAACAAACCAAAATCTACAGATGCTTTGTGGATTTTCTACAACATGTCGTCATTTTTGTTTTTTTATGGATGACCAAGCCACAAGATTGACCCCCAACAATCAGATATTGATAGTCTGACATCTGGACACCAGTCAGCTGTTCTGGCTGCCTGCTGGACAGGGCCAGAAGCAGCTCTGCTCCTATTTAAAGGGATCCTGTCATTAAAACGCAATTTTTTGTAACTAACACGTAGGAATAGCCTTAAGAAAGGCTATTCTTCTACTTTTAGATGTCTTCTCCGCAGCGCCGTTCGGTAGAAATCCCGGCTTTCATCAGTATGCAAATGAGTTCTCTTGCAGCACTGGGGGCGTACCCAATGCTGCAGGAGAACTCTCCAGCGCCGCCTCCATCTTCTTCTGGAACGGCCTCTTCACGAGTCTTCTTCCGTCGCTGGAGGTCCAACTTCTAGGCCTCGGGCAAAGCCGACTGTGCATGCCCACAGGCCACAAGAAAATGGCTGCTTACTTAGTGAAAGCGGCCATTTTCTTGTGGCCGGCAAGCATGCTCAGTGGCTGCCTGAGGCCTAGAAGTTTGAAGCCACTGCTGGAAGAAGACGCAAAGAAGACCCGTTCCTGAGGAAGATGGAGTTCTGCGAGAGAACTCATTTGCATACCGACAAAAACCAGATTATATACCGACCAGCGCCGTGGAGAAGACATCTAAAGGTAGGAGAAGAATAGCCTTTCTTAAGGCTATTCCTACGCGTTAGTCACAAAAAATTGTGTTTTTAATGATAGGATTCCTTTAAGTAATAGGCATAGCTTTGCAGAAATCCAGCGCCACTGTTATAGAGTGGAGGAGGCTGCAGCTCTGAGCTGATCAGTTCTATGGGCAGTTCTGCTTCCATTCCCATCCACAGCACTAGATTCCAGCACTAGACTAGAGTAAACTGCATCAGTGTCATTCCCCTACTGATCAGATATGACAAAAAATGCAGTGTTTTACAGTCCCCTTGTAGCAAATCCCAGCCACACATTGCAGAAAAACATGCGCAGCAGAAATGCTGCAATTTGCTAAATGTTCGCATTAATGGAAATCACAGCATGTCAATCATATCTACTGAAATGGCGGCGGTTTTCCTATAGGTGTAATTATTGTATTGTGAAAAGTGCTGCAGAAAACACCGTGATGCAATTCCGCCATGTTTTTTCCCACAGTGCTTTTTTGCTGCGTCCTGTTACATGGGGGCTTAGCCTAAGGTGGTGGAAAATAGTTTCTGTAACATTTTTTGGCTTAGAAAGCTGAATAATATTTAGTATTTTGGAAGTCATTTATTTTTTTTCCTTTCAGATTGAACATGACACAGAAATTTGAATGTCTGTTTTCAGTGTTGCATTGAGAAATTACTCTAGTGGAAAGTGGAAAATGTTGCTTGCAGTGCTGTATTGATAGTAGTTACCTGCAACTGACCACTAACATATGCTAGCTGCTCTCATGCCGTTTTCTTCTGACAATACATAGTGATAACATAATGTTCATTGTAGATAATAATAATAATAAAATAAAAAAAAACCTGATGCAATGGGTGAACATTGAAAATATGTAGAACATAATCTAGTGCTGTCTACCAATACTAATTGGTAAAGGAGGACATATCTTTTTGGATAAAAAATTATTCTTCTATTAAATGAATGTGTTGAAAGGTCAGAAATGGAAAAGTGAAGGTTTAAGAGGTATACATCTGTTTTGGTTATTATACCATAATCATACATTGTCATTTTGCTAACAATTTGATGTACACCCAAAAACTGCATATTTGCAATTTTAACAATTCTCTCTTCTTATGTTTCCACAGGCTAGCTGAAATGGAAAACAGCAATGGATCCTACCTAAACGATAGCATTTCACCCAATGAAAGCATGTATGTATATTTGCCTAGTGAGATCTGGTTTCCACAAAAGTCAATACTTTGCAATATTTTTATCATAAACTGGTGAATTAAACGAAGCCCTTAAGAAATATAGGCCTTTACAAGAATTTTTAAATGGTCAATAGCTTTTTAGCAAACTGTGCATAAATCAATAGTACAGACGATTATAAGAAACCTTGTAATAATCTTATGTTTTATTATCATATTTCCCTGCTTCCACTCCTTCTGACAAGTTGCATATCATTCTGAAAATTCCTGCTATATCTTTCACAACAGTACATGCCAGTACTTCTCCATATACAGTGAAACTTTTGAGGCAACCACTAACAATTGCATTGAAAAGTGGTGTTCTAGGCAGTCATCTTCTCCAATAAGATGCTTAGTATGGAACACTGAAAGTCCATCACAGAAAATGTGGCCTGGGTAAAGGGGGGTTCTTGCAGCTGTTTCTGTATGCGAGAGAAAGAGACTGTGTTAGAACAGTTTCTCCTGCGCTCCCTGTGGAAGATTTATTAATACTGTCTAATTTACATTGTGCAAATTTTATACTAGACAGCCTTAAAATGCACAAGATTCATCACAATGTCTGATGCTGGATGATAAATTGGCGAGCAGAATTACACACCTTCCATTAGTTGGCTTAGTTTACACCAGAATTTGGGCGTGTGCTTGACACACAGTTTAGAAACTTGGACCACTCCCAGTTTCCGATAAGTCATGCCAATATCCCTAGAAACCTCTTCCCTCTTCTGTACAGGATGGAAAGTGTCTAAAACAGTTGATAAATGTAGCACACGCTGTGTCAGACATTTTTCCCTACTGTGCACAGTGTCTCCACCCATCAGCTCAGAGTGCTAAGTCCAGATAATTTGTAATATACTGACCTGATAGATTGTTGAACACTATCAACCCCTTTAACTAAAATCCATGGATTCTCTATATCCGCCTTCCTCTCAATGCCCTTGTGTACCTTTGTCTCATTCCCTCGTCAATCACATTTCATTGGCTATACGAAATATGACAAAATGAGGCTCAGAATTCTCCTCAGGCATATATAAACTGTTGTAGGTGTATAATACTGACCCGCACTATTCACACATGCCTCTAGACTGAAAACAAGAAAAATAGTTTGAGTCTCTTCTTAAGAACAATCCAGGAAAGCATCTGGTAATAACAGCTCATTTCTACTGTATAGTGTTAGCTTCTTCTGCTATGGATATATCTTCTAAGCTCCTTCTTGTCCCGGATAGATCACATAATGGCTATTACCTCTCATCCTCAGAGGAGCTCACCCCTTCTCTTTCATGGCTCAAATATTTGCAAAATAGATCTATCTGCTGACATAGATTATATATTAAAAAATGGAATAGATGTGAACCAAGTTGCTATCCAAATTTATCAAGTACCCATGCTTGGCATGCCTTTGCCAGCTAAACCATTGAGACAGTCATCTGGCAGTAGACTAGTAGTTCTAGCACTCAAATACCTATACCAAATACTTTGATATTAGTTACCAGTGAAATAAAAGCAGCAACAAGTTATGGAGGGTGATAATTTACTACATATGGGAGGAGAATATTGGTTTAAGTTATGTTTCACCCCAAAGGTCTACAGAGAGTAAATGGAGCAAGAAAGTGTTAGCTTAAACATATTACATGTTAAAGACCATGTTTAATAAGGAGAAATGTCCTTGTTAATAAGACAAGTGCAGACATATGGCTCTTTGAGAGAATTATTTAACAAGTGCTTATCAAGGCAGGGTACATCAAAAGCTGTAATAATGTTGTTAAAATATACATAGATGGTAATAGTCCGACATGTTCATGTTCCACTATAAATGCTATCTTTTCATGTTTTGCTTTTTCTTTTAAGTACCCTTTTTAGCATTCTTGTGCCTTGGTGATTTAGATTAATTTCCTAAGCCTGCTTGTTCATAGGACAGATTTGGAAGGTGATAAAAGACTAATAGCAATTGACATATTGCTCCATCTCACTATAGATTGCAGCTAATGCAAATACAATAATTTTGCCTGAGGAAGATAAATAGTTGTCTTGTATCTAAATAATGATTTGTGCTTTATTATTACACAATTAATACCAAGCTGCTTGGTTACCTGGAAGTGTTTCCCCATGTAGCAGTCTTCCCACAGAGGAATGCATCTTTATTTAACGGTTAATTCAGATTTAACGCAATTACCCACCAATTACACGTTATTTAACCAATCCTAATAACAGTGCGATTGAAAGCACATTTTATTGGCTCAGAAATAACCATTCACTTGTAAGGAAGTGAGAGTCCGAAGTTCTCCAGTTTTCTCTGTCTCCCAGGGTCTGTGGACAGAGACTGAAAACGTTCTGTTTATTACTGTGCATTAGAGCGCATTGAGATAAGTCTGGGAAGAGTGCTAATTCTTCATTACCATGTTTTTCTTAGAGATGATGAACATTTGCTTATCCAGCACTACTGCCAAAGCTTGAACCAAGAGTCCCCACTAAGTCAGCCACGAAGCCCTGCCCAAATACTTATCTCCCTGGAGAGTGAAGAGCGAGGGGAGCTCGAGAGGATCCTTGCTGACTTGGAAGAAGAAAACAGGTGTGTTTTATTATCTGTAATATTATGGTCTCTGAAAAGGCCTAAAAAGTAATTTTTGTATTATAATGGCTATTGCCATCTAAAAGTTTTCCTTTAGAGTCAAAGAAAACTCTGAAAATGAATGGAAACGAAGACTTCTTTACTTTCCTGTAAATGTGAAATCTGACTTTAAAAAAAAAAAAAAAACTATGAACATAGCCAATAAAACAGTTACAGTAAAAAATTTGTTTATAGATTTTAAAATCTGGTTTGTCCTGTTTGACAACATTTACACTGCCGTTTTTTAAAGTCTATCCGTTACAGCATTTCTGAAAGTCCAATTCATCTGCACCAACCAGATCATCGCCCCACATCTCCAAATACACTAGTGGTTGTACATTAGCCATCTTGACCATCCAAATGCACTAAAATGGTTTAGAAGTGCTTATTTGCGCACTGGGTAATAGAGCAGGATGCGCCCTTTTAGGCTCCATTATTATGGGATCTGTTACATGCCCTAACAGCAAGATATCTGTGATAGGTGTCCTTTAATAACCCATCTCTGTTTGTTTAGTAACAATAGAGCATTCTTACATTTTTTTAGTGCTCTAAACATTCATTGTATCACTGTATTTTAAAAATGAATACTTTGTTTCTACATCCAGTTCATTTCTATTTGCCAGCTTATATCAATATTTCTGTTTACTCATTTCATTTAACAGAAATTTACAGTCTGAATATGATAGACTAAAGGAGCAACATGACCATAAGGGATTGTCCCCACTACCTTCCCCTCCAGAAATGATGCCAGCCTCCCCACAGAGTCCACGAGATGCAGAACTCATAGCAGAAGCCAAGTTACTGCGCCAGCACAAAGGACGTCTAGAAGCCAGAATGCAGATACTGGAAGATCATAACAAGCAACTGGAGTCACAATTACATCGGCTTAGACAGTTGCTAGAGCAGGTATGTCAGCAGCAGCACCAGGGTGATCAACAAATGAGTACATTGTTTTATAGCTCATAGCTTAATTAACTTTTCATTCTTGGCAAAGCTTCCTGGTTGACTGATGATGGTACACTAACAGGGTAGTTTCCCTCTAAATCTTATTATCAAGTTTGTCATATGAAAGGTGCATTCAGTTGGATGCTTCATTAAACACTGAGCAAACAGTGGGAGAGGCAAAGCTGGCCAGTACTAAATAATCATACCATTGTAGTGTATCTGCTGATATATTAAGACTTGCAGGTGGGTCTTCATCCCTTGGGGCTCACCAGCGCACTGTATTCTTTATCTGAGTTACCATCATAATACATATTATGAAAAAACATGAAGTCGTTATTCAGCAGCAATGATGCGACATGGAAACATAATTTCACTTTTACATAAAAATGTATGTTCACTATGACCACTAGTCCATTTAAAGGCTTGCGAGATGAGCGTATGAATCATGGTAGAAATCTAAAAATAACTATAGAGTTTTATACCCCCTTCCCCATCATGTGACATCGACAAGGAGTCAAACTTCGCTACCCTCCAAATAGGAGCTATCACAACAGTAGCTGTATAGTGTATGGGACAGTCCTGTAGTACCTACACTCACCACTTAATACAGCGAGTGAGCAGAGCGTCTTGCTGCCTCAGTACCAGGGGTCTGCGGGGGGCTGTCAGTTTGAAGAAGTGGATAACCCCTTTAATGTATCCAACTAGAAATTAAATTCAGATGAATTGTCTCTATTAGAGAAATGGCTTAATTTCTGCCCCAATAACAGAGCTAATGATTTTGAACTATTTTGAGATTTGCATAGCTTTACAAGAAAGCTAACATTTCAGAGGCATTTTAATTTAATGTGTTACAAACAAAAATCTACTGAAATTGAAAACTGGATAAATCCTGACCCTATCATTGTTAAACACCAGACTTTGAAACCACCTTTGAGAGTATATCCAATCGAGTCAGAGACATGTTACTCCCAGTTTCCATTATTCAGTGTTGACTGAGTTTCGTAAAATAACAACTAAAACTACATAGATTGGTGCTAAAAAGAACAAAATTTTACAAAAAACAAAAAAAAAGTAGTGGTCTGATTCACAGCTCATGCAATGGTCCAAAATCACATTAATTCTGCTGGCTTTAGAGCTGGAATTTCCCAGCATTCCTTGCCAGCTCAGTTTCTGCAATGAGATTAGCATGCTTAGAAATTTCACCCTGACTGCCACAGTATTTTGATATAGCTGTGTTTTGTATGAATCCATAAAATGGCACTTTTACAGATCCATAAGGCATTACAGTACTGTTATATGCCTTCCTATGTAGAGCTTTTTCACAACATACATTGTAGCATATTACAGAAGTATTCTGCAATAGATGTAATGCTGAGCTAAGCTTCTTGACTGGTCCCAATAAGATATAGAACAATTTGAAAACTTGTCAAAATTTAGACTACATGTAGGTTATGGGGAAAAAAAGTGTTTCAATACTTTGCTTTTTTTGGTCTCTCCCTTTTTAATTTAGATAAACAGGGATATCTTTATTTAAATTTGTCTTCAAACTTACACATAAAAAGACATCTAGTGCACATGTTTACAAGACTGCCCTAAATAACTTAGACAGGTTAATATATAATAGCAATGGAGCATTCACCCTTGAAATAAGGTCAGGTAAATAAGTATTTGCAATTGCGAACAACTTGCAATAGCACTCTGCTAGCACCAAGGGCATTGCTGCAAATACCTACTGTATATAAAATACATGATACTTTTTACATTTTGATCAGACTGTAATTGTAAGGCAACTTCTGTTAAGTGGGTCCCTATACTAAAATGACCCCTCTTAGATTCTTGGTCTCGCCATGAATTAAGCCTCCTCTCTCTGGACCAGTGGCCTCTGAATGAAAGGTGGAGTATAGTTCAACCATATTATGCTCTAGTTAAAATCAGCTTTGGTCACATGGGTGGTGTGCACAAAACAAAATTGAGTTCAGCCACATTCCACAAAAGCACAATGCAACAAACACAGAAAAATTGGTCAGCACTGCCAAATCATGTGAACAAAAAATGCAGGTGCATGTTGCTTTGGCTGCAATACAATTGCTAACACAACAAGTTGCAACAGCACTCTGCTAGCACCAAGAGCGTTTCTACAAATTCCAACTGTATATAAAGATACATGAAATGAGGTTCTTGGTACTTTTAACACTTTGTTAAAAAATGTCAGCTTTTCAGAGCAGGGGAGCTTATAGTAATTACAGTTTTATCAAAATGTAAAAAGTACCAAGAACCTCATTTTCATGTTTCCTTATACACAGTAGGTATTTGCAGAAATGTTCTTGGTGCAAGCAGAATACTGTAGCAAGTTTTTGTGTTTGCAGTTGTATTGCAGCCAAAGTAACATGCACCTGCATTTCTTGTTCACATTGTTTGTCAGTGCTAACAAGTTTTATCGTGTTTGTTACAATAAGTATTTGCAAGGGAAACCAAAATTTGCATTGTGCATTTTCTCTGGTTCTCTGTACTGCTTCCCATAAAAAAAGAAAGTTAATACCAGTTTCTAAATAATAAATGGATTATTAAGCCATAAAAACCTACAACATCCTTTCATGTACTGGGTTTAGTATTTATATTTAAGAAAAGCAATTTAAATAAATCCTATAAATATATTATTAAACACAATGCAAAACCACCTGAAAAGACAAATAAAAACTATTCCTTGACGGTGCATGAGTCGGGGCCAGGTGTAATCCAGTGGAGGAAAACAAAAACCATCAAATGGCAAACCTTATAATAAAAAAAATTCATCCTGCTGTGATACTACACAGTATGCCACAATTCATAGTGTAGTATTACCCACCACATGCTATATACTACTGCAACGCACTATCCAGCAGCCCAATCACAGTCTCACACAGGCGACATGGACATGATTCCTTTTGTTTCTAGAATATTATGCTGGCTGATTTCTTCTCTGTATCGGGCTGCTGTAAGTACAGAAACACCCCTCCGTTCCATGCTGCTCTTCTGAAGAAACATGTTGGTGCACTAAATAGCAGCAGACAATAGGATGTTCTAGTAGTAGCGGAGGGTAAATTAGAGCTAATCACTTCTCTCCCTCCATGCTTTTCTTCTTCCTAGCAGCATGTACTCACTAAAGGGATGCAATCTTGACATGTGTTGTACTTGACACTCAATGTTTAGTCTGAACATCATTGATTATTTGACTGCAGATTCCTGCAAGCAGAAACCTTTATTTCCGTTTTCCTTGTGTTTTAGCCGCAAGCTGAGGCAAAGGTCAATGGTACAACATTTTCCTCTCCTACTCCCTCGCTGCAGAGATCAGAGAGCAACCAGCCCATGTTGCTTCGTGTAGTTGGCAGCCAAACATCTGAAACCATGGGTAAGAATTTTAGCTACAGAAAAAAATGCTTGTTCTCACCAGCAAAAAAGGTTCATGAAACATTTATCACTTGCAGTACTTGGTTTTCATGTTTTTATATGCTAATGCTTCCTGTGGATTAAAGAGAGCCATAAGTATGAATCGAAACTGAATACTTTTATTGAAGAATGCAGTATCTGTCATGATAACAAATTGTTTTCTCAGAGTCAAATCTGTCAGGGCAGACTGTCCATATGCACAATGGAGGTCACAGGGGGCATCCCCATTCTACTAGCCACACTAAAGAGTTACTTCACACTGGAGGACTTTGTACTGCCACATATAGCATGGATTGGAACAGGATTCAGCAGTCTGATCCGTGGCGTCAGCTTATGCCATAGCAGCAAACAGACCCTGCAGTCAGATGATCAATAGGTGCTACATTTGTAGAGGAAGTTATCCTTATTGGACAGGCCCTTTGAAACCTGAGAAACCATGTATTTGTATAGTGTGGAAATGGTTTTTGGCAGCTGTATTATGTTGTAAGTGCTATCCACTCTAGAAAGACGAACAGTTATATATTGATACTGAAAGGATTTGTATGTTATCCTCTAAGTAGTACACACTCTAGGATTGTCTGTCGTATTGTACTGAAAAGCAGAGAGCGTATCAGGGGAACAGCAGTGGCTTTAACATTATACAGCATGTAGTAAGCTAGAGGAAGAACAAAACCCCTTAACAGTACATACACACAATGCGGATTACTCGTGGATTTTCCACACAGAAAACTCTGAGTTATATTGTAGCATTTAAATCAATGAGCTTTTCTTAATCTCATGTACATAGCTGTACAGGGATTTATTGCTGTTCTATTTTTAAGGGAGTCTGTCAGTAGTAAATTGGTTATAAACCTAATCTCTGTACCTTGTAGAGATGATTCCACAGTTTCCAAATATGCCTCTGTTATACAGCTTTGTGGCCCTATTCTCATGTAAATTACTGTTTTATTCATATGTAAATGAGGGGAACGTGCTGTAGAGTTGTCTTAGGGGGCATTCACAAGGAGTAACGCGGTGCTGATTCTGGCACGATAACTCGTGTAAGAATCAGTGCTGCAAAACAGTATCCCATTGATTTCAATGGCTTCCGCTTAATGCACGTAACACATTTAAATCAATGGGTTAAAAAGCCCTCTATTGATTTCAATGTCTTATGCACGTTAAATGCAAACCATTGAAGTCAATGGGATTCTGTTTTGCAGTGCTGATTCTTAAGCGAGTTATCGTGCCAGAATCAGCGCCGCATTATTCCATGTGAATGCCCCTTAGCTTGCCCGGGCTTTGGTCTCAACTGTAGATTCCTGGGTAAATTACTTTCCCCTCATTTGCACATGAATCATCTGTGAGAGCTGTATATAAGCGGATCATCAGGACAGTGAAGAGCATTATCAGACACTTGCCTAAAAAATATTATTTTTTGATGTGTAATGTATTGGTTTGCACCCCCCCCCCCCATCATTTCTATAATCTTTTAAATTTTGCTGGTTGTCAATAAAATAGTTTTTTCCCCTTTCATACTGGAAACAATAATCCTTAAGCAAATGATCATGTTCTTACTTAAGAATTTCCCTGTGGTAATACCTGTAATCAATAGCCAAGATCATTATTTCTATGGCAACAAGAAATGTATTTAAAGTGCGAAAAATCTGCATACAAAGACATCTTTAATATTATCCCAAAACTTCAGAGTATTGATTTTTCATCTAATTAGAGACAAAGATGCATGCTAGTCATCGTGTTATAAAGTAATAGGAGTGTGCTTATCCATATGTACTGTCATTTATATTAGATGCCTATCAAGCCTGTTTATAGTTCACAGACATCAAACAAGTTTATTGCGTGTGGATTCAGCATAAAAAGAAAGCTGAGAAGTAAAACCCATTACATGAGTTGCAGCTATTATTTTATGCATATACATAGCACTAACATGTTCCACAGTGCTGTACAGAGATTTGTAGGAGGAAGATGGAAGGAAACCCACACAAACTCCTTGCAGATATTGTCCTTGGCAGGATTAGAACCCAGGACTCCAGCGGTGAAAGGCTGCAGTGCTAACCACTAAGCCACCGTGCTGCCAGCAGAATAAAATTGTCAGTAATGTATTACTCTTCACTATCACAATATATATCCCCCAATCTTTCTAGCCACCACAGTGTACACCACTTAAACAGGTTACCTTTAAAGGGGAGACGGTGGAGGGGGAGAAATGAAAAAGCAGTAGCAAAGAAAAAGAGAAAAAAATATTTACAAGTAATACATAACCTTTATTCATTAAAGTGCCAAAAAAATGGCTAATCATAAAAAACGTATAATGTAAGAACGAAGAAGATGAATAACCCCCAACAAGTGTGAGGTCCTATAATCCAGACTCTGGACAAATAATATATTTATTCTCCACCACACCCAAGCATTGATGTGTAATAAGTCATGTGCAAATAAACAGGACTTCAAACTCGTTTGCTCTATGCAGTTAGTTACTGCGATTTTACTGACATTGAAAATGATCATCTTTTATAGTCTGTAAATAAACCTTCCCCTAGTTCAGTAGCCCAGGTGATATATAACTCCAGCTCAAAGAATGGCGATTGTAGCTGCTAAAGTATAATGTATAGGAGTATAGCCATTTATATTATGTGGCCAAACAGACAGATTGCACTGTGTGCCTGAACAAGAGCTGTCTGAAATCTCCGATGAGCCACATGATCACTTCGGAGTATATACACACGGGGATCGAGAACACATAAAGCTGATTGCTGCCGGCAAGCCAGAAAGGTAAGTATGTTGCGCTGCTCGTGGTCAGATTATCGGGATTCCCTCTGATATATAATCAGGGATTGTGTCTTTGAAGGTGAATATTGCAAGCATGGGGGAAGAGGCAAGTATAAAGCTCCGATCATGGCTCACAATTCAGCTAGTGGATAGGAATTCTATTACTGGTTGACTATGCATTGTCAGCATTCATTACTGCAGAAAGAGAGTTGTATACCATTATACGGGATATGTGGACATGTAAATTTTGTCACAAATGGTATTTAAAAAGCAGCAAACCTGAAGTTTGACTTTTTTACACCAGGAAAGTACTGCGCTTCCTGTCATTCAAGTACATTGCGAGCTGCTTGCTCACTTGTGCAAATTCACCAGCACAACCATGAAATGTACCATAAAGAATGCCTTCAAACATACCATGCTAATGAAACTTGGTATATTCTGAAAATGATGCAGAAATATTCATCCTGTGGCAGATCATATAGCGGGATGGAAGTTGGGTGCTTTTTAATACTGATTATTGCAATTATGGGATGTCTTTTGTTCCATACAGCATTTTACAGCCAGAGATCGGCTATCAGTAGCTGCTTGGCTTGTGATTGCTGGGAACAGGAAAGAAAGTGCAATTATGGAGGATGGTAATCACTGGGCTTTTCATTATATCTCTCATGTGAGAACTGATTTTTACATGGAAATACTAATGGCTTTTGTTCTCCTGTTTGTGAATCATCTGTGAGAGCAACAGAGTTGTACATAAGCGGTTCATCAGGACAGTGAGGAGCATTAATTCTCCAACACAAGCCTAGAATTAAGTGGACCGGGATTTTTTTTTTTTTAATATATATATATATATATATATATATATATATATATATATATATATATATATATATATATATATTATTAGCCCTACTAACTGTTAAGTGTGATAACAGATGAGCCCAATACTCATGTCATGCTTTCCGGGTTCTGATTCTTCGGAGTCCTTCACCTGGGGATGCATACTGGAAAGCTACTGTTTTTGTTTTGGAGCAAATAGTGAGTTCACTGCTGAATTTCTTTTTCTGACTAATAAAATTTTAGCTCTGTAGAGTTGAATTTTGACTTAACTTTTGGTTTTGTTTTTTAGAACTGGAACAGGGACATCTGTTGCAGTTCTAAAATGTGTGGACCCTAGCCCCACATTCACACAACTGAAATTCAGTCCATGTGTTGACCAGATTTACCTGACTAAAGTACAGCACAGTATTCCGTTGCGAGACAGGGATTCCTACTAACACAGTAATCTATGATACTAGGAGTCCCTCTCCTGGCAAACTGTTCAAGCTGGTATATCTGGCCAACACGCAGACAGAGTATCACAGGGCTTTTCATTATACCTTTTATGCGAGAACTGTTTTTTGGAAAAAAATAAAACCCGAAAAAACCCAAAACATGGAAATACTAATGCCTTTTGTTCTCCTCCTAATGAATCATCTGATAGGGCAAAATAGTTGTACATAAGATGTCCATCAGGACAGTGAGGAGTATTACTTCTCAAATACAATGTCAGAATTAACTGGACCAAGATTTCCTTTATTTAATTTCCTTGGCACCTTCCATAGAGTCCTGCACACATAGCACTTGCTTACAGATAATGATGTTCTGGATGCTTTTAGGGCGCTATCTCCGCAGACCTGCACATAACTATGGCAGATCAGACAAATTATAATGTTCCTATCAATGACATGTGCATTTTATTATCTATCTCTGTCTTCCTCAAATGCCCTTGCATTGTCCCACCCCCTCCACACACACACACACACACAATTTCTTGTACACAGTAATTAAATTTTTTTCTCTCTATAGATATGTAGTTTACAAATGGGTACCTTTTGGAAGTCAATGAGAGGCTCTTTTTACAGCGCTGAATCTGAGGCGGATTCAGCGCCATTTTCCTCCGTGTGAATGCACCCTTAGGAGTCCCTCTCCTGACATACTGATCACGCCGGTATATCAGGCCAACACATGGGCAGAGTGTTGTGTGAATGCTGGGTAATGGACAGCATCCTATAACTTGATCTTCTGTGACTACAGCACTGAGTTTACTTCCTCTGACTGTTTGAGCGAATGTCATAAATGTAAGAGGTTTTAGCATTTCAATAAATGATTGGTTGTTAGAGAGAAACCTCTTAGACCACTCCTGTACGTTGGTGTGTTTGTCTCCCTCCGGCCGGTGGCGTAGTCCTTCCATAAGAGAGACGGCTAATTATAACTTGATGTAATGTAAAACCTACAGACAAAGTAGTTCAGATCATTTGGGCTTTATGAAATTCTGCAGCAACATAACCGTCCAGGTTTGTTTAGTAATATCTTTATATAATATCAATAAAGGCGTTTGTATTTTCACCCTGTTTTTGCATGGGTTTCCTCCCATATTCCAAAGACATACTGATTGGGAATTTAGGGACTGCCAATATCTGTAAATTGCTGGTGGAATATGATGGCGCTTTAGGAGTAAGATAAATATATAGTGAACTCATCATTACTGCAGTACTAAATGTGCTGCTTCATGTCTGGAGCAGTTCAAGGTGCGTTCTAGTCATTCTGTATAGGAACTTGAGATGGAGGTGATTTATGGCTGATGGCTGTGTTATGCAGACATACAATTGTCAAGAGTCGTTCTTAAAATAAAGCGAAAAGAAAAAAAAAAAACACATGACAGTTGAAGTGTAACATTGCGACAAGGTTACCTCTTTGAAAAATTGCCAAGACAGAACTTTGCCAGAACTGACTATAGGACATGTTACTGATTAATATGCTGTAGGTGACTAGGGCAGCGGAAGTACTAAAAATGTACCTAAGACCAGTGAAAGTCACTGAATTAGACATTGATTTGTCCTTGTTTAGCCGCCAACGCAGAGCCCTGTTTACAAATTGTTCTAAGCGGTGGCTAAAACGTTTAGCAAAATGAAAGGACTGATTAAGTAAACTGCTTTAGAGGCACGTCCTGCTGCACCCTGTTATTATTCAGTTTGTCTCTTCAATCAGGCTGAGAGAATTGTCTATTTAATATTTGTAATGCTCATTTTAGCTACTACATACCTTAAGTGTCTCTTATTGTTCCATCGGAAAATCTACTGAAGGTTGAAAAAAAGACACGAGCTCATCACGTTCCACCTTGTCTCAATAATGAATGAACAGACCCTTTCATCGTCCTTTGATTTATATTAAATGGAGGTTTAGTGTCCGTTAACTGTTTTGGCAACACAACCTAAGTGAATGTCGCAAATAAAGCCAAGAGGAAAAGCCGACATGTTGTGCATGCTGTAAGATATCTAATGTTCTTAGCCTGGGTCACAGAAGGTTGCTTTATCGCATGTACATCTCAGAAGTTTTATATATGCGGTTGTTTTACCAAAGAAATGTGGTGCGAATTTGGGCAGAAAAAAGGTGCAAAGGAAACATGGAGTAGATGCTCAAGGCAACTAATTAGCTTGCTGCATTAATTAACGAATTTCTGAAAAATAAAGGTGGACGCTAATTGGTTGCTATGGGCAACTGGTCCCTTTTCGCTTGCTCTTTCAATGTGTTTTATTTATCACTAAAGCTCGTAATGCAGACTGTTGTCACAGAAAGTAGCAGCTGTCACACAGCAGTCAGAAGCGTACATTTTCGTGTAGCTTTTTCGTGATAACATGATGCTGTATAAAATGTCTGTGTGAAACCTCAGACTTAATCCGCATCTTTTCAAAGAGCAATTTTTTTTGCTAATTAATATTAGAAATAATTTGGCTGCCTCTCTTTTCTTTAGGGGAGGATGATGTTCTTAGTCCTCCACATGACACAAGCACAGGATTAGAGGAAGTCATGGAGCAGCTAAACAACTCTTTCCCAACCGTAAGAGGTAAGGATTATAAATAATGTCGCTATTTAGTAATTCCTCATTTAATTATATCATGCTTTCCGGTCTAGTCAAAGGGGTTTCTGTTCTTTTAGCTTGGCTTTTGTGAGCATTGAGGTGCAACATTGTCCAACATGCTCTTAGGGATTTCAGCTTCAGTGGAGAATTCTCACAACATTGAAAATCCCAACAACCATGCGAGTTATGGGATTGCTTCATCCTGTACCAAGTCGCCATCATGGAATAGTGGCACAATAGTGCACATACCCCTCTGCAGTTCTATTGAACCAAATTTAGTTTGCCCACCATGTTAAAGGAGTTGTCCAGGAATCTGAGCAATCCGTGTGAAGTCTTGGGGAGGTGTAAATTAAAAATAAATAAAAAAGCATACTTGCCTGTCCTTGATGCTCCGTTGTCTACAGCCATTTCGCTTGAGCTGGTGCATTGGTGCCAAAACTCCTGAGCATCTTCTAACCTATCAGCAGTCTCAGTTGTCACTGGAGAGAGATAAGTGCTGTCATCACCGATTCCTTGTCAGCGACCGCTCAAGCAGATGGTTGGTCTCAGCTGTCACGTGGTGCTGAAGACTTCTGGCATCAATGCATTAGCACATAGCCAAACACCAGTGGCGGACAATGGATCGCTAGGGACAGGAGAGCATGCTTTCTTTTGTTTTACACCTTACTCTGCCTCCAAGCTCTAGTTCCTGGGCAACCACTTTAAAATGTGCCTGTATTAGATTCTCTTAAACATACCTGAAGGGTGTAATTATTATATTAAATCAAGGAACCACTACTTACGCCGATGTCTTATATTATCTCTTAATGCAGTTCCAATCCAACAGCCGTTTTGTTTAATTGATTTTCTATTATTTTCTCTCTACCCATGGGCTAGAATAATAAAACTTTCGTTTTCTAAAACTGTTGTTTTTTTTCGATCCCATTTCACAACCAGAACTCCATTGTTAGGGATTTGTGTTGGATTATTAACATCTGTGTAATAGAGATCATGATGATCTTTGGGTTTACTGAACTTTTATACTTGCACTGGAAATAGTGATTTCACTGTTGAAAAAGATCTATATAAAAGTAAAAGCTACTGAAGAAAATGAAAAAGGTTCTACTTTTCAATAAAAAAAAACTGAAAAGAATATACGGTATTCTGTTTGGAAGTTCTTTTTCTCTAACTGTATTTACGGTATATAGAGCGCTTACCAGGATTTGCAGACAAGACTAGTGCCATAAAGTTAGGATAGTCATATATTAGTGACTTCAGATGGCCATTTTCTCAGCACCATGTTTACAGTTAGTATGAAGGTTATCTTTAAAATGACAGACCACTGATCAGTCTTGGGCTTGGGCCTCTCATTTGGTATAAAAACACTTAGGGAGTGTTCATACAACCATTGGATGTCCGCTATATCCATTTTAAAAAATGCCTATCATAACGGACATTAACAGATCAGTTAAAAAAGAAAATGGAACTCTTAACATCAGTTAGTGTCCGTTGATGTCCATTTTTATACTGTCCGGTTTTTTTTTTGTTTGTTTTTTTGTTCTGCTTTCTGAGCATGCACAGAAAATACCACAGTATAACTGATGACCGTCCATTACCATCTGTCATATGTCTAGCAGCTGTATATAAAAATGGCCAGGTCAGGTGAGTGAACTTGTCCTTCTTCAGATACTGCTATACCCAGTACTAAGGGGCTGAAGAATATGGTTCACCAACCTGTTGCTTTAATCAGTTCCCAATATTGGGATAAAAGGTAGAGTTAAAGGGGTTGTCCAGTTTGGCAAATGTCATATTGGTATGTTGAAACGTTACTCAGTTTTCCAGTATTCTTTCTGTATCAATACCTTGTGGTTTTCTAGATCTCTGCTTGCTGCCATTCTGCTTCCAGTAGATAAGTCAGTCCATGGTCATGTGACAACACACATCTTATTAGTCACAGTACAGTAATTAGACTTCTACCTGGTAACGAGCCGTGCACCTATCACATGACCATGGACTGATTTCTATTCACTGGAAGTGGCTAACCTGTTTCTCATTGATCAGCACACCTGCGGTCTGACATCTGGCTGTGTAATACAGCCTTTACATTGTAATCCTATCAATCAGATCTTCCTATTGTATTAATTGTTACTCAAGCACACTGTCCTCTTGCACCCTTATATTCTCCTATTCCGGGTCTCAAGCTCTAACACACACTGCAAAATTTACATCTGTTACAGATGACTTTTACAGCTGCTGTGTTAAAACAAAACAGATGTCAATGCCAGAGGTCTACTGTTTAGGGGAAATAAGTGGTAACATCCACCTCAATCATTTATTTAACCCTGATGGATGATGGAGCACGTGGAATACATACTGTTAAGCAAAATGTTTCTGCATGAATTTCCAGCATTCACATTTTAACATGCGTAGCCAGTCTTTGTCATGTGGGAAAAAGGAAGCAGACTGCAGTCCATATTCTTATACTGAATCATTCACCTGTGCTAAAGCAATGCAGAGTACACTTGGCTAAATTTCATTAAGGGGATTGTCCCACCATAACGATAAGTGTAAAAAATAGGTAACCCGTGTGTCATGTCTGATTGAAGTAACAATCACATGTGCACTGCCGCACCATTTACTCTCATCCTAGTGGGAAGTGACGCATACTGCTCTCACCTATCTTCCACAGTCTCATAGGCTTTATATGGAGCTCAGGCATACATGTGTGACTGTTTCTCCTTCAGGGAAGACAGGATGCCTTCTCTTATGATTAATAAGGATCCCCGCAGTCATACACCTATAACCTAACCTGTAGATAGCTGATAAGCTGTTATGGTGGGACAAACCCCTTTAAAGGGGTTTTCTCATGAATGCCTTACTGCTGAATATGTAATTCTTAAAATGACAAGACCTTCGTATGTTAACTAGAACATAGAGCCATCATGCTTGTGCTAAATTTACTCTGCAGTGACTGCAGTTTACTGCTTCCCCATTGATGGCAATTGATCGACAGGGATTTCTATATCTGGGTATCAGTTGATCGTAGGGTTGCATGTTATGGTGAGACAGATCACATTTGTACAGTTATTTTCAAAGGAATCTAAACTGAGATAACTAAAAGCACAATGTTTGTTGAATCCTGGTTATTATTATGTTGTTGGCAAACTGGCAGATATTTGACAGTGTATCTTTATTGTACTTTGTTTTATCAGGTAAATACATATGTTTTACATGAGTAAATATATACATAGATTCCCTTTCTTTGATCATAAAAGTTCTGAATGTTGAACCATTATCATTGTAATTACCTTTACTTTAGAGCGAACCTTTCACCGCCAACGCCAACTCCTTGCATCTTTCAGTAGGTGCCGATCCCACTGATTCTGGCACATTTGTGATTTTTTTTTTTTTTTTTTTCTCTAGCCCCTAGTGTTCCTGAGAAATTGGTGCTAATTTCAGCACCAAATATGTGACTTAGGTTTTCTATCAGGTGAGTGGTCCCTTGGGTGCTGTTTAAGCCCAGCAGACAGCCTAAGATCACCCACTTGACTGTAGAGAGCCTAATTTAGCATTTTTGTGCTGAAACGAACAGCATTCATAGCTCAGGAACAGTATGGGATACAGCCCGGAAATGAACGACAACACTCTTATTGAAGTATGCTAAGATTTGGAGTTAGTGAAAGGTCCTCTTTAAACTCTGAAAGTCAGACGGGACAGCAGCCTGGTAAGAGAAACTGAGATTTTGAGAGTTGTTTGGAATACTGGAGAGCTTGTATATGCCTTTTGAATTTGTTTCCCCAGGTTAAAGTGGCCATACTTAGAATAGTAGTCCATTAGGCATTTATCCATCAACAGTTGGCCCTAATTGGCTTATCACATTATACACACACAGGAAAAGGACACGTTCAGGTTTTTTAATAGTTTTCAAAGCCAAAACCAGGTGTAATGGCCCAGTAGTGCTCAATGAGAGACAAGTCCATAAATACTACAGGCCATGGGAATACATGTAGCCCAGACAAACTGCTCGCAGTAGCACAAGCAGCTTGCAATCTGGTGTTGTCTTATTGAAAAAAGTCTCCTAGAACCCTCTTGGAAAATGCCCATGCCACCGATTCCACAACCAAATCAATGTAACTTCAACCGGTTAGTGTACCTGAAATGCAGAATATAGGGATCCATCTAGTGTACTTTAGACCACCGTGCACCATAATTCAGGGTATAGGACCAGTGTGATGTTCCTTTGTGAAGGCAACTTTATGGTATTGCCCACGTGGTCTCCAGACCAGTCTTAAGCTATCTTTTGCATCCAAGACAAAAGTGGGACTCCTTGCTGATGAAGATAGACCTTCACTCCATTGCCTTCTTGGTGTATGCCATGATAGCCTTTGAGAGCAGTAATGTGAGGTCAGAACACCAGTAACATGACATCTGGCTCTTAGCCAAGCGTCATGTAAATGACTTCTGATTGTGCCAATGCTCTTTGCTGTCCTAGGCTTGGGATCTCTTAACCAATGTAACTTCCAGTACAGAATGGATCATTATGCACCATTCTTTGAATCAGATGATCAGTCCGTGCAGAGGTTCATTCCAGCTCGTTGTTGTTCTCCCTTTAAGCAGAACACACAATGTTGAACAGTGCTGACATCTCAGCCTAGGAGTGCAATGTTCTCCCAGAGTGATAAGCCAAGGTCTCTCCAGTCAAGGATTTTGTCCCTCTCAGTTTGCAACAAATGGCGATGATTGTCACTTCCACAAACACGTCATCCCACACCATTGATTCCATTTTTTATGGCCATTGTTTCAATTTCAGTGTTAAGGAATTTATCAGTGTTTAGCTTTATTGTCCACTTTTAGCCAATCTTTAGCAGACTTGCACAAACTCACTTCAATTTACTCTTTAACCACTAAACTGCCCACTCCCCCTGATCTGGCAGTTTGCTTGTTAATGTTGACGGTGGGATCATTCATATAAACAGTCCTATTTTCGGACGGCTGAATGATACAATCTGATTGACAGATTTATTTTTATGTCACTGTATTTGTTGTCAATCTACTCCTTGTTTTGGTATCAAAACCCACATCACAGTACTTGAACATATGTTCTTACTGACAGCTGTAGCTAGAAAATACACAGTGACAATTTTAAGTCTCAACAGATATTGGTCACTTACATTTAAGGGTACACAGGTGAATTTTTACTAGCTGAAAAAGTCAGTTTCAGGAATTTGGAGCTGAATTTTTCCGCCTGACGAAATTCTACTATGGAATCTATTGTGAAATTTTCTAATTCCACCCCAGCCAGGCAGTATTTTTCCTCCTCCCATTCACTTCAGTGGGAATTATCAGGTGGAATGTACGTGAACATCAAGCACGACACTATTTTTTCCGCTACCTGAAATTAGTCAGAGGAAAAAAAAATCAGCGTCTGCCTCCCATTGAAATGAATTGGGAGATTTCAGGTGCAATTTGGAAAGATGTCAAATTTAGCTCTAGATTCAGCCGTGTGAACATATCCTAATGTATATTGTCTCACTCTTTGGCTTCATTCACACTCTGGTTGTGGGACTGCATGCTGTGTTTTTCTTTTCTATTTTTTTTTGCATATAAAAAAGGGAAAGCCACCAGATGGGACCAACTGTTTTTATTTTATCTTTGTCAGTCAAAACTGATAAAAATAGTCTTTATTTTGTATCTGTCAAAATTTATTTCCTGTTTTTTGATCCTCTGATAGATCAGAACAATGGATCTACATCCATAATGTGCAAGTATCAGTTTAAAACAGGGTCAAAAACCTTTAATTTAATATTTTAATAGCCAGAGCCAATATTTCATTTAGACAGAAAACCAAAGACTGACAAACAACTCTCCATATCTCAGCTTCTCAGACCCCAGGGAATATTTTATACAGAGAAAGGAATACCAAGTTTGACTTTTTCATTCAGTAGTCAAGTGTTAGAGCATTATTCATGGTGACATCTGTGACTAAATGTGAATGCTTTACTAGTAGTGTGGCAACTATTGCAGCTCTGCCGTAGCTGCCAGCAGAGGGAAATCTGTAATCTGACCGTTTTAATTGTCATTTTTATCACTGGTTTTCTCTCTTTCTTTCTTTGTTTTTCTCCTTCTTTCTTCTACATCCGCTTCTTCCTCTCATTACTAAAGGAAGAACTGTCCCTGGAAAGCAAATGAGAGAGGTTAGTGAGGACTGGGCTTGCTGCCATCCAGCTTGTGTCTGTCACATTTCACATCCTGTGCCTGGCATTTATGCAGCTAGCAGTCTCTTTAGCCGAGTGCGTTTTACAAGAGTGCTCTAACATGCCAACATTTACTACCTCTCATCGAGTAGTAGGACAATGGCAAGCCTTTGGGAAAGCTTGAGTGTTCATGATATTATTTTGCCCAGAATGAATTGAGATGTAGTTGTAATGCCCTGGCTCATGTGACGATTTCTCTTCCCAATCTATTTACTTTGGTCACAAATAATGATCCCTTAATTCTCTGTAAGTGGGTATAATATTGTAGATGAGATACATATTTGCTGCCATCCTCAGCGACACTTAAGCAGAGTGGTCATTGTACTGTGTAAATCTACATTCTAAGAAATTAGTACACAAATAAAATACAACATTTGATCTACAGAACGTGGTCATGGCTTTGTAAGGTGTTTCTACAAGGATAAACCATTATATACTTTTATAGACATTCTGCCATCACTATGATCTTGTAGAAAGTGTTGAGAGGTATACAAATAAACCTAGTTACCATTAACATCTTATATTTAGTGTTGCATGTGATTATATATGTACTGTATATGTTTTATGTGGCTTTCATATCATGGTATCTACTAATAAACTTTTTGGAATTTACCATACACGGCATTTGACCTAATGATTGTGTCTTTTGTGTCTGCATGAAAACAAGATTTGTGTTCATTGCACGCAGCCATAATGCCACATCCTGCTTTACATTATATAAATTTGTTCTTTAATTGAAGAAAGTCTATTAGGCGATATATGCCTCACAGCGCATGGTAGGCCACATAGAGACATGTGGACACATAGCGTATGTTGAGAAAACTTATTGCAATATGCAGATTACTTTGAAAAGGCTACAAGTGCAGTCCCTGTCCTGACAATTACAAGTGCTGATGGGTCATCCTTTGGCAACATCCCTGAAAATGCCATTAAATTCTCACATGTAGCTTTAGTTCAGGGTCATAAACAAAAGGCCATTGTTATTGCTGGACCTTGAACAAAAGTCACCATTAGAGATGAGCGAACACTGTTGGGATCAGCAGAACCGAACAGCACGCTCCCATAGAAATGAATGGAAACACCTGTGACGCCGGCCGCCGGCAAAGTCAGCGTCACAGGTGCTTCCATTCATTTCTATGGGAGCGTGCTGTTCGGATCGGCTGATCCCAACAGTGTTCGCTCATCTCTAGTCACCATATTTTATAGGTGCTTACAGTGACATCACCTCAGGTTGCCCTGTCTATCAAGGCCACGGGGGAGGCATTGCTCCATGGGAAGCAGCGAAACCAAGAGTCCTTGTGTCATTATCTAAATGTAAAATGATCACTATCTCCAGGTGCAGCAAGCATATATGACATTAAGTTCACAGTCCCACTTATAGTTTGGCCTGTGTGAAAAAGAAACCTTGCCAAAGTCCTGTATATGGACTCACTGTGATGCTCTACTCAGTATAACCATTGCTTATATGTCACCATATGATGCCTACATGTGATACGGTTATGCTCCCTTAGCAGTCTTTTTAGGGTATGGATAATTCTGTAATACAGAATTTGGTAGAACAAGCCTTTTATAGATTTTCAAGGGTGGTGTAATATGGATGAACTTATGCCCGTGGCTGCTTTATTAATCAAATGTCAGGAACATGCTCTAATATAAAGTCCAATAAGCTGTTCCTACCATGGATGCCACTATTGACCAAAAAATCCACGACAGCAGGTCTGATTTTTAACTCCATATTGGTCTGTAGTTAGTTTCTTGGGTAAAATAAATAGTGAGCAATTCATGGCTGAAAGCTGGACTAATATGGTCCTCTTCAAATGGCAAGTCTCCCTGTCAATAGGAAGCTTTACAGATGTCAGGTTTTCAGTACAAATGTTGTAAGGTGTACTGTAAATGGTGCAAAAGTTTCTTAGTAATATATTCTCTTTAGCTGCTCTGTGCAAGTATTGTGCTATTTGAAGTGCCAGTTCCTGTTATCAGTATAGCCATCTACTTTACTGAATTTAGCAGTTAGTTTCTGTGGTGCACTGATGGAAGGACTGGTCACATGGGCCTCCATTAGCAGCCATCATGGAAGCAAATTGCCATACTGCGAGAGTAAAATACTATACTAATAAAAGGATTTGGCATTTCACACACCATAACATTGGCATGGACAGATAAGAGTATATTAGTTAGGGGGACGTTCACACTTGTACCCCTGTCCACCCAGTGTCATTCCGCCAAGTTTCCATCCTAAGCCCTGGTGAAGCTGGACAGGGGATGGCTTCCCGGCGATCAGTTTTAAATGCAAACCGCCAGTGTCAGCTTGCAGCCTCTCCACGGGGAAACGTTCTTTGTTTGTTTGTTTGTTGTTTTTTTTTTGTTTTGTTTTTTTTTTGGGGGGGGGGGGTCGTCGGAAATGCAGGACTTTGTGTCCATCCAAAAAAAAAAAAATGGTTTCCCTGCAAAGAGGCTGCAGACAGACACCGGCAGTTTGCTTTCAAAACTCATTAAAATGAATGGGTTTTAAAATTGACCACCGGGAAGTTATTCCCTGTTCAGTTTTACAGGGCCTTAGGACAGAAACCTGGCAGAATGACAGGGCGGACACAGGCACAAGTGTGAACGCCACCTAAGTAAATTGTTGTGCCGTTTACAGCAAACTACCAAACATTTTTGCAAAAACATCCAATCCCTTTCAGACTCCACAACTAAACCATTGAGAAGTTGTGTAGTACAATTTGGCTTTACAGGTCTCACTAAGACCAGACTTGTACATTGTGTTGATTTCTGATTGTTTAATAGGGAATAGGGATTCCTTTTGTGGTCTCCCACATTAGAGGCCTTTCCTTTTTTTTAATAGGTTTTTCCTACCCTTTTCTTCAGTTCTATTAGGCCCTAAAATAGCTTGTTGCTACTTGCTCTTACATTTTTTTAAATGTTTTTTTATGCAATATGCAATACAGGAGTGTTGGGTTTAAACAGTCATCTGTATGAATGCTTCTGCAACATGGTATGCCAGTTTTCTATAGTGGAGGAATAGAATCCCAGTATTAAGCATTTGCCTATTTATCCTTCATTGTAACAGAAGACTAGCTATACATAATGGGAGGACAAGCATACATGAAACATGGTGTTTGCCATAACAGCCAATGATATTCCAGCTGTTATTTCTTAGGTTTAAAAATGGCCGCTTGTATTTGTTTGCTACTGGCATCTGACTGACACCATTGGTTTTCCTATACAAAAATTCTCACCAGTGCTATGACTGACTATATGTACTTTGTGTGGTCTGATAGTCAATAATCCTAACTCATATTTATACACTAATTACTATATTTAACATGTTAATAAAATGTTGTTATAAGTTAATTATAATTAATATAGATCTTCTCATGTGTAATAACTATGTAATACATGATAAAAAAAAAATAGACTAATTGGCTTAATTATGTTAGCATATTGTATAATTGATTTATTATATTAACTCTTTCATATACTATATTTTTTTCTGCAGGAAACAATGTAGGAAATCTTTTCCACATGGCCGATGATTTGGGAAGAGCGATGGAAACTTTAGTCACAGTTATGACTGAAGACGAGGTGTTGGATTGACAACTCCCTACACACCGCATGTGTTTTTATATACTATCTTCATACAACAAAAAGGGGATTAGACTGTAAGAGTTTACAAGAAAATATCTATTTTTGTGAAGGGTAGTGGTACTATACTGTAGATTTCAGTAGTTTCTTAAGTCTGTTATTGTTTTGGGAACAATGGCAGATTTTAAATGTCTATGCAATTGTACAAAACCAATAAGAAAACTACATGTAAAATCTTGATAGCTTAAAAAAAAATCTTGCCATTTCTTTTTATGGAGGGCAATTTTGGGTTGTTTAAAAAAATTTATATCAGTTATAATGAAAGATTGTAAACTAAAGTGTGCTTTATAAAGAAGAAAATATTTATAAAAAAAATCCCTTTAAAAAGATCTAAAAAAAAAAAAAAAATCAGTGCATTGACTTTAGAAACACATTGGCTTTGTAACTGTAGATCAACAATACCATGTTAAGTGTCATTTTTCTTGTGTGTTGAAGAACACGAATTATAGCACCAAATATGATACTGACATATGATCCATCTGCTAAAGACGTGTGATATAGAAAGAGCAATGGAAATGGTGAAGTCCCACAGCTTTTTACTTTCTTAAAACCTCTGTGCAGTCAAAATCTTCTAGAGAGTGATTAGGTTGTCCTGTTAACGCCACTAATGTATAAAAATCTCAAGGCTAACACTAGCTTGGAGCTGAGACTCCATCTGTTGCATGGATACACTGGGGGCAAATATTTTGGGGGCTTAACCAGCATTAAGAATATAGTTTATGAACCAGTGACTTCCGACTCTTGTGAGTTGATGAGCTAAACATTGGTTAAACCCACAAAATGGCCATTTTATGGAAGCGCAGGCAACTGCTACAGATTACCACAGAGAATGTTTAGCCCCATGGGCTTAGTATCTAGCATCAAGAATTTTTTCTTTCTTCCATGTTTTTGAAGATTACATTTTAATGTTTTGATTTTATAAAATTTTTTATAATTTTTGACACCCATGTTCTGTTGGAAAATTCATATATAACATGAGGATGTATGATTTGGGCATCCAGAGGTAACATCTACCTTGCAGAAAAACTGAAAAACTGCTGATGTGTTTACGGAAGCTATCAGAGACCGGGAATGTTTATGTATTTCCAGGCGTTACTAACCCAGGTACCATAAGATCATAACCAACATGCCATGGCATTAGGCTATGCTTCCAACACCATTAGAAAACCAAAATGTAGCACTCCCTTACAGCACTGAGCATTTTGAGAGTACAACTTCAACATTTTTGTAGGAATATGTGACTGTGCCCAAGTAATTGTCTATTATTGCTATGATCAGATCCTAAAGGGATGCTCTGCCATTGGCTATGTTATCAGCAAATGTAAAAGATCATAACTTTTTATTGGTCTTTTTGCACTTTTCACTTATTTTTCAGTTTTTTACACGCTCTACTGCTTTTCAATCAGGTTTCACTTACTATTCGACCATCAGCAGTGTAGTATGCTGATGGTCAAAGCAGATCTGTTGTAAGCCTATAAAGGAAACATTTAATAGGTTAACATATTTAGCATATTATTCATCAATCATAGATCTTGGAAAATGGAAGGCATGACACCAGTGTGAACAGGGTCTTATTTTCTGCAGTGCATGCTTAGCTGAAATCTGATATTTTTTCCAACTTCTATCTTGCGTGTATGGGCAGTTTTATGCACCTGTTTACACACAAATAATCTACATTGTGTTCTCATGTTATTTAGCTTATCAGGCCTACAACCCATTAATACCGTACGAACACATTTTGTATAGGGACATTAGTACAGGCACGGAATAAGGATAATTCAGTAATCAATAGGAGCCGGCCTACTAGTAGATAATTTCCAGGTAGGAAATTGTCTTCCTACACTGCACCGAGTACAGATAACTTAAAGATAAGAGAGAATGAAAAAGAGATTATGAATATTTGAGATACAAATTTTAGATATGCTGAAAATATAGCTACTGTGAACTTATGATGGAGCTTTGGATTAGCTGATATCTGTACAGAAGCAATAATAGACAATGCTACTAGAACTAGCCAGTGCTATTTGCCTCAGAGACGGGGAGGGGGCCATAAATAATTTTGTTTAGGGAAGGAATTGCATTGAAATCTAAGTGGGTGGTTGTTCCAGGAAAATGAATGGAGCATCATATCTTATATAAATTAATGTGACACTAATGTGAATTTTCAAGGTTACCTGGAATGTCAGCAGTCAAAAGATAAAAAAGGATTTTAAATCAATTGGACAAAAAGAAAAACACACACACAGCCAATGACGCTGTCTTCTGTCTGTAGGATATGTGACCTGTCAAAATCTGCACACTGGCACTTTGAGAATATCATTACTTTTCTATAGTACTTGTAATAAAGAAAGAAGCGTATAATAGCTAGATAGTCTTGTATCGTATGAAGTCAGCCACTGTGAGTCCCAACTGTGTTCTCTTACTGGAAATGGTCAGTGACTAACCAGCTAAATGCCAGGATCACCATTCCCGCTTAAGCTGAAAGTAGGGGATTGCTGCTTCTGAAAACCAAAAATTGTAGCTATTTCCTTATTTTGCCCTGTCATGTGAACAGCAGAGCAGTTGGAAAGTGAATTGCTTTAACTGAGTTCCCGAAAAATGATAGCTCTCCAGTAAAGGCAATGAAGAGAATCCATTTTCACCAGATACGTTCTCTGCTCCCGTCGGTGCTTAGATCAGCTGCATCTCAACATGTCAACACTTTGAAACAGGGTACAAAAGCTACAACTGTGTGTTTATCTTTAACAGTCCACACATCAGTATGTAAAATATATCCTCATATCTGGAGCCCCAGATGCTTCCATCTGTTTCACTGTTCTGTTAACAAGTCCGAGAATCATGACCGCTATTTGATAGCAGTGTTACAGTAACCGTGCAGACATTTATAGTAGTAATGCACACGGCGCGCTTCACTTGTTGCCTTGCATATGTTTTGTCAATATATACAAGGAATAGTGTGGTATGGACAACACATCGGGTCATACAGGATTCCTCATTGAATTAGTTATTACTATTATTTGTCATCAGACATGGCAGTCCATGTTACATCTACCTCACTGGGTTCTGTGGTGTTTGTAAACATTTGAGCAAAACATTGACCACACTTTCCATTGTCTCAATGATCATTGATAATAAACACCTATATTGAGATTTGTTTTAAGACCCTACAATAAAGTTTCATCCCAAGACACACTGACCATATATACTTAAAGTATGCCTTTTTGCATCACTCTTTGGCATATATGTGTGTATACATGTGTATGTATACACACATACAATTTACTTGTGCAACCCTCTTTTTTTGTTTATTTCCTACACGCAGCTTTTACTACTGAGTGTCTGTTCACCACATATACTTCTGAACTGGTCATCAGTATAATTTATGAAAAGTTATCATAAATCCTGTTTGTCTTGTGTTCCCAGTTATTTCAGGTTATAGAGCAATAATACAGCTAGCGTGTTATGTATAAAAAGAAAAACAAAATTATATATATATATATTTTTTTTTGCTTGAAACACACACAACACACTTGAAAGATGAGATCATCCTTGTGTCACAGGAGTCACAGTTTCTTTCACCCACTCAGTGTTTTTTATATATTTTTAGTTACAGTAGTTGTTTTAGTATATTGAATATTTTTTGAAGCTATTGGGTGTATTGCCCATGGTAAACCCAATATAAAAAGGTAGTAAACAAACACTGTACCAACGTACTGAATAAGTACATGTCCATATACCAGGCTTGTTGATATGTTTTCACACATCCAGGTACAAGCTTCAGCTTATTTTTAGTATTTATCCTTCTTATATAGAACTTATTTCACAACCTCTACGTCACATTCTAAATATTGCATTAATAATTTCTCATTTCATTTTCTTAATGTACTCATAGTTGAAATATTTATTGTGATAGAAACACTACCAGCAGTCGGACATTAAGGCCCCGTTCACACGGGGCACAGGATGGCGTATTTTGGTCCTGATTTTTACGCGGGAAGCCGCGTCACAATAGTACCGCCTGCCGCGGCTTCCTGCTCCGAAGTAGGCCGAAATGAATGGGCCTAGTCCAGAGGGTGCTGCCGCGAGACAGATGCCGCCTGAAGAAAGGGCAGCTCGCTTCTTTTTTCCATGAGCGGGAACAAACTGCTCACGGAAAAAAGGAAGCTAGCAGTCTGCATAGACCTTTATAGTGAGGGGGCGGATTCTGACGTGGATTCGGTGCCAAAATCCTCCCCCCTCTTGCCCCGTGTGAAGGAGCACTAAAAGATGTAACCTGTGCCATAGGTAGAATAAAAGTTACTGTAAACAGCAGCCTGAAATCTGGCAACATACTGCGGTAGGTAGTAAAACTTTACATAAAGCTGTATTTAAATAGGGGAAACAAACTTAAAAACTTTAAATTAAAAAATTTGACTAAAGTGAACCTAACACTAAAATGTATTAAAGGGGAGGTTATAACATTGCTACTTTCCTCCAGAAACACTACACATGGGGCTGTGTCTGGTATTATTGCTTATTCCCATGAGTTGCAATACAATACACCAGCTATGAACAAGAGTGGAGTTGTTTCTGGGTAACAGCAGTCACATTCATTTGATTTAGATTTTTTATATTGATTTTATCCATAATTTAGATCTTTTTATCTCGGTTTTTAAATGTTTTTGATATCACCTTAAAGCGAAAGATTTTAATCTACTTTCAACACTGCCTCTTTTATTTAATATTAAAGAATATAACTACATTTTATTAAAGTAAATGAAATGGCCTTGATTCCTCTTCACGTTTAAAAATCTTTATTTTTTTTTTTCTCTCAACTGCTATCAAAAGATTTAGTTTTCAAAGGGATTGCCTCGTTCTTCCCAGATGTCCTTAAGATAAGGTTCATGTTATGGTTGTCCTCTCATTTCATTTTATAGACTGGAGTGTGTGTGCCAGACTTGGTTTTGAAAACAAAAAGAATTTGCACGGTTTGAGTTGTTCATTTTGGTTTCTCTATTATGCATTAGTTTTGGAGTGTGTCTTTCAAATATATATTTCTATACTTAATTAAAAAAAAAATGAGAAGCTTTATTGCTGTTTTCAACATTTAGAAATTATCTTGTTTTGAAAAAAAAAAAAAAAAAAGCAAAGTATACCGCAAAAAGTTCCTCCATGTTAATCCATGACATCAGTATTCGGCATGTTCTTACGTCATGACTTTGACCATTATATGAAGTTGTGTTTTAACATCAAACACTGTAAACTTTTACTAATTATTTTTATATACATCTGTTTTATTCCTGCATTTCCACAACATATCAAGTTCACCAAAAATATGCCTTACTATTGTATTATATAATGCTTTACTCTGTATATCAATAAAGCACGCAATTATGTTACTTATAAAGTCATGTACTCTTCTTCTTGTGTCCTCTGGTTCTCTTCCTTGTAACAATATGTTATCTATACGCTATTTGGATTTCTACCCATTAGCGTAAAAATATTTCACGGGAATCAATCTATATTACAATTCTAGAATATCATTTTCTTTAGAATATTGTGTTCTGCTGTACCTCTGCTATTCTTTGAAATGTAGGAATAATTTAACACCTAATCTACAAACTTCTGTAACTGTAATCCACTATTAGTTATTCTTTAATGGAGGTTTCCATAGATTATACCACAGATTCAGTATTGCATTATTATTACATCAAGTTTTTATAAAACTATGTATAACCATATATGACTGCCTGTTCTTCTGTGTCTGTATCTACTTTCTCTCCAACAGTTAAAGGAGTATTCCCTAAAGTAGTGCCAGTCATGCATGCACTTGGGCGTTTCATTCATGTGAATAACAGGAGTACTTTTGGTCCCCTGTTCTCTTGATAACAGGAGGATAACTGTCTGTAATGGTATAATTCTTTTAAATGGATTGCACCAGACTATACAACATGCAGAATTTATCAGATATCATATATTTATCAGACATCATCAGAGGACAGTATATATTAAAGGGATCCTATCTCTCAGACATGATTTTTTCTAAGTACTACGTCGGAATAGCCTTAAGAAAGGCTATTCGTCTCCTACCTTTCGTCGTCTTCTCCGCGCCACCGTTCGCCTACAATCCCGGGTTTTCTCTGCATGCAAATTAGCTCTCTCGAACAAGAACGAATTAGAACTCTCTCCAGCACCGCCTCCATCTTCATCAGCAGTGTCCTCTTTAGCGTCTTCTTCCGGCGGTGGCTTGTAACTTTCGGGTCTTGGTCAGAGCAGACTGCGCATGGGAAAATAGCCGCTTGCACAGTATTGTAAGCAGACATTTTCCCGTGACCTGTGAAGTTACAAGCCACCGTCGGAAGAGGACGCTGCTGACGAAGATGGAGGCGGCGCTGAAGAGAGTTCTCGCAGTATTGGGGACACCCCCAGTGCTGTCTGAGCGCTGGGGCCTGCCGCCAGTACTGCAAGAGAGCTAATTTGCATATTGAGAAAAACCGGGATTATCGGTGAACGGTGGTGCAGAGAAGACGACGAAAGGTAGGAGACTAATAGCCTTTCTTAAGGCTATTCCGACGTGGTACTTAGAAAAAAAAACATGTCGATCCCTTTAAATATGGATATGTATATGTCGTGTTACTTCATCACATCACAGGATTAGTGACCATAATATTGCCACAAACTTGGCCCGTATTATATCAGTGGAAAATCAGCCATCGTATTGCAGTCTAAGGGTGAATTCACACTGAGTAAACGCTAGCTTATTCTGAACGTAAAACACGTTCAGAATAAGCGGCGTCTAAAGCAGCTCCATTCATCTCTATGGGAGCGGGGATACGAGCGCTCCCCATAGAAATGAATGGGCTGCTTCTTTCACTCCGTGCAGTCCCATTGAAGTGAAAGGGAAGTGCCGGCGTATACGGCAAGCTCTGCTCATGCCGGAGCGTACACGCCGGCACTCCCCATTCACTTCAATGGGACTGCACGGAGTGAAAGAAGCAGCCCATTCATTTCTATGGGGAGCGCTCGTATCCCCGCTCCCATAGAAATGAATGGAGCTGCTTTAGACGCCGCTTATTCTGAACGTGTTTTACGTTCAGAATAAGCTAGCGTTTACTCAGTGTGAATGCACCCTAAGATTCTCCAGTTTTTACCTTTTTATCTTCCAGTAGCATGTTGTCCACTTATCTACCTCATAATCCTGCATGGGAAGGTGCACTGGAGTGGTTCTGTATCAATCACATTACTACTTTTCTTTTGAAAGAAGCCTTAACCAGATGAGACCTCGCAGTTGTATTGGTTGCTATGTGCAACTGTCTGTGCAACTGTGCAACTGTCTTTTCTTTTCCACCACTAAACTCTCTATTGCAATTCACTACTAGTAATGAAAACATGGCTCTGATAACCATTCATTCATAGTTTTGTTTTTAAAAAACAAAACAAACGTCTGCCTTCTGTGAAGGATGACACATCAGTTTGATCAATAACTACGTTATGTGTAATGGTAAACCGTATGAAAGCACTCTACGTGCTCTGTGCTAGAGCGATGCATTTATGAGCACTGGATTGGACTTTACTGTAGACAACCAGCACTGAATTACTTTACTTACCAAGTTCTATGTCTAAAATTTGTAACACATCCAGTATAATATACAGGTAAGTGTTTTAATCAAATCTGTATCTACGTGTTCACTGATAACTTCCATAAAACTATTAAAGGGCTACTCCCATCTCAGCCCTTAATGGTTAAAATGAGAATACCCCTTTCTGAGGGTGCTGGGATTACAGAATCCATAACAGTAATTAGGAGTTACCAAAACAACTTGAAATATAAAAAAAAAAAAAAAAAACTTGTTTTTGTTTTTTTTATATTTCATACCCACTGGCTAACACGGTACAAGAACAAACATTTTCCTTATACAAAACAACTTGGCACAGCAAAACAAGTTTAACACAGCCTGATATTGTAGTAACAACATTGGGGCACATTCATTAACCCTGGCATATCGTACCGAGAGGTCTGCGGCCTCTTCATAAATCTGTCAGAGGACTAAGGGTAAGTTCACACAGGGCCGCCTCAGGTTCCGACCAAAATACGGGTAGCTGCGACTGGATGCCAGTGCAGATTTGGCCCAAATGAATGGGCCTAGTTGGGAGGGAGTGTCTTCAGGCGGATGTCACGAGGCGAATCCGCCTGAAAGAATGAGCATCTCACTTCTTTTTCTGGGACCCGGAACAAACGGCTCCCGGAAAAAAGAACTGACCTGCACCCGTCTTTTTGGTCAGGATTTTGAGGCGGATATGGCCTGAAAATCCTGACCAAAAAAACGCATGTGAACTTACCCTTAGTGCCACAATGGAAATCTATGCCAGGTAAGATCTCTTATAGATTTCCATTCTAAATAATGCCAGTAAACTGCTATGAGTTTTAGTAAATTAATCATGTTTTGTTTTTTTGTTTTGTATTTTTTTAACATCTTTTTAGCAGATATATTTAATGGATGCAAAATATAGACATCCACTTCTCTCAATTTTTTTTTGTTTTTGGAGGGACACAAAAACGTAGTATACCATACTTTTTGTCCTTCCAAAAAATGGACAAGTTAATTTTTTTTTTTTTTTTTTTATAAAGAAACCATGAATGTCTATGTAAACAGATGGCTATCCGTTATATCGTGTTTCTGCATCCATTAAAAAAAAGTTATCTGAATGGAGCAGTACGATATGAAGGGTACGATCACATGGTGTGGTCATGATGCAGCCATGCTACCTGCCATGGTATTCCATTCATTCTCTATAAACGGAGTGTTTCCACTTAATAGCTGTTTGGTAACCTACACCGCTGGTAACCTGGAGCACTAAATATACCTTCAGTTTGTAATGAATTTTATTGGAATACTGTAGCAGCTACATGACAGCGCAATTTTTGTCTGCACTATTTAGAAAAAAAAAAAAATCAATGGCGCTGCACTCCCTTTGTAGACATGGTACTAATTGAAAGGTTTCTCCATTCCAAAATCCAGAAATATAAGCAGGCCACAGCAATGGAGAACATATGGGGGAGGGGAGTGAAGAGAAAGTTAGTATCTACCAACTAAGCCCTGGGGACCGTTGTTCAAGTATGGGGACAAAATATAATGTAGACATAATATATAACTGATAATGGACAGTAAAATCCATATGCCATCTAACGTAGTTCGCTCTCTTGATTTGTTCACAGATTCGCACATGTTTCTTTATCACTGATGTAGCAGTGTTAACCTGAACTGCAATTGGTTAAACTGCTGAAACATATGTTATCAAAGGAGACTACAAAAACCAATGAAAAGTCACTGGAAAAGTATGACTTTGCATTGGTTTTTGTTGTCCTCTGTGATAAGACCTCACAGTGGAGCAATGTAATTGCAGAAGTTCGGGTTAACTGTGTATATGATTAGAATGCAGTATATATTTCTTTTGCCTTCTGGTGGATGAATGACTAAATGTGGATACAGTATATTCAACTAATGTGGACGCAATTTACATTCACCTTTTGTGTTGAATAAATGTCAACTGAACTTTGCAATGTAATAGTGTGTGCTTTGGTCTAGTTACACTTCATTTGCACTATGGTCACATCTCGCCAACACCATCACTGTACCGTGTACTGGTATCCTTAGATACCAAAGGAGTGGAGAAGCCGAAGGAGTGGAGAGTAATCCACAATGCTTAAGATGGAGGAAGATTAGTATGGAGTAATACAAATCTTAAGCTTTTTTACTGTGTGCATTTGGAGTGTATAATGATATACATATTAGCAGTATAGGATGCAGATTTGGGGTTTAAAATTTTAGAATTCACTTTCTATTCCACAATTTAACTCATGATAGTTGGCATGTTTGATGATGGGTAAACTTGTGTATATACTCTCATTCAAGAAGAACATCATTATCATCTTTGACATATTTTCTAACAATCCTAAGAAAAGAATTTGCAGCTGCACAAGCCTCAATTACTGGGCATAGATCCTTGGGGTTCAGACGTCTCAAATATATAAAGCCAAAAATAAGGCAGCACTCCAAGTCTCAATGAAAAATGCGGGGGACGTTTATTCTCCCTTTATAGCAATGTTTCAGCTCCTCAACTGGACCCTTTCTCAAACATAATACTAGATCATAAAAAGTGATATTTAATATTCCAAGCTTTCTAGATCTCAACAATTTTAAGAATGATCTTGGAAATCAATCTAACAATCACACTGGTGAGATAATAATACAGGTCTTTACGCTTTGATAACAATATTTCCTTATTGTCAGCTGCATTGTAGTATAGGGCTATGGTAAGGTGTTTCTTTAGTGACTATGTGATTCTCTCTGCATGACTAGTTATTTCAGATCAAACCTATCTTTAAATTCCCACCATTCTATCCATCTCCAGAGTCCAGCAGCAATGTACAATTACAGTATTCAAGTGATCAATACATCTCTATTACACGCAACAATCACTCCTATATGTTCCACATATGAGACTTATAGTGTTTTGGGTTGTTTTTTTTTTACAGTATGGGTAGAGAACACATTATTATAAGCATCTGCCCAGTGCAAATATTATGTAATACTGTGTGTGTCAAAAGATTTACATACATCTAGAACCTTGTGTGTAAACTAGTCACTGGAGATATGAAAAAAAAATAACCATATTTAGTATAATTCACACAGATTTTAATATCTGAACCATTGTCGTTAACATGGTTACAGATAAACGCAGTCAAACCAAGAGCTCAACAGGGGAAGGTTTTTATTGGTTTTTCAATTGTAATTTTTATTGAAAGGACTTTTGAAAAGAGGGTATAAAACAAGATAACAATAAAGACAAAATAAGGGATGGGGAGATGATACCCCTGGAACCGAAACAAGGAAACAAAGAGCACACAAGGAGGAAAACTGATAAACAGAGACAGGGGAGAAAAGAAAGGGGGGTAGGGGAGCAGGGATAACTAGGGTCAGAGACCGTTTAAAATGAAGTACGTGTCCCAGGGGGACCAAATGGAGTTAAAGGCATCTAAATTATTATTTAAAGTAGCGCTCAAGAACTCAACCAGAGCCAGAAATTTGGTGATGGTTGGGGGTGGGTCATGCTCCGCCAATGTTTTGCGATGAGGGTCTTAGCGGCTGTGCAAAGATAAAGAAATAGTCTGGAGGTCTTTAGGCACTGACCTCCATCCAGAAGCCCAGGATAGCAGGACAAGCCCAAAAGACATGAAACAGAGTGCCAATGGAAGAGTTGCAGCGCCAATACCCCGGGGGAACCACCGGGTTAAAGGCATGAAGAAGGGCCGGGGTGTGTTACCAATGCATCAGAGGTTTATATTGTGTTTCCCTAAAGGAGATGCATTGAGAGGACTTCTGAGCATGAGACCACACAATCTGCCACTGTTCAGGGGATATATCAACACCTAGCGCCTCCTGCCACCTGGACATGTAACGGTTCCGCACCGGGTGGCCAACTGCCTGGGTAGTAATAAGCTGGTACACCGAGGAGATGAGGCCTTTCATAGAGGTGCCAGCATGACAGATCTTTTCAAAGGCCGTGGGAGGGGAGACCTTAGGGAGCGAGCCAAGTGTATCAATTGAAAGTAATGGAGCCATTCAGACCAGGGAAGGCCAGAGTTGGCCACCAAATAGTCAAAGGGCCTGAGCTCCAACGACAACAGATCGACCATGTCAGCAAATACGATAGAGGCCCGCCGCAGACCACACCTTGACCATAGCAGAGGACAGGCTATCAGGGAGGAGGGGGTTGTAGAGGATAGACACCATAAAAGAGTGTGGGGACATCAAGGAAAAGCGGTGGGCGCAGGACGACCAGATAGATCGGGTGAAACGGATTGGGCCAAGTAGGTAAGGGGAAAGAGGGGCAGGGGGAGACCCCACCCACAAAAAGGCATTAGGGTGCATTGGGGCCAGCCAAAGTTTCTCGATCTCGGCCCATTTAGTGTAGGCCGGGATAGAGGCCCAGAATGGGATACAGCGTAAATGAGACACACAAAAATAGTGCAAAAGGTTCAGGATGGCCAGGCCCCCACTCTCCCTCCCCGCCAGCATGACCGAGCGAGGTATTCGGTGTCTTTTAGCCTGCCAGATAAACCGAAAAATAGCCCTCTGAAACTAGCGAGTTCAGTGTGCGGAACTTCGACAGGAAGCGTTTCAAAATAGTACAAAAGCTTCAGGAGGATAGTCATTTTAACGGCAGATATTCTCCCCAGGAGAGAAATAGGGAGGGGAAGCCATTTATCAAGGAGGGCCATTTATCAAGGAGGGCCAACACTAGAGAGGAGAGAGACTGTATTCAAAAGGACTTAGACACACTGGAACAATGGGCTGAGGCGAACAAAATGGTATTTAACAGGGACAAATGCAAAGTTCTACATCTGGGTAACAGAAATGTAAAAAACATATATAGTATGGGAGGAATAGAACTAAGTGATAGCATAGGGGAAAAGGACTTGGGCATAATAGTAGATCACAAATTCAACATGAGCCAACAGTGCGGTGCTGCTGCAAAAAAGGCTAATAAAATTCTGGGATGTATTAAGACAAGCATTGAATCTAGATCAAGAGAGGTCATTATTCCGCTGTACTCTTCCCTGGTCAGACCACACCTGGAATACTGTGTACAGTTCTGGGCGCGTCAATTCAAAAAAGACATCGATATATTGGAGCAAGTCCAGAGAAGAGCAACCAAAATGGTGGAAGGTCTGCAAACCATGTCCTATGAGGAGCGGCTAAAAGAACTGGGATTGTTTAGTTTGCAGAAGAGAAGGCTGAGGGGAGATTTAATAGCAGTCTACAAATATCTGAAAGGTAGTCACAGTGCAGAGGGATCTACCCTATTCTCATTAGCACAAGGAAGTACAAGAAGCAATGGGATGAAACTAAAGGGAAAGAGATACAGATTAGACATTAGGAAAAACTTTCTGACAGTGAGGGCAGTGAGAGAGTGGAATAGGCTGCCACGGGAGGTGGTGGGCGCTCCATCAATGGAAATCTTCAAGCGGAATCTGGATAAACATATAGCTGGGATGATTTAGGAAAACCTGCACTCGCAGGGGGTTGGACCCGATGGCCCTTGAGGTCCCTTCCAACTCTACCATACCATACCATATAATTACTGGAAGAGGTGCATGAAATTCGCAGAGTAGAGGGAGGGATAAGTCGACGAGATCTGAATCCCCAAATAACGGAGTGAGGACGTCCACCATTGAATGTCATAGTTGACGCGGAGTTGAGCAAGGTCGTCCCGTGGGACATTAAGGGGAAGCGCCTTGGTCTTGGAGGGATTGACTTTATAACCCTAAAAAGTGCCATAAGTGTGAAGCAGATGAAGAAGATTGGGAAGGGTAGTGTGGGGGGAGTTGAGAGTGAGGAGGATGTCATCGGCAAAGAGAGAAACCTTGAATTCCCTCTCTCTAACCATAATCCCCTTGACATCAGGTTTGCGACGTATCGTGGCAACGAGGGGTTCAATAGAGAGTGCAAAAATTAGGAGAGAAATGGGGCAGCCCTGGCGTGTGCCATTACGGATAGAGAAGGAAGGGGAAGAGGCATGGGGGAGCCGAATCGCAGCCGAGGGACTGGAGTAGAGTGAACGAATAGCTGCCAAGAAGGGCCCCGAAAACCCAAAGGCCTCCAGAGTAGCCAACATAAAAGACCAATCAAGGCGGTCAAAGGCCTTCTTGGCGTCTAGACTTAAAAGGAGGCCTGGGGTGGAATAATGATTGGCTACCTCTTCCAAGTCCACTGTTCTCCTGGTATTATCACACCCCTGGCGGCAGGGGACAAAGCCCACTTGGTCTTTGTGGACAAGGAGAGGGAGCCAAGCATTCAGTCTATTGGCCAAAATTTTAGTGAAGTATTTAAGATCCGTGTTAAGCAAGGTTATTGGGTGGTAGCTAGCGCAGTCTCGTGGGTCTTTGCCCGGCTTAAGGATCAAGTTAAGAAGGGAGTGTAGCATCAAGGGAGGGATCGGGGAGTCCGAGAGGAAAGAGTTAAAGAGAGAGAGAAGATAGGTTGAGAGTTCGCCCTGAAAGACCTTATAGTAGCCATAAGTGAAGCCGTGAAGAGACTTGCCATTCGGAAGATCTTTAAGGGCGCCCGCCAACTCCTCCGCTGAAATGGGAGAGTTCAGAGAGGCCAAAACACTGGAAGAGAGGCGCAGTAATCGACAATCAGCCAGGTAGTCTGCCAGGAGAGAGGCGCCACCAGCTTGGGCGAGCATGCGGGGGGTAGGAAGGTTGTACAGTTTAGAGAAGTAGGAGTGGAACGCCTGAGCAATCGCATCTGGGTGGTTTTGAAGAGTACCAGAGGAATCATGGACCGAGTGGGGAGTAGAGGCAGCCCGCTGATCCCTAAGGGTCCTAGCCAGTAAAGTGTGGGACTTATTGCCTCATTCAAAATATCACTGGTGGGAATATAGGAGAAGTCATTGAACATGACAGGTCTCCAGAGCACTAAGATCCGCCTGAGCAAGGACCAAGCGACGGAGGGCTCCCAGGGATTGGCGAGCCACCAGAGCAACAACCAGAGAGGAAATATGGGAGCGGAGAAGCCGATCCTGGGCCAGTCTGTCGCGCTTAAGCCTAGAAACCAATGTGATACAATGGCCTCTCATAACAGCCTTGTGGGCTTCCCAGAGGACAGCGGGAGAGTCCACCGAGCCCAGGTTATCCTGAAAAAAGTTGGACAAATGTGTGCGTAGGGCAGATATGGATGCTGGGGACGTGAGCAGAGACTCGTTGAGGTGCCAGTGGCAACGGCGTACGTTATGCAGAGTGGGGGAAAGGGTAACTGCTACAGGAGCATGATCAGACCATGAGAGGGGGCCGATGTCAGTATCTTCAGGTCGGGGCATTCCCAAAAAAAAGTCTATGCGGATGCAAGTATTATGGGGGTGGGAAAAAAAAAGTATAGGAGCGCGCTGTGGGATTGTCAACACGCCAGAGGTCATACAGGGAATGGGAGCAGATCAATCGGCGAAACTCCCAGGCCAGCAGCGCCTGGGGACGAAGGAGAGGGGCTAAAGGGACTGACAGCCGATCCACCCGTGCAGAGAAGAGCATATTGAAGTCCCGTCCTAAGAGCCAAGCCGCCGGTGGAAAAGAGCGTAAGTGTGAGAGGACTCGACGGAGGAAGGAAATCTGTGCGGAGTTAGGAAAATAAACATTACAGAGGAGGATGGGGGAACCATGTAAAAGACCTTCCAAGATTATATAACGGCCACCAGGATCGATATGGGACGCAGTGATTGTAATTGGACACGAACGGGAAAGGAGAATAGCAACTCCCACCCTACGACGGTCATGGAAAGCAGAGAAAGCTGTGGGGAAATGGTGTCTGGCAAAATTAAATGTTCCCGATTGGTCAAAGTGGGTCTCCTGGAGGAATGCCACGTCAGCGCACAGAGTGCGGAGCTCCCTGAGGACAAGACATCGTTTTGCGTCAGAACCCAGGCCCTTAACATTAATCAACACACACCTAACCATTGGTACCCAAGGGGGGGAACAGCGGCAGATTGAGGGCAGGCTCACCCACTCCTGAAGAAACCGGCAGGACACTTCGGGGAGGGCAGGATCCGCAAGTTCCCGGGAGAGCACCCTGTCTAGACATAACCAGCGAAGGAACACCCCAGGCAACACAGAAGAGTCTCGAGACCTAGAAAAAGGGGAGAAGAAAGGGGGGAGGAGAAACACAAAAATAAGAAATAAAACAACAGTGACATTGCAAAAACAGAAAAAACGTTAAACATGCTAATGAGTCCAAATAGGTTGGCTGGGGCTAGATCTCCTGGCCGGGGGCCACAAAAAGATGTCCGAGTGGGAGTCACCATAGGAGCGGATTTGATCGTGGTCATCTTCCAGGGTATCAACCCGGTTTGCAATGTGCTGAAAGTCCTGTCTCAAAGCCGAGATTTCCGTGCGGATTTCTGCACAGCAAGCAGCTGTAACCGTAGTAACCAGAGAAGCAAAGTCCTCCTTAGAAGGTCAATGAGCAAGGTATTTCAACCACGGTGGTGGGACAGAGGAAGCCATAGGAGATGAAGGCTGGGAGGCAGAGGAGGGCTGTGTAATGGCGGCAAAAGGGGACAGTGATGGGGTTGCCCCCAAGTCGGAGTTCCCCTCCATAAAGGTCAGAGGAGATGGTGATGGGTGTCCAGTAATAGGGGGCTGTAGGAGTGGAGGAGGGAGGTAGAGGCCAGCAGGGTCTTGGGAGGGTGCACACAATGCCTGGGCTGATGGAGCAGGCTCTGATAAAGCAGTCGGAAGGCCTGGGGCAGAGGGAGCACGTTGGGGGAGCGGGGGAGGGGCGGCAGACAGTGCAGGGCCCATGCTCCCCTTGCTGGGTACCTGGTAAGTTGCAGAGTCCACAGCAGCAGGCTGGATGGAGGCAGCAGAGACCAGAGACGTGTCCCCTCCAGGAGAGGATTGCAGAGACGTAGATGATCCCGGGCAGTAGTGCGGGAGCCCAGAGGAAGTGCTCGCAGCAGAGAGAGGCGGTGCAGCTAGGGAACATGGCCTCCGCCTCGTGGAGGATCGCACTGCTGGAAGCCCCTGATGGAGGTATGCGGTAAGTGTAGCTTGTCCGGGGGGGGGAGAGGGGGGAGCAGGAGCGTTTGAAGAGGCAGTTCTGGCAGTCTTTCTACCCATGGGGAGGCACTCAGCAGCGGTGGGTCCCAAATCTTAGCCGGCAGGGGAGGAGCGCATCCAACACGCGTCCTACTCCATGAACGTCTTGGTCACGCCCCCCAGGGGGGTGGAAGGCTTTTAATTGAGAGGTTTTTGTTATGAAACTTGGCTCTTTAAATCTCTAGGGTAGCTAGCTTGTGGCTTTAAAGACAGTCCTTCCTGGAAAAAGTATGCAAACTAGCTTTCCTCTAGAAGAAAGAAACTTTCTTTAGGAAGCTACCATACAAATCACTGTCAGGATAGACTATCAATATTAGATAGGTGGAGTGTGAGATTCTGCTCCCAAACTGACCAGCTGTTTGAAGGCTGTGGCATTTGGACAGACATTAAGGTCCTTTCTTATTGACCATGACGTTATATTTGCCAGTCATGTGATTCTTCTGCAGCTCAGTTCTATTCATATCCTCAGGAACATGTGGTTTTATATACCAGTCGAAAGCCGACAGTGCCCTGAATTTAGCACACAGTCGGCTTTCCCGTTAGGTGCCCTGGGGCAAAAGATATCGATCTCAGCCGACTGTCAGAAGGGCATTTCGCCCCCTGTGACAGTACAGTGCTATGAATGAGTACTGTTGGGAAGGGGGGAGGGGAGGCTTTCCTCACAGCCCAGGTAGACTGTCAGGAATGCCCTTCTGACAGTGGGCTTAGATGTATATCTCTTGCCCCAGGGCACATAACAGGAATGGTCAGCTTTCTAGTAGACATGAAAGGTCACCTTTAATTCACACATTTAGAAAAATAATTCAATAACTAAGGCTTTCCAACTTTAGTCTAGAAAAGAAGGTCACTCATTGTCTCTCCAATATATGCCTATGCTCATTGATTATACCCACTAAGGTAAGAGAAAGAATGTCAGTAAATAAATAATTGATCATCTTTCTTCTGAGAATTTTATTTAAAAAAAAAAAAACAATATTGATAACCTGGGCTATTCTCTGCCTCAACATCTATGACCAAAAGAGGTGTTTTGTCCGAATTAGCTATAAACCCTGAGTGTCTCCTAAATTAGTTAAATATAGAGGACCTCTTTCAAAGAGGTCTCCAAGTGACTCAAAGAGTTGACACACAGTGGTGTAACGACTGGCATAGCAGCAGTAACCTTTGGGGGGGCCATTACCCACTGGATTCCTCCAGATTTTCTCTTAACTTACCCTGCTCTTATCCATGATCGCTTACACCTAGGCTTTCAGGGGTACCGCATATTACATCCAGAACTAAGTGTCCTGGCACTAAGTGTCAAGACGTAATATGCGGCACCCCCTGGAAACGTAAGCAGAAGCAGTCATGGATAGGTGTGGGGATAGGTAAGTGAAAGTCGACTATTGCCTGCTGAAATGATCCAGTGACCGTATGCAGCCTCTCTGTGGGGAAAAAGGGGATTTTTTTGGTGGACACAAAGTCCTGTATGTTCATGCAAAAAATAAAAAGGTTTCCCCGCGGAGAGGCAGCATACGCACACCAGCTGTTTGCATTGTATTGAAATGAATAGGTTTGAAAACTGACAGCCAGGAAGCCGTCCCCTATCCAGTTTCCCCAGGAAATAGGATGGAGACTTGGCGGGCAGACATGGGTGCAAATGTGAACGCCCCCTCAAAGGGTTGGTGGAGTGTCTGTAAGGTTCTATATTGAGTATTATCTATCTTGTTGTAAGCCATTATGAGCAGGGGCATTTCATAGGAGCTTTTATACAATTTATAGGAGCACTAGCCGTAGTGGGCATGGGTTTCCACAGGTGGTATGATGTATTTCTGAGATTTTTGGTTGCACAGTTTGACAATGATAGAATATCTTCAGGTAGATGGGGTACCTACCAAAGTTACATGGAGAAAAGAGTGGGTTGCAGTCAAGCATGTTGTTTTCATACCGTCATACATATCCATTCAGTCTGACAAGGCAGGATGGAAGTTAAAGGACCAAAAACAGAAATATCCCTTTAAGAAACTAAATTCCAAGGCTCCTATATTTTGTCCAACAAAAACTTAAGAACAGCATACAGCAATATGGACCATTGGAGCACCATGCTGACCATATGTCTGACATCAAGTGCCCATGTCGGACATCTTCAGTGTACGTTACTGAGTAGTGACAAATACATTTCCTAGGATCCCCTGCTGATATATGCACATTCACACACCTAGCTCATTATTATATATCTTGCAGAAAATGTCCTAGCATCCAACGCACATACCTCATTCTCCAACTTTATTGCAAGCAGAAAACTGTGCACTCTAAACAAGATTAAAACTGTATATTCTCCACACATAGGCTTCCTAAGTATTTCTTAATGCTTTCTTTTTTTCAGGGAAGTTTAAATTGAAATACTTTGAATTTTCTTAAGAAGCACAGCTGGATAAATGGCATGATTGGCATTGTAGAGCTCGAGGGAAACGGCCAACAGTGTCTGTTTCTATGGTTACCAGGCCCAAAGGAACATGGTAATGCATTAGGGTGGAAAAGACAGAGGTAGATAACCAACTCTCAACCATTGCTTCTTATTGAATAGTAATTATCGTTAGAATTGTTAATTACGGTGAGTTATTGCTCCAAAAATTAGATTTCTTTTATTTTAGACAAACTGCAATTTGTTTCTTAACATACACCAAACTTTGGTGCAGCAAATGCATAACAGAGGAAATTATTTTTATTTATTTTTTTACGTAACATGCAATTTACAGCTATTTCGCAAATGGCGTTCATGTACTGGCCTCACCATTTTTATCAAAGTGTGCTTTCTGGGGAAGGGCCCACATGGGTGCCTCATTCCTCCTCTTGTATGCCGCTTTAGTAGAGGCATTGATGGTGTGCCAGCTTATAGCTGTTGTAGATTTCTCCCAAGGTCCAGTGCCGGATGCGCCTGCGTCATGACGAGGACTGAATAGGATTAGCTTTCCATGAGCACAGTGGACATAAAAAGGTTTTTTATGATGATTTCTATCAACATGGCTTATGGTAGGTTCACACTACCGTTATTTGATATCAGTTTCTCTCATCCGTCACAGGAAGACAGCAACAATCATTAAAAGACAAATGTAGACAGAGCACCTTCCAGCGGGTGTCTGTCTGCATTCACCCCAATGTATAAACATGATGGAAGCTTTCTTATAACATGTTTTTTTCACTTTTCTGACAAAGTCCTGCATGCAGGACTTTTCCTTCTGTTACAAAGTAAATAATCGTAACAGATAAGTGCAAGGGACTGTTAAGATGGTAGTGTGAACATAGCCTTACTTTTCTTAACAGCTAACATTGAAAATGTAAATAAAAACAAATCCTTTGGTCTAGACATGATCCGTCTATCCCTCTATTCCTTATCTTTGAAAAAACAGTATTTAGATGCGTATCTTGTTTATAGACATCACATACTTCCTGGCTGGGGTTGGGTAACCATCTTGTTCTCTTAGTTACTAATCTCTCCCACCTGGTAACATCATACACGGCATTCAACATCCCACAGAAGGTAGAGCAAAGGATAGGGGCTGACTGTATTTGCCAGCATCACTGTTCTCTGCAATGAAGGTTTAGCCTAGGACTGGTTGCATTTGCCAGCTCCTTCATGTATATTTATCTGGGGGTGTTGGCGATTATTAAGGGGGCTGGCTGTATTTCAGCATTTGAACTTTGTGCTAAGGTGGGTACTCTGTTGCTACATTGAAATGTATGAATCATAGGAAAGCCACTGCTGAATTCAATAGTGATAGCGGCTCTTCTGTAATAGTGGGACCAATGCCAGTAATAGTGGTGATGGCGCCACGTTAATTTTTCCTTATGATGTCACTGTACAGGGATAGTAAATAACATTGGTGAGAGTGGTTCGAAAAAAGAAAGAAAATTGAGGAGCCATCGGTGCTATTGCCACTGATGTTTCTGCTATGAATAGACAATCACCAAATTCAAATGGACAAAAGGCTAATCCCTAGCAGAGCTACTGCCAGCAGTTGCAGTGGCAGCGTGTTACGGATCTGTGTATAGATATATAAAAATTATTTTTTAAACTACAGAACCTCTTAGCTTCAAGACTCTGCAGCGAGGTCCACAGGCCCAATGGTGGGCGGCTGTATGTCTGAACTCAATGTGAACTACTGCAAAGACTCTGCATCGCGGTACTTAATGTGAACAGCTGCAAAGACACTGCAGCCTGAACTCAATGTGAACAGTGTGTACTGTGCGACACTCCATGTGAATAAGGTGCAACTAAAACCCTGCCAGTTTAGCTCACTGGCCAGGTGCACCAGTACAAGTGAAACACACACGGCTGCCAAGGGTTAACACTCACCCCAGGCCAGCAAACACACACACTTACCCCTGCGATAGCTAGGGGCCACCACGGAAGTTTAGAACCTTCTCCTGCACACAGCTTGGAGTTACCAGGGGAATTTGCATGCTCCCGCACACAGCTAGGAGCCATACATGAAGTCAGACAGTACACATAGGCTAAAAACAAACAACACCGAGCCGATCCTCGTGTATTACCACTGGAAGAAAATGTGGTTTAAATGTAGAGACAAGTGCTTGCTCACCTGGGTGGGTTGTGAGGAAGTCACAACAACCCAAATAACCTTGAGAGCAAGCAAGTCCAGGGTATGTAGAATAAGGTGGAGGGCAGCAGCTGCAGGACCGTTACACGAACAGGAACGTACAACGAAAAATTGGGGCCATTCAGTTAAGATGGTTACCTAACCCCACATTCTCTACTACTTTTATGCTCTTCTGACCCCAGGGACCTCCTCCTCCTTAGTCTTCCTTCAGAAAGAAATCTTTAATTTTATATGGGCTTATATGCATATTCGCATAAGAGATTAGGAGGGCTATCCTAGCAGAAAAGGGAACCCACTGAAGTCAATGGGAGGCTTTTTTTTTCAGCGCTGAATCTGACGCGGATTCCACACCAAATTCAGCACCATTTTGCAGGCAGATTTTTACGTGGAATCCGACTCAAAATCCACCTGCAAAAAAAGGCTCCCATTCATTTGAATGGGAGCCGCACGTTTTTTTTCCCCTGCTAGTGCTTTGTTTCCGCTAGCGGGAATAAGAAGCGAGATGTCCCTTCTTCCCACGGATTCCACGGTTGAGACAGCTGCGGCGTCCATGGCACGAGACTCCTTCCTGATTAGGCCCATTCATTCGGGCCTAATCATGAGCGGAATGCCGCGACTGAATGCTGGTGCAAGGCATCGGCATCCCGTCGTGGCTAGCCGTGCAGAATTCACGCAACGGAATTTGGTTTTCGCTGTGTTAACATACCCTAAGCATTCAACTGGTGTTATTCATTAAAGGGAGTCTACCACTTCCACAAGTGTATTCAGCTGTCACCACTTTTACAGAGTACAATACAGTGAGAAACAATATATCCTTGTTATGAATGTAACTTTTGTAAAATTGGAGAGAAATAACTTTAGGCCCGGGGCCCCCTGTAGAATAAATATATCTGATGCGGACAGAAACCGCTTTGTTTTTGTAAATTGGAGCATGTCAATTATTCCTACGGAAACAATGGTAAAAACAACAACAGGTACATGCTGGGGTTACTAACTATTCTTATTAATGTCAGGCATTTGGGGTTATTAATTTAGTTTTAGTAACTCCATATGTCTCACATTAATAGCAATTAACTCCATCATGTCCCTCACATTAATCCCTGTCTGGCTCACATAAGGGTTACTGATATGTGAGACATATGGAGGTACTAATAAACGACCTATTAAGATATTTACTTAATTATTGCTTCCATATGTCTCACATATCAGTATCCCATATGTAAAGCACATGGGTTAATGTGAGGGACACGATGGGGTTAACTGCTATTAATATGAGGCACATGGAGTTGCTAACCTGTAATGCACATGACCACGATTTTTATCCACAACTGTGGATAAAAGTACAGACCTATACATTTCAATTGACCCATATATACAGCCATTTTTTTGTGGTTGTGTATCTGGGCCAAATTGAAGAGCTGAAAATTATGGAGCAGGTCCTATATCTGTCCTATACATACCCTATATCTGTCTGTATTTGTGGCCCTGTCAATTCATTTTGTTGAGGTTTATTTCAACCAAAGCTAAAAATGGCTACAGAAGGAATGGGAAATATATAGGAAGCTTCTTATACGTCTACCTTCTGCTCAATGTACTCCTAACTTAAGCTCAGAAAAACGCAGCAAAATATGCAACAAAAAAAGCTGTGTTTCCACAATGTGGGGGCCTCAGCCTTAGGCTAAAGACCCACATTGCAGAAACAGCTTTTTTTGTTGCAGATTTTGCTGTGTTTTTCGAGCCGAAGCCAGTAGTGGATTGATTAGAAGGGAGACATATAAGAAGCTTCCTATATATTTACCATTCCTTTTGTAGCCATTCTTGGCTTTGACGGAAAAAAAACACAGCTAAATCTGCAGAAAAAAAAGCTGCATTTTTGCAATGTGGTGCCTCAGCCTTAGTGTGATTCTATTGGGTGGTGACACTGTAACCAGATGCAATTATAGCCAAATCCAGTTCCTGGGTACCAGTGACCAGTCACATTCGTGTAAGTATGACACCCATTAATTCCTGGCTGGGGTTTTGCTGTTACTGCACCGCCAAGAATTAAATGTCAGTTAAAAAAAAAAAAAAAAATCCGGCCTCCTCCACCCCTTAATAGCCGGCCAACTCGCACCTTTTCCTCTCACCCATGACAGTTCTGTAATGGACAAGAGGAAATCCTAATACCAGCAAGATTTTTTCTTTAATGACTGTATAGAGAGTATAACTCTGTATACAGTATTAAAAATACCATAGGCATGTGATCATCTGACTTCTTCCAACTCATGACAGCATCATAAGGCGCTATCATAAATTTGAGGAAATCCACTTACCGGTGTAGTACACATGCCCATGATTAGACAGGTCCTACTACTGCTCCTACTTACCACCGTCAGCTGTGCAGGTCTTCTACTAGCTGGGTCCATTTGCGATGTCCAGTGGTGTCTTCCTTAGCTGTGTCCTCTTCCTTGAAGATGATTCTCTTCAGTCCAGTGCCAGTCTTCGGTATTTTTGAAGAAGATTCCTGTCTTCGGTCTGTCTGTCCGTCTTCTGCCAGGAGCTCAGGGGAAATTTGCTCTGGTGACACTAGAGCCGGTGTCTTGCAGAGGATTCATCAGGTGATGAATGAGAATCCTCTGAATTTGGCCTGATCTTTTGCTGGTATTCGTCTTTTCTTAGCCTCTGCTTTCTCCATTTTGGCCAAGTTGAAGCTTTTGGCGTCGCCACGAGGTACTGTTGGCTCTGGGATGTATGGTGGGGGCATCCGGAGCGCTTCCACAGAGGCCCAATGAATATCCTCGAAGAACTGATGGCTACGGATGTTGCCATTCACTCCTAAGCGCCTTGCAGGATCTTTCAGGAGGAGCTGAAAATGAGAAATAATATTATGAATATCTACAAATATCTTGCACACAAAAGAATACAATCTCATTATTAATACAATGATGGTATGATGACCAGTGTGATGATATTTGTGCATAATACAGTGGTGGCATACTGACCTGTGTAATGATGTCTTCAGCGCCGGAGGGCATTGAGGTGTACAGTGTGGGATGGTACGTACACTCACTGGTAAGCATCATATTTAGGATGATGCCAAATGAATACCAGTCCACTCCGGCGCCATATTTCTCCTCTGCGAGCATCTCAGGAGCGATGAAGCCTTCAGTTCCAGCAAGTTCGGTGGCTGTGCAGTCTTCAAACATGTTCTCCAATGCGAGACCGAAATCTGTGATCTTTATGTGGCCCGACTCAGCCACCAAGATGTTCTCAGGCTTGAGGTCTCTGTGGATGACGCCTTTATGATGTAGAAACTGGATTCCACAGACGAGCTCGGCAGCGTAGAATCTTGCACTGGGGATGTCAAGCCGCCCCTTCAGCTGCAGGAGTTGATCGAAGTCTCCGCAGCGCATATACTCCAGGCCTAGTAGAATAAGCATCTTTGTCTGAAATGCAAAGGCCGGATGGATGAGGAAGGGGCTCCCAGCTGCCAGCCGTAGGACTCTATGTTCAACCCACAAATCCTCCTCGTTGCTAGAAGACAGGAGGGATCTTTTGCTGATGATCTTCACAGCATACATGTGTTGGTTCGAAGCATCCTCAGCCAGAACGACTTTTCCAAAACTTCCTTGCCCGAGTATACGATGGAATATCAATCTGTCTCTGATGTTACCGGAGATTGCACTTCTAGAGCAGGTTGGCCGGACGCCGCTGTCCTCTGTTAGAGGGGAAAATAATAGGAAAAATAAGAAGACAATTAAAACATGGTAACAGAAATTCTTTATTTATATCTCTGTTAATAATATTAGTGGAACCATCTTATTCTGATGTCAAAACCTGGGGATTATACAGAGAAGCGCTCTGCTAAATAGACAATACTAATCTATTAATGCAGATGGGCCCATGGGGATTTGAACCTCCGGTCTTTTAACCTACAACTCCACATAACCAGACAAATGTCATTTTTAACTGTATCTGTGTCCTCAAAACCTGGATGTAAGGACATTATTGTACTATAAGGGAGTATTAGCTTACTCAAAGGTATGGCACTATTTTACTCTCCATGCGCATTATCCTACCTCCATGTACTACACCACTGTCCTCCCTCCATGTACCACACCGCTGCCCCCCCCCCTCCATGTACCACATCGCTATCCTCCCTCTGTGTACCACACCACTTTCTTCCTTCCATGTACCACACCATAGTCCTCCCTCCATGAACCAAATCGCTGTCCTCCCTCCATGTACCACACCACTCACTTTTCTCTTTCTACTATATCACTGTCTTCCTTCCATGTACCACACCGCTGTCCTCCCAACATTTACGACACCACAGTCCTCTTTCCATGTATTACACCACTGTCTTCCCTCTCTGTACCACACCATGGTACTCCTTCCATGTATCACACCACTGTCCTCTTTCCATGTACCACAACGCTGTCCTCCCTCCTTGTACCACAACACCATTTTTAGCTTGGAAAATTCACTTCATCACTGAAAAAAGCACTGTATACCTGAAGCCACCACTAGGGGGAGCTCAGTCCATAGGATTTAATACAGCTGTCATAGAGCTCTATAGAAAGTGTAAAATTTCTGTGCCGTGAGCTCCCTCTCCTGGTGGCTACTGGAAAACAATTTCATTCTGTTGGGAAGCTGGAGAAGGTGGCCTGTACCATGTGTCAAACTGTTTTTAGAACAAGCAGGTTAAATCCATTGAGAATAACAGTGAAGGCAGACACATTCCCTACTACAGTCATTTCAAAAGGAGTGCTGGTGATAGCTAAGTGCTATATTTCCGGAATTCCTATTGAAATGAATGGAGTGTGGGTGAGTCTGCATGTAATGCTATATGCTCGATGGGAGTGAAACATCTCCCATTCTCAGCATTGAAAGGGCAGGGGGGTTCTGACTGCAGTGATCAACAGTTTATGCTCTCTCCTATGGAAAGCAGATACACCTATACACACAGCTATATACATATACACACTTATACATAGAGACACATATACAAATGCACACATACATATACACACACACAGACACATATACACACACACAGACACATATACACACATACATATACATACATACACAGACACATATACACACAGACAAATCTTTATGTGACTCTTCTCATTCAGTAAGCAGTATTGTTACCTATTATCAAACAATTGTGGGTTTTATTCACATACATAACATTACTGTGTGTAAGTGATATTTTAAATAAAGTTAATAAAAAAAAACCCTGACAACTGTTACTAGATGATATTGTCATTTTGTCAATAAAGTTTACTATTAGAAATAAAAAAAGCAAAGCATCCATAGAGGAGACATGGAGGAGATTGTGGAGCTGTTAGGCCACAGACATGGTGAGGTGTTGTAGTGATATATTGTGGATGTTCTGCCCCTCAAATTACTATTCACCTGTCACATACCTGGACAGCACTAACTGGATACCAGAGGTCACATGATGTGTCTGGTGGGTCATGACTGAGACTATGAATGATCATAGGGGACTTGTAAGTGAACATGAAGTTAACAAGAGGGCTGTTTAAACTATAGTTGCCAATCCACCCAGGAAATGGGCATGGTCAGACACAAGGGGGCATAGTTGGTGGGCATTCCTGGGTGTGTAAAGGTGTTGTCAGTTGGTTGGTTGGGCCAGGGGGAGGGGCTAAAGTCTCCCAGAATTTTGTCGGCAACATAAAGGGGTTTCTAGGCCTATGATATTGAGCTCACCTCCTCTTCTCAGAAAGTGACATCATATCTATGCTGCAGCTCAGTCCCATTCAAATGAGTAGGGCTCAGCAGTAGCATGGTTATGTGACCAACAGATATGATACCACTGCCTAAGAAGAGGAAGTGGAGATCAGTATCCTAGTCCTGGACAACCCCTTTTAGACACTTATTTGTCTTAATAAGTTATATGGCTGGGGTAACATGCACAGGGTCGGACTGGGATGTCTAGGGCCCACCAGTGGAATTGTTTCTAGGGGCCCACCGCCAGGACCCTGCAGATCAGCGGTACCGAGACAGGGCGGTTAAAGGTAATAACATGTTGGGAGCCATGCTACTCACGCACTATACCATGCACACTACATATACCTACTGCTACAGCCTGTATGGCAAGTGAACAGCATGGCTCCTAGAAATGTTACCATTACTAGTAGCTAAAGTGTCCTGGAAGAGCTGATCTGCAGAGGTCCTGGCTGTTGTATCATCACAGATGTAATATTGATGGCCTATCCTAAGGACAGACAATCAATATTAGAAAGATGGATAAATCCTTTAAAGTGGTTGTCCAGGAATTGGAGCAACTCATGTGGTGGGCGGGAGGTGTAAAATAAAAAACAAATAAATAAAAAAAAGAATACTCACCTGTCCTCGGTGCTCCGTTGTCCGCCAGTAGTGTCCATTCAGTCTCGTACTGGCACTACTTTCTGGGAGTCCTGCACCTCATGTGATCGCTGAGACCAATTAGGTACAGGATTTCCAGAAATGAAGCCATGAGACCAAACAGACACTACCGGCGGACAACGGGGTGCGGGGGGACAGGTGAGAAAGCTTTTTTTTTTTTTTTTTTTTACACCTCCCCGGCAGCTACCACAGTGATCACTCCAGTTTATAGGCAACCTGTTTTAAGGGGTTGTCTGGGCCAAATATTTTATGGCCACTTCACTGGTCCCCCATAATGTATGGGGTACAGAGATGGGGCCATTATATTGTGTGGGAGCAGTGATGGGGTAACATCCTGTGCAGAAGGGGGATGTTAAACTGTGTGGGGCATATTAAAGGGGTTGTGCAGGGTTAAAGTTTTTTTTATGGCCTATACTCAGGATAGGCCATAAATACCTGAAACCCCACATTGCAGAAACACAAGGTCTTTGGCTACTACAGAAAAAAAAAAAGTGTTTTACGGAACCAGCAAAGTGAATGAAATTTGATCAAATTTACCTCATCTGCACACTGCAGGAAAAAAAGATGTGGAACAGCCACAAACTCTAAAATGTGCGCGCTTCTAAAAACATGGCCGGTTACTTTCAGCTGCGCAAATGGGTGAACGTGCAGGGAAAATGCATCAAAAGCGCAGTAAAAAAACACTGTGGAAAAAATACATTGAGATTCGCCGCTATTTTTTTCCACAGCTATTTTTTTTAGCTGTGTTTCGCTGTTGGGCCTCATCCTTATTATCTCAATATACTGAGCATCCTACTAATATTATAAATGTGAAAGTTTGTGTGTTTGTGAGTTTGGATGTTTGTTCCTCAATCACGCTAAAACGCCTGGACGGATTTGCACATAGTTTTCCCTTGGGATTGAAACATAGGCTACTTTTGGTGCCACTAAACCAGGAGACTCACAAAAGCAGGACTCCTAGCCCCAGCTATAGACTCACACACACTGACTTGCATTTCCTGCCACAAACTGTCTGCACACTCCTTACTGTCACCTCAGGAGTAGCCCTCACTCTACTCACTCACATTTACATATAGCTTTCCACTACACAAGGAGGCCAGTTGCTCCTGCCTGCAATTAAAATGAACTGGGATTGCAGGCATTAACACTTGACCCCCCTCCCCCTTAAACACTCCTTCCCCTTGCCTTCAACGTTGCAGACCGGCTCCTGCCTGCTGACCTCACAGGAGCCGACCTGTTCCGCTGCCAGCCGGGAGCATACTGAATGCTCCCACACCTGTGTTTACAATCCTACTGTGTTTACAATCTGCACTGTCCAGCTGGGCTATGGACAGCCGCGATAGTAAGGCACACAAACTCTCATAGACGGCAATACACTTGGATTGCCATCTATGGAGGCTTGCAATCAAATGATTGCAGGTTCACACCCCTCAGTGGAACGAAGAAAAAAGTAAAAAAAAAACCTCCGTCTCAGGTTCCGGAGCAAAAAACCCTGTGTGAACTTAGCCTTATACCTATAGGGAAACTGCAGGTGTTTCTGCAGATATAAGTGACATGCTGCGATTTCCAAAACCGCAACAGTTTTGGAAATTGCAGTGTGTCTGCTGTGTGTGTTTTTCTGCAATGTGTGGATGGGATTGCACTCACTATATACCTACATACTCAGGCCTGGTTCACATCTGCGTTCAGTAATGCATTCGGGGAGTCCGCATAGGGACCCTCCCAAACAGACTACCAAACGCATTAGCAAGCGGTGTACACTGAAAGCACACATAGACTATAATGGGGTCCATGTGCTTTCTGTGCAGTGTCCACATAGAACATGCGGACAGAAAAGTACTTCACAATCTACTTTCCTGTCTACATGACTTGTGCGGAACCGCACAGAAAGCACACGGACCCATTATAGTCTATGCGGTCCACGTACTTTCACTGCACACCGCTTGCTAATGCATTTAGTAATCCGTTCGGGGGGGGGGGGTTCTCATGCAGACTCCCCAAACAGATCACCGAGCGCAGATGTGAACCAGGCCTTATACATATACCATATATACAATACTATAGCACATATACATTGATATACATTCATATACCATATATAAGTCATATATATACTTGTGTGAATACTGTATATACACAAATATATACATACACATTATTATAGCATACTGTATACATACCTGTATACAAACATACAGAACTCACTCAGTATACAAGACACATACTTTACACAAATGTACACATATATACATATTAAACATACAGATTTTACCAAAAGAATTTACTCACATATTCCATTGCAGCAGATGGCTCCTGTCTTCCACACACGCTGCAATGTGTGTGAGGAGAAGGGGGAGGGGGGAGAGAGGGAGGAAGTGCATGCAGGCAGCAGGGGAGACCTCATAGGAAAGCAGCTGCAGGTAAGTGAAGGAAGAGGCCATTAGCTGATGCTGAAGCTATACATGCTGTCCTCTGATATATACAGCTTTAGCATCAGCTAATCGGGGCCCCTGTGTGTGGAGGCAGATTCATTGGCCAGGTGCCCGGTTGGGGGCCCCTGGCCATCCCGATCGGGCCCCGACCAATGCATCTGCATTGGTAAAATGAAAACTTTCAGTCAGGGCTCGGGGCCCACCGGGGAATTCCCCGGTTACCCGGCGGGCCAGTCCGACCCTGAACATGCACCTTGAAGGGGATATCCAGGCCTATGATAGTGAGCTCCACTTCATCTTTTTAGGAAGTGACATCACACTCATGCTGTAGCTCAGTCCCATTCAAATGAATAGGGTTCAGCTTCAGCATTGTCGTATGATGAACAGACGTAATGTCATTGCCTGAGAAGAGGAAGTGAAGAATTGTAGGCAAAAAATATGGAGTCATTGAAATAAAGCATTATGTGAACAGACATCTAACATTCCTATTAAGTTGCATGTACAGACAGCTGAAATTTCAGTCATATAAACCAGTCACTATCAGCATAACCATACAGTCAGTAATATTAGTGAGTGATGCATCATGTGAACAGGCACTTAGTATCCTCCACTATATTGCATGCACTTACTGCTGAATTTCCATCAAAGTGACCAGCATGGATATACGTACAATGACATGAGTACATGACGCATTGTGTGAACAAATACCTAGTGTCCTCTACAATCTGCATGCACAGAAAGGGAAAACTTCAACCAAATAAAACATTTATTATAAACAGAAAAATATGCATGCAATGCCTTGTGTGAACAGGTGCTTAGAATTCGTACACAGGTAACGCAAAACTTCAATCAATTAAAACAGTCATAAATAGCATAAAAAGCATAAATATACATGGAGTAGCATCAATAAATAACTTGCCATGTGAGCGCGCACCTAAAACCACCACAAAATTGCATCAAACTAGCAAGTAGGCCCAAAAGGCAGTTCATAATGTATCACAGATTAAAAAATGTTTTAGTCCTGGAAACCCCTATAAATGGAGTCTGTCCAGTCCTAAATGTCTCCAAACCAATATGCATGTGCCAGATGATTTGTATGGCCATAAGAAGATGATCATCTCTGCATCACTTTACTGGTTTGTGGACCATATTATAGGGCCCTTCTTGGCTCTGTTATTGTGTTTTGGAAATGATAGATTTTATTTCATGGTGAATGCCCTAGTACCCCTAGTATCTAAATAACCTGACCAAGGCAGCAGAATGCCATGTTACTACCGCCAGCTAACTTAGCCCCAGGGTACATGCCCCACTAGCACTCTTCCTCCTTACCCCCTAGTCACAGTACAGCTGTAAAGGTGAAGTGTAAATCTAGAATATTCTTACTTCTGGTTGTCTCAGTGCAACAGAAATGGAGAGGTGCTATCACTAACAAAATAGCCTTATAAATAAATTATATGTATGTATGTATGTGTGTATGTATGTGTATGCACCTACCTGAGGCTCTCTGGTCTTCAGGCCGGTCTTGGGGCTTCTGGATATCTTCACCGGCCTTCTGTGCTTCAGTTGAAGAGGTCTTGATAAATCTTCTCTTCTTGGCACATTTCCGGTGGGTAGTCACATCTTCCTTCTCATCCTGAATGGTAGCAGACATCTTGGAGGAGCTGGGTGGGACGGTTCTTTTCCTCTTCTTAGATGTCTTCGTATCTTCATCCAGTAGGGTCAGGACGGTACATCGCTTCTTCTTTCCCTCCTTCCTGATGATGAAGTCCTTTTCTTCATCCTTCATGTCCTGCTCATCAGCCGATGAGGACAGGACAGCACGCCGTTTTTTGGGTGCTTTATCCATGACGCTCTGTACATCAGCCGATGAAACAGAGGTAGGTCTTCTTCTCTTCACTCTTCTTCTCCTCAAAACAATCGCCGCTTCCTCCAAATCCATGAAAACGCTTTCGAAATAGTCAGTCGATCCTCCAACGTCGCCAGTCAAATCCAACTGTCACTGTCACCTGCCAGTCACATACATCAGACTAGCCGCACGGCTGGCAATGGTCAGGTGATCAGTAACTGACCATTACAGCTCAGCCATTGACTTATATTATACATGAACTGATATGTTCTAATACATTGTAATGGATTTCATTTTAATTCATAGCAATGTAAATGTGGCACAAACATCTGCCATATTTATGTAAGATGTGTTCTGTGACCTGTATGACAACTGTAATACAAATACATCACATGGGAAACCAAACAACGTGTAATGGTTACACTAAATACAATGCGGTGAGAAATGGCCAATATATTATCTAGCATGCACCATAGGGTGAAATTTGGTGGGATTTGCTCCACAATTTGCTTTGTGAAATATAATTCTATACACTATTGATTTATGAGCCCATTTTATCTCTTTTACTGAGATTTGTGACACAACCAATAAAAGTTATATAAGTTGCTCCCCTCAGGAAACTGACCATTGTTTATAAGCAGAGCTGGGATAAGGGGTTGGAAATGTAGACGGCCATCCAGGATACCAGGGGGTGTAAACTCCTAAGTGTAGGCCATGAATATTTGATTTTGGGGGCCAAGATACAGTGCATGGTATCAGAAGCAGATGCTCCCGGCCCTCTATAGTGCTGGGGAACCATTACTGTAGCTCATAGACATCAATAGGAACTGAGTTATAGTAATGGCTCCTGCTTTAGCTCCTTGCACTATATAGTACAGGAACTAGACATTAGCCCCTGACCAATCAGATATTTAAAAAAATCTCCCTTAGACTGGGGTCCCACATTGCAAAATCGCCACAATTTTTAGTACTTGCAAAATGGAAGGGATTCTGACTAATGCAGAAAAACATCCACAGTGGAAATGCTGCAATTTGAAAAACTGTTGCGTTTTTATAAATCACAGCATGTCAATTATACCTATACTGCTTGCGTTGTCCAAATAGGTATAATAGGAACATAGAAAGCTTAAACCAATATGCACGTGCCAGATGATTTGCATGGCCATAAAAAGATGATCGTCTCTGTATCGCTTTACTGGTTTGTGGACCATATTATAGGGCCCTTTTTGGCTCTGTTATTGTATTTTGGAAATGATAGATTTCATATCATGGTGAATGATGTTTTGTAGCAGTTGAATTCACACTTCAGCTCACTGCCCTAGTATTACTAGTATCTAAATAACCTGACCAAGGCAGAATGCCATGTTACTACCACCAGTTAACTTAGCACCCAGGTACATGCCCCGCTAGCACTTGTCCTCCTTACCCCCTAAGTCACAGTACAGCTGTAAAGGTGAAGTGTAAATCTAGAATATTCTTACTTCTGGTTGTCTCAGTGCAATAGAACTGGAGAGGTGCTAACCTGATACTACGAAAATAGCCCTATAAATAAATGATATATATGTATGCATGAGCTATAGTAATGGCGCCTGCTTCAGCTCCTTGCACTGTATAAAAACATCCACATTGGAAATTCCGCAATTTGAAAAACTGTTGCGTTTTTGTAAATCACAGCATGTCAATTATACCTTTACTGCTTGTGTTGTCCATATAGGTATAATAGGGATAGAAAGAGTGCTGCGTAAAAACGTGATGCATTTATGCCGCATTATTTTCTGCAGTGATGTTTGGCGCTGGTTCCCATGCGTGCTATAGGAACCAGTATCTTAAGGGGCCCATCTTCACTGTATGTTATTTCAGGTGTCTGATGATTGGGAGGACCATTGTTCGGACCCCAAATGAGCATGAGCCCAGGGTCTTAAATACTCTGTTTCAATGTAACGTGGCTATCTCTGCAACCTCCATAGACTTGGAATGAAGAAGCAGCATACGTGTGCAAGAGAGAGAGGACACGGGACACTCATTTTTATGATTGTAATGGTGGAACTCCAGCAGTCAGACACTTATCTCCTATCCCGGAGATAAGATGCATAGACGATGAATCAAGGTGAGAATTCTCAGGCAGTTCTCTTCCATGACTCTATGGGCAGTATTTCCATGACATACTGTCTATCCATACAATTACAGAACTTCTTGAGGAGTGGGGATAGGGGCCATTTATCTAGAAGATCAGATCAGAACCAGTGAACTGATAATGGAACATGTCAAAGCGGAGGGAAAGATTGAGGAGTCAAAAGGAAATGGCAAAAACTACAATGAACAGAAAGATAATAGAAGATTCCAGACAAAACCAGCAGTTTATTTATAATATCTACAGTATTACACCCCTATTCCCTGATTAGAGTAGAAATAACTAAGGAACCCCTTCCCAGATTTTGCCATGGGGCCCCACTGTAAATTATTATGCCCCATTTTTTGGGATATTTCAAACCATCAGAAATCACAGAAGGAGGGAAGAAACGGGCTCACACTAGACCTTCCTGCAGTGCATCAGGTATGAGCACATCAATGCAGCAGAGCTGATGCTAGGTTCACACTAGGGTTCGGCAGTCCGTTCTCAGGTTTCCATCTTCTGCATGCAGAAGACGAAAAGCTGTCATGCCGAGTCCTGCCGTGAGCGCCGGTGAGCGTTTTATGCTGTCCGCGGCGAAACCGTTTTTTTTAAATCAGACACAGAGTACTGTATGTCCGACTCTGTGTCCGGTTTAAAAAGAACGGTTCTGCCGCGGAGAGCATAAAACGCTCACCAGCGCTCACGGCTGAACATCTTTCAAACCCATTCATTTTTTTTTTCTTCTTCCTCTTTTGCTCTCCAATCATTATTGCTTATTACAAGCATATAGTTTTTCCTACTGACCCCTGTTGTGCAGTTGGGAGGGAAGTCCAGAGGCCGAACTGCATCTATCATTGCTTAAAGGGGCTCTATCAGCAAAATCATGCTGATAGAGCCCCACATATGCGTGAATAGCCTTTTATTAGTTATATTAGTTATATTAAACTACCCCCCCCCCGTTTTAAAATAAAACCCTAAAAAAGAATGTTATCTACTTACGGATAGTGCACTGTGGGCGGGCATTCAGGGTGTGTCTTCATCTTCATCCACGCCTCTTCTTCCCCCGATGTCCTCGGGTCCCGTCCTCCTCCGGCGCTCACGAGCGGACACTGATATAAAAAAATGGCCTGGGCGCTTGCGCAGTAGCATGCAGCTTCTACTACGGCTACTGCGCAGGCGCCCAGGCCATTTTTTTATATCAGTGTACGCTCGTGAGCGCTGGAGGAGGACGGGACCGGAGGACGTCGGAGGAAGAAGAGGCGGGGATGAAGAAGACGGTGCACCCTGGATGCCCGCCCAGCGTGCTTGATGCGTAAGTAGATAACATTCTTTTTTAGGGTTTTATTTTAAAACGGGGGGTAGTTTAATATAACATTTACGGTGCCTGAATAGCCTTTTTAAAGGCTATTCACGCATATGTGGGGCTCTATCAGCATGATTTTGCTGATAGAGCCCCTTTAAGATAAGATAATCCTTAACATAAGATAATCCTTTAATAGTCCTATAGTGGGGAAATTTCAGTATTGCAATATTTTGTGACTCTGGCAGACTGCCCATTTGAGACGTACTCATGAGATGGGTTTGATCCGCTTGGGTTCCTGCTCCGACTACCTTTCTGTCCTGTCTTTCTGTGCGTCATGGCTTTTATTGCACTGTTGTACTGAAATTGAAATCTTTCACGAAAAAAAAACAAAAAAAAGTTTGTTAACCGATTACGCATTTCACCAGAATTAAAACAATATGGAGGTGAAATTTGGACCTTTTTTTTTTTTCAATGATACATTTAATTAGCCCTAAAATTAACACAATCACAAGAGGTTAAAGGAGAAAATGTTTGGGCACAAGGCAGCATGAGGAAGGGAAAGAGTGCCACTGGGTGTTTGAGAAGCAGATTTTTTCGGGAATAGTTTTCAAGTGCCATGTCTCATTTGCAGAGGCCCTAGTGTACCAATACAATGGAAACCCAAAAAGGTGAAATTACACCCCTCACAAAATGTATGAATGGCCCCACAGCTGTTTTACAGATTTTATTAACACTGAGATATGTTAATGAAAAATTACTAAAACGTCACTTTATCCCCAAAGTCTTCATTTTTGCAAGAGCATAAAGGAGAAAAAGCTCTTCAAAGTTTGTTAGACAATTTCTCCTGAACACAGGAATACCCCATATGTGGTCGTAAACTGCTGTATGGGTATATGGTGGGTCTCAGATTGGAAAGAGCGCTATTTGGGTTTCAGAGGGCAGATTTTGCTGGAATAGTTTTCAGGGGCCATGTCATATTTGCAGAGCCCCTAAAGTATCAGTACAATGGAAACTCCCCAAGTGTAATTCCATTTTAGAAACTACACTCCTTAAGGAATTTTTCAAGGAGTATTTTCATTTTGAGCCCAAGAGTGCTTCCCAAAAATTAATGAACAAAGTCAATATTGAAATTTTTAAAGAAATCTGCCATGTCAGTGTGCAACGTATTGTGCCCACTTTGGGCACACAGAAGGGAAGAAGAAATGCAATTTTTAGCTTTTGGATATAGATTAAGACTAAGGACCCCTTCACACGGAGGATGCGCTGGCTGATTCTGAACGTGTAAATGTTCCAAATCAACGGCGTTTAAAACAGATCCCATTGCTTTCTATGGGAGCCGGCATATGTGTGCTCCCCATAGAAATGAATGGAAAAAAGCAGCCCATTCATTTCTATGAGGGGCGCACGTATGCTGGCTCCCATAGAAACCAATGGGATCTGTTTTAAACACCGCTGATTCGGAACGTTTACACGTTCAGAATCATCCAGCGTATCCTCCGTGTGAAGGGGCCCTAAGGCCCCATGGGACGTCCCTTAGCAATGAAGCACTGCGGGAAAAACTGTGGCGACAACGCATCGCGGTTCTTCTGGCAGCGCTTCAAACAGAAAGTTTGTGGAGTTTTCTTCTGCGGACTTTCTGTTATAATGTTACCTATGGGGAAACTGCTAGCGTTTCCGTTGGTATAATTGACATGCTGTGATTTCCAAAACCGTGCCAATTTTTAAAATCGCGATGTGTCCGCACAGTGGTTTTTCCCGCAAAGTGGATATGGGAGTCACTAGAATCCCATCCACTTTGCCTGTACTATAAAACGCCAGGGTTTTTCCCGCGGCGGAAAATTGCACCGTTTCCGTCCTGTGGGGCCCTGGCCTAAGAGGAACTTTCTGGACACCATGTTGTTTTTTCAGAGCCCAGGAGGTACCAGCAAATTGGAATTCCCTGAGAAGTAACCTCATTTTATAGGGGCAATTTTAGGGTCTCCATCACATCTGTGCCCTGTTGTGTGCCCAAATTGCAGTTTATGCCCCCATGTATGACACTGTTCTAACCAGGATAATGCATTTAAACTGCTGGTATAAACTGCTATTTGGGCACAGAAGGGAAGGAGTGCTATTTTGGGTTTTTGGAGCACAGTTTGCTTTTAGATGTCATGCCAGTTTTGCAGAGCCCCTGAATTGCCAGTATAGTGGAATCTGCAGACATGTGACCCCACTTTGGGGGATTTATCAAGTGAGCGGTTGATGGGGGTCATTATATAAGCGGAACCGTTTACTGCAGCTTTTAAGAGGTTAAAACCACCAATTTGTGCTGAGCGGAGGAAATGGAACAGGGTGTTAGCTGTTTTATATTTAATATTTGGGTGTTATGACTATCTGTCTGAAAAGCAGAGCATTTCACATTTTAAAAATTGCGATTTTTCTTTTTTTCTTGTTTTGAAGTGCCGCGCTGTGACACGTGTATACGTGTCTAAATGAGCGGTGCATTACTCCGTGAGAACGGAGCCTTAGAATTACATATTATTCCTCCATTGGGTTCTTTGGTCAAGAAGAATTACCCTCCTATGATCTGATCAATAGAAAAAGACCTGACTAGATAGGCATTTTATGAATTATCACAGTTTGGCCATATATGACTGTACAAGGCTATGAAAGAGTACCCACATATCAGATACTGATGACCCATCCACAAGATAGATAATCAGTTTCAAAATACATTTCAGGCCAGAAAACCCCTTTAAGGCTAAGGCCCCACTGGGCGGAAATGCAGCGTCTTGGGGTATTGCGGAAACGCAGCAGAAAAAAACGCTGTATTTTACAGTACCAGCATAGTGAATGCAATTTTGTCTAATCCTAGCCCCACACTGCAGAAAAAAATGCTGCGGAAAAGCTACATTTTTCAAAAATGTTTGCATTTTCAAAAACGCATCGGTATGCTATTCCATACAGTTTGCGTTTAGTTGGACCATCATTTATTTTTCAACAAGACAATGACCCCAAACACACCTCCAGGCTGTGTAAGGGCTATTTGACCAAGAAGGAGAGTGATGGGGTGCTATGCCAGATGACCTGGCCTCCACAGTCACCAGACCTGAACCCAATCAAGATGGTTTGGAGTGAGCTGGACTACAGAGTGAAGGCAAAAGGGCCAACAAGTGCTAAGCATCTCTGGGAACTTCTTCAAGACTGTTGGAAGACCATTTCAGGTGACTACCTCTTGAAGCTCATCAAGAGAATGCCAAGAGTGTGCAAAGCAGAAATCAAAGCAAAAGGTGGCTACTTTGAAGAAACTAGAATATAAGAAATATTTTCAGTTGTGGTCAACCTTTTGTTATGTATATAATTCTACATGTGTTCATTTATAGTTTTGATGCCTTCAGTGTGAATCTACAATTTTCATAGTCATGAAAATATGGAAAACTATTTGAATGAAAAGGTATGTGAAAACTTTTGGTCTGAACTGTAAATTAAACCATATTACAATCTAAAAACCATATATTTTCTGAAAGTTAACAACTAAGGGCTCGTTCACATCTGCGTTGTAGGGTCCTTATTGCAGGTTTCCGTTTCCTGCATAAAACAGATGCAGGAGACGGAAGCCTGCAGGAGACTTTCTCACCCATTCATTTGAATGGGTGAGAAAGCTGTCCGGCCGTGCGCAGCAGTGAGCGTTTTGCGCTCTCCGCCGCGAAACCGGGTTTTATAATCCGGACACAGAGTCGGACATGCACTACTCTGTATCCGGATAAAAAAATCCGATTTCGCGGCGGAGAGCCTAAAACGCTCACCGCCGCGCACGGCCGGACCCGGTCTATGGTTTCCGTCTTCTGCCATGCAGAAGACGGAAACCATAGTACGGAGACCCTGAACGCAGGTGTGAACCCAGCGTAACACATTGCCAACCAGCACTTCATCTTCATATAATTTTGCATCAAATTCTAATGTTTTATAAAACAGGTGTATAAAAATGAGTGTTTCTGAACTGAGCTGAGTCACAGAAACTGTGTGCAGTGTTTGTACTTGTCACTTAAAGAGGATCTGTTATGTCCTGTGAGTTTTTAAGTTTTTTATTCCCTTACTGCAAGGAGTGTCAGTGTGCTAAACAACTAGCTGCTGTTCCCTTAAGATTACCAAGCCAAAATATTAAACTTCTGCAGTTTTCAGAGCTCTTCTAAGCTGTTTCAATCAGCCCCTGAGGAGGTATATTTAAACTCTGTTCTTGCCCACCCAAGTTCCTGCTATTAATTTGTATTTTAGTGTGGTTATGAACTCAGATCATTTGTCTTGGATTGCTGTATCATTGACCATTGGCCTGTTGCTGTAAATTTGCTTATCTTCTGATTTTTGACTCTGACGACACCTCTCGGATTGACCTTTTGGCATGGATATGTTCACTCTTCTGAGTCATTCCTCTGGTTTAGATGTCCCTTCTGAGTTTGCTGTGGGTTCTGGTTTGACTTCAGTTTGTAAATTGTTTATTTCTTATACTAGTTTCTGTAGAGATAACTTGGGTCCAGATTCAGCACAAGTCCATCTGGCTTCCAGGCTAGCGCTGTTGAATACATTTGGTTGCCAAAGATTTATATGTTAATTCTGTGTAAGATTTAGATTGTTCTCTGTTGTCAGTCAGATCCTGTAATTTTTGATATTTGCTCCAATGATAGTATCATAACACCTACACAGGTGCTAAATATGCAGAGTTTACTACTTTTTTTTGTAGTTTACCTATTATTTTTTATAAGGTTTTGGTGTGATTACTTTTATATACAGATTAAAGTATAATGTCAAGGTAAAGTCTCTAACACTTAGTGTCATTATTGGGCAGTGGAGGACCACACACGTAACAATACAAACTTATATTGGTAACTGAAAGTGACATCATAAAAATCCTTGGAACTGGGCAAGTTACAATGTCTTACTCCAGTGCACTGCATTCATGTAGAACCATATATATATATATATATATATATATATATATATATATCTCATAGCCTATTAATCATAGGACATAACAGGTCCTTTTTATGTTTTACTTAACTGGTACATGTCCTGTTTTCTATGTCCCAAAGGTGACACCTTCACTCCGACCCCCCTGCAGTGAATGGAATGTATGCCATGCATGTTTGGCTTTCTGCAATCACTTTTATGGGATTTCAAGATATCTAAAAGTGCATTGCTAATAAATCCTATACACAAGGGTTCATATTAATAGTATCTGTTACAAGGTCAGCATTTTATATTAAGTATTGTTGACAAAATATATTGTTACAATTTCACTAAATTTTTTCAGATTTACTGGAAAAATCCAGAGTAATTTTTCAACAGCCAGGAGAAAGAAGCTACCACATCTTTTATCAGATAACCAGTGGGAAAATGAATTAACTACAAGGTGAGATGCAATTCATAACCACAAAACAGCATAACCGTGCTAGGTAAGGGCTCGTTCACATCTGCGCCCCGGTCTCCGTTCTGCAGGTTTCCGTTTCCTGCACAAAACAGAGGCAGGAGACGGAAACCTGCAGGACTCTTTCTCACCCATTCATTTAAAGTCATCAGTAAAACAAATTCATTGCCACTTAGATTGATCTCATCAGAATAATTAGAAAAAAACAACAACTCAGAACTACATGTTAAACATACTTCTAAAAGTAGATCTGTGGCCATTAACCCCTTCCCGACATCCGCCGTAATAGTACGGCGCTGCCGGGAAGGACTTCCCGCAAACCGCCGCACTAGTTCAGCGGCTGCATGGTGCGCACACAGAAACTGTGTGCGCACCATGCCCTGCGGGTGTCAGCCGTATATTACGGCTGACAATGCCCCGTAACACCCGCGGTCGGAACCGGGTCCGATCGCGGGTGTTAACTCCTGATATGCCGGCGGTCAACTTGACCGCCGGCATCTCCGGGGTTTCGTTTCAAAATTGCACCGGTTTCGGGGGGTGCCGGTGTTCGTAGGGGGCAGCCCGGGGTCTGATCAGTGACCCCGGGTCTGCCCCATCACTTACCCCCTTCACGCACCTGGTTGATCCTGCCTAAAAAGGAAGCTGTCAGCCTGTGCATCCACACAGGCTGACAGCTTCCTATACACTGCAATACACGTGTAACACGTGTATTGCAGCGTATATCTAGTGAAGCAGTGATCAGCCAATCACTGCTTCAATCCCCCAAGGGGACAGAAAAAAAAAGTTAGAAAAACGTAAAAATAAAAAAGTTTAAAATAAATTAGAAATAAATAAAGCCCCAAAAATCCCTTTTTCCCCATATAAAATGTTTTATTATGCAAAATAAATTACATATTTGGTATCACCGCGTCCATAATAACCTGAACAATAAAATGATAACATTATTTAACCCGAACGGTGAACATCGTAAAAAAAAAACGTAGAAAACCGCACAAAATAATGATTATTCACCACCTTTCCCTTACAAAATGTTCAATAAAAAGTAATCAAATGGTCAGATGAAAACCAAAATGGTACCAATAAAAAGAAGAGGTCATCCCGCAAAAAATAAGCCCTCAACCAGCTCTGTCTAGTGAAAAATAAAAATGTTATGCCTTTCAGAAGATGGCGATGCAATAATAATTGATTTTTTTTCCTGAATTGAATATTATTCTGCACAAATAGCAACGCATTAAAAAATCATATAAATGAGGTATCGCCGTAACCGTACCGACCCGCAGAATAAAGGTCACATGTTACTTATAGTGTACGCTGCACGGGAAAAAAAAAAAATGCTAAAAAGCAATGCCAGAATTGATGTTTCCTTTTACTTCCCACCCATAAAGAGTTAATAAAATGTAGTCAATAAGTTACAGGCACCCCAAAATGGTGGCATTGAGAAGCACATCTAATACCGCAAACACCAAGCCCTCATATGACCACATTGCCAGAAGATAAAAATAAAATCTAGCTTGTACAATGTGAAGACAAAAACCCCAAAAGTCGCCAAATCATTAGGACATAAGTGGCTGCTACTAGAAGGAAATGTATAATCTGTGCGAGCGTTTTCAGGGGACTCCCCATATTTAGAGCTTATGAGAGATAATACACTAGCGCTGATCCCCCAGAATGCCCCTCTTCCCCATCCGTGTCATAGGAGCTAGTGGGAAAATAGATTGGGATTTGGTATACCAAATTTACTCCGCACAGCTTACATATTCACTTCGGGGTTACTAATGCTCACTACATCACTTGATAAATTCTTTGAGGGGTGCGGTTTTCAAAATGGGGTCACTTTCTAGAGGTTTCCACTGTTTTGACTCCTCAAGGGCTTTGTAAATGCGACATGGTTCCTGAAACTGATCACAGCCGTCTAAAAGCTCCTTGGCGCGCCTTCCCTTCTGCGTCTCCTGTGCGTCCATATATTAGTTTACACCCACAAGTGGGGTACTATGGTAGTCCGGAGAACTTGCATAACAAATTGTGGGATGCATTTTCTTCTTTAACCCCTTGTGAATGTGCAAATTCTAGGGCTAAACGAAAATATTAGTAAAATAAAATCAAATTTGAAAATTTCACCTCCATTTTGTCTTAATTCCTGTTAAGCACTTATAGGGTTAAATTACTAGGTATATGTTGTTTTGGCTTATTTAAGGGGTGCAGTTTTGAAAATGGGGTGATTTATGGGGGGGGTTAATACAAGGGTCTTTCAAAACCCCTTCATACCTGGATTAGTCCCTTAAAAAATGGGGTTTGGAAATTTCTTGAAAATTTTGAATATTGTTGTTTCAATTGTAAATCTTATAATGTCCGTAAAAAATAAAAGAGTGACTAAAGTTTGATGCCGACATAAAGCAGAGATCTGGGACATGAGATTTATGATATTATTTTGGTGGTGTGACTATCTGTATGCAATGCACATCATTTCAAACTTTATAAAATGCATATTTTTCAAAATTTCCACCAAATTTCCTATTTTTTCATAATTAAACACAAAACATATCTACCAAAATTTACCACTAACATGAAGTACAATGTGTTACGAATAAACAATCTCAAAATTACTTTGGTAAGTTAAAGCGTTCCAAAGTTATTGCCACATAAAGTGACACATGGTTGTTTTGAAAAATCGAGCTTGGTCAGGAAGTCAAAAAGTGGCATTGGCGGGAAGGGGTTAAAAAATGGGTTTTGGAAATTTCTTGAAAATTTTGAATATTGTTGTTTCACTTGTAAATCTTATAATGTCCGTAAAAAATAAAAGGGTCACTAAAGTTTGATGGTGACATAAAGCAGAGATCTGGGACATGAGATTTAGGATATAATTTTGGCGGTCTGACTATCTGTATGCAATGCACATCATTTCAAACTTTATAAAATGCATATTTTTCAAAATTTCCACCAAATTTCCTATTTTTTCATAATTAAACACAAAACATATCTACCAAAATTTACCACTAACATGAAGTACAATGTGTTACGAAAAAACTATCTCAAAATCACTTTGGTAAGTTAAAGCATTCCAAAGTTATTGCCACATACTGTAAAGTGACACATGTCAGTTTTGAAAAATCGAGCTTGGTCAGGAAGTCAAAAAGTGCCATCGGCGGGAAGAGGTTAAAGGGTATTTCAATGCAACCAAGCCTAAAGTGAAGAGGAAGAGACATTATAATGGTGATATTGCACACTAATGATTGAGTCTTGTATATAGGCAAAATACTGTATGAATGTTCATAATGATAAAATATGAATTTTTACAGCCCTACTTTGCTCCTTCTGATCGACCTGTTTGGGATGGGGACCAGATGTCGGACTCTGACCAATCTGATACTAATGATTATGTTTTTCTATTTAGATATGCTTTTAGTGAGCACAAACCCTTATGATTTCCACTTTAGTTCGCAAGGTGTTGTTACAGTGGACAACTTAGATGATGGAGAAGAATTAACTGCAACTGATGTAAGCATTAACAATCCAATCTATACACCTTTCCATAAGTTGAGTTAGGAAACATAGAAGTTTTATTCCTAAACTGTGTCAGCAAATACTGTCTGATATTTATATATTTCCACAGCAAGCATTTGATATATTGATGATGTATTGATATATTGGGATTTATACCTGATGAAAAGTATGGATCCTACAAATTGACAGGTGCCATAATGCACTTTGGAAATATGAAATTCAAGCAGAAACAAAGGGAAGAACAAGCAGAGGCTGACGGCACTGAAAGTAAGATCACCAACTCGGTCATTAATTATGAACCTTGTTAAAGACAACTACCCGAAATTGCCTTGAAAAATGGTCTTTTAGAAGTTTGGTCTTCTCAAGAAGATGACCAGTATGTATTATATGTTATTGAACCAAAAAAATCTCAGGTGGGGCCACACGGTGGCTCAGTGGTTAGCACTGAAGCTTTGCAGCGCTGGAGTCCTGGTGTTCAAATCCCACCAAGGGCATAAAACATCTGCAAGGAGTTTGTATGTTCTCCCCGTGTTTGCATGGATTTCCATTCCATATTCCAAAAAAGACATACTGATAGGGAAAAATGTACATTGTGAACTCTATGTGGGGCTCACAATCTACATTAAAAAAAAAAATCTCAAGATTTCTGGTCTTGATAAAGGGATGATTCTGTTCAAAGACGTGTTCTCTGAGACAACCACCAAAATTGCAAATGGTAAACTTTCCTTTTTTTCTGGCAGCATTTGTTTTTATTATACTTTATTAACAGATTTTGTCTCTTTTCCATGAAATTCTGCACTGAAATCCTCACTGCTTCTGACTATAACCATGAGAGGAGTATGTGTTTAATACATATAAGCTGAAGGGGCGGGGGGTCATGTTGGGAATTCTAAAATGTAAAACCAAGGTTGCACTTCTGTCTTCTGAGGTCACAGTCGTTTATTATTATCAGAGATATCCTCAGCTGAAAACGTATTCAGAATTGGCATATTTTTATGCAGCTGCTCTGAATCCTGGATTTGTTTTCCATATTTCTGGAAATATTAAAGGTAGAACCTTGATGTCATATAAAATATGTGGCTCTAAGGCCCTGTTCACACGGAGAGCGGATTGGCGGATTTTGGCCCTGAGAGTGACACGGGAAGCCACGTCACAATGGGGCCAAAATGCGCCTGCCACGACTGTCGCAGCTTCCGACAGTCGTGGCTTCTCCCTCCAGAGTAGGCTCAAATGAATGGACCCAGTCCGGAGGGTGCTGCTGTGAGGTGGACGCTGGGGCTGAATCAGCCGCGGTGTCCGCCTGAAGAAAGGACAGCTTGTTTCTTTTTTACTTGAGCAACATGATGCACACGGAAAAAAGTAAACTAGCGGTCTACATAGACCTCCATTGTGAGGGGCGGATTATGATGTGGATTCAGAGCCATAATCCGCCCCTGCTTGCCCCGTTTGAACGGGGCCTAAGATATAAGTGTTTGAATTGGCCTCTCCTCCAGCCTCAGCTTCTATGAATTAAATACATATTCCTCTGTACTCATAGTCTGAAGCAGTGAGGAGTGTATGCACAGTGAACAGAAAGTAGATTTCAGTGCAGGATTTCACAGAAAGGAGCCAACATCTGCTAATAAAGTATATTACAAAAATTATCAATGATATAAATACTGTCAGAAAATATTTTGAAAATTTAGATAAAATTTAAAGGAGATGGGTAGTAATTATACAATAAGATAAGTCCTCAGTAGTTGATACCTTTTTTAATGGCTAACTCAAAAAGTTTTTTAAAATTAAATTTATTAAAAAAGGTATCAACTACTGAGGACTTCTCTCAAAAAATTTCTTTCATTTCATATCCACTGGCTAACACGGTACAAGGATATATATTTTTTCTTTTACAATAAGATAATTGAGAACATGTCATAGAAAATCTGGTCTACATATAGTTTTTTTTTTCTCTTTCAATATGATTATTTACTAAGCTTAATACTAAAGTATTGGTTATTGCTTAAAAATATATTTTAACATGAAAACCCATATTTTGAATTCTTATACTTTCCCTGAGGGAGCCTGATGAAGTGCAACATGCACGAAACGATCGTCGCTTCTGCTATACCTAGTTTCATCTATATCTAATCCCGTATGTGAGTGCCACAATGTTTTTTTTTAAAGGAATGAAATAAAATTTTGTCAAGTTTTATCTGCTGGTTGGTGAGTGCCCTGCTTTTTTTTCTACGTTTTTGCATATTTCTGGACTTTCTTCTACTATATAACAGAGAGCACCCAGCCATGTATTCACTGGAGTATGTTTTTGACCCAGTGTTACTCCCCATAATGTGTTTGGGTTGAGAAAGGCGTTTATTTGCTATTGAGATTGCGGCATACTCTTGGTCAATTTTTCCTAAAAAAGTGGTGCCGCTGGTTGCGTTTCTTCTGTTGACTGTCTCACAATATATGCTAGGTGTTTATAAGATAAGATAAGATAATCCTTTAATAGTCCCACATTGGGGAAATTTCAGCATGTTACAGCAGCATAGTAATACAGATACAGGATAATACAGAGTAATATATTACAGACGTAGACACACATAAGCTGAGAGGAGAAGATATACTAGGAGTCCATAGCAGCTAAGGAAAAACGGAAGAGAAAGAGGAAAACATCATGGTCATCGTCATAATCATTAGTTCTCTGCGGAGAGATCTTCGCTTGGTCTGATGTAGATTATACTGCCTGGTCGCGGTTGGAAGGAAGGACCTGCGATAGCGCTCCTGCTCACACTTGGGGTGAAGCAGACGGTCACTTACAGTGCTGCCAAGTCCCATCAGGGTCCCATACATGGGGTGGGATTTGTTCTCCCGGAGGTCACCACAGACAGTATCCTTCTGTCACCCACCACCTGTACTGGGTCCAGGTGGGGCTCCCCATGACAGAGCTGGCCCTCCTGATCAGCCTGTCAAGTCTATTTCTGTCCCTGGTTGATATACTGCTCCCCCAGCAGGCCACACCGAAAAAGATGGCTGAGGCAACCACGGAGTTGAAGAAGGCCCTAAGAAGTGTCCCCTGGACTCCGAAGGCCCTCAGCCTCCTGAGCAGGTAGAGTCTGTTGTGGCCCTTTCTGTGCAGCGCCTCCAGGTGATCAGCCCAGTCTAGTTTATTGTTGAGGATCACGCCCAGGTACTTATAGGTCCTGACTATCTCAATACATGTTCCTTGGATCTCCACTGGGGTCGGAGCACCTCTCCGTTTACTAAAGTCCACCACCATCTCCTTGGTCTTCCCAGCATTAATCCTGAGCTGGTTCTGCTGGCACCATTCAACAAAATCCCGGTTTAAGTCTCTGTATTCCCTATCGTCGTCATCAGTGATAAGGCCTACTATAGCAGAGTCATCGGAGTACTTCTGTAAGTAACAGCAGGATGAGTTGTGCTTAAAGTCAGCAGTGTACAGTGTGAAGAGAAATGGGGCAAGAACTGTACCTTGTGGTGCCCCTGTACTACAGATCACAGTGTCAGACACACCGTCTTGGGCTCTCACATACTGAGGGCGGTTTGTCAGGTAGTCTAGTATCCAGTTGTACAGGTGATGGTCCACACCACCAAGGTTCAGCTTCTCCCTCAGTAGTCCTGGCTGAATGGTGTTGAATGCACTGGAGAAATCAAAGAACATTATTCTCACAGTATTCCCAGGTTTCTCTAGGTGAGAGAGAGCTCTATGAAGAAGGTGGATGATGGTGTCATCTCCCCCAATGCCCGGCCGATAGGCAAACTGGAGGGGGTCCAGAGCGGAGCTCACTAGGGGGCGTAAGTGTGTCAGGACCAGTCTCTCTAGGACCTTCATCAGGTAGGATGTCAGTGCTACAGGTCGGTAGTCATTGTAGCCCATCGGGTTGGGTTTCTTTGGGACTGGTACCACGCAAGATGTTTTCCACAGTCGAGGTACCACTCCCAGCTTTAGACTCATATTGTACATGTGCGTAATAATGCCACCTAGCTGGGCACTGCACATTTTAAGAACTCTTGCGCTTATACCATCAAGTCCTCCAGCTTTAGGAGGACCTACCTACATCAACTACACAATATACTGAGACCATGAACCTACCTTCAGCAACTCCATTCTAGTAAGCTCTGTAGTGAGACATCTAGAATGGAGTTGCTGTATGGAGGACCTACCTACAGCAACTACACAATATACTGAGACCATGCACCTACCTGCAGCAATTCCATTCTAGCCAATTCTGTAGTGAGACATCTAGAATGGAGTTGCTGTAGGGAGGACCTACCTGTATCCACCAGAGAATATACCCAGACCATGAACCTACCTGCAGCAACTCCATTCTAGCCAATTCTGTAGTGAGACAGCTAGAATGGAGTTGCTGTAAGGAGGACCTACCTACAGCAACTACACAATATACTGAGACCATGCACCTACCTGCAGCAATTCCATTCTAGCCAATTCTGTAGTGAGACATCTAGAATGGAGTTGCTGTAGGGAGGACCTACCTATATCCACCAGAGAATATACCCAGACCATGAACCTACCTGCAACAACTCCATTCTAGTCAGCTCTGTAGTGAGACAGCGAGAATGGAGTTGCTGTAGGGAGGACCTACCTATAACCACTACAGAATATACCCAGACCATGAACCTACCTGCAGCAACTCCATTCTAGCCAATTCTGTAGTGAGACAGCTAGAATGGAGTTTCTGCAAGGAGGACCTACCTATAGCAACTACACAATATACTGAGACCATGAACCTACCTGCAGCAACTCCATTCTAGCCAATTCTGTAGTGAGACAGCTAGAATGGAGTTGCTGTAGGGAGGACCTACCTATAGCAACTACACAATCTACTGAGACCATGAACCTACCGGCAGCAACTCCATTCTAGCCAGTTCTGTAGGGAGATAACTAGAATGGAGTTGCTGTAGGGAGGACCTACCTATAGCAACTACATAATATACTGTGACCATGAACCTACCTGCAGCAACTCCATTCTAGCCAATTCTGTAGTGAGACAGCTAGAATGGAGTTGCTGTAAGGAGGACCTACCTATAGCAACTACAGAATATACCCAGACCATGAACCTACCGGCAGCAACTCCATTCTAGCCAGTTCTGTAGTGAGACAGCTAGAATGGAGTTGCTGTAGGGAGGACCTACCTATATCCACCAGAGAATATACCCAGACCATGAACCTACCTGCAACAACTCCATTCTAGTCAGCTCTGTAGTGAGACAGCGAGAATGGAGTTGCTGTAGGGAGGACCTACCTATAACCACTACAGAATATACCCAGACCATGAACCTACCTGCAGCAACTCCATTCTAGCCAATTCTGTAGTGAGACAGCTAGAATGGAGTTTCTGCAAGGAGGACCTACCTATAGCAACTACACAATATACTGAGACCATGAACCTACCTGCAGCAACTCCATTCTAGCCAATTCTGTAGTGAGACAGCTAGAATGGAGTTGCTGTAGGGAGGACCTACCTATAGCAACTACACAATCTACTGAGACCATGAACCTACCGGCAGCAACTCCATTCTAGCCAGTTCTGTAGTGAGACAGCTAGAATGGAGTTGCTGTAGGGAGGACCTACCTATAGCAACTACAGAATATACCCAGACCACGAACCTACCAGCAGTAACTCCATTCTAGTCAGTTCTGTAGTGAGACAGCTAGAATGGAGTTGCTGTAGGGAGGACCTACCTATAGCAACTACATAATATACTGTGACCATGAACCTACCTGCAGCAACTCCATTCTAGTCAGCTCTGTAGTGAGACAGCTAGAATGGAGTTGCTGTAGGGAGGACCTACCTATAGCAACTACACAATCTACTGAGACCATGAACCTACCTGCAGCAACTCCATTCTAGCCAATTCTGTAGGGAGATAACTAGAATGGAGTTGCTGTAGGGAGGACCTACCTATAACAACTACAGAATATACCCAGACCATGAACCTACCTGCAGCAACTCCATTCTAGTCAGTTCTGTAGTGAGACAGCTAGAATGGAGTTGCTGTAGGGAGGACCTACCTATAGCAACTACACAATATACTGAGACCATGAACCTACCTGCAGCAACTCCATTCTAGCCAATTCTGTAGTGAGACAGCTAGAATGGAGTTGCTGTAGGGAGGACCTACCTACAGCAACTACACAAATTACTGAGACCATGAACCTACCTGCAGCAACTCCATTCTAGTCAGCTCTGTAGTGAGACAGCTAGAATGGAGTTGCTGTAGGGAGGACCTACCTATAGCAACTACAGAATATACCCAGACCACGAACCTACCAGCAGTAACTCCATTCTAGCCAATTCTGTAGTGAGACAGCTAGAATGGAGTTGCTGTAAGGAGGACCTACCTATAGCAACTACAGAATATACTGAGACCATGAACCTACCTGCAGCAACTCCATTCTAGTCAGTTCTGTAGTGAGACAGCTAGAAAGGAGTTGCTGTAGGGAGGACCTACCTACAGCAACTACAGAATATACCCAGAGCATGAACCTACCTGCAGCAACTCCATTCTAGCCAATTCTGTAGTGAGACAGCTAAAATGGAGTTGCTGTAGGGAGGACCTACCTATAGCAACTACACAATCTACTGAGACCATTAACCTACCTGCAGCAACTCCATTCTAGCCAATTCTGTAGGGAGATAACTAGAATGGAGTTGCTGTAGGGAGGACCTACCTATAGCTGTGAAGGTAAACCATGTCCATTCTTATTTTTATACATGCTTTATACTGCTTAAGAAATTATATTTTTCTTTGTGCAATGTTTATACATTAAGATGGTGCCTGTATCCGGTACCGCACCCAGAGGCTGACGCACACGATCGTCATGTGGTTTACAAGAAAGACAGTATCATTTCTCGGGAAATCGAAATCTAAGAGATGTTGAAACTTAAGAGCCAATGACTGATCGCCAGTGTATTCGGATACAAGACATATATGCTTACAGCCTACCGTTATCTTATCTTTCTTGCATTCCTGTATAAGAACTGTAACTTCCTCAATAAACCTCAGTACTGTGTGAGCAGCCAGAGCGCCTTGTTGCATGGACTGAGATGAAAACTGACTCAGTGTGTCAGAATCTATCTTAGTTAGCGCGCACATGCATGATTGATTTGGAGCAGGTGACTGACCACTGGAAGTGACCCGTATTCTGGCAGAGGTCACTACCTCAACAAGTGGCGCCCGAACAGGGACTACGGCCATAGGACCACCGTGGACGACCGACCCGCGCCAGACCCTGGATGTCGGACGGCGTCTCACCGACCCGAGGCCTGATCACCCTCATTAGAGTCACGGTAAGTGTATGCATATTCATATGAATATGTGTCATTTGCGTGTGACTGTCGGTGTGTCGTTGTCTGGCTGACAGGTGATCCAGTTGGATCGATTGTCCATTCCGAGTGATACGGATAGGTGGGTCCTGGAGCCGTAGTCTGAACTTGTTTTTCCTCACCGGTATATATATATATACATATCACCGAGTGTTCAGTCACCTGTGGTGCTGCAGATTCCAGGAAGTGAATTTCTTGCCCTCTTTGATGTAGAGTAGTGCGTGTGATCTTTTGGACGATCGCAACATTTGGTCTGGGCATGAGGCCGTCAGGAAACAGGGCGGGTGCTGTAATTTATTTATTGATCCATAGCATGAGGCTGTCAGGGAGTGGACGGGTGCTGTTGGATTGATTGATTTGATATTGCCCAGTGACTGCAACCTGTGGTCGGTGGAGGACCTGTCAGCAAGAGTCTGAGACCGGTAAAGGTGACTTTGTTGGTGGTTGTGGGGTCACATATCTGCCGAGTGCGCACGCAGATAAGCAATATTGGTACCGTGAGAATGTTGCGGTTGTACAAAAGGGAACATGTTTTGCCTGACGGGGCACAGACTGCTGTTGATTTGGTTCGAGTCAGAGAAGGCAAGAAATATGTGAAAGAGGCTTTTGAGAATGTATAAACTGGCTGAGGTGCCTCCTACGGGCCAATTGCAACCTAGTATGTGGAGAAAAATGTTAGAAGAGTCACGGGGAGTGTTAGAAGATAAAGGTTTGCTGGAAGCCGCCCAAGCTCATTACAGGGTCGCAAGGACTCTAGAACATGAGGGATATGCAGAACTGACAGGCGAGGGAGGACATGAAAATGCTGAACCTTTGTTTCTTTGTTTGGTTATCTGAAACTTGATGATAAAAAGAATATGCCGAGTATAATTGCTTGTGCGCCACTGCCCTAAAATGGCGCCGAGAGTAGTGGAGATGGGTGGATCTGTGACGTCTGTAGGCAGCTGAATCCTGATTTACAAGATGTTTGTGTAGCCTGTGGAGCTCCCCGCCCATGCCCCTGTTGTCTCATCTTCCGGACCAACGCCCAGGGATGGCGGAAGTGAGGTTATGGCTGTTTCTTCTGGCAGCCATGTTAGTACACCCAGACCAACATCTCCGGCCCCCACCGCCCCTCAAATCACGCCCGCTTTATCCGGTGATAGCCACATCCAGTTCCTATCACAAACCCTCAAGCCCGGAAGAGGTCAAACCCCCGGTTGTTAGGAGTATTTAAGTTCTTTAATTTCTATTTTTCTTACCTGGGGAGTTTTTGGCTGCGCAGTGTCTGGGGTGGCATCCTGGCGCTGCGGGGTTGTCCTGTCGTGAGTATTGGTGCACACCTTCTGACTTGCACGTGCGCACTGATGGTAGGCAGCTTTATCTCCTGGTTGATTAGTCTGTCCTCCCATTGGCACCTGGGAGGAGTGGTCTCTACTCTGTATTTAAACCCATGTCTCCCATGGTTCTGTGCTGAGTGTCGCTTTTACAGAGCTAGGCCTTAGCAGGAGGAGTAAGTGGTTATCTTGGATAGAGGAAGTTCCGTGGTTGGTTTTTGGGAGGTTTGGGTGAACGAGTTGGTTTGTGTGTTTTCCCTTCTGTGTTCACCAATCCTCCCTCTGTGTATAATTGACTGTGTGAGTGAATTGCCTTATCCTTTGATTTCTACTCAGTTTCCCTGTGTTTGTTTCCTAGTGTAAGGTTCCTTCCCATATTGGTTTGGGGAATCCTTTCCCACATGTTTCCTGTGTGCTGCTTGTGTTGTTAGTCAGCGCACACCCTTGTCAGTCCCTGTCAGTAGCAGCTTCACTTGTTCGTTAGGGGTGACCCCCTTTAGTCTCCAGTCCCTAGAGGTCTTCTAGGGCATTCCTTCTCCCACTTCCCTCTAGGCCTACGGAATCAGTGAGAGAGGAGCTGTCGGGGTCAGGCTTAGCCTGAGTACAGCCGACCCACACCCGTGAGGCAGGGACCGGGATAGCTAGTGGGAGTAGTGCAGGGCGAGATTCCCTACTGCTATCCCTTAGCCCCGTTGCAGCTACCTGGACTGACATAACACCGGTAGCCCCCTTTCCGAGTGTCCGAGTGTCTATGCCCAGTTCAGCTATAAAAGACCTCACTGTATACCACTATTATGATGTTTAGAGGATTATACGTTCAAAACTTTGGTTGGGATCTAGTAAAGAAAAGGACAATTGGGAAGGAAGGAAATTTCCCTTAACTTCAAATATAGTTTAAGAGATTCTGAACACTTGTGGTAATTACTAGTGTGAGGTTTGCTATGAAAAAAAAAAAAAAAAAATTGCGCAAAAATATTAATGTGTAATTTTGGTGTCAGTATATTAACTGCTGTTTGCGTTTTATTCCTATTTTATTTCGGTAGAGAACAATCAAAGCATTTTAATTGACTGCCAAGAGCTTCAAGGTCGTTTTATCTCATAGACTGCCAGATGCTGGAGGAAGAGCAAAGAAGACGAAACTTGGCTTTGTGCCAGCACCAGAGTCCACAGTCTATGTAAAAAAAAAAAAAAAAAAAAAAAAAAAAGGGGTTAACCTGAGTAACGTATAATGACAATGTGTATACAGGGATATCCAAGCATATGATGTAATGGTTATGTTTTGAATTATTGTTTGTCTGTTATTGTCTTTTAAACTGTTGTGTCCACAAAAGAGCAAAAAGGTGATAGTGAGAAGGTTTTGAATCTTCACAGCGTGGGTATGGGAGGTCACAGAGGGGGAGGCGGCCACTCACCCTCTGTCGCCTCGCCAACCTACAAGTTGGGGTTTTACCCCAAGTTAAAATCTTTGTGCAAAAGTTCAAGGCACACAGAGATTGGATTAATGGTATCATCTATGTATTACAGAGAATATTCTGATTTTTACTTGTTTGTTTATATTTCTATGTGTTTATGTTTTATTTATGGGAATGGGAAATAATGAGATGAAACTTCTTCTTTGTGTCTTATCCCATAGTTATGTGTCGAAACCTATGTTGGAATTTTATATCCCGTTATGCTAATTATTCTAACGTGTCTTCTTCTTGTCTAAAAATTTACCATAAGAGACCAGAATCCTTTTCCTGAGCTGAGTCAGATCACGGTTATGAGGGAAGGTAACTCATCTGGTCTGTGCCGTATTTTAATCTTTGTATATTAACCCCTTAACGCTAAATCACGTACCTGTACGTCAGGGAATGTGGTTAGTTTCCGCATTCCCACGTACCTGTACGTGATTGAGATTGCACGGGCTCAGAAGCAGAGCCCGTGCGATCTCCATGGGAGGCCGGCTGTATCTGACAGCCAGGCTTCCCCTGTAGCAGCAGGGAGGGTGATTGCACCGACCCCCGCTGTTTAACCCTTAAGGTGCCATGATCCATAGTGATCATGGCACCCTAGGGGTTTGGCCAGGCTATAAATCATGCTGCCGGCAGCATCAGGAGTGTGTGAGCTGTAATTTACATCTACACGCTGCTCCTTAATCCCTCCCCCCATCGGAGTGAGCTCCGATGGGGGGAGGGTTAACCCCTTGGATGCCAGGACGAGTGGAAGCTAGTCTATGCATCTGCATAGCTAGCTTCCTCTATAGACTGCAATACACGTGTATTGCAAGTCTATAGTTAGTATAGAACCAGTGATCCTCTCTGATCGCAGGTTCTAGTGTGCTTACAGCACAAATGTAAAAAAGTTTTTTAAAAAAAAATAATAATAATAATAATAAAGTGTGTAAAACAAACAAACAAAACAAACATAGTTACATTTCTTGTAAATCTGGAAAATCGCTGTTACACTTGTAAGCCCTGTAACGTTCAAAATAAATTAAAATACAATCAAAAGATGATGCCGATATAAAGCAGATATGGGAGATAATATTTATTAATGTATTTGGGTGGTATGACTATCTGCCTGAAAAACAGAGAATATCACATTTTGAAAATTGCAATTTTTTCCAAATTTCCATCAAATTTCCTATTTTTTTAATAAGTAAATACAAAAATATTGATTAGTGTTTACCACTAACATGAAGTATAATGTGTTACGAGAAAACATTCTCAAAATCACTTGTGTAAGTTAAAGCGTCTCAAAGTTATTGCCATTTAAAGTGACACATGTCAATTTTGAAAAAACAGGCCTGGTCCTTAACATACTTTTGGGCTGTGTCCTTAAGGGGTTAATCTTTATAATTTGTATCATACAGAAGTGTGCACAATATCACACTAGCTTCCGTTCTCTTTTTTTATGTAGTCACTGATCCAACATAGAATTGTCTTAGTAAAGCATTTGGTGTTACCTTCTTTAAAGCTGTACCCGACCCCTTAGTTAGTTAAGATAGTTGGAAAAACATATAGTGCTATAAGAGGGGTACGGTAGAAGGTTTTTCTTGTTAGGACTGTGTTGTTAGCAACATTTTGATTTTAAAAGTAAAATTTTAGGAAAATTCTGATAATCTGGAATTTTGAGACGTCCATCCGATAATCCGGAATATAGTGTGAAATTGTGTTAAACATGTATTTTGGTCAATGAGCGGTCACAATGTGTTAGATTATGTGAATCGTGAAATGAATGGTTGAAAAATGTTGATGTAATGAAAAGATGCCAGAAAGTGGCATGAAACCGGAGGTTTAGGTATGTTGGGTATGTTGCCTTTAGGATGTCAAAAAGATGGAACTCTGAATGTTGAGACATAAAGTGATGTGATAATATGCACATAATAGGATGGGTATCAGATTTTAGGGTGAAGCAAGTGATAGTTTGCTCCAGCAAGTGAAAGGATTGTGCAAGAAAGTGAACATAGGTTGATGTAAGCTGATTGAAACCAGGATTGTCCCCATTATAGGAAAACTGTTATTGAAACTTAGAAACTCAGTAAGGTGTCCGAATTTGAAAACGTGTATGTGTATGTTGATTGATAAAAAGACGTAGAACAGATTATCTTTGTAATGATGTTTTGGTGTTAGGAAAAAGGAAAAAAAGAGAGAAAAATTCCTTTGTGTCTATAAAAAAAAGAATTAGAAGGCACTCCCATACCTGTTGTATAGTATTCTGTGTGTATGATTTTGTTGTGTGACCAGGAGATTGATTTGATCCCTCAGTTAATGTTTCTGCTTTCTCTGCTGATATATATATATATATATATATGTGTTCTGAATATGTACCTAACCTTATTGTATTGATATTATGAGATTGTACAAATGTGTTTCTGTTTCTTTAAGAGAGATTGCTGAAGTCTGTAGTCCTACACAAGACACAGCTATGAGATACAGGGGGGGATACCCAGCCGCAGCTATGAGTGGGATAGGCAGCTATGTGAGCTGCAGCATGATAAGATAATACTGGCTCTTCTTGTATTGTCTAGCTTTGACCTTGCAGAGACTTTGTATATCTCTCTCACAGAACATGAAGTACTTTTGGAAAAAAAACAAAAAACAAAGGTCCAGTCCACGTAACATTAAGATTGTGTTAAAGTTCATTTCTCTGACAAGTCACATTTGCTTGCTGCATTAGAAGGTTTTTGTTTTGTTTTTGTTTTTTTGTTTTTTTCCAGGGGGGAAAGACAGCACAGTCATGTGTGGGATGTGTAGCTGCTTGCACAAGAAGACACTGATTAAATCTCACATTGGAAGTAAAGATGGGAATGAGTCTTGTTGAAGTGTGTCTTGTTTATGTCTCCTAATGTAGCCTTTCCACTCTGCACTAAAAGTTCTTTTTAACTGGTTAACTGTCAGGATCTGAGTTGTTTGGGAAATTGTTGTTTGTTTTCCTGCACGCCCCATCCTATTTGTTACCGTTGGCAGCTGCACCTATTCTTTCAATAGGGGTGACCATCTTTAGTATCCCAGTCCCTAGCCTCTTTCAGCTCTCACCCCACCTGTCTGTTAGGTCTTCGTGTTTAGAGAGCCAGAAGTTGTCGGGGCCAAGTTTAGCTTGGGAACAGCTGACCAACACCCGCAGGCAGGGCCTAGTCAGCCAGTAGCGCCAGGGAGAGTTTTCCTACCCCATTCCCATAGAGGTGCATGCAGCATTCAGTATATGGTTGTTTGGGCATTGACACAACCGAACCGTGATGTTATCAATATCTTCAAGGGGGGTGAAGAAGACTAAGATAACTTAAGGAAATTTTGCTGATATGAATCTATTGATAACTTTTTGATTGAGCTCTATTATAGATGGTCTTATATTTGGGAAAGATGGTGAATCCTGCATCAGATATGCCACAGTCACCGTATATGAGGTAAACCAAGCGTAAGGAGACCTATTATGGGACTCCACGGGTCTCAGCTGAACTTGAAGCCATCGCTTGAACATGGTACAATGTCTGAGGGTAGGTGTTTGATATAGTAGAATTATGGTCCGATCTGGAGGGCAAGAACTTTTGTGTGATAGAGACCCTGCGGCTGCTCATAGGTTGGTATAGTCAGAAGTCATGGCACACACCAAGGCTGATACGAAAGAAAGTAGAGGTAGCATGTGGGCAGACACTGCCATTAGCCCGGCTGCGGAAGCCTAGGGGACATGTTTTACTGATAAGACCCAAACCTTTTAGCTCTCTTTTCAGGTTTTATGACACTGATGCACCGAAGATGGTCCAGGAGGAGAGGAGACTTGGAAAGAGGATGTATAAGTCCTGGTGTCCGGTGGTAAGAGAGTATGTACTGAGAACATTGTTCCCACTTATGGCATAAGCAGCTTCTTACTAAGTGTACTGTTTAGTAGTAGCCATGTGTGACCTGGTGAGCGGAGGATGGGCAGCTGCAGGGTGTAGCATCACTATAGTCAGATATATATGTGAGCCCGCATGGCATGTGCTAGACCAGAGAGCCAGGCCTGAAGCCCTTGTACCTGTTCCAGAGATTGCAGGTTGAGTATATACAGTGAGACGGTATGAGTACGTGCTTGTGTGTAGTTGTCTCCCTTCAGGATGGCTTGGGGCATATCTGGTGAGGAAAAACCACCACAAACAGTTCGTGCACAAAGTCCACTAGTTCTGGGAATCTATTGTCCATAAGTATGCGGTGTGTTTCACACTAAGTTGAAAAGAGGAAAATTGATATTTAGCCCTGTCTTTGGATTATCTTTTTTATAAATGTTCCAGATGTAATATGGTGTGTTGACTGACTATGTGACGAATCATCAAAGACATATGATTAATGTATATTCTCGAGTTTTTCCCTTTTCCCTCCAGATTCTAAGTCAGTGGAAGAAACTTATAAACTAAAACCCAAAGATTGGATGGTGATAAGGAGATATATGAGATTCAATGGTCACTTCCGGTTCCTGTTGATCGCCAGTACAGCTGTGAGAGTATAAGGAAAACCTTAAACCTTTGCCCACTTGATAATGTTCTTGAAAACAAATGGGACGATAAACTGTTAGAGGATATGGACCTTGAGAAGAGAAAATTTGAAGACTGTTGGATCTATCTGAACTTATATTCCTGTTATGTTTCTATAGTTATTATATTCATATTGTTTATAGGTCTGACAATAGTCAATGTATATGCTTTCTATAAGATCTGAAGGGTATTTCCTTACAGTAGTGAGAGATAGGGACAGACATCCCACCCTGCATTCCCTTTGTCTGGAGCTGTTTCAAGGGGGGACTATTAAGGTCATGTGTATATACATGCTGGTAACCATACCTGTTTTACTGCCAATGAAACATCTGGAGTCAAACTAGGCATATTTGGCTCTGACTTCTGCATGGAAAACTCAACCACACCCTCCTCCTCTCTCCAAAACCGACTAGCTATAGATATGATCACAGCAGAAAGAGGTGGAGTCTGCTCCATGATTGGTGAAGAATGTTGTACTCACATTCCAGATAGCACTGTGTAGAGATTTCAGGGAAAGAAAAATATAATTTAGGGGGGAATGTGAAGGTAGACCATGTCCATTCTTATTTTTATACATGCTTTATACTGCTTAAGAAATTATATTTTTCTTTGTGCAACGTTTATACATTAAGATGGCGCCCGTATCCAGTACCGCACCCAGATGCTGACGCACATGATCGTCATGTGGTTTACAAGAAAGACAGTATCATTTCTCGGGAAATCAAAAGCTAAGAGATGTTGAAATTTAAAAGCCAATGACTGATCGCCAGTGTATTCGGATACAAGACGTATATGCTTGGGGCCACACGATGGCTCAGTGGTTAGCACTGCAGCCTTGCAGCGCTGGAGTCCTTGGCTCGAATCCTGCCAAGGGCAAAAAAAAAAACAAACATCTGCAAGGAGTTTGTATGTTCTCCCCGTGTTTGCGTGGATTTCCATCCCATACTCCAAAAGACATACTGATAGGGAAAAATGTACATTGTGAACCCTACGTGGGCTCACAATCTACATTTAAAAAAAAAAAAAGACGTATATGCTTACAGCCTGCCATTATCTTATCTTTCTTGCATTCCTGTATAAAAACTGTAACTTCCTCAGTACTGTGTGAGCAGCCAGAGCGTCCAGCATGGCCTGAGATTGAAACTGAACCACCTTGTGTCAGAGTCTCTCTTACCAAGCGCGCACATGCATGATTGATTTGGAGCAGGTGACTGACCACTGGAAGTGACCCGTATTCTGGCGGAGGTCACTACCTCAACATTAGAACTGGGACTTCATCAGTGTAGTAGTTCTAGCACCTGGCCTTTCTGAAAACTGGCCACTGATGATCAGAACATTGAGCCTGTGGGCCATGAAGGCTATGTATTCTCCCTGCCCATAATTGCTCCCTGCCCATAACTTCTTCTAGTGCCACCACCATCGAAGCTTGACTTAGACCTTTCCCAGGCAGGTTTTCTGGATGTTGGGACTGTACAATAGATGGAATTGTTACTATGGCAGCTGCCACCACCCCTTTTCTTCTAATGTCGTCCTGTCACCATTACCCGGTTATCAGCTCTTATCTGAATTATCAGATTCATTTTTTTTTCTTTGTGAAACTACTTTGTGGCTATTGGTGAGGCTGCCAACACCAGAAGTATTGTTGCTGTTGACACCCACATTTTTATTGTTCATACTTGTGGATGGAGTTATAGTAGCACAAGTGTTTCCTCCTCCTCTTACAGTATATTATATGGGGAAGGTAGCTCGGTAGCAGCAATTGTGCAGACCCAAACAGCCAGAGACAGGGACACAAAATGTGGTGCAAACAGATTTATTTACAAAAAAACAGCAAAATAAATAAACCTAACTCTAACTAATACAGAATAAGGCTAAGTGTATGTGTGGCTTACTTCCAGCCACACGCTCAAACAAAGCACAAATCCTAGTTTGGTCTCACAAAAACTCAGCTCTCCAGGACAGACCCAGGCACCTTCTCCCACTCCAAGGATCTGCCCTGAAGTGCAGGCTTTTATGGGCCAGTAACAAGCATAGGACCCACACCTGGGGCTGAGGCCTACTCAAGACCCACATTGGACCACATATATGTCAGAAATCCGGGAGAGATATACTGTGACTCCAGCACTCTGCCTGTCACCTTCTCACAATTACTACATTAATGTATGCTGCTTGCACGTCATAATAATATTATTAACTGTAGTTGGTTTATAGTACTAATATGTCTTTATAGTTTCATTTAACCTTCTAATAGCATCTTCAGTTTTTATTCTTGTACAGCAGTCCTCATAGCCAGCAGCACAGTATCATTTTCATTCATTTCATTCTAAAGATCTGAGTTGGTCCTAGTGGTAGGAAGTTGTCGAAGAATATTGCTTAACATTCAATGATTTTCGTAGTGTGCACCTCCCAACCCCCAAAGAACACAAAAAGGGATGTAGCACATTCAGCACATCCTGACAATATTGTTTACATAAATCATACTTCTAATCACACCTAATCTTTGCATAGCACCCCTTCCTACAACAAACAGAATATATCAGTTTGAAGGTCTCCTCTAGTCTGCTCAACACAGCACAGCAGGTGTGTTGATGTCACTGCAAATGATGGAGCAGAAAGTTTAACTATATTTATGTGTATCTTTGTTCAAATCCAACCAACTTCCCAAGACAGCAGCTGAAACCCAGGGACAGTCCCGCTGGATACAGAATCATGGCTGAAATTTTTACAGAAAATAAACTATTTATGCTAGAAAATTATTGCTATTATTTATGTTTTGTTATACACATGTTCATGTTGCTTGTATTTATTGGAACAACACAAAATTGTTGGCAGCTTTTCAAAATTTTGGTAAATTACTTTGTGTCAAGTATATGATGCTCAGTCAAACTCACCTGTGGCAAATAACAGGTGTGGGTGATAAAAATCCCACCTGAAAGCAGATAAAAAGTCTATAATTTGACCCAATCTTTGCATTGTGTGTCTGTGTGTGCTACACTAAGCACAGAACTAAGCACTAAGAAACAGAATCATAGAACTGTCTGAGGACTTGGGAACCAAAATTGTGGAAAAATATCAACAATCTCAAGGTTACATGAGCATCTCCAGAGATCTTGATGTTCCTTTGCCCACAGTGTGCAAAGTAATCAATAAGTTTACAAACCATGGCACTGTAGCTAATCTGCCTGGATGGGGACGGAATAGAAACATTGATGAAAGGTTGCAATGCAGGATAGTCCGAATGGTGGATAAGCAGCCTCAATCAAGTTACAAAGAAATACAAGGCATCCTGCATGCTCAAGGTGCATCAGTGTCTGCAGTGATTGGGGGTGGCATGGGTAACAGGGGCATGTGTACTGGGTGCTGAGTGCCAGAGGGGGCACCAACAAACCACTTTGCCTTGGTCTTTAAAGACAGGGCAAGGGCAGAAAATGGGATTTTTTGCCCCAGGTTCATGAAAGCCTAGATCTTGCTGTGCTTAAGATATAGAGTAGGAATTTGTGTGACCACTGAAAATTTTACAATGGCATAATGAAAGGTGCAAACAAACAATGACATTTGTTTTATAGTGGTTAAGAGCTACAGTTCTGATGGCAAAAATGCCCATTATCTGAGTGACTCCCATATGTTCTGCTGCTATAACATAAGATAACATAATGCAGTGATGAGCCAAGGTATTGTATGCGTTGCATGGACTTCTCTTCCCGTACTATGCTAAGACTTAAGAGACAAGATCTGATTCTCCTAAGCATTTCATGTCAGTTTATAGAAGTGTGCCTGTCCATCCACTATACTAATGGAGCGTGGTTAATATGAACATGCTCTTGGATGTAAGACAATCTTCCTGGGTAACTCCCTATCGGTAAGAAGATGGCTATAGATTTCCTCATTACATTTAGAATAATCTACACTACCTGTTAATAGGAACAATCTAAAGTGCATATTAGTACAGAGGTTTTACTGAATAAGAAAATCCCTGTGTTTATTAATACGTTACTAAGGGAAATAGTATTTCATTATACTGTACGTGGGCTTCCTGAAATAAATTGTATTTTGTCAGCAGCAGAAATTAATTTACTATTATTATATTTATTTTACAAGAAATAGGATAAGAAGGGCAAAATATTCTCATCCACTTAGATAAAAATGCAAATTTTTTCCTTTTTCTATTTTTCCTTTTGATGATTGACTCACATACAATGCTTAGCCTGGCTTGAGTCTGTGAGTCACAAATTGCATCCTATGGCCCTACTCGGATTAGCTGTGCTTTTTTTCACTGGCTTTTGACAGGAGCTGATTGATTGATTCTTTGTTTCAATAGTGGATGTGCGCCATCTGCTGGAGACAAGCAGACACTTCCATTCCCAGTTGTCTTATTAGACCTCATTAAATGTTTCATATGCCTCCTAGTGTTATAGTTAATACACGTAAACACATCTATTTATCTGGTAATGTATACGCATATCCATGTCATATGGTAGGATAATAATCTTTTAATCTCTTGCCTAGTGCCAATACTATATTTGTCTCTGATTTACCATAGTACCCTTGTATATTTTTGTACAGCAGATATTGGGCACTGCTTGGATATTGTTTGATGTTATATTCCCCAAACTTATTTACTTTATTTTTTATGACATCCATTGTGTGGTAAAGATGACCATTTACCTTTATTCTGCTGGTTAATGTGATAAAGCTTATACCAAATTTCTATAGTTTATTATGTTTAAAGGAAGTCTACCACCTCCCACCAAGTATATTCCACTGCTACCAAGACATTACAATAAGTAACATACTACTGTTGTGTATGTCCATTTTGAAAATTACATTACACTGGGGAGCTGAGATTCGACTTGACGCTGGAATTACAGTGATTATGGTCTGCCCTTGCACTGCCTCTTCTGCAATGTTCCAACTCACTGGAATTTCACATTTATCATGCTGGAGCATTTGCGTTAGTAGCATAAGGCGGTGAATAATTATTGTATGCAACAGACCAAAGGGACAATGTGCTATTTTGAGATCCACCAATGAATCATGATGGAAGTGTGTCGCCTTCTGAAGCTGGGACATCCCTTTATTACACTACTACAGTATTACACTACCGTTCAAAAGTTTGGGGTCACCCAGACAATTTTGTGTTTTCTAGGAAAACTCACACTTTTATTTATCAAATTAGTTGCAAAATGAATAGAAAATATAGTCAAGACATTGACAAGGTTAAAAATAATGATTTTTATTTGTAATAATAATTTTCTCCTTCAAACTTTGTTTTCATCACAGAAGGCTCCATTTGCAGCAATTCCAGCATTGCAGACCTTTGGCATTCTAGCTGTTAATTTGCAGAGGTAATCTGGAGAAATTTCACCCCCAGGCTTCCAGAAGCCCCTCCCACAAGCTGGTTTGGTTTGATGGACACTTTTTGTGTGCCATACAGTCAAGCTGCTCCCACAACAGCTCAATGGGGTTGAGATCTGGTGACTGCGCTGGCCTCTCCATTACAGATAGAATACCAGCTGCCTGCTTCTTCCCTAAATAGTTCTTGCATAATTTGGAGGTGGTTTTGGGTCATTGTCCTGTTGTAGGATGAAATTGGCTCCAATCAAGCGCTGACCACAGGATATGGCATGGCGATGCAAAATAGAGTGACAGCCTTCCTTATTCAAAATCCCTTTTACCTTGTACAAATCTCCCACTTTAACAGCTTTACCAAAGCAACCCCAGACCATCACATCACCTCCATCATGCTTGACATATGGTGTCAGGCTCTTCCAGCATCTTTTCAGTTGTTCTGTGTCTCACAAATGTTCTTCTGTGTGATCCAAACACTTCAAACTTTGATTTGTCTGTCCATAACACTTTTTCCAATCTTCCTCTGTCCAAGGTCTGTGTTCTTTTGTCCATATTAATTTTTTCCTTTTATTAGTCAGTCTCAGATAAGACTTTTTCTTTGCCACTCTGCCCTGAAGGCCAGCATCCCAGAGTCGCCTCTTCACTGTAGACATTGACACTGGCATTTTGCGGGTATTATGAAGATGCCAGTTGAGGACCTGTGAGGCATTGATTTCTCAAACTAGAGTCTCTAATGTACTTGTATTGTTTCTCAATTGTGCAGCGGGGCCTCGCATTTCTCTTTCTACTCTGCTTAGAGCCTGTTTGTGCTGTCCTCTGAAGGGAGTAGTACACACCGTTGTAGGAAATCTTCAGCTTCTAGGTAATTTTTTACATGGAATAGCCTTCATTTCAAAGAACAAGAATGGACTATCGAGTTTCACATGAAAGTTATCCTTTCTGGCCATTTTGAAAGTTTAATTGAACCAACAAATGTAATGCTCCAGATTCTCAACTAGCTCAAAGGAAGGTCAAGTTTATAGCTTCTCTAACCAGCAAAACTTTTTTCAGCTGTGCTAACATACTTGCACAAGGGTTTTCAAGGGTTTTTTAAAACATCCATTAGCTTTCTTACACAGTTAGCAAGCACAATGTACCATTAGAACACTAAAGTGATGGTTGCCTGCAAGGGCTTACAGCCCATTAGGGAAGAGGGATAGAGATAGAAGGTGAGGGGAGAGGCTGTTCAGATTGTAGTGTGATGGCAGTAGTGTTATTGGGGGTTGTAGGCCTTCCTGAATAGGTGAGTCTTCAGGGCCTTCTTGAAGCTTGTGATTGTGGGGGGTCAGTCTTATGTGTCTTGGTAATGAGTTCCAGAGTATGGGGAATGCATGGGAGAAATCTTGGAGATGGTTGTATGAAGAACATAGCAGAATAGGAGATCTTTGGAAGATCGGAGGTTACGTGTGGGCAGGTAGAGGGAGATTAGGTCAGAGACAGGATGTAGATGGATTTATATGTTAGTGTTAGTAACTTGAACTCTACTTGGTAGCCAGTGAAGGGATTGGCAGAGGGGAGTGGCCGATGAAGAACTGTGGATGAGGTGTATTAAGCAGTACAGTTTAAGGTGGAGCAGAGGGCGGGGGCGAGAGTATTCACTGGGAGGCCATGGAGAGGAGTGCTAAGTATTCTAAGTAAGCAGGAGATTATGAGGACATATACTAGCATCTCTGTAGTTTCTGGGATCAGGAAGGAGCAAATTTGATGGATGTTCTTGAGTTGGAGACGGAAGGACGTGTTGAGAATTTGCATATATGACTTGAAGGATAGGTCAGAGTTCAAGGTTATCCCAAGGCAACTGACCCGTGGGACGGGGTAAGCGTGGTTCCATTAACTTTGATAGACGGGTGAGGTAGAGGGGCCGTACGAGGTGGGGCGAAGATGATGAACTCTGTTTTCTCCATGTTGAGTTTGAGAAAGCGGGAGGAGACAAAGGAGGCTATGGCTGCAAAACACTCTGGAACTCTGGACAACAGAGAGGTAATGTCTGGTACAGAGAAATGTATTTGAATGTTGTCAGTATAGCAAAGGTATTGAAAACCATGAGATTCTATGAGTTGGCTGAGGCCGAGGGTGTAGATGGAGAACTTGAGGGGTCCTAGGACGGAGTCTTGGGGGACACCTACAGAAAGAGTGTATGGCAAGGAGGTGGTATGTGAGTGGCAGACACTGAATGTGCGGTTGGTGAGGTATGAAGACATCCAGGAAAGGGCCAGGTCTGAGATACCAAGGGATGAGAGAGTTTCTAACAAGAGGGAGTGGTCGACTGTGTCAAAGGCAAAGGAGAGATCAAGGAGGAGGAGGACAGAGTAGTGACGGTTGGCTTTGGCAGTTAGAAGGTCATTAGTGACTTTGGTTAGGGCAGTTTCTGTGCAGTGATGGGGTCTGAAGCCTGACTGAAGTCTGTCAAAGAGCAGGTTGGATGAAAAATAGGACGATAATTCAGAGTGGACGTGTTGCTTCAGCAGTTTTCAGGTGTATGGGAACAGTGAGATGGAGCGATAGTTGGCTAGAGAGGAACAGTTTCTTAAGTATAGGTGTGATGGTGGTATGTTTGAAGGCGGAAGGGAAAGATCCATTGGTTAGGAATAGGTTGAAGAGATGGGTTAGGGCCGGAGTAATGACTTCAGTAAATTTGGGGATGAGATGTGACTGAATTGTGTCAAGTGCACAGTAGGTAAATTGGGATTTAGAGATTAGGGCTTTTCATCAATGACGGTGGTTTAAAGGTTAATGATGAAGAGAACCGAGCAGTTGGGTAGAGTGGATGTAGGGTGAGACTGTCTCTGATGATGTTAATTTTGTTTTTAAAATAAGAGGCAAATTCGTCAGCTGAGATAAGTGACGGAGGGGGCACAGGATTGCAATTGACCGAGGCATCTGATGAGTAAAATGTCTGCAATTAAATTGCAGATATTGTCACCAGGTTTCTGCTTGTAAAATAGTAGAGACCCATTGGCATTGGCAACTACTCAGCTTCTGATCAGTCACAATGTTTAAAGTCATGACATCAGCACAGTTTTGCTGTGACATTTCTGTGACATTTGCTAGTTAATTGACTTCCATTCATTGCAGCTGCTATAAAGTACATACACCCTGCTGTACAAGAAGGAAGTACAATTCTCTACTTTAAACTTCCAGGATTGAAGTTATCACCAATCTCATTTGTTAATGGGGTTATTCATTTTATTTTCTTTTAAATGATAGCCTATCATATGCCTAAGATAAGTTATTAACTTTATTTCCGTGGGGATCCCTGCCGATTACCTGGTTTCACAGAACCTCAATTCCCAGCATTATGTACAGTAAATGCCATAAGTTGCAGTGCTCATACTTTCTCTTTTTTTCTCTATGGCAGATGTTACGAGTAGCCAATCTGAACAGCACGCTCCATAGAAATGAATGAATGCACCTGGTACTTCCGCTTTGACGGCGGCCGGCCGCTTAACCCCCCGCGTGCCGGCTACATCCATTCATTTCTATGCGAGCGTGCTGTTCGGATCGGCTGATCCCAACAGTACTCGCTCATCTCTAGTTACGAGCATTTTAGAGGCATCCCATAAGCTTGAATGAAACACCACTGTAAAACTCATATAGGACATCAATTTTAAAAGCACCACACCTTTAAAGTGATGTGTCCTCTGTATAGTACGGTCAATATTTGTACTCATTACTGTACTGTAACAGTTTGGCATTGTGGGAATGTCCAGTACTCCATGACATACTGCTATACTACATTTATTTCAAATTTAAAAGGGAAAGGGGGTTGATTTGAGTTTTTAAGGTTTTATTGATATATTAATATTGTTAAAAACTTTTCATAATTTTTTAATTTTTTTTTAAACTATTATTACCCCCTGGGGAACTTGAACATACACTGAAATACAACCATACTGAGGGGCCACACGGTGGCTCAGTGGTTAGCACTGAAGCCCTGCAGCGCTGGAGTCCTGGTGTTCAAATCCCGCCAAGGGCAAAAAACCATCTGCAAAGAGTTTGTATGTTCTCCCCGTGTTTGCATGGATTTCCATCCCATATTCCAAAAAGACATACTGATAGGGAAAAAATGTACATTGTGAGCTCTATGTGGGGCTCACAATCTACAAAAGAAAAAAAAAAATACAACTGTACTGCAATCTATGGGCTCTATGTTACTTTTCAGGCTGATCACAAACCAACCTCAATAAGAATATTCTTATGGCAGACCTGGAAGCCGTCACAAGGACAGGAGATCGAAGGAGCTGTCCTGTAACATAGAAGGTAGAGAGCTTGGTGGGACAGCCCTGGGGGCAATTTTTTGACCTAGAGGAGAAGTTAGCCACACAATCCCTGGGAATTATCACCGGGTCTCCACTGTATATATTTAACCCCTTCCCACTGGTGACATTTTTTGATTTTCGTTTTTGACACCCCACCTTCCAAACCCCATAACTCTTTTATTTTTCCATTCACAAAGGGCTTAATGTTTATGGGACAAATTATTCTTCATAACGTGGTACCATTTATTATTCTATACAATGTACTTTCAAGCTTGACAAAAATTCAGAAAGGGTGGAAATTGAACAACAAAAAAAATGCATTTGTACCACTTTCTTGCAGACTTCGCTTTTACAGCATTCACTCTGCAGCCACAATTACGTCACCTATATTATATGTTTTGGTACGATTCTAGGGATACCAAATTTATATATTTTTATTTACAAATCAGCCCTTTAAAGGGATTCTACCATTAAAACCTTTTTTTTGTGGATAAGACGTCGGAATAGCCTTTAGAAAGGCTATTCATCTCTTACCTTTAGATGTGGTCTCTGCTGTGCCCTTCCTTAGAAATACCTTTTTTACCGGTATGCAAATGAGTTCTCTCGCAGCGATGTGGACGGGCTCCAGCGCTCAAACAGTGATGGGGGCATCCCCACCGCTGCCAGATAAGTGTCTTCAGCGCCGCCTCCTTCTTCGTCTGCAGCGTCATCTTCAATGTCTTCTTCCAGCGCAGGCTCGTAACTTTTAGGCCTCGGGCCTTGGGCAGAGCAGACTGCGCACAGGCCACGGGAAAATGGCTGCTTGCACAGTATTGTTAGCGGCCATTTTCCCGTGGCCTATGCGCTTGCGCAGTCTGCTCTGCTCAAGGCCCGATGCCTAGAAGTTACGAGACTGCGCCAGAAGAAGACATTAAAGATGACGCTGCGGACGAAGAAGGAGGCGGCGCTTGGAGACACTTCTCTGGCAGTAATGGGGACACCTCCATCGCTGTTTGAGCGCTGGGGCCCGCCCCCATCGCTGCAAGAGGACTCATTTGCATACCGGTAGAAACCGGTATTTCTAAGGAACGGTGCAGCTGAGACCACGTCTAAAGGTAAGAGACAAATAGCCTTTCTAAAGGCTATTCCGACGTCTTATCCACAAAACAAAAGGTTTTAATGGTAGAATTCCTTTAACAAAAATCTAAAACTTTGCCAATTTTTATTTTTTTTTTCTAAAAAACCGCCATATTCTGACACCCATAATTTCTTTTATATTTCCGTGTACGGGGAGACATACAGGTCTTTTTTTGGGTCCCGATGTACTATTTAGTTATACCATTTTGGGGAATGTCTATTGATGTGATCACTTTTTTTTCAAATTTTTTGTTGCACATTTTGCTGCGGTTTTTTGATTGAAAGTCAGGAGTGAAGTAGAAGTATAAGTGCTTCCTATATGTTTCCCATTCCTATTGTAGCCATTCTTGACTTTGGTTCAAAAACACACAGCAGAATCTGCAACAAAAAAGCTGTGTTTATGCAACCTGGGGCCTCAGCCTAAAGCCCCTTGCACACAACTGTGTACTAGGTCATTGTGCTATCTGGGTCTTGACTCATTCATTTCTTTTCTTTTTTTTTTTTGAAAATTTAGTTTTTATTAAAGAAAGTTATTCAATACATACAAAAAAAAAAGAACAAACCAGCAACAGGTCCAAAGTAGCAAACATACAGAAGTCCATAGTCCATGGAGGGAAAAGAACAGGAACAATATTAGTAGTAGCGGGAGCCAGCTTGTGGAGCGCACTACTGGGATACACTAGGAGGGGGGCGTGGCTAGCCGGCTAGGAGTGCGGACGTGTTCGCTGGAGCTCCCGGTGATCCTGCCCGAATCTCCTCGGCATCCCTACCTACCTTACCTGCCTTGGGTCAGTGGCACTTTGTGGTCTCCCCCGGACCCCTGGAGACTGTTTCGCTGGACCATTTTCCCTCCCTGAGAACTCCGGCGGACTCCTTGCGGCCTGCGGCCTACTCACCGCTCCGAAGCGCGCCGCCATCTTGGTGTCCGGGCCTTCTTCATCCTCGTGCTGTGCGGCGGTCGGGTCCCGTCCTGCTTCCTCCGGATCCTCCCTGGAGGTGAGCGGAGCCCATCCAGCTGTGGGGCACTGGTTTGCTGTGCTTCTCCGGTCCTCCTGCGCTAGTGGAAGCCGGCGTGTAGCCTGCGGCCTACAGCCGGATGTGGGACGGCGGCCATTTTAAGTGGACCCTGCGGTGTTACTCCTATCCTGGACTGCTTTAACTGCTGCACTGCCTGCTCCCACCTGCTGTGGATTTCCTGCTGCCTGTGCACCTGTGTTGAGGACATACTGTGATCTCCTCCTGCTCCTTGCACCACTGCCTGCCACTGCTCTCTCTGGTCCTGGAGTTATAAGTAAGTGACTGTTTGCTGATACTGATTGGGGAGTCCAGGAGAGTGCTGAGCCCCTACACCACCATCAGAGGGGGCTCCTCTCCTCTCCCCTAGGCTGGACTTTGTGTATCACCTGGCTTACACCCTGCCTTTCTGGTTGAGCCCTTTGTGAGTGCTGAGCCCCTACTCCAACATCAGGGGGGGCTCCTCACACTGGGCTCCCATGGAACTGTACTTGCCTGTGTGTCTCCTCTGCATACCACTTCTTTAAACATGCTTGATTAAACCACCAACAGTGTCACCTCTGGCGGCTCTCAGCTGATTGTTGGGCTTCCTGCTGCTCGACCCCCATGTCCTTGCCGGATCTTGCTGCTGTGTGATCTGCGGCGCTGCTCTGCAAATTTTGTACCGGTCACATCAATTTGCTCTTCTATCCTGATATCCTCAGTTGCGTACCTGACCTTTCCTGCTGTTGCTATTATGCCTCGAAAGAAACCATCCTCTTCCAAAACCCCCAGGAAGCTTTCTGACTTTTTCTCAAGCACCATGTCGCACTCTTTGCCTTCCTCACCGTCAGGCTCCCGCTCCCCAGCGAAGTCGCCTCCACGGTCTGAACTGATGGACTCTTTGCCTGTGGAGGGTTCCCCTGCAGCCGAGCGTCCCCCCCGTACTGGTCGATGGTGGTAAGAGAAGTTTTGCTGTGTCCCCTCAGAGTTCTCCTTCTGGTAAAGAGCCGGTGTGTAAACGAGTCGCTGAGGTCCTACCTGCCTCTGGTGTTCTCTCTGATTTTGCTCACTCAGATATCTCTGACTTCCCAGCTTCCTCAGACCCTGTAACGTGTGATACTTTGAAAGGGATGCTCGTTCTCCTGCAGGCGGGGATTAACAAGACTGTCTCCTCTGTGGTGGGCAACTTGCGACAAGACATCGACGCTTTGGGGGAACGGACTGACCATCTTGAGAATAAGATGGAAGAATTTTCATCTGCTCACAATGAATTGGTTGACGCCCATAACACCCTTGAGGCGGAGGTCAGATGGCTCAAAATTAAGGCTGCTGATGCTGAGGACCGGTCTAGATGCAATAACATTAAGATTCGTGGTGCCCCTGAGGATGTGGCATCGGAGGACTTGGTGGCCTTTGTTCAACGTCTCTTTAAGAAAATTCTACCACAGCTTACTGATCTGGAGCTCACTCTGGATCGGACTCATCTTATTCCAAAAGCGAACTCTGCTCCTGTAGATGTCCCGAGAGATGTTCTAACGAGGGTCCATTTCTATCAAGTTAAGGACTCGATTCTTGCGGAAGCCAGGAAATGTGGTACCTTACCAGCTCCGTTTGCATCCATTTCCTTGTTCCCCGATTTATCCGCAGCTACTATGCAGGCCAGGCGTGAACTGGCTCCCATTACCAAGATCCTCAGAGACAGGGGCATACGGTATCGTTGGGGCTTTCCTACCAAGCTGCTGATTCCCCGCAATGGGGTTTTCCATTCCGTCCCTGATGTGGAGGCGGGCATGTCCCTCCTCCGTAAATGGAAGCTTGCCCCTGCTGACTCTCACTCATCTGTTCCTGAATCCTCAGTGCGGCCCTCCCATCTCACTAAGGAATGGACTGTGGTGGGTGGTCGTAAGTGAACCCTTTATCCGCTTCGGCGGACTGACTCGCCTTGCCCAACATTGATTTGTCTATATTGTTTGATTTAGGTGACCTGTGTGCCTTCCTCATACTCACTCTCACTGAGTGCTACTGACCTGTTTCCCCCCCAGCTGATTACTTTTGGTTATTCTGTGTTTTTTGACACTATGCTATTTTGTTTGCATTCTTTGTTTTTGTTTCATGCCTGGAATGTTGTATGGTTATTATGCCTGTTCATACATACTTTATGCATCCTTGTTTTTTTGTGTAGCCACCTGGGTCTTCCGCCATTTTTCTTTAGTTTGTTACTATGGTACTCCGTATATCTTCACTTAATGTTAGGGGTCTGAATAGCCCCTGTAAACGGAGTTCTGTCTGGAGGGAGGCCCGTCGCCTTCGCTACGATGTGCTTTTTCTCCAGGAGACTCATTTCTGTGCTGATAAAAGCCCTAAGTTCTCTAACCCTTCTTTTCCTCATATATATCAGGCTTCCTGTAATGCTAAGCGTAAGGGTGTTCTTATTGCTGTGCGGGATTCTGTAGCTTTTTCCCTTGACTCCACTTTAGTTGATCCCTGGGGGTCGGTTTTTGGGGATTAATTGCCTTATTAATAATGTTAAATACACTTTGGTAACTGTCTATCTCCCGAATCGTTCCCAGGCGCAATATTGGAAATCTGTGCTCTCCAAGATCCGAACTTTTGCTACTGGTATGTTGATTATTGGTGGGGATTTTAATTGCTTAGTAGATAACTCTCTGGACTCTTCCAACCCCAAGAGACGCTCCCCTATATTATCCTCCTCTTTGATTGACCAGGGCCTTTATGACGTCTGGCGTTGTCAACATGGCGGGGAACGAGATTATAGTTATTTCTCTTCTTCGTCCTCTTCCTATTCCCGTATTGATTTTTTCCTTACTGATAAAATTGGGCTGATGCAGGCGGAATCTACTGATATTGGGCTGATCACTTGGACTGATCATGCTCCGGTGTCTCTCTCCTTACATGAGAAATTCTCCACTGCTATGCCTACCCAATGGCGCTTGAATGAGTATATCTTAGATCATCCCTCCTATGGTGAGCACCTTCGTGAAGCCCTGAGGGAATATTTTTCCCTCAATTCCCCCTCCGTGTCAGACCCTCATGTGCTCTGGAATGCCCATAAGGCATATATGCGAGGGATGCTTATTCAGGCCTGCGCGAGAGCTAAAAAAGAACGGTCTAAAGACATAGATGCTGCACTTCGCTCCCTATCCTCCCTCTCCGCAATTAATAAGCTTAATCCTACCCCCATTGTCTATGCAGAGATTAGGCAATGTCAACTCCGATTGCAGGGCCTTCTGGCTTGCCAACAGGACTTAGCTTTTAAGCGTTTTCAATGTCAGGCCTACGTACATAATAGTAGGGCTAGTGCCTTTTTAGCCAAAAAGATCAAACAGTCATGCCCCAAAACCCGTATTGCTCACCTCGTGGATGACTCGGGTAATAAAGTAATTGACCCCCGCCTCATTGCAGAACAGTTTCGCTTATATTATAAGTCTCTGTACAACCTTAGGGATGATCCCCAGACATACCAGCCATCTAAGGAGGACATAGATAGATTCCTAGACTCTGTGGCCCTGCCCCGCCTTTCCCCTGCACAATCTGTCTCCCTGGCCTCGCCTATCACCTTGCTTGAGGTTACGGAAGCTATAGCCTCACTGAAGTCACTAAAGTCTCCTGGCCCTGACGGCTTCTCAGGGATCTATTACAAGAAATACGCAGATATTCTATCCCCTCATCTTTTAGCTGTGTTCAGGAAGGCGGCGGAGGAACAATGCTTTCCGGAAGAAATGTTGTCGGCCACTATAGTGACCATCCCTAAACCCGGCAAATCTCCCACTGCCCCGGCTAATTTTAGACCTATTTCCCTTCTGAATACAGATATCAAATTGTATGCTAAAATCCTTGCTGAGTGGTTGCTCCTCCTTCTGCCCCAGTTAGTTAGTCCTGACCAGGTAGGTTTTGTGTTCGGCAGGCAGGCTCCAGACGGCACACGGAGGTTCATAGACCTTATTCAAAAAGCCGAAAAAGATGGTACGCCTTCTTTGCTTCTAGCTTTGGATGCTGAGAAGGCTTTTGATAGGGTCCACTGGGATTACTTAGACAGCCTTTTGGATAAGTTTGGTATGGGGCCAGTCTTTAAATCTGCTATTCTAGCTCTGTACTCCCACCCGTCGGCTCGTGTGCTCTCATCGGGCTTCTTGTCTGAGCCCTTTCGGATCTCGAATGGTACCCGCCAGGGTTGTCCTCTTTCCCCTATTATCTTTGCGCTGGTGATGGAGCCCCTGGCGGAGTCCATTCGGTCGGCAGAAAATATTGAGGGTATTACTGTGGGCCGCCAGCAGCATAAAATTGGCCTATATGCTGATGATGTTATACTGGCCCTGACTTCCCCTGGTCCCTCCTTGAGTGCTGCTACGGAGGTCCTACAGAGATTTGGTAAAGTTTCTTATTATAAGGTAAATTCCTCCAAATCACAGATCTTGCCTGTTATCATCTCTCCCTCGTTGAGACGGGATCTCAGTATTCAATTCCCCTACCAATGGAATGATTCCCGTATAGCTTACCTTGGCATCTCCCTGACGGCCCCCAGTTCGGATCTGTTCTCTGCCAATTATATCCCCCTTCTGACCAAAATTACTTCTCTCCTTGCCTCCTTCTCACAACCGATGTTGTCTTGGGCTAGCAGAATCGCCATTGTCAAAATTATGGTGTTACCTCTAATTTTGTATATGTTCCGTACAGTCGCCATCCCCCTCCCTGCCTCATATTTTACTAAGCTTCAGTCTATTCTTTCCAATTATATATGGGAGGGTAAGAGGTCCAGGGTCCGACTTAAGGTGATGACGCGTCCTTGGTCCCATGGGGTGCAGGCGTCCAAGATGTTAGAAAATATTATATGGCGTCTATCCTTGATCAACTTAAGGTTGGGTGGGATGAGACTTCTAAATGGCGTTGGGCCAAAATTGAGGAAAGCCTTCTAGATGCTCCGCTTATGAGTATTTTACGTCCTAAGGATTTGAGCCCCCCCATCACTTCCCCTCCCTTGCTGAGGATCAGGGCCTCAGTGTCTGCTTGGCGTTACTTTTTGTCATATACCTCCAGGGAAGACCTAGTCCCTTTGTCGAAGTTACCCCTATTATATTTGACCTCTTTTCTCCCCCAGTTGCGACTCCGTGGATGGGTCTCTAGGGGTCTCTATAAAGTGGCTCATCTGTATACTGATGACGGGTTTAAGTCGTTCTCCATGTTGCAGGAAGAGTTCCAGCTCCCTAAAACAGACTTCTTTAAATACTTGCAGTCGCGTCATTTTTTTCAATCCTACGAGCCCTCTAGATTGACCTTTCCCAGGCTAGCCTTAAAACTGTAGAATAGGTCCTCGCCTGTTAGAGGTGGGTTATCTGTGTTTTATGGCTTTTTCTCTGTCCCCCCGGAGCGGGTCAAGCCTCTTCACCTGCTCCGTTGGGAAGCGGATCTTGCCAGACCCATCCCTCTGTCGGACTGGTACACGGCAGCTGGGTTTGTTAAGCGTGTATCTAAGGGGGCGTCTCATTGGGAAACGGCCTTGAAAATTATGCTGCGGTGGTATAGGACCCCGACCCAAATGGCGCACATTGATTCTTCTTGTTCCAGACTCTGCTGGAGGGGGTGCGGCCAAGTAGGTTCCTTCTTGCATTTGTGGTGGGACTGCCCTCCAGTTCAAGCCTTCTGGATAGCGGTATTTCGCCTCATGTACACCATAGCCGGTTTTGATATCAGTCCTCCTGGTCTCGCCCTTTGCTTCTTAGACGTTGGTAGTTTTCCCACAGAGATGCAGGTTGTTCTGGGCCAGATCGTGCTTGCAGCTCGGGCCATGATCGCTCGTCAGTGGAAGTCCGCCCTTTGTTTGACCGTAGCTGAACTACTCCACCATGTGAACTTGGCATGCACCTTGGAGCGTCTGTTGTCCAACAAGAACCACACTTACGCCAAGTTTCGATCCCAGTGGTCCCTGTGGATCTCGTATGTGGAGACTAATCAGGGAGTTCTTTCTCCTCAGCCTCAGGCTGCTCCCGTGGGGACCCCTTGATCACTATCTACCTACTATGTTGTTATCCCAGGTGGCTTTATTTTCTTTTCTTTTTTGGATGTACCTTGTGTTTCTTTAGTACTGTATTCAGGTATGCGGTTATGTTGTTTATGTTATTGTTTGGTTTTCTTGTTCTCTTCTGTTCCTATTCCATCCCCCCTATTCTTTCTTTTCTCCTTTCCCTTCCTGTTCTTCTCTGGTTGTGTTCCCTTCCTCAGTCCTTTCATGTCTCCTCGTAGAATTGGTGTCTTTGTAGCGTTTGTATATCTGGTCCTTTGGTCTTTGTTTATTTGGTCATGTTCGTGTCATTCATGTATTTGGGTTGCAACCCGGAGTTCCAACTTGTAATTCCTGTTCTACTGATTGGACCTATGCTGATTCTTCTTATGTTTGTAACTGTTTTCTTATTATATTGTAAAAGTTTCTTTCTTTTCAATAAAAATCATATTTAAAATAAAATACTGGGATACACTAGGAGAACAGAGTCAGGTTCAGGCAGGGGGATCTCCCCTGTCCTCCATAAAGGAGAACCAGAGGGCCCACCAGGAGCAAAAGCTAGAAAAAGTGTGGTTTTTGGTGGCCAGCATCCGCTGCAGGGTGAAAGCCAGGTCCACATGACGAGTAAGCTCACTGATTGTTAAGCAAGGAGTAAACTTAAACTGACTCACTATCATAGATCTAGCTGCTAGCAGGATTTGGCCCAACACCACATGAATGCCTGTGGGAAAAGACCCAGTGTCCAAAAAACAGAGCACCAACCCCGGGGAGGGAGAAATAGGGAGACCAGCTACAGAGGACATAAAATGGAAGACAGAGGTCCAAAAGGTACGGATCGTGAGACATTCCCACCACATATGTAGAAGGGTTCCTCCGCATCCCCTCCAGCAGAGTTTCGAGAATGAAGCATCAATATGCGCCAACTGTCTAGGAGATCTATACCAATGTAATAGGATCTTCTGAGCCGTCTCCCAGTGTGCCGCACCCTTCGACACCCGTTTGACAAACCCACAGGCTTCGTGCCATTCAGGCAGAGATATGGATTTAGCAAGGTCCGCTTCCCATCTCATAAGGCATAGAGGTTTGACTCACTCAGAGGGGGTAGAGAGAAAGGTATACAAAATTTGACTCATTCATTTCTGTGGGCCCGTGTACATGACCGTGAATTACACAGTTCCACAGTCCGGGCCGCAGAACTCAGGAAAAGTTCTATTTCTGTTTGGCTTTGCAGCCATACTTCTGTGGCTCTTATTCATTGAATGAATGATGCCGCATTTGCACTGGCCGTGCCATTCATTCACAGCCAGCGGCTAACCTATAGTCATGTGCAGCCCACCTAATAGATCCTCAAACACAAACAACCTCCTGTTAGACTCTATTTGCTGGATCCATTTTACCAATATGAAAAAGAACAACAAGTAGCTGATCTCCACCCATATCATGTGCCTGCTGTAAGTGCAGGAATCCAATTCTTCCTAGTACAAGTAAAATTCCAGGTGCAGCTTCAGTAGCGATAAAGTGAAGACCTAATATCTTCTTGTGGGAACACTTTAGCCACAGGAAGATCCACATCCACAGCGTGGTGGTGTTTATAGGGTGTATTGGAATTTTACTATTGTTGTGTGGGTTGCCAGCAGCCTCTGGTACATTAACCAGTCACACTTGTTTGCATTTTTGTGGTGCGAGTGTCTTGTTTGTTTTTTATACTTTTGCCAAATTGTTATGCTTGTAAAACTGTGGAATTGTCTCTTTGAATCCCAAGTCATGCTTCAATTTCCCTTCCCAAAAAATGCTCAGCTTCATTTCATGTATGTCTTAAATTAATTATGAGATGGAGAAGATGTCAAGTTGGATTTAGCAGATATGTGAAACATGAGCCTAAAATATCCTGCTTATATTGGTAGTTAGTATTTTATTAAGTATTTGAGATAATATTAACCCCTTCCCGCTGCTAATATTTTTCAATTTTTGATTTTTGTTTTTGACCCCCCATCTTCCAAACCCCATAAGATTTTTATTTTTCCCTCTCTCAGAACCATATGAGGGCTTAATAAGACCTCTTCTTCCTGGTTCTCTGATGATGAAGTAGCAGATTCATCAAGAATTTAGTACTCTTCATCTAAGACCACCATAGAAGGTGTGTGGCTAGATTTTGATCTCTTGGATAGCTGTACAACTGACTCCTTAATTTCCTGCATGGCATCTTGCACATAATCTTTGACCTGTTCTACCACAGCATAAATGGAGGGTTCTTACCTGCATCTAGGTCTGCACTGGTGGCAGCAATTGTATTCATATGCATCTGGCAGAGAAATCTCATCAGAGAGCCAGGCTAATGAGTCTAGCCACTGCCAGCTCCTCACCCCTGACTGGCCACCAATAAAAAGAGAGTGACCAGCAAGAAAAAAACGAGTAGGGAGAAAAAAAAAGATGCATAGACCTGCCCATCAGATAAATGTCAGCGAAAGTGATGTCATCAGCCAACAGTGCACAACACAGTCAGAGCGGGAGTTCCCGGACCACAAGAGAATAGGGCCGAAGCGACAAAATCGCACACATCTGCTCACACAGAAATTCGAAGGACTAGAAGGATTCTGGATGGCCAAAAAAAAAGGCACAATAGCCATAGGAATGAAATGGATCGGGTACTAGGAACTCCTGAACCACTGGAACAGACCGCGTGTGGAAGGTAAGTAAAACCTTAATATGAAAGTAATAACAAAGAAAAGAACTGAGTGAAGGAAATCAAGTTTGCTCCAGAATCCACCTGTCCTTACACAAAACAAGAAAAAATACTAAGGAAAAGGAGGTGTTTTAGGCTAGTTATAGGCGGGTGCATTGGGATAGCTTTTTTAATTCATGATATATGATATACATCATAGTGCAGGAAGCAGTTAAAGTTCACATTGTATTAAGGAATAGTTATTTGCTGAAAAAGGAATATCCCTTTAGGAGTGAATAGACTTTAACATGCTATACCACCAGAGGTAGTAAGTGAAAAAAATAGAATACAATGTATGTCAAGTTAAAATAAATGTAATACTCAAACAGTAAAATTAGTCCAAAAATGAGATATCAAATGTCAAATGAGAATTTGGATTGATACTGTATTCAGCAGTAAGATGGCACCTTTAAACTCTGATATCTATGTGTTTTTTATACATAGGTTCTTCAAAACTGCAGGACTCCTCTCCAGTTACCTAAAACTTTTTTGTGGCAATAATAAAAGTCTTAATCAATTATTTATAGTTATTTATATGTAGCCCATTAAATAATCATCAAAGAATAAATGGAAAGAAAGAAATCACCAGGTCCTTACTGCCATATCATCTCAAAACTCAGTGCTTAAACGTGCGAAAGAGAGCAAATATGAAAAATGAAATAGTTTGGAAAGGTGCAATATTGTGCCTTATTTCAATTGCTATTGGAAGAAATTAATACAATATATCTAAATAATTTACTGCATCATAAGAATATGGGATGAATGAAGACACTCCAAAATCTTAAAAGTATTGTGCAAAATTGAAAACTGGGAAATGCATAATTTATCGTGTTGGGTCAAAAACATTTTACATAAAGCCAAAAGAATTTAATATATTTGTCTTAAGGTAAGGCTCTTAAGCTCTGGACTTATCTGCTATAGAAATTAAATTTGGTGCACACATGACGACACACGCATATAGCCATTTAATTTTCAATTTTGTAAGGTTACTAGCCCTTGGAGGTCCTTATCATGTTTAAGGACATGCACTGTTAATAGGTGGATGCATTACACAGTAACAGACAATGTGCCAGTGAGGTTTAAATAGTGCTGACTCCATTTCTCTTTGTTCTCCTGCCTGATGGCAGGCCCAAAGGCTACACCCTAAATGCTTTAAAGAGGATTGGGCACTGTAAAGATTAGGGATAGGAGGGATAATGATGTGAGCATGTTTTTCAGAGAGTAGCCTAAGCCCCTTAGTTCAGTTAGAGAAACCTTAATGATCTAGGCAGGGGTTTTTGGTTTATTAGTTGTAGAAAGCATCCTTCATATAGAGTTACTACTCGAAACCACATCAACACTACCAAGTATAGAGGCCTGAATAATTTCAGGCACTCTGACTCACAGCTTTTTGGAAGACAAGTTGTCACCAGCATAATATGGGTTATATCTTGAGATTCGTCCGGCTGCACATTCATTCCATTTTGGTTTATGACAGAGCAGAACTAAACCAAGTAGGCATAACTAACCCTAAATGGTTAATGTTACTGATGATTACAAGGTCAGACATGCATAAAATATACTGGGCACGAAAAGTCATTTTTGTGAGGAGATATTAAGAGAATCACTACTTCATTCCAAGATCTGTTTTTATATTAAGTATTTATATCACAATGTAACAAATGCAGGGAAGGCCGTAACTGGAATCATCTCTGTGAAAGCCGATGAACTACATTACCTTAAAACTCATGTCTTTAAAATTGTCCTTAAGGGTATTCTTTCACAATAAGCAGCTATGGGTGAACCATGAGGTATAACAGTATATTTGACTATGATGAAATATATTATATCATAAAGTATAAAACATGTGTTTTGACTGTTGTGTTCAATGTCGCTGAGGAATTCATTTCAATGGGTTAGCACAGTCTGTGTCATATAAAAATACATTTCATTCCAAAAAATACAATGTTGTATATAGCTATATCGAAATAAAGAAGGTATTACTGAAATATATTTACTGGTCCTGCGATCATAAATTTAGTAATGTCACTAAGTGGTTAAAAGCACTAAAAGGGAATGTGTCAGATCAACTTGACCCACTAAACAATTCACAAGTTGTAATAAAGCAGTGTTGGTTTATGATTTTGTACTGCTTTGCTCTCTGGCTTTGACCCTTGGCTTTCTGACTATTCTTCTGTGTTTGTCTTGTCTTGTCTTATGTGACACTTATTTCAGAGAAAGTATCGTCGCCCAGTTGCTCCTGTCATTAGGACAGTGTGGCAAGTAGGTAAGGATAGGGGCTGGGTGAAGTTAGGACTCACTGTATCTGTCTTCTCTTCTTCCAGGTTGCAGCAGCAGCACTAGAGAATTGCACAACTAGCAATTCCCTTACAGTTTAATCAAATTACAAAACAATTAAATCTTTATGACACTGAATCTGATATGCATACTAATTTGGAACATGGTGTAAGTCCCACAGTGGGTTTGTGTGGTGGAAATGAGCAGTTCCATATGTGTGTAGTCCTTCACTCTGAAATTAGTTGGGAAGTTGAAGCCACTGAAGTGTGGCCGCAACTCATAACCACACAGAGGCAATAGGCCTTTAGACCTGTGGCAAAGAGCACTGTACATTTTTCAGCCTCAGTAAATAAAAGCATACATTCTCTGCTTTTAGAAGCCCGCATGCTAGTGTGGTGTATTTGACCTCCAGACAGACCAACATCTAAACAGAGTCAAAAGATGTCGGTGAGTGTGAATGTGATGGGGCCATGGTTAGACTGGTACCCCAAAGGGGAAGTGGCTGCACAGTTGCATTGTATTTTTAGTTACTTTATCCCATTTCTTTTCAGTAGGATTTTTTTTTTTTTTTTGCTAGAAAACTCCCAGTGGTTCTCAGGAACAAGGTAACCAAGGAGGATTTCCCTGAAAGAATTGAGGATCCTTTCTCTTGACCTCTATTCCTGAACCTTCATGTGTCGCCTTTCATTTGATCTACCAAATATCCTTCCCAAAGGATTCTGTAGAATGACAGGGTTTAGCCGGAGGAGGCCTCCGTGACCTACATCTCTTTTGAAGAGTGTTTTTTTTTTTGGTCAGGGAGGCTGGCCAGGGGCTTTGAGGGAGAAATGTGATAGTGAGTCTGTTTTCACATTGTTACCATTATATCTAGATAGCTATAATCTCCTTGGTTTTATGGATGATGTGTCCTATTATCTCCTTGTATGTATTGTGGCAGTACAGAATTTCCCGTGGCTGGTTTGCTGGTGTGGGAAGAAAAGAGCAAGTTCCACTTCATATAACAGAGGAGTCTAAGGTTTGGGTTGCTTAATGTAGGTGTCCCCAACCACCGGTCCATGGACCAGGCCGTTGGGGTTTTTTGCTGATCTGCGGGGCAGGGTTGCAGGCTGGCCTCAGTCTTAGCTGGATACTTCGTACTAGGCCACATTGCCATGGTAACATGTGAACTATCGAGTAGCGGGGTGTCCTGCAGCTGCTAAGGCTTAGTGCGAAGTATCCAGCCTCCATGTCTAACAATTCGCCATGTCTGCTCAGATTCTTGTGTCACGCCCACCTGCCCCACAGAGCATCCTGGTGGAGAGGCTTCCCATCCACACGGTGAAGCCCACCTATAATATAATCTAGCCCCCTCCATTTCCCCCGCCTCATATGACTTTCATTAAACAAGCGGTACCAACAGTTTTGTCCACATGTGTATATATTGTGTGTGTGTGGGGGGGGGGAGACATGACAGGAAACTGTAAGATACACCAGGAAGGAGAGGGACCACAAATTTTACCTGTATGGGTCCCCCTGGTAAAACTGGTGAGAGGCAATCCTGAATGCTATGCCTGCGTTATAGCTCCCTCACTAAAATCTTACCCATGCGTGGAGTTCCCTATTGCTGTGTCATTTCCCATACAGCACTGTGTGTGAACTGGCCATGGAGCTATTGGGGCATGCACAGTAAAGGGTGACAAGACAAGTAAAATACTCAGTAATGAATAGTGCTGGTATCCAACGACATGATATGGTACGCAGAAGAGGAAGCGCAAAGGTGGCAGTAAGCAGGAGCAAGGATCGGTAAGTAAATAGGACCAATTACCTGCGGGGGTCACTCCAGTAGGTAACGGCCTATCCAAAAAAAATAAAAATCAGGTCCCAGGCCTTGTGGTAGCTGCTATGGCATGCACAGTAGATACTACTGTGATATTACTACTACCTCGATACTTACAAGATATAATAGTTGGAAGTGACTCTCCCTTACCCTCATTTTCTCTATATTCACAGCCCCATACCCCAAGTCCTTACTCTATACACGGTTACTCAGTGAGAGGAAGAAAAAGCTCTCAATACAGAAGCAAGGGAAAGAGTGAAAAAAATTGCAGGATTTTAAAGAAAGGGTCCATAATTTGTTAATAAATTATATTACAAAATTTCTTAATGACACAAATACAGCCAGAAAATCAAAAGTTGTACAAAGACTAAGTTGTCTGAAAGGATAGTGACCATTTAACCAATCATGTGCCATTCTGATGTGAATGGTAAATTCAATTAGTCTCCAGTAAAATTATCTTTACAAGACTAGCATTATTTTGTACTGAAAGTAAAATCAAGTTTTTAGCATTTTTAATGTTATCTACTTGTGGTCACATGCTTACATCTAGGAGGAATATGAGTCCATTTAAACAATGGTATTTTGCATCAGGAAGTGTGCACTGTGCTGCCGGGGCCCTGCAGAGGCTTCTGCTTCTAGAAGTGCGAAAGCAGAACAGCATCTTAAAGGAACTTATAATCAATAACCAATTAAACCATACAGTTCAGACAAATGTGTATCGAGGCTGTAGGAAAACAAATTCACAGGGTTTTAAAACTATTCTGCTTTTTCTTTCCTGCACACATTGATCCAAACTTAGCAGAAGGTCAAAAGCAATAAGAAATCTGGCCTGTTGGTGCACATAGAACAATATAGATCAGGTTATTGAATGTTATGAAAGTAGACACCAGAATATGTTGTTTTGTATAAAGACTAACAGACCAAAATCTAGTAATTAAAGGGGAAATATGTATTGGAAAGACAATGTCACTTTAATCGATGATTCAGAGTTGATTTTTAAGGTTTATGATTCATACATTCACCTGTCAATATTACTCAGTAGGTTTGTCACGCATAGACAGAGGTTTAATACACTACAACTATTTTGTTTTTTGAAAAGTGTATGTATCTATAGTATGCATCAAATTGGCAAGCTGGCAAACCTTACATTGGGGTGCATAGAAATATTTACTGTGGTTCCCCACACCTGTTCATATCTACTGCATCCTTCTGAAGGGGCACTGGATTACTGGCAATATTCAGGGTTATTGTGACTGGTACTACTGGAGCAATGTGGAGAAATCCCTGCAAAATTATTGTTGCTTACCTTTTTTTTTCTTTTTGACTATCACATGGCTATGAGGGTCAGGGTGTTATGACAGAGCAAAGATGGCTGTGCATCTGAAGTGTTGTATGGAGAAGTACAATGTTCTAGTTGGTTTTATATGCATCATTTAGTATTTGCTTTTGTATACGTTTTATATTTTGAAAAATTTTAGATAATAATTGAAACTGAAAAAGGCATGAGCCCTCACAATACATCCCATGATGCTGAATCACATATATTCAAGTGATCTTACATGAATAGGTTAAATAGCACATCACGCACCAAAACTAACACCACTGATTATTAGGGAACGATGGGGGCTAGAGAGAAAATTTCAGCTGTGCTGGAATCAGTGGAGCGGTTCCTATATAAAGATGCTAAAAACTAGTATTAGTGGAGTTGGTTAAAGGTTTTCTTTAAGAAGTTAAAATGGTAGATATTTTTGGGAAAGTAGCTCGGTAGAAGCAGTAGTGCAGACCCAACTCGTCAGTGACAGGGACACAAAATATGCAGCAAAGTGGTTTATTTAAGAAAACAGGAAAATAAATTAACCTTTACGTGAGGCACAGGATATGCAAAATAAAATACAGCCTTAACTTCAGGCAAAAAAGCAAAACAAAACCTGCTCGTCTGAGCACTAACTAAACAGAAAATACTAACTGTATGTGTGGCTTACCACCAGCCACATGAATCAAACCAAAACAACACTGTACTGTACACCATGCTCTCAGTGTCAGGACCTTGATCTACCCTTAAGTGTAGGCTCTGCAACCTTTTATGGCCCAGTAACGAGCCTATGACCCATGCCTGGGCTGCAGCTTATTCAAGATCCGCCCTAGATCACACATATGTCAGGAATCTGGGAGAGATATGTCGGGTTTTTTTGTCCGCTTGAAAAGTCGGACATCTTTACATGTGGACAGTGAAGAAAGGGCACGGAGTGCAAAAGAACGCACCCAATGCCCATTTAAATAAATGACAGGTGTCACGGACACAGCTAGTGTCCGCTCCTAATGTCTGTACCAGATTTTCAGCAGACACTAGGAGCGGACATTACCTGTCGGACACAGACGGTAGTGTGAACGCCCCCTAAAATGCATAGGCGCAGTGGGAGCTGCCATCTTTGACCGATCACCATGACGATACAGAGGACCCAGGCTTGTAAATACAACAGCCTACGGTATTGTGTAATAGAAGTGAACAGATTTTCCAATGCACTGCAATATATTAGTATTTCATGAGTGATCAGACTCCGTAGGGTTCAAGATCCCTTGGGGGTCGGAAAATAAAAGTAAAAGACAAAAATGAAGTTTTTAAAAGTATACAAAAATCACACAAAGCACAAAAGTTACTATCACAACCCCTTTCCCTAGATCACATATAAAAATAAACAAAGGTAAACATAAACACTTTAGGAATCCCTGTGCTCAAAAATGTCCAAACCATGAACATAAAAAATATTTATCCCATACAGTTAACAGCGTAGCAGGGAAAAAATCTAAATGGATCAAACGATTAGAACTAGTATCAATAAAAACACCATCTTGTCCTGCATAAAAAACGTCATACCCAGCTCCATACACATAAATATAAAAATGTATAGTTGCCCATAATATGGCAACACAATTTTTTTTTTCTATTTTGCAGTTTTACATTTCTTTAAAGGAATCAAAATATTACACATAGTGAATGACGTAAAAATTAAACCATAAGAAATTCAATTCCTCCTCATTCAGAATTTATTTTGCTTGAAATGGAAAAACATAAAAGAGAATGAAAAAAAAGTCAAATCATTGATCATTTTACACAAAACTCCAAAAATGGGCCGGACAAAAGTACTGGCACCCTCAGCCTAATACTTGGTAGCACAACCTTTAGACAAAATAACTGCGAACAACCGCTTCCGGTAACCATCAATGAGTTTCTTACAATGCTCTGCTGGAATTTTAGACCATTCTTCTAAAATTCCTGACAGAATTGCATGGGTGCCAATACTTTTGGCCAACACTGTATGTACTGAGAAACTGAAAAAAAAATTCTGAATGAGGAGGAATTGAATTTCTTATGGTTTAATTTTTACGGCATTCACTATGTGTAATATTTTGATTCCTTTAAAGAAATGTAAAACTGCAAAATAGAAAAAAACACAACACACACAACACACACAACACACACAAAGTCATGAATAAAGTTTACATTTCACCCAATCCCTGTCCTGTCTATACCTGAGCTTTCTACAGTAAAATACGTCTCTAGAAATATCCATTACAGGCTAAAATAATAGTAATAGCGATTATCTCTAGAGAGGAATGTATAGATTACTAACATTTTTATAGGGGGATGGAAAATAACATTTTTATGTAAAGTCCTATTTAATTTGCATGCACAAAATGGGTTGGCGCATTTCTGCGATTTTGCAGTTTCTTTAACACCTGCCCCTGTAAATATATATATATATATATATATATATATATATATATATATATATAGTATGTATGAACTCCTCATATCTTGCAGTTTTTTGGAAAGTACATTTTGTTTGCAGAAAGGGATTGCTTGAGTCGCACTTTAGTGGCAAATTTGAATTTTGTGCAATTTTTGCTAGCAATCTCTGTTTGCCGCAAAGTTGCATGAAGGTGGTTGTATATATGAACTACTAAATTGTGTTTTTATATACGGTATGCTGTGTAATCTGAAAAAAATTAGATTTTGGTATCACAGTCACAGTTTGCAAGACGCAGTATAGATTTGTAACATACAGTCCTATGAAAAAGTTTGGGCACCCCTATTAATCTTAATCATTTTTAGTTCTAAATATTTTGGCATTTGCAACAGCCATTTCAGTTTGATATATCTAATAACTGATGGACACAGTAATATTTCAGGATTGAAATGAGGTTTATTGTACTAACAGAAAATGCGCAATATGCATTAAACCAAAATTTGACCGGTGCAAAAATATGGGCACCTCAACAGAAAAGTGACATTAATATTTAGTACATCCTCCTTTTGCAAAGATAACAGCCTCTAGTCGCTTCCTGTAGCTTTTAATCAGTTCCTGGATCCTGGATGAAGGTATTTTGGACCATTTCTTTCTACAAAACAATTCAAGTTCAGTTAAGTTTGATGGTCGCCGAACATGGACAGCCCGCTCTCAAATGATCTGAAAACAAAGATTGTTCAACATAGTTGTTCAGGGGAAGGATACAAAACGTTGTCTCAGAGATTTAACCTGTCAGTTTCCACTGTGAGGAACATAGTAAGGAAATGGAAGACCACAGGGACAGTTCTTGTTAAGCCCAGAAGTGGCAGGCCAAGAAAAATATCAGAAAGGCAGAGAAGAAGAATGGTGAGAACAGTCAAGGACAATCCACAGACCACCTCCAAAGAGCTGCAGCATCATCTTGCTGCAGATGGTGTCACTGTGCATCGGTCAACTATACAGCGCACTTTGCACAAATAGAAGCTGTATGGGAGAGTGATGAGAAAGAAGCCGTTTCTGCACGTACGCCACAAATAGAGTTGCCTGAGGTATGAAAAAGCACATTTGGACAAGGCAGCTTCATTTTGGAAACAAAAATTGAGTTGTTTGGTTATAAAAAAAGGCGTTATGCATGGCGTCCAAAAAGAAACAGCATTCCAAGAAAAACACATGCTACCCACTGTAAAATTTGGTGGAGGTTCCATCATGCTTTGGGGCTGTGTGGCCAATGCCGGCATCGGGAATCTTGTTAAAGTTGAGAGTCGCATGGATTCCACTCAGTATCAGCAGATTCTTGAGAATAATGTTCAAGAATCAGTGACGAAGTTGAAGTTACGCCGGGGATGGATATTTCAGCAAGACAATGATCCAAAACACCGCTCCAAATCCTCAGGCATTCATGCAGAGGAACAATTACAATGTTCTGGAATGGCCATCCCAGTCCCCAGACCTGAATATCATTGAACATCTGTGGGATGATTTGAAGCGGGCTGTCCATGCTCGGCGACCATCTAACTTAACTGAACTTGAATTGTTTGTCCAAAATACCTTTATCCAGGATCCAGGAACTGATTAAAAGCTACAGGAAGCGACTAGAGGCTGTTATCTTTGCAAAAGGAGGATCTACTAAATATTAATGTCACTTTTCTGTTGGGGTGCCCATACTTTTGCACTGGTCAAATTTTGGTTTAATGCATATTGCGCATTTTCTGTTAGTACAATAAACCTCATTTCAATCCTGAAATATTACTGTGTCCATCAGTTATTAGATATATCAAACTGAAATGGCTGTTGCAAATACCAAAATATTTAGAACTAAAAATGATTAAGATTAATAGGGGTGCCCAAACTTTTTCATAGGACTGTATAGCGACATGAAACAGCTTTTGAGATGCATAAACTATAATCAACATTTGTGGTGCCTCTGTGGTGACTTGAAGGTGGTTGCGCTAGTGCTTGGTCTCCAGGGTGGATACACAAAGTACTGCTACTTCCTATGTGTATGGAATAGTCATGCAAGATCAGATCACTACAAGAAAAGAGACCGGCCACTCTGACAATCACTGCAACCAGGGGCTAAAAATGTTATGTATCCAGTGCTTGTTGAACCAACAAAGATTCTGCTGCCTCCATTGCATATCAAGCTGGATCTTATGAGGAACTTCGTAAAGACGTTGGATAAAAATAACGAGGCATTCAAGTATCTGCTATGTAAGCTTCCAAGGCTGAGTGAAACAAAGATAAAGGAAGGAGTCTTTATTGGTCCTCAGATTTGTGCACTTCATCAAGATGTTCAGTTTCACCGTTTGCTACGTGACAAGGAAAATGCTGCATGGGAAGCATTCTGGTAAGTAGAAACAAATTTCCTGGGAAACACCAAGACATATAACTATGAAGAGTTGGTGGAAAATCTCCACAAGGCAAAACCTGGGATGTAACATGTCTTTAAAGATTCATTTATTGTACTCTCATCTAGACTTTTGTGCATCAAACTGTGGAGCGCCTAAAAAAGATCGGGAACGGAATTCCGATCCCTCAACCAACTTACCTGAACAGAACCGCTGCCACTCCCCAGAGCTCCGGGCCGTTGTTCTCTCCTCTCTCTCTTCACACGCTGGCAGAGCGCTGTGCACGCCCCCGCCTCCCTAGGCTAGTGTTACTGCTGGGAGTAGGCGAGGCTTTTTGTGGCTTAGGAGAGTGTGGGCGGGTACAGGGAGGGGAGAAGTGAGTGATGCACGCTGTGTAGTGAACAGGATCGTTTTTAAAATCCGATCTTTGATCATTAAAAAAAATCCCATTGACTTACATTAGAATCAGAATTGGGATCGGGTTCGAATGGAAAATGATCGGAAATCGGATTTTAAAATCGATCCTGAAATCTCAAGATCGGCTCAACCCTAATGGTGAGTGATTTCACCAGGAAATTGCGACTATGGAAAAAAATAACAGGGTAAACGGAACACATCCATGCTTGCAGACTACTGCTTGACCGATAACAGAGACCATCTGATGCCTGAATATAAGAGACGTGTGACAAAGCAGAGTAGCCAATGTAGAAGGCCCTACGTGGCAGAGTTATCAATAACATATTAGCCGAAACATAATTAGGATTTGTAAAAGTGCTTAGACATGTCTTTAAATTTTAGTTGATTTTAAATACAGTTAAGTTTCCTCAGAATACAGTCCTATGAAAAAGTTTGGGCACCCCTATTAATTTTAATCATTTTTAGTTCTAAATATTTTGGTGTTTGCAGCAGCCATTTCAGTTTGATATATCTAATAACTGATGGACACAGTAATATTTCAGGATTGATATGAGGTTTATTGTACTAACAGAAAATGTGCAATATGCATTAAACCAAAATTTGACCGGTGCAAAAGTATGGGCACCTCAACAGAAAAGTGACATTAATATTTAGTACATCCTCCTTTTGCAGAGATAACAGCCTCTAGTCGCTTCCTGTAGCTTTTAATCAGTTCCTGGATCCTGGATTAAGGTATTTTGGACCATTCCTCTTTACAAAACAATTCAAGTTCAGTTAAGTTTGATGGTGGCCGCGCATGGACAGCCCGCTCTCAAATTATCTGAAAACAAAGATTGTTCAACATAGTTGTTCAGGGGAAGGATACAAAAAGTTGTCTCAGAGATTTAACCTGTCAGTTTCAACTGTGAGGAACATAGTAAGGAAATGGAAGACCACAGGGACAGTTCTTGTTAAGCCCAGAAGTGGCAGGCCAAGAAAAATATCAGAAAGGCAGAGAAGAAGAATAGTGAGAACAGTCAAGGACAATCCACAGACCATCTCCAAAGAGCTGCAGCATCATCTTTCTGCAGATGGTGTCACTGTGCATCGGTCAACAATACAGCGCACTTTGCACAAGGAGAAGCTGTATGGGAGATTGATGAGAAAGAAGCTGTTTCTGCAACCACGCCACAAACAGAGCCCCCTTAGGTATGTAAAAGCACATTTCGACAAGCCTGTGGACTGTTGAAACAAAGATTGAGTTGTTTGGTCATACAAAAAGGCGTTATGCATGGCGTCCAAAAAAACAGCATTCCAAGAAAAACACTTGCTACCCACTGTAAAATTTGGTGGAAGTTCCATCATGCTTTGGGGCTGTGTGGCCAATGCCGGCACCGGGAATCTTGTTAAAGTTGAGGGCCGCATGGATTCCACTCAGTATCAGCAGATTCTTGAGAATAATGTTCAAGAATCAGTGACAAAGTTGAAGTTACGCCGGGGATAGATATTTCAGCAAGACAATGATCCAAAACACCGCTCCAAATCGACTCAGGCATTCATGCAGAGGAACAATTACAATGTTCTGGAATGGCCATCCCAGTCCCCAGACCTGAATATCATTGAACATCTGTGGGATGATTTGAAGCGGGCTGTCCATGCTCGGCGACCATCAAACTTAACTGAACTTGAATTGTTTTGTAAAGAGGAATGGTCCAAAATACCTTCATCCAGGATCCAGGAACTGATTAAAAGCTACAGGAAGCGACTAGAGGCTGTTATCTTTGCAAAAGGAGGATCTACTAAATATTAATGTTACTTTTCTGTTGAGGTGCCCATACTTTTGCACTGGTCAAATTTTGGTTTAATGCATATTGCACATTTTCTGTTAGTACAATAAACCTCATTTCAATCCTGAAATATTACTGTGTCCATCACTTATTAGATATATAAAACTGAAATGGCTGCTGCAAACACCAAAATATTTAGAACTAAAAATGATTAAGATTAATAGGGGTGCCCAAACTTTTTCATAGGACTGTATTTAGAACTAAAAATGATTAAGATTAATAGGGGTGCTCAAACTTTTTCATAGGACTGTATATTTCAAAATTTTATGAACAATAAACTTGCACCTATATGATTGCAGATGTCACAATTATATATTGTATTATAATCAACACAATTTACATAATAGTAAAATGTGAATTCTTCAATATCATAGAAACTAGAGCCAACTGACAATTTTATTTTGATGAGAAATGGCTCATTTTATTTCTGAACCAAACAACTTTTGAAAATTTGTAAGACTTGTGTTATTTGCCTTTTATAATAGGGATAAGTCTAGGTGCGAAATCTGACAACTGCCTGTATGATGTTGCAATACATGCAAGTTGAGGAAGTCCTAGTATGTCAACACATAGTCTTCTGACTCAGAAAGGCACCAAATGCTGCTAAACAAGCAGCGCTAGTTCTATTAAGTTCCCATGGTGAGGGAAAACAATACAGCAGCTGTGAACACTCACAAGTAGTAGATTTCTCTTCCAACAAGGTATCTGAACAGTATGGCACATTGTACATAGTTAATAACACTAAGTAATCCAAAGAAAGAGAGCATTCAGAAAAAGTGTGGTTTAATACTCTGAAAATAAAAGATGAAATAAAGTGAAAAATGATGAGGTCAGGTAAACAGGTGAGTACAGTACATGTGCACCTGAATGTGTGACATCCCTAGAATGAAATGTCACAGTGCTTGGATGGTTTACATACAGCCACAGACTTTACAAAAAAGGAACTGTAGGAAGAATTTCTACTACATAAACAATGGTTAAAAGGCAACATTCTTTGCAGTCTCCATATAAAAAAAAAAACAAAAACAACTTTATTGTCAAAAATAACACAGTTAATAGAATTTATCAAACGAGTAGGTTTGTTGCACAACATTATTGATCATAGATTTTGTCTTTTCTTGAAGTTTTCTGAAGTACACCAATGCAGTTGAAATACATGGTAGTACAGGTTTTGTGCACTTTTTTGTGCACTTTGGGTCTTAGGACTCATAGTAGGAAGTGCATGTGCCTCTAGTAGGTGTGATTTTTAGGTTTTTTAGCTCCTGTTTCAGAAGAAAAGAGGAGTAGAAGCACCATTTTATATCCAAATATTATTAAAAGTGAAGTTTTATTATTTTTGGTAATTTCGATATTTAGTTTCTGTTTAGAGAAATTTGTCATCCGTCAACAGTGGCCTCTTAAAGCCTTTTCTAGGGCAGCGAGGGAAGCATTTTACACTCCCTTGTGGCAAAACCCAGTTTCTAATTCCAAGATACATGTGTAATCATTTACCTGCCTGAGACATAACTTTCATGCCAAGTTTTGATGCAATCCAACATTTCTAGACGCGTTTTTTTTTTTTTGTCAATGAGCATATATTTTTTTATAGCACCAAAATAATCAGCTATACCACAGTCAAAAACACAGCATTCCGTTCTATACCGAATTCAGATGATACTTTTATAGTTTCTAGAACCTTCATAGTATAAAAAAAACACTGCATATAATGCCAAGCTATATCAGGACAAGCTATAGATGGTTTTGACCATCTGACAAGGCAAAATGTCTTTCACTTCTTTTTCAGCCATAAAAATAGTGTATAAATTTTGTACATATCCAACACATTGTCACATTCTGTCCAAGAAACACAGACTGTTTAACAACCACATTTCTCAGACGAACCATGGATGTGTGAATGAGTCTCAGTGCGTCATAGTCAGTTGTGATGCAGTAAGCTCCCAAATGGTCAGAGCCAGGGGTAAACCTGGGCTTTCTGCCGCCTGAAGCGGCATCAGAAAGCCGCCCCCCCCCCCTGTGGAGGGGCGGGGCTGAGGGGAAAGGGTTGCAAGAAAGGGGCGGGGGCGAGCTGAAGGGGCGGGGTCAGATGGAAAGGGGCGGAGCGAGCGGCATTCGCAAGCAGAGACCAGGCAGGGAGAGGACCTGCTCTCTGCCTGCGTGTGAGGGGCGGCCGCTGGAGCAGCGCTGCGTCCAGCAGGGCCACCCCAATACACTGCTCACTTCCCGTGTCGGGCTGCAGACACAGTGACGCTAAGCCAGTCCAGGACAGCTTGTCCTGGACTGGCTTAGGTCAGCAAAAATGCCGCCCTCCCGAGGCCCTGGCATAGCTCCACCTGAAGCGGTCGCTTCAGGTCGCCTCATGGGAGGTGCGGCGCTGGTCAGAGCGCTACTATACCAAATTCACTTTGGCTGTTTAGGAGCTCACTGCATCATAACCCACTGTTATGTAGTTAGTTCCGATCACACTGTCATGATGAATCTGGGAGCACAGCCTGCACACAGATTATGTCCTTCAGACAGAGAATGGCAATGCAAATAAGCTTTAATGTATGTGAGGGCCTACTGCCTGCCCTACTAAATATCGAGTATGCTGGACTTTATCCAATTTTCTGATGCATCAATTGGTGTCAGGTGACTAGACATCTTGCGTTATATGGGGATTAAAGAGGGTCTATCATTGGGAAAAGTCATTTTTAGCTAAGTACTACCTTACATAGTCTTTAGAAAGGCTATTCCATGCATATCTTTTGTATGTAAATCGCCCAGCGCCGCACCTCCCATGAGGCGACCTGAAGCGACCGCTTCAGGCGGCACTATGCCAGGGCCCCAGGCAGGGCGGCATTTTTGCTTACCTAAGCCATTCCAGGACAAGCTGTCCTGGACTGGCTTAGCACCGAGCGGTGGATTGGGGAGGCCACTGGAGCAGCGCTGATCCAGCAGCCTCCCCTCACGCTCAAGCAGAGAGCAGGTCCTCTCTGAGCCTGCTCTCTGCCTGCGAACACCGCTAAGCCCTGCCCCCTTCGCTTAGCCCCGCCCCTCCTCTACACCATGCCCCCGGAGAACGGAGAGGAGTGGGAGGAGTCACAAACCGTGCAAAGCACAGTAGGCATCCCAGGACAACCATACGGCCTAGAAAGCATCCAAAGCGTTATTCAAGGAGGCAGTGAGGTGTTCCAAATTGCGTATGTCTTTCAGTAGGGCTATAAGACGTGCCTGTGGGGGGAGGAACATCTCCAATAAAGAGCTATAAGTGTCTTAGCAGCTGTACACATATAGAGGAACAATTTTGAAGTCAGCTTACCCAGGTGATTTGGCGGGAGGTTAAGTATACGAAAGGGTCAAGCTCAACTCCCTGAATAATGAGAGCGTCCGATAGAGACTTAACTCCAGCCAAAAGGGGCGAATGAGGGAGCAGTCCCAGAAAATGTGGTAAAGCAAGCCCATTTCAATTTGTCAGCGCCAGCACTGGTAAGGTAAGATAGGATTGGAGCAAAATATAATGGGGAAAGAATTCCTCAATATATAAACCAGCCACGCGCTCCCTCGGATCGATACACGGATATGTAGACAAGAGAAGATTTATTGTAAAAGATGATGCGTTTCGGGGTATTTTTGGTACTCTATGAGTGCCACCCCTTCATCAGATCTCTTAATGAAGCTAGATCAGCATGTACTACAGCGCACTGTCGGCTTTCCCGATCTATGCCCCGGGTAAAGAGCTAGCGGTGCCAGTACCGTAGCTCTTTACAGTCAGAAGGGCGTTCCTGACAGTCAGTCAGGAACGTCCTTCTCCACAGCAGCGCCTTTAGCGCTGTACAGTGTGAGCGGGGAGGAACGCCCCCTCCCTCTGCTCACAGTGTTCATCCATAGACGAGTATTATCAGGAGGGGAGGGGGTGTTCCTCCCCGCTCACAGCACAGTGCGATAGGCGCTGCTGTGAAGAAGGACGTTCCTGACTGACTGTCAGGAACGCCCTTCTGACTGTAAAGAGCTACGGTACCGGCACTGCTAGCTCTTTACCCAGGGCACAGATCGGGAAAGCCGACAGTGCGCTGAATTAAGCACACTGTCGGCTTTCCAGCAGTATATAGAACTGCCTGTACCCCGGACCATGAAAGGTCCTCTTTAAAGCAGGAGCTATCACAGCTCAGCTCTGCTTTAACGCTGCGGTCTGGCATTTGTAGCCACGATGTTGATGACGTCACATCGCGTCTACAACTATGTGTATGAGTGACAGAGTGGCGGAGGAGCGATGGAAGATGAGTGTAAGTGTTTGTCTGTACTGCATGACACTGGGGCAGATGAAGGGGGGGAGAACAGCATGACACTGGGGCAGATGAAGAGTGGGGGAGAACGGCATTACACTGGAGCAGATGAAGGGGGGGAGAACGGCATGACACTGGGGCAGATGAAGAGGGGGGGAGAACGGCATGACACTGGGGCAGATGAAGAGGGGGGGAGAACGACATGACACTGGGGCAGAGACGGGGGACATGAAACTGTGGGCAGATGAAGAGGGGAGAACGGCATGAAACTGGGCAGAGATGGGAGACATGAAATTGGGGGGATATGAAACTGTGGACAGAGATGGAAGGGGGGACATGAAACTGGGGACAGAGACAGAGGGGGAACATGAAACTGGGGACAGAGACAGAGGGGGGACATGAAACTAGTGGCAGATGAAGGGTGTATATGAAACTGGGGGAGAGATAGAGGGGGGACATATAATTTACGGGTGACTGTAGGAGGATTATACTGTGTGGGAGCACATGAAAAATGAATGAGAATGGGCAGAGTCAACATAAAAGTGGGCGGAGACAAATTTGCAGCGGCGCACATTTTGTCCCTCTTTCTACCCTTCAAAAGTTGGAAGGTATGGATACACGCATATCACATTGAAAGCTATAGAGAAAAGAGCAGCCCATTAATTTCTATGGGGAGCGCACGTATGCCGGCTCCCATAGAAAGCAATGGGATCTGTTTTAACGCCGCTGATTCAGAACGTGTTACACGTTCAGAATCAGTGAGTGTATACTCCGTGTGAAGGGGCCCTATTATCCGCTATTCTAATAAATGTTATACTTTAGGCCTATTTGTGGTAAACCTGTATGCCGCCACAGGCTCCACCTGCTCCATGTCACTGTAACCTTATTAAACTGCTACAAGAGCATATTCACATGTGGCAGATTTGATTTCTGTGACTGAAAACCACTTTGCTGCATCTGGATAGATAAGTTTCTGAGCAGGGATTTCTACAGTCAATGTACAACTAGGGGGAAATACTGCCACCAGTCCGTCCTCTCCATTACAGTGAGCCTGAGAGCAGCAGTGAGTGCGGGTGCTGCTGACAGACAGCAGTGCTCTATCAGGATGGAGAACCTCTGAATGACTGGCAGCTGTGAAGTCTATACAATAGGCGGTCGGCTCGCACAGCCTCTATAGCCCGGCATTCACCCAGGTGAGAACACAAGCAGCACATCCCGCGATAGCCCACGGGATTGTGGATCACGCCTTCCCTCTCGCCGCCTACCGCCTACGTCAGGACACCACGGGACCGGATCCAGGAAGTGAGCGAGGCTCAGTGCAGCGGCTCCGTAGCTCGTCAGTGCACTGCTTTCTCCTGTCACTGGCGGCCACTGCTCCGGCCTAGTGACGTCAGCGGCCGCTTAGCTGGGCCTGAAGCTGCCTAAGCCGCAGGAGCTACCTAGGGGTAAGCTGGTGTGCTGCCGCCTCCTGGCATGGAGCAGTGACTGCCCGCTAGTGAGTGGCTCTGGGCACCTCCTACCACCTGGACGTGGATATGGGAGATGAATGAGCACAGCTGTTTTGCAGGTAGGATGAGTGTTGTGTCTGTCAGCTGCTGCACAGCCTGTCAGTGACGTGCTGAGGGCTTGGACGGGCAGGGCACCTGATTATGTACAGTATTAGCTATGGCTCAGCAAGGACAGTCACAGCTATGTGTAAAATCCAGATCTTCAGGGTGGAAGAAGCCCTGTACACGGGCCAGTCATTTACTAAGTTCTACTCTATAAGTGCACACATGTATATGTGAATACAAATCCAGGGCAATGCAGTGTGCTGAGCTGTGGGAATACACCAATAATAGCCACCATCCTGCTCTATTGGATTGAAGTGAAGCGCAGACATCATATGTACCGTATATGTCTCACTATAACCATTACTGATGCTAATACATATATACCCCTATGAGTCCTTGGCATGTGTCGTTATGGTGCTCATCCTCCATAGCTCTGTAATATTTGGGGACAGATGCTCGGCAACCATGTAAATATTGATAGACAAATATCAGGTCTGGGCATATTCCCAAATCCATGTAGCTAAAGCCATTTTACACTGCATTTTTTTCCTCTTTTCTATGGAAAAAAGTTCTTGGATAGTAGCTGTTTTTAGTATCGCCACAGCTGAGTTTTGTATGATATCACTGAGATGGCCAGCTACTTTGAGTATACTAAATATCTGCAGTGTAAAATGAAGTACCTGTTACCCAACACGGGTAGAACTGAGCTGGTACAATGCAGTAGAATAATACCACAATGCTCAGCTTATGGCAGGCTCCGAATGCCTGCAGTCTATAAGGTTTTAGGCCACTTTTCCACCGCATGATACAGGTCAACCCCTCCGCTATTATGTGATGGCCAAACACCTGAGCAGTGTTTGGATGCGTGACTTTCTAGTATTGCTTTGACTCTCTTACCTAGTCTAAAGCGGGTATTAAGATGGTACCCATTACCTTTTTGCAGTATAAAATAACAAAAGCAGGCCGCGGCAAGCTTTAAAGGGTTTTCTAGGACATGAAAAGCCCACCTGCTCTACTGGAACCCACCAGTCCTTGTTGGTTTTCCTGCAGCCATTCCCTGTACACAGCAGTGTTGTTGGCAGCGTATACAGCTCGAGACTATTGAAGCCAGTGATTCAGGGCAGCAGTCGTGTTGGTGTATGGCACTTCACTTCTACAGGAAAATCAACAAAGGAGTTTCAGGCCTTTTGCTTTCCCTTAAGCCTATTTTAATTTTTCAACAATCTTGGAAAAATCTGTTCATAGCGTTTTTCATGCTAACAGCACTTATACCCTATCTACACGACTATGGGTCACTAATGTGCCAGTCCTGTAAATCTGAGAGCACAGCACTGTACGCTACCATCCTCAGTTCCATAGAAGTGAAGAGAATAGCGATCTCGCATGCACACTACTACTCATTTTTATAGGAGATTATGGGACCCCCATACTTGTGATTGCTGGGGCTCCTATCAGTTGGAGCCCCAAGTGATCCAACACTCATCCCCTTATATTGTATAGGTATTGTTCGTAGGGAAAACATTTCAGTTTGTCACTTTTCTACTTCTAGTGCAATCCAATAACAGTTAAGTCAACAGAGTTGGCTTCCTTCAATGTAATCTGTTATAGACTAATTGCTAGGGCTGCAGAGAGATAGGTTAGATACACCGGATTCATATTTTTCCCTTGCTGAGATATTACCACTTTTGTCAATATGCAAATAGACTCTTTTGAGCAATGAGGGTGTTTCCGTGTATCCGTTTGGAGCAATGGTGATGCTTTCATTGGTTGAAAGAGCTTGCTTGCATCTTGACAAAAATGGCGACATCTTAGCAAAGGATGCACTGATTCATAAGGGTGAAAACACCAATTCATTCCAGTCTCTCTAACCTATGTATGGGGCTGGGTTTCTGGTGACAGATTCCCTTTAATCAGCTTATGTATAAATATGTGTGTGTGTGTGTGTGTGTGTGTGTGTGTGTATCCCTCTTTTTCATTCTTTGATGTCTGCCTAGTAAAGTGCAACAGTCTTCTCATAAAGTAGAAGGTATGTCATACCTTCCATTACAAATCTGTGTATAATGCAATTATTCCTTATTTTGTAGTAGAGTTTTTCTATGACTATAAATTCATCATTGCTTAACTTATTACAACATCTGGAATCACAGAGCAGAAAATGTTCACCTTGATACTCCACAGTCCCTTATGTGGCGGTTCAACCTTTAGAGCCCAAACCTTCCATGTTAACGTATTACTATTTTTATTGTGCCCAGTGTCCCCACAGTCATCCACTTGCAGTGAACTTAATTTTGTCCCTATTTAAGTGAATAGGACTGGCTTCCGTTCCTGAGTACCATTGTGCAAAGAAATCTCTTTTTGGGGTCTATAATGCAACCATTCAGTCAATGTTGGGATCCCACCATTAACAACTTCCTATGTGGGGGCAGCCTAATTTAAAAAAAAAAATAAATAAAAAAGTAAAAAAATAAATGCACAAATTTGTTGAATATGGCCCAAAAGCAACTCTTTTTTTTTTTTTTTTTTTTTTTTTTTTTTTTTTTCTTCAGTGACATGCTAGTTATCAATTTCCCAAAAAAGGTGTTTTTGGCAGACTAGTCACACATCTCAAACTGCAGTTTGTGGTGTGTTTTTGTTTAACTGATTGTTGCCCCCCAAAAAATGGCTGATGGCCATCAGAAGATTGTATATGGCTAGCAAGCAATCATCAAGAGGGTAAAGTACATACAGGGGGGCATCCACACGTAGGAAGTTGGCGCTGATTCTGGCATGATAACTTGCGGCACAATCAGCGCTGATTCTGGCATGATAACTTGCGGCACAATCAGCGCTGATAAAAAGCCACCTATTGTTGGGTTGCACGGAAAACTGAACCTATTGAAGTCAATGGAGGTTTTGGGGTTTTTTTCCACGCTGATTCTGCCACGAGTTATTGTGCCAGAATCAGCAGCAACTTCCTCCATGTGAATGCCCCTTTAGGAAGTTTGACTAGACTTTTACATGTTTTATGTGGCCCTCCTTAAGCCACCGTTCCAGTAGGCATATTAGATGGGACATTTACAGCCACCATCAGTTTATATCTGTAGGCAACAAAGACTCAGATTTTAAGCTACTTTGCTTTTGGAATTTGCCCAACCCTTACATAGAATGACTTTGTCAGTCATGTTTGCATACAATATATATTTTTTTTTACTTTGTAGTTACTAATGAATGCGTGTTGTTGCAAAAACTTGTCACCAAGTAGCAGAGCGATAGGCGTTGCACTCCTCAGATATTTATTACATGAACACCTTCTGCCAAGAAGATAATGAGAGTTTGACACGCTGTGTGTGTACATGGAAATGTGGAGCTTAGAGCTCTGTCACAAGAAAACGTGATCTATGCAATGCATGTGGATGTGTTGCAGACAATTCTACAACTGAAAGCTAACTAGTGGTGTTTCTACATGACGTGCACAAATATTATACAGATAAATGAAATGGTCATAAAAATGTCTGCCATATGTGAAGAGGTGTTTTTTTTTGTTTTTTTTTTAAAAATCTGTTGTTACCCAACCTTTAAAGTATCCAGGAAACTTTATTTTATAGCCTATCCTTAAAGGGGTTGTCCTGGAAAAAGATTATTTCTCTGCAACCCCCCCCCCACAAAAACAAAAAACCACACACCCCTTCCAGTGTCCCAGGCTGCTCTCCGGTTCCGTGGTGCATTGGGCTTGTTCCGGCGGGAGTCCATACTGCATGTGACCACTGAGGACAATCAGCGGCCTAAGGAAAGAACACTGGACCTTATTTGCTTAGGTCCTCAATTCTTGGTACTGCGGCTCAAATCCCATTTCTACTTGGCTCTGTGTAATGTATAGTACGGGAATCAAGTCTGCAGTTGGTTAACCACTTATGGGATCGCACTGGTAAAACTGGTGTGAATTGCAGTACCCGTTAAATGGATAGAATTTCAACACATAACATCTATGCACTGTGGGTAAAAAACCCACACATGTGATTGCTGCAAACTCTATGGTGGTTTTCAACCTTTGCAGTGGTCTAGCCTCGGGGTCTAAAGCCAGCTGTTTTTTTTTTTTTGTTTTGTTTTTTTTTTTTTTGGTGCTTTTTTTTTTACACTTCTACTTTTTTCTCAATCCACCAATAGCTTTGGCAAAAAAAAAAAAAAAGCAACAAAAAAGATGCTGCTTTTCGCAATGTGGGGCTTTAGGCTGAGGCTAAGGCTTGGGCCCCACATTGTGGAAATGCAGGTTTGTTTTTGTTTTTTGAGCCAAAGCCAAGAATGGCTACAAGAGGAATGGGAGATGTATATAAAATACTTCTTCTACCTTTTGCTCAATCCACTCCTGGATTTGGCTCCAAAAAAAGCCTTAGCCTATAGGCCAGGCCCCATTTGTTATTTACACTACAATTTTCCCATTGCGGTTTTCAGTCAGAGCAAAGTGGATGGGATTCTAGTGAATCCCATGCCCACTTTGCAGTAAAAACTGCAGTGCGGACACACTGCGATTTCCAAAACTGGTGCGGTTTTGGAAATCACAGCATGTTAATTATACTTACAGAAATACTGGCGATTTTTCCCATAGGCATAATTTGAACCGTTCGCAGAGATTTCCTCTGCGGACTTTGTCTAAAGCGCTGCGGGAAGAACTGCAATGCCACCTCAGTGCTTTTTTTGCCATTGGACGCCACATGGGGCCTTAGCCTAAAGGGGTTTAAGCACATTTGACAGATCCGCTATCCGCAAGATGTTATCCATTCAAACTTCTATCCACTCTGGTGACACTTTTGTGGGAATATCCCTTTACCACTTGTGTGTTATAAGGTATGAATATGCATTTTTAAGACGCAATTACATCTTTTCTCCTACCATAGTGTGCACGTTGTCACTGATGTCCTGACCTTACATTTGTGAATGTCAAGTATTTGAACTTCTGATACACTGGAATATCTTGAGGGTGTGGTTTTTTTTTTTTTTTTTTTTACCTAATGAATCAGTAGCTGTATGCATAAAAGGGATAGTACAGAATTAGTAAAATATGGCTGATTTTTTTCCTCAGAAATTGTGCCATACCCAACCCTTGTTAGGCTTCATGCAAAATTCAGATTTTGCAACCTGAGTGGTGTCCATTTAGATTGATGCAGCATGCCCTTTTGAGATTTCTTTTGACAGATCTGAACTGCCCATTGAAATAACTGGAACGGTGGGGAAAAAAAATGGATGATGCTAGATTCACACCTGCATTTGGGTTTCTGTTCATGGGGGAATTTTATCTTCTTAAAGTGGTTACCCTTGGAAACCCATGGACTCCATAGACTATAATAGGGGTCTTCTGGTTTTCTGCCTGAAAAGGGGAAAAAAAAAAACCATGGAGAGAAAAGCACTGCTTGCAGGACTTTTCTAGCCGCATTTTTAAAGCCGATTGGGGAGCAAAATCCCCGAGTGGAGACGGTGTAGGTGTGAACCTAGCCTGACATTCAGATATCCAAATCCATTAAAAAAAGCTTGGATTGCAAAAAATGGCTTGGTGTATGAAGCCTTAGAATCTGACCAAGCTCGACGCCTACACACAGTTTGTGTGTTCTCTGTCTTCAGGATGCTCTGGTTTCTTCCAACACTGTAAAGATATACTGATAGTAAATTTAGATTGTGAGCTCCACTGGTGACAATGAGTAATGAATTCTGTGAAGTGCTGCAGAAAATGTTAGTGCTATGTAAGCAAAAGAAATACCGGTAAATGATTTTTGTTTGTTTATTTTTCCCTCATAATGAAAGTCGTACAATTTTCCAATAAACTTTCTACATCAGTTTCCCAAAGTTCTTAAGCTCTATGTAGTTGTTTGACAAGTGACAGACACATGCGGTACAGTCATCAGAACTAGATGTATGAATGAGCTGACCATGAACAGAATTTTATCCATTGGTGTGAAACTTATGACAAATCACAGGTTTTATAACTTGTAATTTTTATTTTTTTTTCTCAAATACTGGAATATAAATCATTAAATATAAGAATGCTGCAGTCTATGGATTTATGATCCTTTTAATAATGTATGCAGTTTATTGAAGAGAGGGCCTTGCTGTTTAGCAGCGTTTCTGCGAAGAGTCAGTGGATACATGTAGACAGATCTTGCAGGCTTCAAAATGCTTGGAAGCAAAGGATCATTGCACATGGTGGTGACTTGTGACTTGCTTCCATTAGAGACAGACTGACAGGCTTTGATGAATTGCTGTTATTTTGAGGAGGCATAAATGTGCGCTTCTTGGTATTTTGGGTTCTTCAGCGTCTCCTGCAGTTGCTGGATGGTATTCGGAGAGCGAGGTGAATCCAGTAGGGGCCATTGTTATTTGCTGTTCTTGCATGATTTATTCTAGACATTTAAATGCTGGGGTCAGTTTCACCCAACTGTGCAAATGTAGATTTATTAGTCTGACTCATTTCTAATTATATTGCTCCCCTCTGAAACCAGAAGGAGAGCCGCACAAACTATTACTCTAGTGTCTGAGTGTGGTACATGAACTTTTACCATGTACTGGTTTATGGCCGGTGTAATGTTATATATCTCTAGCAATACTGTTCAAGTACTTGTAGTCCGTAGAACTACTAGATTTCCTTTATCTATTACCATGCAAAAGCTGTCTCATCCTTCCATATTGACAGTATCTTTATACTCAATTTTTACAGGGGTTGCCAAGTATTAGAAATAGATGGCTTCCCTTTTCTAGAAACTTTGCTGCGTCTGTCCACGACTTTGGTTTTGCAAGCCAACCTTATTCACTTAGGTGCAAAACTATACACAACCCATAGACTTATGTGGTGCTGTTTCTGGAAGAGAGTGTGTGTGTGTATAATAATATATATATATATATATATATATATATATATATATATATATATATATATATATATATAAAAATATTTTTTCACCTTGGTGTTGGTCGCAGCATATATCAAAGGGGTGCCCACCAGTGAATAGCATGTGGTGTTGTATCATGTTAACATTACTTGTAGTGCAACAAGATACCTCTTGGAGTCCAAACTGTACAGTCACCAAAACTGAGGATGAAGGCATCATCTGGGCAGTCTAATACCCATTATAGAATCGGCGCACATTTGCAGTTCTAAGGCAAGCCCATTTGATACTACAGGGATATCAGTATTCAAAACTAACAGCACCGATACCTCTAAAAATGGGAAAGATGCCACCTGCGCTGAAGGTGTGAATTTAGCACACTCACCGGTTTCTAATGTTATAACACTACCTATCTTAGACTTGGAAAGTCCTGGATTTAAGACTTGGGATAGGCCATAAATATCATACCAGTGAGTGGCCAGCAGCCTGCCCCAACACTGATCATCTATATGGGCCTAACTTTCATGCCCAGCACGATAGCATGCCTGATTGCTCTGCTGTTCTTGGAATGGCTATAGCAGTAAACGGAGCACGCTGGGACTTCTTGTTTCACAGCAACTGGTGTGCCAAAGTTTGCTGACTCCTGCACAACTGCATTACACCTGATAATGGTGAATATGGTCTTGTTGCAACACACAAACTACCACAACCCAACTGTCTGCAGAAATCCAACCACATTCACTATAATTGGGCACAACTTGGCCAAGACGGGAATATTTAGCTCCTTCTCCCAACTACTACTTCAGCAACTGCAGAAACATCTATGGATGTTCTGTACTGTTTTTGTAACTCCAAAATAGCCACATAAGCTATGGAACTGGCATAGCACAGTGAACTCTGGAAGTTAAACTGGTAATGCCATGAAAGGTATTTATCCTCTCTCCATAGAAAGGGGGGCTTTTTCCTCCAAATGTACTTGAATACATGCGTGACTGGTTAAGTACTCGAGGAAAGAACCTCCCATTGTCGTCACATGACATAACCCCCTTTAAAGATACAACATGGCTCACTGTAATATGTCATTTCCATAACTTATTAATTTTTATGGGAATTTCAGAAATTTAAATATAACTCTCAACCACCTCAAGGAGGCTAACTCCAAATGGGGGTTGCCTGGAATTTACAAGACCTCAAAAAAGATCAGAGACTATAATAGAATAAAACAAAAACACATTTTCAGTCCCCCCTCTTCAGCACCACTGTTCTGGTGGTCCCTACAAGTCTTCACTGATACCTCCTGTTGTATGTGCACATAACCACTGCAGCCGATTGCTAACCCAATCAGTGATGCTGGAATGTGTCATGTGACTGCTAAGGATTAGCTGCAGCGGGTACATGCAGATACCACACATCATTACTGCAGGACTAGTAAACAGAAGGAGGCTTTTTTTTTTTTTTTTTTTTGTAAATCCCTGGGCAGCCTCATTAAACATTGCTCCCACATGTAAGTTTAAGATTCATTTTCAGGTTCTTGCACAGTATAAATGTATCTCATCCTGTAAGATAATTTGTTTTAGAGTAAAGCACCAATTGCTACAGCTGCCACCTTTCTTCCCTTATGATGTTTGTTCCTGTATGGGCACATTTTTTTTGTTGCTCAAGAACCTGCTTCCTATTCTATCTAGTAGAAAACCAAAACAAAAAAATTATTTTAAAACTTTTTAAGCTAGTGTATATCTGCAGTGTGCCCTGCCTACTAGTTAAACAAAAAACCTCAAATTTTTACAATCCCAGAAAATTCGGGCATATCTTTCTTTTTGTATAATTTTAGCTAGTTTTAACCAGTTTATTCTGGGCCTTGCTGCTCTGAGTACATTGAGTATATACTTGTGTACAGTCCTGCTCTGTAGATGCTTGCCTGACAGATGGAGTTTTCTTGAAGTCTTTCAGGTCTCTCCAGGGTCACGAACTACAATAGGAGTTGAAGTATTCACATTCATGTGTGTTACTGAATGTACTACATTTTTGGATGGTTTATGGCCTTTTGAGATTATATGTTCTGAGCAAGTTTCCTAAAATCACTTCCTGGATTTGCTGCTCGATAAAACAATAACTGGAAGGGTGTGTTGTTACTTTAGTTTTATAACACTGTTATACCGCACATGGCTGTGGGGTTTAGGCATGGTTCACACCAACATTCAAACGCCGTTCAGAGTTTTCGTCCCTGAATGTGATTGAAAAATACAAGCAGGACTTTTCTCTACGTTTTTCGGACAAAGACCTGGCGAACCCAATTATAGTCTGTGAGGACCGCGACTTTCCAGGGGTAACCGCTTTTTCAGTGAGTTAGCTCTTTGATTTTCGTGTCCCCAAGCGGACCCGAAGAAAAGAAATCTGATCACTAATGTGAACCTAGCATTAGTAGGAATACAATAAGTAGGACTCTCCTCAATAGTTTATGACCAGTTGTATTGCCATCGATTAGGAAACGCAGAACAAAAAAAAATCTTAAGCATGGCAATCCAACAACCAACTGAGCGCCTGTGTGGTATTACAATAGTGCAATATCATGTTCACTGTTTTTTTCCATTATTTAATGCACCAGATTGTAAAATTGGTAATTGTTTCATATGTTTTGAGATGGGAAAACTAATACTCTAAATTTAGAAATACCTTGACTTTTATTTTTTTTTATTTATTTTTTTTTATGAATTCCATTGTCTGCCCCTTCCTAATATGTTCTAGCAGAATTGCAAACAGGAGCTATCTGAACCTACAGAAGCGATGCTTTGTGAAAATATCATTCCCTGCAGTTGCCCTTGGAGATTATCAGCAAACTAAAGCTTGTACAAACAGCTGTCTGTAGAATCTGAGTGCAGGCTACTGCTGTTGATGGAATAGAAGGGTTAATTTCCCTAAGGCTTCCCTGGATCATTCCTACTTGCTTAAGAAGCAATCCTGCTAGTGAATTTATGTTAGGGGACAATAGCTAATGCAGTATCCTAATATACAGACTTTTGTAAAACCAAACTAATACTAGTAGTCTAAATTCTGAAGCCTGGGTCAGCAGGTCCACATATACATATAGGAAGAACAAATGGACTAATGTACACTTTGCAGGTCAGTGCAAAGTGTTTTAGGGCAGATGCAATGTTGTTTGTTTGTTTTAAATCACTAGACAGGCACAAGCAATGGGAGAACCGTAAAGAATTTACTGTTGCAAGGCAGTGGCTGCCATGATGCATCTCCATCAGGATTTCCATTTTTCAGTTCCTAGGAACAGAAAAACTGGAAATCGTGATGGGAGCAGATGTGACACTCAAATAGATACTGAAGGATCCCATTAATTATAATGGGATCCAATGGGTATCACGTATAATAATCTGATTTTTGCCAGACCAAAATTGATTTTGATTCAGTTGTCCTTCATCGCTGATGTAGACATAACCTTACCATAAAATGAACTTTCCACTCCGTAAAAATTGTGCAAATGGCTTCCATGTATTAAATGTCAAGTACTGACTGTAAGCCTTCTCACATGACTAGGCTCCTAGTGCTTATCTCATGCATGTGTGACATCTCCTACTCTGAACATGTGGTTATCTTACTTCTGTCTTGCCCCAATCCTACTGCCTTTCCACAAGCTCCATTATTTTTGTCAGGTTTTTTTTTTTTTTTCCTTGATCAATGCTTGAGAGCCAAAGTTAGTGTGTGCTAAACACAGAGGTACAATACAATTTTTCCCTGTGTAGCTGCTACTTCTAGCTTTGATTTCTAACCGGGGCTAACTCCTGATTTATGTCTGATCTTCAGCTACAAAGTTGCAGTGGGCCTTATACCGTATTTTTCGGACTATAAGACGCACTGGACTATAAGACGCAGGTTTTAGAGGAGGAAAATAGGGAAAAAAAATTTTGAAGCAAAAACTGGTAAAATATTTAATATATGGGAGTTGTAGTTTTGCAACAGCTGCAAGGCCACATTGACAGGTGACCCTGCAGCTGTACGGGGATGCATAGAGCGTTTTTTTTGCGGGGCCAGCTGTAATTTTTAGTTATACCATTTTGGGGGATATCTATTGCTTAGATGACCTTGTATTGAAAAAAAAAACCAGGAGGTGATTTAGAACTTTTATTTATTTCATATTTTTAAAGCTTTTTTTTTATTTATTTATTTTTTTTTACTATTTTATTCCCCCCGGGGGCTTGAACCTGCGGTCACTTGATCGCAAGTCCCATAGACGGCAATACAACTGTATTGCCGTCTATGGGACATTCTGTCTATTAGTATTACGGCTGGTCATAGAGACCAGCCGCAATACTAATATAGCCGTGACAGGCCGGGGAGCCTCATTAGGCTCCCGGCTGTCACCCGAACAGGTCGTCTCCTGCGATATCGCCGCGCAGGAGCCGGCCTGCAACTTTACAGGTACGGGGCCGGTGGGGACCGGCCCCGGGGGAGAAGGGGCCACGGATACTGACCCGGCATCCGCTGTACTAGAGAGGCGGATGCCGGGGAGGGATAGACGCCGGGGCCTGAGACATCGCTACGATCCTCTGCCCTGCTGAAGCCAGCGGCGGGGGCACGGAGGAGCCCCTGCCGCTGCTGGCTTCATGCAGGGCAGAGGAACGTAGCGATGTCTCAGGCCCCGGCACCTGTAATGGCGTCTATCACTTGCCGGCTTCCGCCTCTCTATTACAGCGGATGCCAGGCGCCACCTTCAGACTATAAGACGCACCCTTCTTTTCCCCCAAAATTTTGGGGAAAAAAAGTGTGTCTTATAGTCCGAAAAATACGGTAAATGTATCTCTTGGTAAATAAATAACTCTACTATGCATTTACTAAAGTATGTATTAAAAAAAAAAAAAAAAAAAAAAAAAAAAGTCTGTATGGCTTCTGACATTTCTTCTTGAACAGTATTAGAGAGGCATCACTGTTTCTGGTATTACTTATAACAGGAAAAAACAGAGTAAGTGATGGCAGACATTACACAGATGAATTGGAGGGGATATCCAGGTTGGAGCTCCCTATCTGCTGTGCACTGCAGGATCAGTTGGGTAGTTCATCCTCAATACAAATAAGTCGCATGCTATTTGAAATAGCACCCGAGCAGATAACTGTGGGACAAATTACAACGAACTCTTTGAGTTGATAACTAGAGATGAGCGAACAGTGAAATGTTTTATTCGAGTAGCCGCTCAATACTCGACTGTTTGATTGAACCCCATTATAGTCTATGGGGAATAAATACTCCTTTAAGGGGAAACCACTATTCGACTCAGGGGGGTCACCAAGTCCACTATGACACCCCAGGAAATGATGCCAACAGCCTGGAATGCAACTGGGACAGCAGGGGAAGCATGTCTGGGGCATCTAACATGCCCAAGTCACTGTATTACGTCGGGATCCCTGTCAGCTTGCGATATGCGCAAGCTAACTTTTTCCCATAGGAATGTATTGATCAGCGCTGATTGGCCGAATGCCATACAGTCTACAGCATTCGGCCAATCAACGCTGGTTCTGCCGGAGGCTTGTCTGTGAGGAGGCAGAGTCTAAGATTGGACCAGAATGGAGACTGCTGTGGACCGATCTTAGACTCCGCCTCCTCCAGCAGAACCAGCGTTGGTTGGCCGAATGCTGTACCCTGTATGGCATTCGGCCAATCAACGCTGGTCAATGCATTCCTATGGGAAAGAGTCAGCTCGCGCATGTCACAAGCTGACAGTGATCCCAATGAGAGAGAGCTGTGTGAGTAGCATTTCCACCTAAATAAAGGTAATCCCTAGCTAACCCTGCCAGTACATCTATCCCTGTCTCAGTCACATAGTTCAGTTTCATATGAACGGATATTAAATCCACTATTTGTATAAATTGGAGGTCGCCTGATTTATCCAGCCAATTACTTTTCCGATATGTATGTATATATATATATATATATATATATATATATATTATTATTTTTTTTTTTTTTTTTTTGAGACATGGCTGAGCTCCTGGGACACATTCAGTATAGACTAATTCTTTATATATTGTCCAGTTTTTGATCAAATATCAGGCATAACATGAAGACGAAAAAAATTGAACAATCCATTTTCAGTTCCGTTTATGAGCATTCCTAAGTTTTAATATGATCAAGAGAAAGCTGTCATGTAAACAGTATATTTGTCTTAGATATTACAGTACTCCCTCATAGGTATATGCAATGTATACAATATTTCCAATGAATAGAGTTTGATCTGATAGTGCCTTGTGATCATGTTGTCCCTCTATTTCCTTTCCCTGCTTCTTATATTTCAGTAGGCTTTTTCCAGTGCACTGGAATGTGTCTCCACCAACTAGGAAACCTCAAACAAGTAACACCATTCCTTTATCTACAAATAGACAGTGACTGCGCTTCAGCAAAGGAATTAAACATAGACGAAAGTGATAGAGATAAGTCACCAGTAGTCATAGCAGGCATATTTCCTAAAGTAAAATTACAGTGAATCCTATGTGGATTACATCTGTGAGTAAAAGGAATGCAGGTGGTAGATATGGATAATATATGCATATAAAATGAAGGAAAATATTTAAAGTGTAGCACAGATTTTGCAGAGATTTCGCTGATATTTTAGCCATCTCTTTGCTGTGTCTTATCGACACTC